>NC_134436.1:10000000-10631875 GCF_030867145.1 Opisthocomus hoazin
AAGAGGAAGCCCCCTGAGAACCTGGGGTGTAACACAGTCAATAACTATACAGGCCTAAGGTGCGTAAAGAATGGTGTGGGTGGAGAAAAAACTGACAATGCTTCCCTTGTACAGATGGTTCTGAAAAACACTCACATGGATTGAAGTAAAAAGCTCAGCCAGCACAGCATGGGCAGCATGACATCTTTGTGGTTGGTGTTTCATCTTACTTTGTTTCCTTGTTTTACTTTGATGTAAGATGGTCAGATGGTATCAGAGAGCAGTTCTTATCATCCTCTCTGGTTTTATCCCTGAATGGCAGAGGTGACATGATGCAGGGAAGAAGACTCAAGAGTCTATTCTCATTCTCTCTCTCTCTCTCCTTTTAGTTCTTTGACTTCTTTGAGCCACCCTCTCAAAAAGTGTAGCTCTCGCCTTTATGCATGGCAGGCGGAATCGCAGTCAGAGAAGCAGCTGACTCTTCTGAATATTTCCTAATCAGACAAGAGGAAGTGTCAAGAGGTAAGGCTGACTCAAGCTCCCACTCAGCTGCAACAAACACATCAGAAATCATTCCAGCCTTTTCCATGCTCTGTGAGCTGGGGAACAGCTGTATATTACTAGCATTCTGGCCACAACATCTGTCACACATACATACATTACAGCACCTACATTGATAATCATAAAAGTGAAAGCTGACATGCTTTTAATTGCCTTGTTTTCAGTTGTTTATACTATTTCCTAACTTTAGCTGCTTGGAATAACATTTATTTACAGGAGTCTGCCTCTCAGGCAATTTATCAGAAAAATTACATCCCTGGTAGGATTTTCAGATGCTGACACACTAGAATCTGCAAAAATAAAGGACTTCAGGAAATAAAGACAAATAAAGTGTGGACCCCTAATGGTTGGCCTTGGAGAGTGGGAAGAACAAGGATGCAGAGAGTAGCGTAGAGTTGGTAAGGAATATGGGATGTGGAAGGGAGCAGAATCTGGAGGGTTTGTGTTAAATGTCTAAGGAGTTAAGAAAGAAAAATTGATGTCCAAGGAAATAAAACTGAGAAGACACAAACTGATGGATGAAATCAACTTTGGCTAAAGGACGTAGAAGAAGGATATCAGACAGACTTTGAGGACCAGAGTAGAAAGCAATAAACTTGGCAAAAGATCTGTCCCTCGCTGTTAGAAACTACCTGTGAAACCCACTGCTGTAATTTCTCAGGACTTTCTTGAAAAGATGACAGAATTGTCTTGTGCAAATGCGTAAATGCATGTTACAGTCTTCACATTTTTCTTGACTTATTGAGTGCGCAGGATGAACCCGCTTTGGGGTTCAGTCAGGAAGGTTGCTAGAAAACAAGAATGGTTTTATTAAGTCAGATGAAAAGTGTAATCTGGTATCCTGTCTCAGCATGAAGAACAGTTTTTAAGTGTGGAAAAAGTATAAAACCAGCAAATACAGATGATACTTCTGCCAGTATAGCGTCCCAACTTCCTGAGCTAGAGCTTGCATCTGCATCATTGTGTTTAATAGTCCTTGATGGGTCCATGATTTTCTCTAATTGCTTATTGCTCTTTTTATACTTTGGTATCCTAAAAGTCCCAAGCTACACACTTGAATTATGCATGGCATGTAAAATACAGCATTTTGGTTTAAATTTGCTATATGAGAGTTTCAGTGGTTACCCATTGGCTCTTCTATTACAAGAAGTGATGAATAATCACTCCTTATTTGCATTCATTTAGAGACCTTTATTGTGCACTTGCTTCAGTTGTTTCTTTTCTGAGTTCTAGTCCATTTAACTTTTCCACACTGGGAATTCATTCCAACCTTCTTGCCATCTCATTATTCTTCTCCATCTCTTTCCCAGACCTGAAATATCCTTGCCAAATTGGAGAGAGACACCACCTTCTAGAAACGTGTCTGCCTTTTTCAGTCATTCTTGGAATTATGTGGGTATTTTTGCAGAATAATCCACAATCGCCCAAGATCTCTCTGAATAATTTAGTGAAAACTAGAGCCTTTCTGAAGTTGCATACAGGTATCATTTCAGAATTAGGAATAATGATATTTATCTATCTGCCATTTTTTGCATGGTGACTCATGGCAGTAAGCTCAAATTTGGCTGTTACTGAGTGTTATTTTTATAATTTCTGAACTTTACCACCTTGCTATTTGTTCCCTGGATATGTAGAACAGAGACATCTTTAACGATTTTTACAAGACTCCATCTGAAACCTTCCTCATGTCTCTCTAGACTTTCTTTTCTGCTTTTAAGCAGACATCACTCTGTGGGAGCAATGTCTCTTTTCACATTACAGCTTGATTTTAAAGCACATAGTAAGAGATCTTATCGTAAGCTTTGGAGAAATCTGCATACGGTACACCAGCCAAGTCATTCCTACCCACATGCCTTTTCGCTGTTTCAAAAAACCCTGATGTATTTATACGGCATGATTTCCTTCCACAAATCTATGTGACTCCTTTCCATTACTACTAATTTTTCCCCTTATACAGTCTTTTTAGTACAGAAGATGTGCTTAATGATTAATTTTAAATTAATTTTAATTTTTTTTGCAAAAGCTGGAGACTGTGGAATAAAAAAGATGGAGATTGTACATAAAGGAGGATGGTCTCATGCCCAAGAAAGATGGGCACTACCCTAAGGAACTGAGAGCTTTTACCTTTTTTAGATAGTTTGTACACAACGTTGGTGGAAGAGATTTGCTCAAACAGTTCAGAAACTGCACATTTCATCTGAAGGCTTTCTGCCTTCCAGGGAAATAGTTCAATACCCAGCTTCTGTGCACTTTGTCCAGTACTTACAAGTACACCAAAGATGATGGGAGCCAAGTTCTAAATGAAACAAATTGCTATGTAATGCTAAATATTTTGGGCAGACAGAAGGTGATAAATGTCTAAAATAGAACACCCACAGTCAGATCTGGCCTTAATCTCTCTGCACTTCCATTCCCAACTGAAAAGACAGATAATAATAATAATACTATTCATCTCAAAGCTGTTTTGTGAATGTAAGTTCATTAATTTTTTTCAAGCACTTGGATACCTTAGTGATAAATAGGATAAACATTTAAAAGCCCATAAGAAAATCAGTAACTCTGGCTTTGGAGCTGGATTTAAACAGTGGACAATAAATATGACACGAGACACAAACTGAACTTCAAGGAGAAAAAAAAATATACAGCAAAAACTTCATCTTCTATTTTGCTCACTTAATGAAACAGGGGTCTGTAAAAGTAGTAACATGTTACCATGGAATTTAAAAGTTCCCAAGAAAAGATGTACAACACTAGTTCAGGCACTCATGAATTTTTTAAGGGTTGACTAAAAGACAGCAGTGATGTCCTCAGAACATAATTTTGCATAAACATAACACACAAAGTGCACAGCCCTCCTTCTAATTGCAATGTTCAGTTTACAAGTGCAGATAGATGAATGTAATCTCATACTAATTATTTCAGGACAAATATTGGAGTCTGACTCATTAATCAGATGAAACTTTCACTGGATTTAAGTCGTCTCTTCGCTTCTAAAACCTGCAGTATGCAGCCCATCCTGTGGCAGTTTTCTTTTGTCTCAGATTTCCCAAGGACATGGAGAGACAGTTTATAAAGTAGAGAATTTGAAATAATTTTTATCAATTCCAGCATTCTGAATATCTAATTCTTTTCTCTGCTCCCTAGGTATCATTCAACTTTTAATTGTTACATTTGCAACTCTTTTTCAGCTGAACACAGTCACCTTTGGTACAACCGCTACATAACAGATGAGGCAGAACAGAATGCCCACCTGATTTTTGGCTACTGTGCTAAGACAAGGGCTCATTTGTGCTTTTTAGGAAGCTTTTCATAACAGGCAGGAAGTATTGCACTCATCTGCACATGCATAACACCTCTGCTCCTGTTGTCTTTCAGCCAGTGCTTCATATACTTCCTTTCGTACCTGACTAGATTTGCTGGCTGGTGAGCACCTTGAAACAGAATCAGGACTATGTCTTTATCCTATCTTTTTTGAGAAGCTCTGTGGCTGTTGTAATGGAAGGAAACGTGTGTTGAATGGAAGTTTCTAGCCAACCAAAAGAAAACAGGTTGTTTCAAGCACTTGCAAGAAAAATAAGGAGGATAAAATTTATTTAAAATACCCCAAAACCGTAACAGATATCGCAACCACCTCCCTCTCATTCCACAGCTCAATGGAGACTTGTATTTTATTTTTAATTGTACAAGAGCCATTTGAACTTGTATGCGAGGGAGCATTACCACAGCATTTTCAAACTTGCTTGTTCAGACAATTTCACTTTATCATGCATTGAACATACAGGACATAAACAAACCTTCCCACTTCTGACTGTAGAACTCCAGCTACAAGGATATTCAGCAAGAAAGGAAAAAAGAGTAACCACGCAGATAATCACTACAAAAAGGCAGCACCTCCAACAAGTGGAATGGAGAAGACTCTTTCAGAACTGCGCCAAGAGCTCTCCTCTACAAACAGGAGCTGATTTCAATGTGGTGTTTGCGAGTGCTATCAGGTCGTGAGTCATGCGACAATGAACTCTTCAAAGAGCTCCAGCTCCCACCTGAGCACAAACAACGCGATTGAGAGAGAAACTACATAAACACCTTCTAAACTAAAGCATAGCATTGCATCACCCAAACAATAACTTACTGAAAAATTAAAAATCTGCCACAAAATCTTCAAGAAAAAGTACTGATCCAGCAGGTAACTTACAAACCACTTTGAAGTATTATTTTGAAATATGAAAGAGTCATATCTCAGGGTCTTTGCTCATCACCGGTTGTGCCCTGTGATCTCAAAAATTCCCTCCAGTGCATTTAGTAATGTAATAGATCAAGTGCAATACAGATACTGAAGACTGGAAGCCCAGTGGAAGACTGATCTCCGTTGTCTGAGCCACTGACAGGACATAGATAAGACGTACTAATGTTATTTCATAGCTGAGGACAGTACCCTTGACCGCAAATGATATTCCTACATGGTTCAGCCACACACAAAATTTTAATTTCTTTTAACAAAAGGGAAAGAAGCATATTTGCATTAATGTAGTCACCTGAATTTAAGACACAGACACCTAAAATGGAAATCAGCAGACACAGTCTACTGTTAATATTATCTCCTGAATACTTCATGGAGCTCGACTGCATCCTTATTACCTATTGTCAACCCAACATACTCACTGTTATTCAATCCGATGTTCCATACTTTGTCATGGCTGCTATTAAATGCTACCAACAGGGCCATAATCAGAGAATCTGAAGAGTGAAGCACCTGCTCATAAAAGGCTCCGCATAGAAGCTGCTCCAAAAATTCCCTTTAGAGCAGTCCTGCTCTCCTTTCTCAAACACAGCATTCCCAGTCAGCTGCAGATTAACTCAGGTTGCACTATACAGGAACGGGGACAAATGGAGTGTGATGCCTGACACCAGATTAACGTAACAGGGAGGGCAAAGAGCACAACAAATTTTTCACTTCTATAGGCTATGTCTGATTTGCAATCATTTTCTTCAACTCACCAGGAGAAATTATACACACACATGCAAGAAAAGAGGGAATTAATAATTTTGTTTAGCAGATTCTGTTGACACGCTGAATTTATAGCACATTTTTAATCTAAGTTTTTAAAAAAACTATATCATTCAGCAGGTCCATCAAGAACTCTCTGCATCCTGCTCACTATCATTGTTTTCCACTGTTAGAAGGGAAAAGAAAGTATCCATTGCCTGTCAATCTAGCTTTCAATTCAAACTCAACCACAGCATTGAGCAGTGCTGCTATTCCTGTCAATCACCTTTTGTAACCTGAAGAAAGGCAAAAGTTACTGACTGACACCAAGGAACATTTCTTGCATTCTACCCTCACTATCCAAAGGGGCTTTGGGAGTTGAAACTATCAAATTAGTGTCAATTTGAGGCATTTCTAAGAAGTAGGCAAGGAAGAAAAAACCCCAACCACTCAAGGTTACCTGCATTCATTTTATATGAGGCCCACTGCTAACTTCTAATCCTAGGCACTGCCTGTCAGCTCGAAGGACACATTATCTCAATGTCCATACTCTTCTTTAATTATACAAGTGAATAATCTTTTCTCACTTGAGCTTGAAAAGGCAGGGATTTAAACATTAAACAAAAATACAGTTTCAGCTTCTTATTTTCTGAAATAAATATTTCTTTTCCAATAAAGGAAGATGAGTTGGGAATTCTTGAATTGTTTTGTCTTTCCTCTACAGGCATTTGCCCACCTATCATTCATCTTCTCAGTAATTCAGGTTGTGACTCTCCAGGGAAAGTGATGAACCAATTCTTCTCAGTTTAACCAAATAAACTTATCCAATAAAGAACAAATAGGATATTTATTATTTTACACATAAATGTACTACATATAAAGCCATAGACTCTAAATTGAGAAAATACTTTAATCCTCCTAAAATAACATGTGCTTCATCCCACATATTTTCTGCCCATGTTTGTAAGTTTACTATGTTATCTTAAGCGTCAGCTTGTCTTGTCAATGCTGTTTGTCAGAATCAACTGAATTTCTTGCAGCATCCTCTCACTCATCCCTTAGCTCCATTTTGTGAAGTTTAAGCTAATAAAATTATTTCCGCCATCCAAATACTGCAGTCATTAGTCAGCTGATTTGCTCAACAGTGGATAAAATGATTGGATGCAGTAAGAGCTCTGACTCATTCAGTACTTCTTTAACAACTGGGCTCAGCTGCAGCTGCAGAGCTAATGTGAGTACTCAGTCTCTTAGCATGGAACTATATTGCTTTTTGCAGAAATTCTCTAACTCCTACCGAGTGTCCTACAGTACACAGGATTTCTCTAAAGAGAAATGTTTTTCATTCTGTCAAAAGAGAGAAATGTGCTTTCTAGACACTCCCATTAATGCAATATTTCTATTCAAACAACATAGCTCTATATTTTACATCTTTCACCTGGCTTTGGTCTTCTGAGGCTTGCAGTATGGAAGTGCACTGTATGCCTTGAGCCCACAACCGCCCCCACAATACTAGGCAGTTTAGCCATAGGACTGAAAATTAACTTTTGTCCCTCTAGATGAGATGTATCCCAAGTAGAGACTGAAGTCGATGGTATTATCTGTCTTTTATTGCCCCACGTGGCTTAAGCTTAACACTATTTCTTGGTGCCCATGTTAGTGATTGATTCAATTAGGAGAGTGTGCTGCAGAGCACTGTATTTCCGATGAGCATATTTCTGTATGAACTTATGAACATCTACTGAGAAATTGCCTCTGTGAGAAGAAACAGAAAAATAACAAATGCACCCAAAGCTAGGCATTTTCAAGCTTATTGAATCAGTTTTGATACCTTTAAATACATATTCATGAAAACATCTGCAGGTGCTGTCAAAGTCTCATGGAAATTTGGAATGTATTTTATTTGGCTGATTATAAGACATACAGATTTAAAAATGCTGAGAAATGTAAGAAGATAAACACAGTGAAGTGAAAGAAAATGGCAAATCTCCTTTTGGGTCAAACTGAGTGAGGCTGCCAAATTCCACTTCATCTTTCATGACCCTTTCCATGGCCCTTACACAAAGAACACACCTGTGGAATAGCCACCAAACTGCTTCTCTAGATACATTGTGGCTTTTCTTTTCAGGATGCTGTAATTTTGTTTTTATCTGGATAGTGTCTGTCACACGAATAATGTTGGTGTTATTGCCCACAGGAAAAATATATGGCTTGTTTCCAAATGATAATACTGAAGATGGGGAGAGTCACAATCTCAGCGCAAACACTGTGTCTTTGACCTATTCTCCCCATTGCAATCCAGTGGAAAGTGTATGCTGCTTTCAAGTGCCAAGAGCATAGGAGAAGAAAAAAGGGAATAGCACGACCTTCTCAAATTGACCAATGCAGTTAAAAGACATTAAGAATTATGCTAATAACTATTATACAAGAACTGAGGTGCAAATGTGTACTTTCCGTCTCTACTGTGTGTTACTTGGAATATTTAGACTCCAGTGGTGTCTGTTTCCTAAGAGGACAATTACACCTGTTTTCCCAGCATTGCCAGTTTTGTAATGGTCTGAGTGTATGGTAGAACAGCAGCCAGTTAAACCTCCTCACACAGAATCTGCCTGCCTATCATCTGCAGTTGGACCAAGCTCACTGTCCTCTAGTACAGCAACATTACCAGCCACAGAGCTGCAGTGCTGTGACACAATCAATACTCTGCGATTCAGGTAAAACAGGTGCTCTTCTGCGGTCAGTGCATTACCAAGGGAAAGCTCAGATACTTTGATACATCTCAGAAGCATTAGCAATTGCCTTTCATTGCTTTATATATCATATTACAAAACTAAAGCAGTCTTAAAAAATTCCACACAGAAAGACTTGCACATGGAAATCTGTCAAGATAATCCCCAAAATCTATACAGTAAAAAAGGTAGGCTTTCTGCATTTTACCATCTTGTTTTAAAACTCTTTCACTTAATTAGAAAAGCTTTATGGCACAGGCATTCTTCTCTGAAGACATCATACCTATTGTGCTGTTTCATGCCAAGTGAAACGCACACATCTATATCGAGTTAAAGAGCAAAATGATACAATGCGGCATAACATGGTTTTGGAAGGATTAGAAAGGTTGAGATAAAAGTACTGGTCTCTCATGCGTTTTGAAAAGAACCACCACCACGAAAAGGCCATGCATTCAAGACTCTGGAGTCAGAGGACCAAATTCTGAGCCCTGTGACAAGGCAAATTCTTTAATCCTGCTTGACCCTCGGTTGTTCATTTGCACTAGTTCTCTTTGTGATTTTTTAGAGATACTTATTACATTAGAGGTTTAAATTACCATAATTCAAAGGATTATTTAAAATGTCCCGTCTTTTACCAGTTTTTCAAGGAGGACTTACAAGTTTTTGATACTGAAAAAAATATACATTAAGAGTGTCAGTAAAATAACTTTTACTATAAGACCTTTCCTCATACCAAAGAGCAAATGTTCACAGGACACACATTTTGCAACTGCTTCACGCCACACTGCTCCTCTCTGTGCAGAAACTGCAGTCTAACAAGACCTCTGCAAATGAAATTTGATGCTACAGATCACGCCGTCTCCTCTGCAGGTACAGCCTGACCACCTGGATAATCACAGAGATGTTCTGTGAGGACCCTCCCGTATGCGGAAAGAAGCATAAGAGGGGAAAGCAGCAGAATCCTTCACTGTTGCAAGGTCCCAACAGCTGCACAGTCAGCAGGGAGCAAGAATGCTTCCTGCAGCGAACTTTTTTTGGCCTGTTCACCTCAAGTCAGTAATAAGCCCTCACTTCTTCCCATTCTTACGCTCCCCTCCTTATATTCTGGCACCTAGTGTCAGAGCAGGAGAGTGCTGAGTGGCACTTCAGCTCTGCACTGGTGAAAAGCAAGCAGCCTCTATACTAATTACCTGTACTTGCCCAGATGGGTGTTTACCAGCCCTTCACTCCAACTAATCCATGCTATCTGCTTTAGTATCAGCAGGCAAAACCTTGTAATTTCTGGACATCTTCTCTTTCTCAAAGTTAGGGAACTTGAGAAAAATTCAGCAAAGAAGCAAGAAACAAGTCATTTCTAGATCCCAAATGCACACACAACGAGCCTCTTCTCCCCTTAATTCAGAACCAGTGCTGAACAAGTTTCTGCAGTTACCCACAGTTAAATGGCTACATGTACGGGAACATACCAGCCCTGCATTACCTGCTGTAATCAGTCTAAAACCATTTCTAAGTGCAGCATTTATTTTAGGAAGAGCAAATAGGAATAGTTTTTCCATGCTCTTAATAGTACGGAAAATTCCCAAAAGCAAAGTCAAAAGCAAAGGTGTTCACTCCCCCTCCCCTTTGAAATCTAGCAGACAGCGTAATATTCCCTGCTGCAGTCTGAAGTTCCACCTACAGGGGACTTTATTCACAGCAGCATAAATTACATTTATTAGTGTGATTCCTGATCTGCAAGGCAGATGAAAATTAAATGCTTCCAAAGCTCAGACTGAATAGGACTGGAGATGCCTCCACAGGTTGTGACTTAGCAAATATTTTGCAGCTCCAAACAACATACGCAGGGAATATTCTGTTTTGGCAAGATATTTTACCTCTCTGACATTACAGGTTGATCTGTGTTAACTGCTGTCTTCTCAGAAATTGGGTACAAGTCACGGCCTGGTGTTCTGCTTTAGAAACAGAAAGAGAGAGCCTGCTCCTTTTCTAAAATAAGGGTGGGCTCTGGACTGCTGCTTGTGGCTACGAGCAGCTGTAAATAATATGGACTGTTTTAGGGAGTTTGTCCATATCTGGCATTTTTCTGGAGAAGGCTTGCACATGCTATGCAATAATTAAGCTCTGGCAAAGCAGCTACCAGGCCCAAAAGGCTAAGTCTGAAGTAAAGTTCTAAGAAAGCCCTAGGAACAAGCTTTGCAGGTTAGGTGACAATGATTTGTTTTGGTAAACTAAGACAAGCACCATTAAAAACAAAGTCCTGGGCCAGATGTAAATGACGATGTTAGAGAGATATAAGAGGAAAGGTGCAACAGAAGCTCACCTTTCACTTTATTCCCTGCCCTAAGCAAAGACCCAACCAAAAGTTCTGGACACATGCTTGACTACACCACTCATCAATAGCATTTGTTAATACCTGGTATTTCATACAGAGGTAGCTAACACCGCAGTATGTTTAATACAGCTCTTTTCCAGGAAGACAACATGCAAAATGGAGGGCCTTCACCTATCATCTACATCCTTGCTACTTACCTTGAAATTATACGAGCAGATAATCACTGAAGGAGATCAGGCACATTGCTGAACCGGGGAAGGAACCCAGCAGTGCATACCGAAGAAGGCAAAGTAGACTCAGCAATTCAGTCTTTTAAAATATGAATGCTCTTTCCCTGAAGTCTAATTACCACAGTTCAGTGGCTTAAATACAGTGATCCAATAGGTTCAGACCTGTTTTTTCAGACACCAACCTTCCAGTGGAAATCTTTAATCTTCTTTATAGTGCAGTTTGTTTTCCATCTCCCTGCAAGGCTTGTAGTTTACAGAACCAATTTCCCTGCTAGGATCCCACCATGGGAGGGGTAAAACAGCAATGGCAGGCAGAGATTTAGGCTGTCCTGGATTGTACAGGTGCAGATCCAGGTAACAAACTCGGATCAGGATATCACAGATACATTTGAGCTCACGCCAAAAATATAAGCTACTATTTAAACAGCAACTGTGTTTTTCACCCATGTTACCCACAGGATATGATACATCATTGAAATAATGTTACTTTTGCAATAGAAATTAGGAAGCAAAAAGGATGCTGAAAATCAGGGCTGATTCTAATTTCTAAATGTCCTGAGAAGACAAGGAGGATGAAATTTTAAATCATTGCCCTTAAAATCACGTCCTTTGATTCTTACAGGATGCTTCTGACAACTCAATGTGTCTCCTATCTGTATTCTAGAAAGAAAAATAATTACTAGTTGCTTTTTTTACTTTGTGCACTACCTTTCAGTCTTGCATTGAACCTATATCACCTAGGTTATTCATGCTTGGAATGAACTGTTGATAATGCCCTGTCTTCATCTATACACACAGGCATATGATCAGGTTAGAAAAGTATCCATATATATAATATAGTTCTTTATTTAACAGGAATGGCTTTCTTTTGTTACCAGAAACAACATCTTAAGAATGGATATTACATAAAATGCTAAATAACATGTTTACTTTATTATACTCAGTACATTCTCTACATGACAGCCAAGCTGAGTGCATGCATGTACATTTGTTTATGAAAGATTACAGGTATTCATGTCTGTGGACCACCCCAGACAAAATCAATTGAACCTTAACAGTAATCCTTTATCTCCCTAGCAGTCCTGAACACGCTCTGGGTGTTTTGGAACGGGTACTTTGTTTGTCATATTACAAAATCTGAAGCCTTAGGACTTCTAACAAACTAGGGAGAAAACAAATTAATTCATTTTCTTAAAGTGAAAGGAATTGATGTTTCAATACAAGAAGAAAACATGAATATGGCAAAATAATTAATGAAAATGTGCTACTTCACTCTTATCATGCTGAAAGACAACAGTAGAAACTCACAAGCATGACATTAGAAAAGACCTAGATACATAGTCTTAATAGAGGGAAGTTTACTCTTCTAGCAAAGGAGAGAAACCACAAAATAGAAAATGGGCGGGGGGGAAATGTTCTTTGTTTGTAGATAAGCTGATTCCCCTCCTCCTTACACTAACTTTACACTGATGGAATTCCAGTGGATTCATTATAGTTATTCTTGGTTTATATGAGAACAGGTATGAGCAGGAGAGATTTCTATTGTTTTCTCCATATGTTGTGTATGTGTCACAGGTACTTATTTATTCCATCAAAACTCTTTGCATATTTTGGATGATGACCTGCCGTAAGTCTGAAATCTGCCAGTGCAACTCGGCAAACAAAGCCTCCATGTGAAAGATATAGAAAAAAGTAGTTATGAAATGTAAAATGCTGAGCTAGCTCTGTGGCCTGAACTGCAATCCAGCCTTGTGCATAGTAAAAGGAAATCATTAGATTATTTTGAAATGTCTGAAGTTAAACGGGTCCAATTCATCTCCTGGTGGACACTAGACCTTATCTCACATTCAGCACACAACCTTTACAATGTAGGCCACGTAGCTCCCAGCTCTCCGAAGGGATGTGAAGTACAACAACGATGGCTGCTGGCACACTGCTTTGTTCTGCTAGGCGCTGCTCTGACCGAAGCTGAAACGCACTTGCACAGAAGCTAACGGAACGCACACTACTGATCTGCACTTTGCCTGGCCTACCTCTATAAGACATCTGGGCCTTGTGTTTCTTAACATAACCCTCACAAGACAGAGATATACCCGTTAAAAACAGTGTCGGCTGAATGAGCGTGTAAATATAAGAAAGCAGTAGCCATTCTGAGTTCATTTCTATCCACAAGATTAAAGCAAACACCACTGAACTCTAGTTCTTAAAATTTTATCGGATTTGAAAGTAATTCTGTTTAAGAATGTGGGTTGCCATTTGCAACAGATTTTATGAAGCATGAGTGCCAATATGCTACAAAAGGTTACTTTGGACCACATGGTAGTTCTTCATTAGATTCACAATCAGGCAAATAAAAGATCCTTATTATATTACTGAAAACACCCCTTGTATGAGCTGATAGGAAGAAGATTATCACTCCCTACCCTTTTGTTTTAACAACAAAATCTAGTTATTGAAGACGGAATGGAAACAGATAGATCTCCAATCACAACAATCATAACTCATCTGTTATATCTCAAAGAATTCTGTCTGAGGATATAATAAAATAAACGGTAGTACACATACATTAATAATAGTATCAGCCAGTATTTAAGAACAAGTATGGATATCACAGCTATAAATAGTACGGTTTCACACACTGACTCAGATTTCTTGCTCGCTCTTATTCACTCTGTAGCAGAAGTAAATCTTCTGTTTTTATTGACAGTTGCTTAACTCTTCTTTTAGCCAAAGTTGCACACATTGGAAAATAAATATAAGTCATATTGGAAAATTCAGAATTTCTGGGCTTAAACAAGATGGTGCCTTCACAGGAAGGGTTCAGTGTGAGACACAGCAAATTTCCTCTCCACATCCTTTTGACTCTAGAGCAACATTCTATGCCCAGTCCTATTTCTTTTTATTTGCAAAGCAGCCTGTGAATTCCTTGGGGTGGGGTGCCTTCCTAACTGATGCACAGAAAAGCCAGTGTGTCTGGACTTGCATATATTTCTATCTGTACTCGATAAACATACTATAGGTAGAATTCAGAATACGATAAAAACTGAAAAAAAAAAAAGAGAAAGTAAGTCTGGAATACAGCAAGCTTATAAATTCCTATATTGCTGTCAACTTCAACACATAATATGTGCAGGCAGTCTATAAGTATATACAAACACATATGTGTGTATGTATGCTTGTATGTATAGAGCACAAGTTTCTTTCTTGCCCTATCATATGTCAAAACATCACAGGGCAGCTTCTGCCAGACTATGGAGTACACGAAGACAATTGCCAGGTGAAGACCCCCCTCACTGTACATTGAACAGCTTCGTGCTTGCCTTTTGCCGTCTTGAATGAATTTCAACATGAAGCATCTACTGACATCCAGGAGTGATTTTTATGACAACTCCATGGAGTAAAAACCTGGAGTTTTGTCAACTTCATCAGGAGAGGATTCTTGAAAACTTCTGAATCTCACCAGTGGGTATGCTGCATATTAATCATGATAAAGCTCTGGAAAATAACTCCTGAGGAGAGACAATCTTCCTCTGAGGAGGGGCGTAGGGTGGGTGTAACACTGGAGAGATAGAAACACCCACAAGCAAGTATCAGTCGAAAGGACAGTGATTACTCAGTGATCCACTGGATATCACTTGTATTTCTTGAGCACATCACTGGTCTTTCCTTGATTTTTCCATCTTTCTAAGATTTGAAACACACTGTACATGCATATATTTTTCTAAAGAATGTGACCAGCACCACTTACTGAATAATCATGATTCATATTCATTAGCTATTCTACCTAATCCTTTAGATCTATAATATCTACTATTCTAAAATACTAAATTGACTTCAGACTAGCTGCTAGAAGTCTTCAATATTTGGTTGGCAGTCAAATCAGGGGATGGAAGGAATAAGAAAATATGAATGGTATCTGCAATTTATCAGATTTAGACAGTTTATCTACAGCTATTTATTGGATGTATTTCAGAAAAGCAACTTGATATAGGATTTCTTACATTCCTGAAAAAAAAAATAAATAAATAAAACAGCAAAAACCAAAATGCATCAAACAAATCTGATTCAACTTCCATTAAGATAAAGGACATGTGGATTGGTCCTTTTCTGAAGCTGAAGGATTCTGCTAAATACATGTTTTCTCTTTCTCAGCCACTTCACCTCATAATCAGAAATCACTCCTCTGTGAAGGCTTTAGGGAATAAGAAAATCAGTCTACAAGGCCACTGTCTCACATGTAGGACTGATTTACATCCTCTTCTTTGCATGTTGGCTCCATTAATTGATACAGTACTGGATAATAACAATCCACTAATAGCTCCGAATGTGGTTTTAATGGAAATGTGGAAAGCTTTAGGCTAATAAAAAGAAATGGAACAAGATTTATGCAGTAACAATAAATATAAAAGGAAAGCAGAATGGAAGGCTCGGTTATGATTCTGACTATTCAATACGTCAGTTTTAACATGCCACATGAGAGACACACATGCTCCTATGGAATGCCTACAGGGAGCCTGCAGCTGGAAATGGATGAACCAAATTCAGAAATGGTACATCTTTTCCACGTTTTTCCCTTTATTAAATTCTGAATTATATGCAAGGTTCTAAAATAGATGGTCTGTTTTACTCGTTTCATTTGAATATGATCAGGACAATCATCAACCCTTTAACTTGTTGTTAAGAAACTAACGGCAGCATTTCTTCACACCTCCTTGCCAGGTGACTAAGGAATTAAAAAACGAATTAGTCTGTATTGTCTATTCAGCTGTCTAGAATGTATGAAAGGCTATTCTAACCAGCTGGAGAACTCTGCTTTTTAACCTGGACAGAGTGAAACTCTCTAACATATAAAAAGGCAGTTGGAGGTATTAAGATGCAAGTGGTGCACAGGACCTAGGGTTTCCATACCAGTAACTTGACTTTGTTTTGAGTAATATCTTGTTTCCTCAGGGATCTATTTAAATCAGTGGGAGTATGATATAAGTGAAGCTCCACTCACTTGATCCTACCTCCATTGCAAGAAGACCTCACATTTGCTCTACTAAATTGCTTCAGGCATAATCTTTTTATTCATTTCATCACTGCATTTAACTTTCTAAAAGATTCAATCCTATAAGGGTAAGAAATGAATATAACAACTTGCTCTAGAGATATCTTTTTAATGCATGTATGTACTTTTGTATATACAGCCTTTAAGTTAGTTTATGTGTGCTCATAAATTAAGCTTCAGATTACAGGAGTCCTAATAACTATTTCTTATTTCCTACCTTCCTTTAGATTCTACTGAAACACTTGAACAAGTCTGCTCTTCACATATAAACACATCAGAAGAGTAACACACTGGAATTAACTGATAGAAAAAATGATAGAAATGACAGAAAAATTAGGCAGAAGTGCCCTGATAAAGGTCAGAAAACAAGTCACTGGGAAATCAGAAAAATAGGCCCCCTTTGGAGATCTCGTTTTCCAGCTGGCATATATAAGCGTAGCTCTAAAGAAGTCTACCCCAGCTGAGATGCTGCCTCCCCTGAATTAACAATTTAACCCTACTCACTGCTGCATAATTGTGTAAGATATGTAAACAAAATGTGTGTCATGCTATCAAGTGTTCTACCATCTAGTAGACATAATCTGAAGTGTCTTGATTTTTAACATACTTCAGTCTTCTATCAGTACTGAGAACATGAAAAATGAGCCACGGGAGAAAACAGATTAATATTGTCATAAGAAAAAAATGAATTAACCTGAAGGCTAACACGGAGTCAGAGCTTAATTTGAAAATTACTGCACTATCCATTCTAAGAAAAAATACTGTACTTCAGATAACTGTTTGTACATTGGACTATTGGTATGGTTGCTCGGTAGAATCCAAACAACAATCCATTTAGTCCTGGATTTTACTTACTTACTTTAGATTTAATGATATATTGTGTCAAAGAATCCCATCAATTAATTCTAAATGCAACAGTTGGGTAATCACCTTGTCACAAAAAAGGATACGGTAAAGTCAAAATTAATTTAAGTACATCAATTGCAAGCATCACTGAAGATGTGAGCTACTTTCTAAATGTAAATGAAATTCACAATATTGTTTTAGTTTCAAAAAAATCAGTGGCTGGAATACAGTGTGGATGGGCTACACTTGATGCTGTTACACTAAGCAGAACACATAGTTTGCAGATCTAGTGAGATACTGAAAAAATTGTAAGATTTTTCCAATATGTTGTTGCAGAAAGGGTAATTCAAGTACAGTATTTACAGGGAAATCAATGATAAACCACTAGTTTGAGAAAAGCGTTTTCCATCAAAATGAGAAATATATAGCTTCCAATAAATTTAAGAGGTTTCTTATTTCTTTTATTATCCTCCTTCTCTATTTTTCAGTCTAGGGAAGGCCAATTCTACATGACAGATAATTAAATTTCTGTATCGATAAGGGGGGGGGGGAATTCTGTTATCCTTCACTGTATTTGCGTAATACATTGTATTTTTACCCAGAAAGTTAGTATATTGTTCAAATTTAATTGCTTGTGTGTCTGTATGTTTGTTTCTATTTATTAAACTCTATAACAGAAATACATCAGGTGAAGTAATATAGTAAAAAAAAAAGGCAGCTCTAAAATACTAATTCTCTGCAATAATGAACTTTAGAGGGTTGCAGGAAGTGACCATTCCCCCCAGTACACGAAAGACACAGAGAAACTTAAGTTCCAGAAGAGGGCAAGTAAGATGCTTACATGAGGGACTCGGGTTCATTTAGCTCACAGAAGAGAGGCACCTGCAGGTGCATGGCCAAAGGACAAAGGGCAAGACTCAAGCTGCAACAAGGAAGGAAAATTCCAATTAGATATTGGGGGGGGGGGGAAATCATAGTGAGGATGCCAAGCGCTTGTACAGACTGTCCAGATTCTCCACCTCTGAAATGTCTCAAAATTCAACTGGAAAAGGCTCTGTGCACTTAGAAGCTGACTCTGCTTTGGATAGGAGGTTAGACTAGATGGTCTCCAGAGGTCCTCTTCAACCTGATTTTTTTCTTTGATGCTATAATTTCAAACCTTCATGAACAAATGAAAAATACTGCCAATTCAGAATAGCACATAAAAGATACTGTCTTCTAATATTTCATATGAATAACCACCTTAATCTTTGAAAAGCAAATTAAAGTAAGCAGAGCTATAGTAGCTATTCTTCAAGAATTCACAGTACTGAGGTAATACTGTAAGACATGGGCATTTGACAAAACCCAGTTTATTTCTAAGTAGTATCACCACTATAATCAACTCCATGTGCTAGGGAAATTTTGACAGCAGATCGAGGCTTTGGTATGTATCTGACAACACATATAGTACACGCTGATAAACGTTAGTAGCATTATACACCTTACTGTAACCTGAAAATAATAAAATTTTAACATGCCAGTAACACTGTTGTAATTACATATTAATAAAAAGTATTTATTGTAGTTTTATTTATACACATATTTCTAGTTACCTTTAGTATTTAACATCAATTTCCAAGATCGCGAATAGTCTGGGAACCCTAAAGCACGGGATGTACGTGAGAAAGAAAGTATCAGGGCTGTCTTAAACACTCCTAGAAAAACATCACTGAAATGCTAGGTCTTCAAGAAATGCTTGTCTCCATCTGAAGCAAGTTTAGCTATGATACTATGAGAATGAAATGAATGTAGAATATGAGGCATCTTAAAACGTGGTCCACAGGTAAGTGGGATACCAGGTTAATGAAACAGGAAAACAAGATGCCAAGTTAATTAAAAAAACCAAATGACCACTGCCAGACTGTGCACTTAAGTTCACCAAAGATTAAACTGTGCAAGTAACCTTTTTTTCAGAATTGGATATGCAGAACAGACTGTTCCGATATCCTATACTACTCCATATGTAAATACCACCTTATTAACATTAAGGAGGAAAAACATTTCTAATATTTGTTCTGTGTACTTGGTTGATTCTGGTTACCTGGCCCCAAGGACCAGCTGTAAAATCTGGATGAAACAGACTTCACAATACCTTTGTGAGATACATATGAAATACTGTCCAAAACGAACAGATGGTCAAACTAAAGAACAGAGATTAAATACTGTTAAGCTGATCATAATATGAAGTAAAGCTGGGCAAGATATTTTACCAGAAAAGATGAAAACCCAGATGACTTCTTCTTTTTAAACAAACTTATGTTTGAACATGTCAAATTAGGTGGCAGAACTCAAACTTTCAAATGAAAAATTCAAGATAACTCTCTGATGATAACATCTCTGACATGATGTCTTCCTTGATAGTGTATCTTATATTTTGAAGGAAAAAAAAAAAAGAGTATAACTTCCAAAGTTAAGGAAAAAAAAAATTCTTGGTGAGAAAGCAGGAAAAATCTCTTGGAGGCTAAGCTTTAGCTTCCTTTGGCAATGCATTAGTTTCAACCAGAGTTTTACTTATTCACAGAATTCCACTATGAAGATAGTAAGCACCACCTCTTGATACATTAAGATAGAAAGATAGAATTCAAAATATTGTGGCTTACCTAATCAAGAGTTCTACAGATGTGGAAAGTTATAGCGAAGATAGAAAAAGCTCCACGTTTTTTTAAAAAAAAAGAGACAAATTTTTCTGATTCAGACACAGATCATGGAGAGCTTTTCAATGATAAAGGCCATAAATACGTATTTTACATAAAAACCCTAAGATGCAAACAGAGCGTTCCTTGTCTTTTAAAGGAAAGATGTGATCTTAGTCTTCCCTGGCTGCTTTTCACACTTTTTTGATTTACAAACACCCCTGGGTTCATGCAATTTGATTAATGGTTTATATGTAGGTTCATTATTCTCTTGCCAGCAACTGCCTTTACCTAACTGCTTATGATTCCTCCTTACTTGAAACTGAGCTGAAGATTTATTCACGTAAAGCAACATCTTGATTAGCATACAAGCTTCTGCATCAGCCACCTTTCAACCTTCATTTACATTATGCACAAGCTGGATACAGATACACTTGAGCCCTGAACTAACCAGGAGCTTGCTATTGTCTTTCAGCTGTTTAATCACCTATATTTACAGCAGTCATTCTGTAAAAAAAAACACACTTAGGGATGGAAAACATGTCTAGGCAGGTTACAATAAAATGAAACACTGAACTCTTGTCTATTTCATACAACTGTATGAAAATCAGAGACAGTAAAATCTATAAGGCTTGCTCACAAAAAGATTTCTGCATCAGTGAAAAGGAAGCATTTCCTTGTTTACTTATGTATTTTTTAAAAAGAGAGAAGTTCTGGGCTTAATTCCCAATTTTCTGCACTTCTTTGATGCAGATGACACTCCCTTGAAAGAAATTCTGTAACCTCACCTGTGAAGCTTGATTTTTTAGATAAATCTTCTGCAATCACTTCTGATTATGCAGGACATAAATCTGAAAAAATGTCACTGGATGGAATTACAATGCCATCTCAAAAAATCATTACAGGACCTATTTTAGGGTTGGAAACAAATACACATTTTAATTGTTCATTTTAATTCAGAGTTACGATGCAGAAGTCTATTGACTTTTGTATTCCTTGCTTTGGTCAGACTGTTTCACTCACAGAATATAGGTTCACATAGGAGCGTTAAATTATTTCAGGGCTGCTTGGTTAAAACCATTGCATATTTTGGAATGATTTTATGTTGCTGATCCTTGTAGTCATTTGATCATTTTCTCCCTTTTGTACTGCAATCAACACTCAATATCCTAATGGTCTAATTAAGCAATGACGACTCAGGCAGGAGGCTTCCTGGGGATTAATGACCACTTGGGAGGAGCTGATGTCCCAAAATATAGCCTAGGGCCATTAACTCCGTTTGTTCATTAATCTTTAGGAAATGCTTCATGATGAGGTTGCTACCTCTGTTACAAGAATGACGAATTAAACAAATAGATATTTTAAGTTTCTCATATTTTAGTTAGCAAATATCAGACATTCCTAGAGGATTTAATGATCCTTACAACTCCTTAAATTGTGTTTCATGATGGTGCTGTTTGCAGTTTGGGATTTTAAAACAGGAAGTGTAAAAACTTCCATTATTAAAATTTCAAGATGAGAAAATAAGATATTCAAAATCTCAATAAAGATGTTGTGGTGGAGTACCACGGAAGTATATACAGATGTGTATTCACGCACAGGGGGTTACTAATAGCAGAGACACAACTTGCTTCTGGTACTAGATAAAGAGTACAAAAACAGATAAAGAGACTTTAAGGAGTCTTCTCACGACCCTCAATTCTCCCCTTCATATCAAAGCTAAGCAAGCTTAACTTCTTATTTCTAACAGTCCCATAAGTGTCACCTTTATCACCAAATTAATTTCTTTACATTTAATTTTGGAGTTTCAGTCTGATTTGAAAGTTACAAATGCTTACAGAACGTATCTCCTTGCACAGGTGAAGCTAGTGGAACACAGCTCCGATGATGTCCCATTTAAACTTTGTTTTAAATAACATGGATTAATCTTGAAAGTAGGAAAGCCAACAGTCTTAGTTCAAAGTTCTTAGCCACAAAATTCTGAGATTAAAAGCCTAGTTTCTAAGCCTGAACCCAAGCCAGTAATTATCAGATCTTGCTGTGAAGACTGACAGCTTGAAACTGTAAATTACTGACTGAAACTGGGTGGTCTCAGGGTTTGGAGATTCTGGACTATAAATCGCTTTTCATGATAAACTCCAGGGAGGAAGAAGAGTTGGCCGAATAAACTTCTATGCAAGTAGATTTACCGATAGAGAAGCAATTCTAAATAACACTTTATTTTTACCAATACTAAAACTGAAAAGTTTTGAGCAGCACTATCAAAAACTTTAATAATATCAGATGTCGTATAAAAAGCCTGTTTTGATAATTAAGCAATCAAAATCAATGATGTGAAGGTATTCTGCTAGCTGTCTGGGCATCTACATGTTTCAGTCTGAAAAATAAAGATTTCATCCAAAATCACTGAAAATAAATAGACTCTTTCTCCAAAAGTCAGTGTTTTTTTGAATATGGCACTAAATGAGAATAATTTGAGAAGCGTGTGTTTTATCCTCAGAGTACTAAAGCATTACAGCTAAAAGGAGGATGCTTTCTGTGTATTGGGCTTCCACCATATAACTGCTAAACACCTTCTTGCTCAAATAAACAGGAAGTACAGCATTATTTTAGACAGGAGAGGATATAAAGGGAAGATAAGCTCCATGTAATCAATATGGCCACAACACTGCTGACAGTTTCTTTTCTTTCTATTGTTCTTGTGTCAGACACCTTCTGACATGCTAACAATGTTCTTGGCTACAGTGCGAAAAAAATCCCTTATTCAGAGCTGCATATATTACCGTGTAACATAATCTCTTGGTAGCAGAGGAGAAATTAAGACTAGAATTTTCACTGGAGATTTAGGTAGCCTGGTGACAAAATTCCACTGAGATTAGACAAGTGGTTATTCCTTTACATGTCTTGAACACGCCACCAACATTGCCTCCCATTGATGTCTTCTATACATTTGCCAGCTTGCATAAAGCGTGTGCTCCCGCTTTTAGCCATAGCACTTAAATTGGAGTGATGAGCAGAGACTTTCAAAGGTAGTTGAATCCAGTCCTGGATTACAGAGCAAACACTGTTCTATGAGGCTCAGAAAGATCCCAACCAGTATGTGTTTTGCAGTTTGCTGCAAATCTGGAAATACTCCAGTTTTTCAAGCACAGTAGTAGACTTTTTCCAAAGATGTCTGACTGCTTACTTGAATTTCTGCAAAGTGAACTTAACAGAATATTACTGAGAGCACCATAAAACAGCAGAATTATTTGGATCTTAGCCTACCGAATGCTAGCTGTTCTCTCTAAATCTCAGCACTTTTACAATTGCCTAATATCTAGGCATAGCATTAACAAAGGAGATTTTACACTTGAAGTATTCTATTAAACTAATAAAACAAAGGAAATTAGCAAGGCATAATTAGCTCCAGCCTTACTCGAGGTAAGAAAAGGCAATGAAAAGCTATTATTTCAAATGTGGAAAATCGAACAGGTGATTTTATTGCACATCAGATGACATCATTACTCTCTCCACATAAATGTGTGTTTGCCACATTAATGCGCCACAGGATAAAAATGCTTCTCTGGGCTCTAAGGAAAGATCAATATGGAGAAGACATGTTATACAGGTTCTTTGTTTCATTTTGGAGAACCAGTCAATTGACTTAAGAAGAAGAAGAGTCATATTTTGGCAAAGAAGCCTCACACGAGCTTCAGAACCATCATAAACACTGCAAGTACATTACTGGTATTGCACATTTATCAGGTAAACTATTCTAACGCCAGAAATCATGAAAACAGAGTCAAGTGCTTACAAATCTTTTTTTCTGTCTCCTATAACAATCTAATGTGAAGATTTCATTTGCAAAAAATGTCATGTTTCATTGTAATTACGAAAGTGAATATATTGACGTTTCAGAGCTGTTAAGAGTCTCCTAGCATCTCACAACTGTAGTGGTAAAGTCTTAGGAAGAAATAGCTTAGATGAATTGCTGGGAATGCAGTTGTCCTATTGCAAGGAGCCTTCCAAGAAAATTCTTCTGCAGACTTTATTCACGCTCTCCACAGTGAACCAGATGTATATTTTAAGTCAATATTTATTTCCAGTGGTTCAGAAAGCTGAGATTCTGCCCTAATGAATGACACAAATAATGACACGAATGACATGAATGATGAGTAGTTGTAAGAAGAAAACAAATAAATAAAAATCCACAAAAGACACCACTGTGTTGACCTGAACTGGATACAGAACCAGCAATAGTAAGACATGCGGGTCTGTACTGGCAAGGAGATTGGCCTTTTTCAGTAATACTCTGTAGTCACATTACAGTTGCAGAACAATCAAGAAAAGCTGGAATGCACTGCGTGTTTGTTCTTATCATTAGTAATAGACAAAAGATGAAAATATTCTGCCTGCTTTCTTTCTTCTGTAGCCTTTCAAAACGACAAAAAACAGACACTGAAAAAAGTAAAATCTCAGAAGGGATTTACAGGTTCTATACACATTGTTCCTTGATAATCCCTGTCCTGAAATTATTAAAATACATACACAGCAAACCAACGTTCAACAAAATCAGTGGGGTTATTAAGCCAGCCAGTCCTCGCCCAAGTCAAACAGTTTCAGTTTACAACCACGAAGCAACTGCCCCAGGTGAATCTGCCAAAACGAGCACATGCCACTGCCTCCCCTTAGCAGCCACTGGAAAACACCTCACTCCCTCTTCCCTGGCCTTTGGAGCTGACCAAGCAGAACCAAACGAGAGCCTGCTGCTAACCTTTTCAGTATGCTCCAAAGAAAGAGCGAGCTGCTGTGACATAACTGACATCCAGCTGCAGGCTCAGTATTACCAATAACATAGTACAGATGCATAATTTTTGCAATTCTCTGACAAGAAAAGATAATCTGATACTAAAGAGTGGTTTAAAGACAGGCTGAAAACAAGTCAATTTAATCAACTGTAACCACAGTCAGAAAACATGAGGATATTTCACTGCAATTATTATTTTTGGAATTCAAATGGGCACAGTTCATACTGCTTATTTTAAATGATGTTTTGTTTCCTCTCTGAGGCACTTTAAGCTGAAAATACTTGGCTATAGAAAAGGTTTATTGTTAAAGTGCTATGGCTGTTCTTCTCATTAATCTACTCTCATTTGCTTTTTCCAAGCGCAATAATACTTCTGATTTCAAGGGTCACATTCAAATGCCACTATCCCAAGGACTAGGTGGAGAAAATTTAAGCACAGGCCAACATCTCGCTGGGATTTGCAGAACGTTCTGTAAAGTAAACAAGGCCCTTGTGGCTTATCAGTCACTGGTGTGTTCAGCTCCCTAAACTAAGAGAATTGAGGGGATTAGTTAGAGGAGAAATGAAATGTACCTAATTAATTCCTCAGATCCCTGCAGATTATATGGCATGTTTGGAACAGCAGGAAATTGTGACTGTAATAAAAAATACACACCTACAGCAGTGATGCTGAAAAGTGCAGCCTTTTTCCTACTCCTGCAATATCACTGATATAGTAACAAGAGTTATTACACTTTAGAATTTCTTATGGTTTTATAACAAATTTTCCTGTGTCACGCTTTTTTTAAAAAATATACATTTAATACAGAGTGGAGAACTCTAAGTTTCTGACAAGCAGCAGAGTAAAGTAATCTTGGAAATGGATATTATTTATCCTTGTAAATTTGTGACATTTTAGCTTTGTACTGGTTGCTTCTCCCCTCTCTCCCATGCTCTGTTTTTCTCTGACTCCATCCATTACATAAAATATCAACAAGATAAGACTTTACGTGCTACTCTCAGTGACAGAGATATAAACGTGGAAAAACTCAGGGAAGCCTAAAAGACTTTATCTGAATTTAAGTAAGGGCAGGAGAAAAGCAGAATCAAACTGTAGGTTTTGGGGAGAAAAGAGGGAAGAGGTAAATAAAGACGACTAGTTCCAACAAAAGAAAAATGAAGGCAGTTGGAATTTGTGAAAGTCTGAAACGAATTTTAAATTGTACTTCTTCATTCCATTCCACTTTCGAAGAAGTGCCTTAGTTGCCTCTACATATTCGCACTTCATAGCAGGGAATTAAAAAAAAATAAAGTGCTATTTCTGGAGCTAATTACAGAACTTTTCAAAAATTATCTTCAGGAGAAGATTACATAAAGATATATCTAAATTCATGTTAACATCTTCGGAGTTCTGCTGTTATATATCTTTTCAAACTACATAAACTGAAACCAACACGTATGTTTCTGCAGTCCCAGTCATTTTTATAGGAAACTTTGCCAGATGCTTCTGCCTGTACCCTGATTATAGGTTTTTCATGTTTTCCTAATACAGAGTATAAACAAATATCTTTCCTTGTTTGCCCATCCTCTTTTGTGGTCCTCTCCCACGCTGTCATCCACGGAACTCAATACCCGCTAGGGAAGATTATTTTTCTGTGGGAGCCCTATATAACACCATTGGCTGTAAGTAGAAAGATTTAAAAGCAGAATTTCAAAGAAAGGGGTCTTAACAACTAAAGAGGAACCTCTGCACTCCTCACACCGATGAGCTATGTGACAGCATGGAGAAGGTAAGAACGTAAAAACAGTGAGCTCTGGAAAATGTGAAGAGAAATAGTCACAGACAGACAGACAGGAAATCAAGTGCTTTTTCTGTAAACAAGAAAGGTAGGCTGAAATGACCACAGAGAAGGACAGACAGGAACTCAACAAAACCAGTATTGTGTGAAAATCACTCAACTACATCAGTTCCCTTAGGACAAAATGATTCAATTTGCAACCCATCAATCATTTGGCATAATAATGGAAGTAAATACATCATAATAGAGGGCTGTCACAGGATCAATGTCTTCTACTTTGGAAATAAACATTTTGGGACTGCTCCAGTATTTATTTTCCATAAAACAGATAATTATGAAATAAATAATTGGTTTTACTATGGCATTTATGTGGCAGCAGGAAACCATTACTTGGTGACATTTTATTTCAACAGCATTATTGCTAAAAAAAAAGAAAAGCAAAAAAGGCTGAATGCTTGTGGATCTGTCTGCCACAAATTCCGTTTACTTAAATAAGAGCCACTGACTGACAACAAGTAATGCCTTTTTAAGGGAAACCAAAAGGCAGTAAACTAATACCATGCAGTTGTCTTCATCTGCAGATTTCCAGACTGTTGCTATTTTAGAATAATATTGCCCATATTAGAGCTACACACTTCTTAAAAATATCTAAAAATTTACAATTAATAAGCTACTTATATTATGCACCTCAACTAAAGCTTGCTGGGGGGTAGAAAAGTATCTGTTGAGACATTTTTTTATAAGGATGATTGATGAAGTATTTGATTACTAATGTCAACAAAAAAAAAACACCCATATAATCAAAAATCCTGTCCTCCTATGTTTGCTTTCACTACTACTACTGTAATTCAGCAGTTTCAATTCCTTCAAATGCATGGCTGCATTGACTTGATTTTTAATAAATACAGAATTATTTTAAATTTTTTTCCCAGTTTGACACCTGAATAAACTGAAAAATAATCTGTTAAATTAATTGAAAACTGTTACATGCTATCAGATTTCACATGCTACTCAGAATTTTTATCTCTTGGAGCATCTAACAACATTTGTAATTCAACTCAAATCAAACTGAACTCAATGCATCTCAGAAAGTTCATGAAACTTGTATAGATTGGGAAGGAAATGTATGTGCCATCCTGTCTATAACAACGTCACACCAGTGGCATACAGAACCCATGAAAGATTGATCCATTGCAAGAGATGGAGCTATCAGTCAAATTGCTTGGAAACACAATTCGCAGCTTTGGTTTGCTCCAGTTTGGGGTAGAAGTCTGGATTCTATCCTGTGATTCAGGTCTTGGCAGATGATGCCTTTCAGCTCACCTTTAGTTTAGTCATTTTAAGTTAATATTGTTTATATAACGAGACAAGCTAGCAATTCTATACACCTCCAAATCTTCTCAATTAACTGTTTGCAGAAACTTGTTTAAGCATCTGCTTAGCTCTCATAAAGCACCTGAAGACATACCAGGTTGAGCCAACCATCTACTAGAAATCTGCACAATAATTTAACAGTGCAAATGTTTCCAAAGGGAAATATATGTAGTATGACCAAAGTATTATGCAAATTTTGTTTTTACAGTGATTTAGCCCTGCCATAATATCTTATGCCATTGCACAAGCAGTGCATTAAGCCATATCGTTGCTGACAAAAGCAGGCAGGAGCTGGACCAGATATCGTGCAGCCTCAGCCTGAATGTATGGATGCCTTAGGGGCACACTACCTATTAATTTAAAATTCTGAAACTAATTATGTATGTCAGGGTGACCTCTTTCTAATCTACATTCGTCACAGAACACAAGCCTTCTGTCTCCATTGTTCCCATAATAAAATAGCTGTTGACAGACTTATATAATTGACTGTATCTGAAGTGGACTCATACCACGGTGCTACATTCAAATTGTATGTAATCCCAGCTGAACAAAGATAAGCAAAAATAATCCAGCTATCTCAAGTAATTAACTTCTAAGGTTGCATAGTAACATTGGAAAAAAATTATTACCCACAATCTTAAAAACCATGTTGCAGGGTATAGAGAAGTCACTTTCATTGTTGAGCTACCAATAAATTTTTTGCAGCATTTAAAGATGCATGCAGTATAAGATATATTTACTTCTATTTATTTATCCAACGCACAGCTTGACACTTTAGAGACACACTGATGAAATATGCACCTATACCTAGCAAGGCCCCTGAACTTGATATTAGGATTTTTAAAGGTACCGAAAAGAATTAAGTACCTAATTCTCATCGAATTCTCAAGGAAACAGAGAAGGCAATCCCAGTTAACATTTCAATAACAGCAGAATTTTGTTAGACTATGCATCTTCTGATGGACCTCTACCCACATCACAATGAAAGATACACAGAAAAAAGAGCTGCTGTTGCCACCTTCTCCTACCCTAGAGAACTCCTTGGAGTTGCTCTTAATCACATAACTTTAAAAGAGGCCAGACTTACAAACAGTCTCTTTCTACGCCCAGCTCAGAATACTAACATGATGAAATGTCAGCATCCTCAAGTTCCCTTTTCTTTGGTACTGTGATTTTTCAGTAAGGCTTGTGGTTGAGGGAATTCCCAATGACCATAAAACAGTTTAGGCAGTGCTTCTAAAAGCACCCAGCTCTGTACACCCGCTCACTTTGAGTCGTCCCACAATCTTAAGCCAAGCTACTCCGGTACATGTAAGTCATCACAGGATCATGTTTCTATCTAAGCGAAGAGCTTAAAAAGGCAGCACTGAAAAAACAAACAACCCATACTACTTCATTGTATCGCATGTTTGAACAGTGAGATGAAATTGAAATATCTTCACCAGACAGAGACTGATTTCTGAACTATCCTAGCCCAACGAGCACATGTACTCTAAGCAGACCTCAAAGCTGCCATACAGACTGAGGTACAGAACGCAATAAGCAATCAACAAAGCAAACCTCATAATAAGTGTAGGAGAAGACGTGACAGATACATCTTATTTGAGGCATACTGAATTTCTAGGGTTCAGGAACAGAGTTCAGTGAGGCAAGAATTAATCTGTTTTTCCTTTTAGAAAGAAACAGAGTACAGCTACACTACAGAAAACTGGAATAACACATTAAAAGATGTGAACAAGATTCAGCTTAAAAGTAAAAAAATACATTTATACTTGGAAATTAATATTAACTTCTATTTCAAGGAGTGCATCACATGTCTTAACCATCACAAAAGCAGTCTGTTATGTATAAAGGAGTTACAATGAGGAGAGGAAGAGAAGGTAAATGCATTAACCAATCTGTGTGATTGGTATATTTACACCATAAATATTTGATTAAATCCGTTAAAAACATCAATTTAACATTTCATCAACAGTTTAAAACATTAGCATTTTTAATAAATAGGTCAATGTGAGCTCCTATGATAAATCTCTGAGCTACAACTGCAAAACAGCTACATGCTTCAACCAAACCAAACCCTTCCCACTTTGATGTGTAGCTTATTCACCAAATTTGCAGATTCTACCTTGCAGTACCATTACTCAGTTTCTTTCCTATTTACAGCCTGATTTTTCCCAATATTTGTTTCTGCTAATAATTAAATATCCAGATTCATTGTTTCACTGAAACACATTCATTTGCACAGAGGAGTGCTCCATTAGAATCCACCTCCTCTGGAAATGACAGACACTCCACTTTTTAAAGGCTTCATGCTTTTCTAGAAGAGGCGCTTCAAACAAGCATGTTATCTGGCTGAACAAGAAGGCCTCTGGATGAAGTTCTACGGTATCTTACACACCGAACACTAGCCGATCGAACGGTCAGCTTTGGGGGAATCTTAGGGGGAATGCAGTGTAAGGATAGGACAGAACAGCAGAGCACAGAACATCGTCCTATAGTCCTTAAATCCGAAGGAACCACTACTTTATGATGAAGGTTAATTTTCACACAGTTCAGTTGTATATTTTGCCCATTTGAAATGTCAGTCAATAACATTCTAAGAAAACATGAACAGATCAGGTTTATTGAAAAACGCATGTGAAATTTACTGAGTGCAAAGCGGAGTTCCTGTAACAATACTACTAAATCGGAATAGCGAATCTGGGTTTGCAAAGTTCCCTATTTAGCTTCAGAAAAACCATAAAAGTCAACTTACTTCCCCAAAGACTGGTATTAGGCACTCCTTGAAAGAAGTTCCTGTGTAGAAGTCACTTCTAATATTTCATACTTGGTGGCACCTCCAAAAGACAAAGCCATACTATTTCAGAAAAAGTTTATAAAATATTAAATACTACAATAACTGAGCAAGTACTTCTTGTACTTAAGTCAGTTTATCTAATGCTTACTGTTTATATTCCTCCTGTTCTTACCAAATTTCCACAAAAGATGGCATTTCTTTGTGAGATTGCAGTGCTTTAATTACTTTTTAGACTTCCTACATGTAAACTTACACTTTTCTTAAGGCACAGTTCTGTCTTCGCCATTTGTCTGTTTGCTTGGGGGACCGGGGGGGGGGAGCGTAAGCTTTTGTTTTTACCTCTGGAATTGCCAAGTTCTATGTATTTTTGTCAGTTCTATACAAGCCTCCTTCCAGTGCTTATCACCATGACTGCATCAGCAACAGTTCCAAAGAACAGAAAAACTTCCAGTTAGAAGAACACGTTCTTATTTCTTTCACTATTGACAAAAACATTTCTAAGGAAAGATGCAAGCAAATGACACATATGTCTGGGTGGGATTTTTGAAGCAATGGCTAAAGGACAGAAACACTCAAATCCTACAGACTTTTAAGATAACTAGTTGTGCAACTCCAGAGCTGAAGTTTTGTTCTCATATTATGGAGCTAAGCTAGGAATGAAAAAGCTGAAATTCCAAATTGTGACAGATCCAGAAGTCACAACAGACACACCAGTCTTCTGTCTATCCTTTGGACACCAATGTCCCTACCTAAGCTCCCAGAAATTTTCTAATATAGACAAGTTCTAGTACATAAATAAACTTATTATAACATTGATGGGTTTATTCACTTCTTGCTAATATCATACAACAGTTGCTAATATAGAAATCATTATTAACACAACGGAAACGTCATTAGCACACAATAGCTTAAACAACCTGCTTCTATGTTAGCAATTCTGGTGTAATTTAAGTGATGTCTCCATTACAGTGGTGAATCATGTTTTCACTAATGCAGCAAGAAAGCCTTCAATATGAAAATTGCCTATTCTGAATCACATTAAATAACGTACTTATACTATCTAGGGTTTGATTTTAACCCAGGTACTAAGCAATCTGCAAAGCAGCAGCTTCCAGTGGTATCACCATCCCATCGTTCCCTCAGTGGCTTTTATTGTCCTTTTGTGAAGAATTTTGAATCATTTTTAACACTGCACAAAAAACACATTGTTTTCCAGAAAATGGGAAACAATTTTAAATACATTTAGGAAACACCAAAGTGTACCTACCTCTTCTCAGAGGTACAAGATGACTCCTAAGAGATTTAGGAAGGAAAGCCACCTTGAAACTTGCTAGAATTTGAGGTCCTGAGTAATCTGCATAATTTTTATATCCTTTTTTTTTAAAAAAAACTAAACACATAAAGCATCTGTGCTCTGTTCAGCATTCAATGAAGGGCACATACCGGCAACCCCAAAGTCTCTCCCTTAACAGTAATTAACTTCCAATTCTCAACTTTACATTAAAGCAACGTTCTCTCCAGACATTCTGCAGCATAGATCTATCATGACATACGATGGTTCTCCTCTGTAATTCCCTTCCAAAACCAATCCCTCATTCTTTGCACAGCTATAGTCTAATAGTTTTGGGGCTGTGTAATGTGAATGCATGGAAATCACAGAATGACCTCTTCACCAAATATGTCTTCAGTCTCAGAGTATCTGCATATCTTTTCAGCACTTGCGAGTTTACACTAGGCTAGGGAACGGGCCTAAATCAGCAACTTTCACCTTTAAAAAAAAAAAAAAAAAATTAGAACTCTCTGTTGACCTACTTTAAAACAGCAGATGATGTCTACTCTGATGAGCATTTTCTCCCAGAATTATCACTGCCAGTAGCAAAAGAGCATGGTAAGTCAGAACTTCACCATCCACAGTATGACCAAAGGCACATAGTCTTTGAGAAGCTCTCTCTGATTCAGGAGGCAAATATTTTATTTGGTCTATGGTAACAACAATACCCATGCACTGCAGACAGAAGTAATCTGGAGTTTAGTATATGTATTCCACGAGGGTTTTCAGAGCTTCTTCGGACTATTCCTTGTTTTTCTTCCCCTGTTCTTACTAGCATAATACCAGATAACTTCATAAGTGAGATTTACATTGAATTCCAAAGTAGTGAGGAGTGAACAATAAATATACTGAAGTTATAAAGTGCTAAAAACAGTGATCATCAGCCCTTTGCATTATATGGCATTATAACTGTACATTCGAGAGCAGACAGTCGTTCTCATCAGGAAATTAAAGAAACATCTGAACAGAACCTCTCTATACAACTGATCAGTTGTGATTAGAATTCACTGCTGAATCTATACATTTATTTCCTGAGACTTATTGCTGAAGTTAACCTTCTAGATACAAAGCTTACGAGCATTCAGAAGTGGCTCCATTGCTGTATCAGTCCCTTCAACTGCCCCATTCATGATAATTCAGAAAGCCACAACGATTTTTCAAACTCTGTCACAAGGACTTCTTCAACAGCTCTTAATGACTTTTCTATTCACCTTTCTATAGCATTTGCACTTCTTTTGTTGCGAACTTCTTTTTCACTAATCGAAGCTAGGAGCTCATACCTACCTAATTCTCCACTAGCAAGTGACTGATGATTCCTGATGTAATTACCATTATAGTCCTTTACAAAAAACAACAAAATGGGGATTTTGGTGGGTTTTTTTTTCAAATGGATAGTACTTTACAAGTTCTCATATAACTTTATTTAAGCTCTTGCAAGTAGGAATCTTGTCTTTTCCTGAAAGTAAAGACTGTCCCTACCTTTTACTTTCAGTGTCACAGGCAAGGCTTTTGTGCGTGCCCATTTATTGCAATCAGGCATAATTCTAGGTTTGTCAGCGGAGAGCGTAGAGCCTTGCAGAACATAACAGTTTATCTGCGACTTGTGTGACTCATCCAACTCTATCATTAACTTACACCTCCTACAGTACATACAGAGCCAATGCCATGCTCAACGTACACGTATGGTTTTCTCACAGAAGACTGCGGACTGATGCTTAAAGTTTGCTGAGTTCGAACTGTTTGGCGGAAACTGACGTTGCCAAACATGCACCCCAGCTAACTTCTATTTATTTGTTTATTTAGTTAGTATCAGTCAAAACAATATCACATTCCCAGAGATCACACTTTTCCAAGAATGAAGTGGTGGGAAAAGACATGTGTCACTACTGATGTTGAAATAAATCTGCTATTTTTATGCTAAGAAGGTTCAGAAGTACCTACATGGTTCACAGTGATTGCCTCACAATGAATGTACACAAGGAGCAGTTTTACTATTGTGATTTCATAATTTCTTTGCAACTTTGCAACTCTAATATTACAATGTATCTGTAACTGTACATTGTATGAGATGACACCAATAACATCTGCTTTCAAACTTTACATTTTAACAAATCAAAAGAAATTCTAGAACTCTGAAAAAAAAATCAAAAAAGTATCACTAATAAATAAGTTATGCAGAAGATTTAGTACATACTGTAGGCAACTTGTACGCTAATAAATTATACAGCACACTATACTTCTTTAAAGTTGCATTTTCTGCTGTAGGGTCTGGTGCAAGAGCTAGTTGGAAGGAAAGTATATTTTACCAATTTTTCCCTTCTCCCAAGACAGAGTGAGCCATTAAAAAATAACTTCTTGAGCTAATTTGAAATGGTTCGAGTAGGCCTGTATGCCGACTTGTAGTAGGTTATATATATACTTTTTTTTTTTAATAATTGTATTTTTAAGACCCACCAAACAAAGTATTTTTCCTTGTAATCCACTATTTGTGATTCTGGGTGGACCACATCATAAATGTAGCGATAATCACACTTCTGGTATAGCCTGCTCATACAACATAAGACAGGTAGGAACACAGGAAAATAGGTCACTAGAGCTTATCGATGTACAGCCGTCAAACCTTTTATTCATCTCAAGGTTTGGTGGTTTCTGGACAAATACACTGTGGTTGAAATCTCATTGAAGAAGTAAAGCTTTCAAGGTGAAATAGTATTTCATTTTCATTATCATGAAAGAAAAGAAGAAGAAATGTCTGCAGCAGCAGAATACCGCTGCAATATGTTAAGACTAGCAATTTTGTGACATTGTTAAGTGCAAATAGAATAGTGTTCATTGCTGTCTTTTCCCTTCCTCCCAATCCCTATTTCTTTCCTTTTCTTTCTCTGCGCTCTTCCAGCAAACAGCAGTTATAAACAAGCAATGTTGCACCAAAAAGATGTGCTTTTGAGGCATTATTCAGAGCATCCCTGCCTTCTCTGGAAATAAAAGCCACCGCTTTGTCTCAGGTACTTTACAGATAAAGGCAGAAAATGGTGACGTAACCTTATTGTTACACATTAAGCACAACAGTATTTTTACATATTAGAGAACGAAACTGCAACATTTTATCCATTGCAAATCAGCTCTCTTCCGGAAGAAGGCTGCCCTCTGTCCTAAATCCTATAAATTTGTCACAACGCTGTTACTGGTACTGCTTTACCAAACACGAAAAGCAGCAGCTGAATCTTCGCTGTAGCAGTAAAGCAGGGGCTCTAGCTGCCAATACACCACGTCCTTTACACTTCAGTTAGCAGGGTCCTCTGCTGAACAACTGTCTGAAGGGACCACTGCCAGACAACATGCGTTTTACGACCGTATCTACCCATCAGGTTTCTGTACTGCTCCAATGAAACACGGAAGGGAGCGCGGTGCAGAAATAATCAACCAGTCCCAGTAGTGGCCAGAACAAACTGGTAATGTGGATAATTTTTCCATATTCCTCAACAGAGCACTAGAATTACATATTATAGAAAGCTCTCCAGATCTGGTTGACTGAAATCACGAAGAGGCCGTCCACTACAGATGCAGGAAGCGCTTGCACTACACAGTGTATTTTTAGTCTAAACACCAGGCTTCCCAGGAGAAGTCCATATTGGGCTATGTTAGGAGGGCATAAAAATCACGGCAGAAGAATTGTCAAAACAATTATTTTCTTACCTTTTCTCTGAAGCAAGAGAAAGGTCTTTTTCAGCTCCTGAAGAAGTCAATACAGAACTGCTTCTTCTGAAAAAGATACAAACAGCTTTTAAAAAACTAAACAAATGAGGCTTTAAAGCTTTTGTTTTCTTTTGTATCCCAAGAACTGGTCATAGTAAAGTGCTTCAATGGTGAATGTCACTCGTCTTTCTGGGTTTCATTTTAACCTGCCAGAACATTTTCTTTTGCTGTTGCAGGCTTAAGCAGATGTACCCATGCTTTCTGGTTGTTAAGGAAATAGGGTTCAGGTAATCATTTCTGTATGTGTTCTCTGTGTTTGTAACTGTTGCTTGAGCATTTGTTATTCAGTTTATAACATCGTTAATTTCATCACGTTATACCAGCTCTGTTTCTTTGGTGGAGAACTGAAACAGACGCCCCCTTGGGTAAAATTCATGCGCTGTCATTCAGACCTGCTCACGTAAGATTACATACATTCACATGAAAACTGGCAAGTCCTGATATTCAAATAGTCAAACATAAAAGCAACTGAAACAAAAGTAAACACACAGAGAATACCTAACATAAACCCCGCCCTTTACCCCACCAACAAATACTTCAGAGGCTCTTGTTGCAGGTGGGGTGAACACAAGTCTCATGAGCTTCTGAACCATGCTAACTCACTGCGTCAGAAATACAAAATAGAAAGGTAACTAATTAATAGAGCGAACCCACTGTCTGAGAAACAACTCTCACCCGCCATTCTTAAAAGCAAAGCAAGAAGTCCAAACATAAAATGAAGAAGAAACCTTCAGACATCCTAGGAGGAAAACAAGCACCATAACAAACCAGTGCACACAAAGACTACTAGGCAATACAGATTTGCTAGCTCTCCACCACCACCGGTACAAAGAAATAAACTAAGACATATATTGGTGCATATCCTATTTCGGTTAGGCAGCATATGAAGAAAAAAAAAGAAAAGTGGGGATGAACATGGAGGAAACTATACAAAAAGATGTAGCCATCGAACAAAGGATTTAAATTAATTGAGAAGAAAATAGTAAGACGTGGCCGGGGGGGAGGAAGGGGGCAAGGAGGACGGCATTGGGAGGCGAGTGAGCAGGGCCAACTTCAACCCCTATGGCTAGTGATCATAAATAAATGTATGTCTTCTTATGCCTAAACTCCCACCCCAGCCTTACCAGGGATTATATTCAAAACCCAGTTATTGTTAGCTTCTTGTTTTCAGAAGAGGGAACCAGTGAGGTCTGAGAAAGAGAGAACTGAGATATCTAGCTAATAAAGTGCCTCAATAATACATTATCGGAGACTGTGGTAATCACTAGAGTAGAAAGGAAGAGAATTATTCAGGGTAAAAGTAGTGGTTATCTTCCAAACACTGAAAATATAGCCATTAGGAACAGAAAGGGGGGGCAATGCAAAGGAAAGCAGGTTTAGCCAAAATCCTTCCTAGGGATGATGCCCCCAAGCCAGGTCTAGTGGAAACGTCCCAGGGCCAAGCACTACTAAGGCGGGCACAGCAAGGCTGTGCCAGTTGGCCTCAGGATCACATAAAGGTCCCCATTTCACTAAACAACAGTTTATTTAGCAGTAAGGAGTCTGGCCCGGAGGATATCTGACCAGAAGCCGCCCTGGCCACCTGCAGAGTCAGCCAGAAGTGGCTTTCCAGACATGGACTTCCCCGCTGTCCCTGTCTGGCTTCAAAAAAGGGGTGCTGGCTTTGCCAGCAGAGCGAGCAAGGGCCCTGCGACGGAGCCGGTGCCACTTGCCGAGCCCGGGGCCGGCTGCAGGGCACAGCGGGCAGCCACCTCACTCCCTCAGCATGGCGGGCATAGCCGGGGAGAGCAGCGTGCCGGCCCCATCCCGCGCCTCGCCTCTCCCAGAGGCTCGCGGCGCCCACACCGTCCTCCTTCCCACCTCGGCTTCATTTCACAAGAAACCGCTGCTCCTAAGCACGTTTATCAGTCCAGCGCCCACTGCTGCGCAGAAAACGTCGGTATTTGTCATCACCTCCCGGCTGGCAGCGACGCCTGTTGGCCGCACGCTGCTGAGGGGAGCAGCCGGCAGCCCGCCCTGCTCCCGCCACAGCCGCGCGGCCGCCGCCCTCCCCTCAGCGCGGCCGCCGCTGCCCTCACGGCGGGGCTGCACCCCGGCGGCGGCAGAAGCGGGGAGCAGCGCTCCCTCGGAGCCCAGCGTGGAGCCGCCGCCCCGAGGGAGGGCTTCGGCTGCCCGCCGGGCCGGAGCCCGCCTCTCCCCGGGCCGGCCCGCTGCCGGCGCGGAGCCGTGAGGAGAGCCGGGCGCCGCGCGGGGGTGCGCGGGGCTGCGGGCGGGCGGGAGCGCGGGCTCGACGGCAGGCCGCGCGGTGGGGGCTCCTTCATTGACTTGAATGCAGCAGTACGGTGCCATTTTCCCCCTCTGTCTTTATCACGTCCCAGTTTATTTTTGCACATTCCGGTCACTGGGCGAGTTTGGCATCTCCACTGGGGCAGTGCTGCACCAGCCTCACCCCACGGCCCCGGCCTGAAGAAATCCCGTCCCAAATAGTTCACAAAAACCTGGGAACACGTTAACGGTTTGAAAGACCCACTCAGGCAGCAGCGGAGATGCTGCCCCAGGGCCCCAGGCGTTATGTTTCTCTGCTGTGATCAACACTCCACGGCACCCAAATGTTTGTCGCTATACAGAAAAAAGAAAAAAAAGAAGATTAATCTATATCACTCCCATCAAACACCGAGAGCCTTACGATACCACTGCGCTATATTATTCATGAATGGAGATGAACTGCTTGGTGTTGCAATTAAATTGGGGACAGTGTTCCATTGATCTGTGGAAAGCAAAACGCTTAAAATGGCAACCAACTGCATCTCCAAGAGATGAGAAACAACTCTGTTCCTCGGAAAGTTTGTCTCTGACCTCCTGGCTACACGGTAAAGGGTAAGCCTAAAACATCTGCTGCAAGCTAGGCTTCAGAGAAAGCTAATTAACACCGTGTCCAGGAATGATGAGAGCAGATGTATACTGGATAAAGTCACTGACAGGAGATCACTTTGTTATGCCAACACCATTTTAGCTTGGAAAGAAAAAGGTTTGGAAAAGTCTTCATTGAAAAATCACAGAAGATTTGAATGACAAATTATGGCAAAGGAAAAGAGAATCACATCTCATATTTGAAAAATAAAAAACCAAAAACATGAGAGAGAAAGAAGCGGAGAGTAGGGATCCCATCCTTACTTACACTGGACCTTGCAACTGTGAAGGTCAATATAGTAAAAAACGGCTGGAGACATCCTAGTGAGCAGACAACGGCATTGAGCTGATACAAATATTTTACAACCTCCTGATGGTGTTGGCCGTGATTAAAACCCAAATGACAGTCTCAAAGTACTGAGAACAGATATTGGTGTTTTTTCTGCTTGCATTCAGTGACAAACCAAGCTGAAAACTAACTTAGAATCTGCACAACTTCATTGCCAACGTTGTTCAGGACAAGATCACTGCAATCTACAATAAACTACTCTGTCACCTCAACAAGAAGGAAGCCAGAAGGATTTTTTGGTTTTTTTTAAATACTGCCATTTTACAGCTTTGCAGCCCCCTTAAAAACCAACTCAGACTCGCTTTTGAGTGCAAGAGATTAATCTCTTATTGTGGCATTTATAGAATACCCTTTAAGGTGATCTTCACTTTATTAATTGGCATTGCCCAAATCTATTCCATTGCCTCGCCAAAGGACTGAGCTTACAGAGGGAGAGAAACAAAAAATATCAAGTTCATCATGCTTAGAACTGCCTTTCAGCATCTATGCCACCTCTCGTCCCAACCACCTTTTGCTGATAGGTTTTGCAGAGTCATTTTCAGAATGACTCAGAAGATGCAACGGCAGCCAGGTTTGCTCTAAGTTCTGTGATATGTGTCTGAAAGATTCATGTTTTGATTAAAAGAACCTTGATTGAATTTTCTGATAGAAAATTGTTCATAAGCACATGTACCCCTTATGTTTTGATCCTAGGTTGTTTTTCTTCCTTACAGTGAGACGCTGTTTGTAGAGGAGGAAAAGAAGAGAATGGAGATGCCAAACCCAGGCAGCGCTCGGATGTGTCATGGTTAAATGGTAGGTGGCACCACAAAACAAGCTGGCAGGCTCGGGCTTTGTGTTCATTTTAGTGCCAGCTTAGACAACAGTTCTCCTACTTGATCAGAGTTCATAGGTTCCCATAAATAACAAGTGATTTCATTGCACTGTCCACTAAATATTTTACTTGTGACAGGTCACGTTTCAGAAACAAAAACAGATATGACACAGATCACAAGTAACATGCTCATTCATTTTGACTTACAATTAAAAAATTGTCACCTCAGTGTTATTAAGTGGTTCCGAGGAGACTGATTATTTCAGGGTTTTTTTCAAGTAGAGGCATGCACTAGAACAATCTTTTGATCACATATTTATGGAGTAACTAGTGTCTGGTGGGTAGAAAGGAAGCTAGCAATGAGGCTTCCCGAATTTTACTTTTAAGCTCAGCCATTGATCTCTGTGTTGCTTTTGGCAAGTCACTTTTTGTGTTAGAGTTGATCTAAGCATAAAATACTGTAAATAATGCAGGTGTGCTGAGGTCTATTTAATCTCTGTAAATCATTTTGCAGCATTTAAGCTAAAAAGATGCCCAAACATCACTGTGATGGAAAACAGATAAAATCCCAATTGGACTAGAAAACCCAGTACTGTGTTTATTGAAGTTTCAAGGGTCAGTCTCAAAACAAGCTATTTTCAATTATCATTCCCATACTACTTGCATCTCCCTGATTTTTTTCATTAAAATGTTTCCTTCAGTCACTGACAAAATGACAGAGTCTGTTAAGTGCTAAGGGTAAGGGCAACTGATTTTTTTCTTTTTTAGTTTCATGCCTGATTTTCCATCAATTTCAATCCTGAATAGTCCTTTTACATTATGATTTTGCATTCACTTTGAACAGACATAAATGAGAATACGCAGTTTAAGGTAGTGAAGAAGTAAGCTTCTGATGCAGAAATTTGAATAGTACTGCAACTGTTATTTAGCTTCCATTTTAGTATCCTCAGATGGGATGGAAGGAGACATGCCATATCCCGCATCCCATAATTGCTACAAATATGAGGGCAGAAGACTACTTTCAGTTGGTAATTTCTGTGCTGATTATACATAATAGCAGTAGAAAAAGAAGAGATCAAGTTGTACATCAGCCTTAGAAGGATGCTCCATGGTCAAGAGACAGAAAGAAAGAAGTCTTAAAGATGTTTCATGAAATACAGACATTGCCGAAGAGGAAGGAAGCAAAATATCAGTAAAATACACAAATAGCCAAAGGAAGCCAGTATGCTGAAGAGCCCCGAAACGAGTAAAATAAACTCTGTCCCACATTCTTTCAAATGTTTCCTCCACAAACACAACTCAGGCTCCATCTATGACGTCTTGTCATTCTTCTCTATACTCCAGACCTATTTTTGTTTAGACTAAAACAGTGAGCTGTATCTGTGACATCTCCTCACACATCTACACGATGCTACTTTCATAGAACTACCTATATGAGAGAGCTCAAACCCTCGTCCCTGACATCTTGCCTTATCTCCCCCATAAAACAAACTAACAAAGTGCCTACAATCTTCTCAGCATCCCTATCCCGTCCTCTCCTTGGGGCCCAGGGCATTCTTTCTAAATCCGACCTCTCTCTAGGACCCCGTACCCAGAGTATGCCAAACCCTTACAGAACTTTTCTGCATCATATGCAGAAAATATATGTAATTATGCAACCCTTCCTACTAGTCTCTGAAAACATCATTTTCCTGACTTAACTGGTTTTCCTACATGCCCTTTCTTCAGGCACTTCCTCCTCCTGTTACCTCAAACATGAGCTGCTTATCTTCATGTTCAAAGCCCTTCTTGCCTGTGTCTATCTTACTCCGCTCTTGCTGAGTATTAGGAGGTCAATCCCCGCCTCAGGTTAGCCCGTGACCCCAGCATCTTTCATCTGCTTGTTACATTTTAAATAAGCACTTTCTCCCCTACTGCTCTCATACTGGGAAGAAGTCCCATAAATATCCACCAAATTATTCCATTATACATCTTCAAATGCCTCTTTAAACCACACTGTGATGCCCACAAAAGTTTTAACAAAGCACAAGCCACTTGTTTTATAAGGCCATAGCCAGCTAATATGGCTTCATATGTTCCTGTGCATCTAAATCTGTTGTACCCTGTCAAATACTTAAATGAGATGCCTGCATAGTCTCTTTTTGATCTGTGTTCATACTGTATCTGGCATATATATGTGAATTGCCAGATGCTACCACCTAGGGCTATAGCTCCTATGTGCTTTATTGTTAAATATATAAAAATATATATAAATATGTACTAAATCATGCAGACCTAAAGCCCTATAATAGGTAGAACGAGGTCCTTGTCAGTGAAGTCAGAGTTTAAATCACCAACTTCAAAATCTGGACTTTTACAACTGCTCTATTTTTGTCATAGGACAAGTATTAAAAAAGGAGCTAAGCCTCAGTTTATGGGGAAGCACTAATGAACTGAAACAGAAAACAACAGATACTGATTTACAGACTGAAACGAAAAAAGCTCGTTGATATTATCCATATATGATTAGAGTAACATCCACAGTTGTAAGAAATGAGCAATTTCTTCCATTTTCTGTCTATTGAATGTTTATAATCCCCTTTCTTCCTAAAACAGGAAATATGAAGCAACCTGAATTCTAATTTGGAGCAGAAAGTTTATGTCAGCAATAGGCAGGGGTTTTTATTAAAATCAAAATTTAGCGTAAATTAATTAACAAAACATTAAAGCTTCCAGTGCTTCAGGAGCCCTCAGCAGAGTGGAGATTCACTTATTCACCAGACTTTGACACATGTTTGATTCCTCAAAGTCGTATTTTAAAATAAGCAGTAAGTCTGAAGAACCTCAGTGTTCTAAATGAAATCATTATTCTGCAGACTGAATCTAATGCTGAGGTAATGTAGAGTCTGACCTTTCCAAATAAATCTCTTTTAATAAATGTTCCTCTCGTCTCTGGAACAACAGAAGCCTCTAAGGCAGCAACAAACCAGGAACAAGGGCAAGATGCAATAGTGAAGCAAGAGGCAATGTGATTTAAAGGTGAAAGGATCTGGACATGACCCTACTGGGCAAAAAGAGGCAGAGAGGCTACATTTTTCATGAGTGCCTAGGGCATCTTGTTTGCAGAGCCTGAACCTCTGGTGAACAGCTCACTGCAAGTCCTGTCTTCTATTTCTGAATTTTATCAGCGTGATTTTTATGTCAGAGAGATGAGAGGTACACCGGTTGCTGTACATCAGTTCACATCAGGGAATTACCACTACGTATACGAGCCATTCGTAATACCACTAGAGGTGCTATTATTTTTACCAGCATCAGTAAGTTTTAATTCCCAGGTATAAAGAAGACTTCTTTTAAAAAGTTCCTTATAACTATAAAATGAAATAATCCCACATAGACCCATCCTTGGTAGGACGACGCTTCACTTTTCCAGTAAAGCAGGGATGAAGGATTGCAACAGAGGTGAGACAGAAACGATGCTAATAACCTCACTGAAATGAATATTTGAGAAGAGATTTCCTGAAAGAGGATTAAACAAAGGGGCATAGCAGGGGAGCCATCCAGAGTCTACAGGGCAGCACTAAGAACCCACTTCGGGCACTTTGGTGGAGTTCTTAAACAAATTGCGCCACTTACTGAGTCCAGGGAAAGTTCCTTTCACGTGTAATCGGCTGTAATGGCTTCTCCTCTGTTAGCCTGAGTACTTCAGACAACGCAGCCCCAGTTCGGCACCGGTTCTGACTGGGCATCTCTAGAGGCAATGGCATTCAATGACACATCTTCTGAGCGACGGGCCAAACACAACAGGGCTTTTCGATTGCACCTAGGATGAGGTGAAGCCACACACAGCATCTCGGGCAGCAGAAAGGCGGACAGAGCAGCACAGCAGAAAAGCAGCTTGCTCCCACAGCTTCAGCCCAGAGCTGCGTGGCTCTCCCGAGACTGGAAAGCGAAGCTGCCTGCTCAGAGCCGCGCTGCTGCTGCTGCCGGCAGCCCTCCGCGGCCCGGCAGCCACGCACCAGGGAGGCCCCGCGCCGACGGGCCAGCCAGCTTCACTCCAGGGTTTGCTCAGCCAGTTCGTGCTGAAGACAGAAAATTACAGATGGGTTTTCTTTCTCTCCTTCAAACACTGAAAAGATTCTTTGCGTGCAAGTACACTGCAATGTGCGTGCGTGCAGTTTGCGTGCAAGTACACTGCAATGTCCTCTAAAAATCCTTCTAAGGAAAATCTATGAATAAAAATTCCTTGTACGTTAGGTAACTTCACTCCTGTAGAGGACACAGAGAGACCTATGCTGAGGTAATACTCCAGTTATGCATTCCTAGGTAATGAGCTTTATCTCTTAGGATCAATTTTCCATTAACGGCATTCAGTGCTCCATCCAACTTTCAAATTAATTTGACCTGTGAACCTGGGGTGTTCTGATACTGCTTTGTAAACGACTGGAATGTAATGTCAACATAACACAGAAAAATTATAGCGGCAAGACTTTAATGGCCAAACTGATGCTTACTGGAGAATTTTAGGGCAGTTTAATGGCAAGTAGACAGTGCAAATTCATAAGACACTAAAAAAAGAAGGAGGAAATTTTTAAATACAGAAGTTTCTGCTGTTTCTAACTAGGCTGTTGAGTCAGTAAATCAGGCAATCTAAAACTGCATTTATTAGGATTGTCCGAGGCAAAAAAAGAAAAAAGAGTGCTATGCTATTGATCTGCAAGAAGTTTATTTCTTCCACTCTGCAACGTTAAAGGAATCAATCTCTTAACTAAAGAAAAAAATAATGGTATTGATAATCCAAATGATGGCTTAGTTTTTGTAGGACAATGAGTGGCTGGTATTGGTATCCTAATAGCATAACTGCCAGGTTTGATTGTGCCTTTGACATGCCAGCTGGTAGGTTGTGATTACTGGAATCAATTCTTGACTGTGAAAGAGACATCTCCACAACGTTCAGTGGGACAAGCAGATTACGAGGAGACTAGCCGCATTAATCTCTCAGTGCTGTGCACGGCACAGGTACATTTTACTACACATAGTCCAAAGAGATGAGAACGTATTCAAGTGAATGCAAATGAAACCGAAATAAGCATAGTCAATATCAGCTTGAAGTACATTTCTAGCCCTGTATCTGTGGCTGTATACATGAGCTTGCATTCCTACCTGCTCTATTTAATTTTTTGTTTGGTTTTTTGAGGAAGGTTTCTTAGCAGGCATTGTTTTGGTTTAAAAAACAAAATCTGCTGTAACAATAAAAGAGTTTAATGGAAAAAGATTCTTAAACTTCTAGAATTATTAGCTTTTCCAGAATCCAATATCTTGTTACAAGAAACAAATACTGAACTGTTTCCACTTATCTAGAAATGTACAGAAAAAATACAAGAAATTTCAAATTTTTTTTCTGGAATTACTAGTAAGGAAGTAAATATCACCAAATATCAACCAACTTTTAGAATATCGAGGTTTTAGCTGTGATATACAAGTTATAACTGTTTTTAGGAGTCATAGTTAAAGATGTACACCGATGAGTTTCTTGAAGGTACTAAAAATACACTGTTGTGTTCCAGCAAAAATATTGTCTCAAGGAAATAGTCTACCTTGTCATTGAAAAGAAACAGGACATCCAAGTTCATCAGTGAAATGAGGAAGTACAGCCACACTGAGAGCAAGTACTGCATATCTCTGGGTACAGGGGGCTATCTGGAAGTGATAAAAATAGGGGGTATACTGTAAAAAAGTGCACAGACCTTTAGAGTAACAATCAAGAAAGCTTGTCTTCTACGCAAGTCATCAATGAACTGAGGCACAGACAACAGCAAGTGAAATTACACGCACCAATCCCTGACCTTTTCACTTTGCTCTGACCCCCAGGAGTAATCTTTCTGTAGGTATATATGCATAAGAATTACAGTCTTTTTTGTGCGTTTTTTTGGTGGGTTTTTCCCCCCCTTTTTGTCTCCTTAGCGTTTTAGAAGATCATGCCACATGCTATTTTAATTTGGGGGATGGTATGTCTTCACATCCACAGCACAAGAGAGGAAACAGTAGGTACTACACAGCTGAGCCTTACAAAGCAATATACTTGGGAGCTCCAGCGAGCCACATCACAGCTACAGAAAGGCGCAGACACTCAGATTTCCAGAACTGGCACCAGCCACAATAGCAATGTAATCAGCTATTGGAGAATTCAGTTCATAGCTTTAAGAAAGCTCATGGAATCCTTACTTTCCCTAGGATCTCCACAAAAATCCATCTCATCGCCCATCAGGCTCAAAGACTCCCACCTTGGAAACAGGCGCGTGCGCTCCCTCCCTTCAATTGCAGCAGTGCACTATGCCAGGAAACGCACCGGCAAGGCTTGTGAAAGTCACAGCTACCACAGGATGCTGCGATGCATCTCTTGCAACAAGGACTACCAGCTGCACTTCTAAATTGTCCTCTTTTGGTTCCCAAAGAACCTCCAACCTATTACATGTGCTTACTCTCCTCAGGGAAAGGCAAATAAGTATAACCACGACAGATATTAGTCGGATCACATGGCAGGGTGCTTCAACACTAATAGGATACCTGACCTTCTATCACACCAACGCAGAGCATGGCGAAGCATGCTTTACAGAACAGATGATACATTTAGCTTGTAAGGAGGGAAAATACATTAAGAAAGCCCACAACAACCCTAAAGAACTGCCAAAATGTGCAAAAGTGGCTTTATTTTTGTCTCTCTCACGTGCCAGGAGAAGTTTCTATTTTCCCAAGTAAATCAGATTTTTCTCCTAATATATCTCTACAGTGCTATAAATCCTGAAGGGTAGCCTATGTCACAACAAGGTTCACCTGCTTCTAAGAGTAATTTAGGTCTGCAGTATTAAAGCACACCCTCATACAGGTATTCCAGAATTTCACATAGCCCATTTTATTACATGCAGGATGATCAAAAAGAACGTTAGCTCTGGTAAGGACATTAGGCTAATTCTTACAGCAAAGTAGACAAAGATTATATTTCAGATAACTTAATTAGTTATTGGGATGATTATTAAAAACAGATCAGGAAAATCTGACAAACATGGGTAGTAAACCTTTAAATATGAAGATCAGAAAATATAAAAAAGGAGAGATCCATTTAGAAGTAGAGCTTTAGACTGTCTCATTATGACAGGGATTCCTATAAAAATGCTAAATGCAGCAGCAGCACTACAGTAATTTAGCAGATTTTGTGTCTCCATGGCACAGCACGCCTCCATTGAAATGGGGGAGGATTCAGCTAGCATCACTTTTAACCTTTTCCGAGTGGTTAACCTTAAAAAGTTTTGCTTTTAAGCCACTGTGGAAGGACTCTCAGTTTGCATGAAGATTTGGATGTCAAGTCCTCTCTTCATCCACTGAGAGGAAGAAACAGAGCACAGATTTTAAGGTTTTTACATAAAATTTGTAATAGTCACTGAGTCAAGCTCTTCAATAACATAATTTTATCATAGCTGATAATCTTCGTGGATTTCACTGGTTGTAAGGCAGTGCACTATAAATATGTTTTGCTCCAACATTCAATACAATTTTAGTATTACTCTGACTAGTGTATGACTTAGAAGTAATTCAAGTTAAATTTTGCCTTATAAACATAGTCAATTGAAAGAAGCAACACAAAACTGAAAACATCAGAAAATGCTTTAATGAAACCCTGTCTCACATGGGGTTTATTTATTATAGCTCGTGAAGATAATCTGTATTCAGCAATACTGAGCCATAGCAACAGATGAATTCAGACCACTACTTAGAAAGACCTAAAAAACCCACCAGCATAGACAAAACCTATGCATTTACTTAAATAGACGTAATTACTCTGTCGAGTGCATAAACTGCTGTTCCACCCCACTTTTTTAATAAAACTAACCACTATGGTGATTCATTCACATTCTTCTGAGGTATCTGTTCACTTACTGAATTACATTCAGTGTGTTTAAAGAAGATGGCTTATTTTGCCATTAAAACAAGGTAAAGATGTTTTAATAGGTCTTTCCCTTTCAGTGTCTCTCACTACGACAGTTGATGGAAAATACAGAGGTCTTATAAAATAACGTATGCACTGGGTCAGCATTTTTGTTACAGAAAGCCCTTCTTAATTTCTTCCAACAGGAGCAAAAATTGGTCTTGGAGACACTTCAGTGTATGCCTAAACAAAGGCATACACTGCCTTTGCTGTTAGGATTGACTGAACTGACTAGTGCCTGCTACGCAAAAGTAGGGCATTGCTCATCAGTGTCGTATCAAGTAGGCCAAGCTTCCAATAATGACATTCAAATCTAAACTTATTAAAAGAGCTCAGATTCACTCTGTTCTAGACGCTGTCCCTTCATCACGTACTCTTTTTTTCTGATCCTTGATTTAGTGAATTTACTGAGCATTGAATTTACTTAGTAGTCCCCTTTTCTGAGCCAAAAAGTAAAATGGCATCATGAAGACAAAGTCAGCAAAAAGCCCAATAATGTTACAACTGCTCAAACACCAGGAGCCATTGAAGTGGTTAAACACTTCGTCACCAAGTGTTTATCAGCTAATGCCATGTCCCAGAACGTTAACTCTACCAGAGGAAGAGGAAAGAGTCTGACTCACACTTCTTTCAAGTACTGCCTTTGCCTCTTATTCTCAGGAAAAGCAGCTAAAAAATATAGATAATATCTGTATTTTTCCATTGCCTAGTGCCATGGGGCTAGGGCCTCCAAGAAGCTTGCAGTATAAATAACACAGAGTAAATAACAATGACACATACTTTGTAACTGCAGAAACTCATCAACCATGCTAAAACGTACATCACAACGCCGCTACTGTCTCTCACTGTTCATTAAAAGAGAATGAATCCTGAGGGAGGAATCATTGAATACAGATATGTCTCCAACACACCAAATCATATCCTGAGCCTGCAGTAAAGCTAATAAAACCGTATTAAATACATTCCAAAAGTTCCCTTGGCTTAGTCCATGCCACTTGGGCAATTTATAATTTAAAGGAGAATATGAGATTAGAGAGAGATGAAAATAGTGTGATCTAGAATTTGAAACAACAGTTTAACTGCTCTGTCATACTCAGAGGAGGTATTGGTTTACAGTACATAGTACTGAAATTTGCTCACAGAGCACTGAAGTTCTCTGTAGTTTTACTTTCATAAATTGTATGTCCAGTAATGTTGGACTTCCAAATAAATGACAAAAATATACTACTTGTAAAATCAGTATAGTTAAACCCACTGTATTTTAAAGATGCCTGTGTGTCACAGTGATCACATTTATATGTACATCTTATATCCACCCTAACGACCAATAGCATCCTACTCTCTGGGCTGCTGTGGCCTTCGAGTGGCAATGCCTGAGATGCACACTCTGCCCTCGTCTGAGCTTTGAGCTTTAAATGGTCTAACATTATAACTTTATTATTTTAATCAAAAAGCTCACCATATGATCAGTCAAGAGGCTCTTACCGTAAACATTGATTCTTTATGAATAAGTGCACCGAAATTCAGCTTCTGCAAACGAGTGAACTGTACAAAAAATCCTTACCACGTTTTTCAAGTGATTAAGATTACATTAACTCCTGTTTCCACTCAAGAGTGACAGCGGTACTGATTCTACCCTGAAGCTATAATAGATATGCTCCCTTTGCGAGCAGAGCTGTTCTGCCATTGGAGTTCTACTATAGGCCCACAAAACAATATAACAGCATACACACCAGTAAAACCTACAGCGATAATAAATTTTTTTTTTTTTTTAATATTTATAGAAAAGACTGTCTGTATCGCCCTTTGAGAGAAATATAATCTCTGGATATCTTCTTCTCAGCAAAGAGTCTGTGTGAAGTGCTGGTGAGATAAATAAGCTACGTATGATGACTAAACGAGGGCGGATTTAGATTAGATATTAGGAAGAAATTCTTCCCCATGAGGGTGGTGAGGGATTGGCACAGGTTGCCCAGAGAAGCTGTGGCTGCCCCCTCCCTGGCAGTGTTCAAGGTCAGGTTGGATGGAGCTCTGAGCAACCTGGGCTGGTGGAAGATGTCCCTGCTCATGGCAGGGGGGTTGGAACCAGATGGTCTTTAAGGTCCCTTCCAACCCAAACCATTCTATGATTCTATGACAAATGACAACTTCATATTTATATTTTTTTCCTATATTCTGTTGCAAATACAAAATATCATTTGAATTGTCCCTGGCTCAACAAGAAGCTGATAATACTTAGTACTGACTAGAACTAGAATTATTCAAATGGAGTTGACTGGTAAATCCCAAAGCTTACTGTTTTAAAAGGAAGACCTTCTTTGTCAAAGGGAGGTATATTTGGGGTAATCATAGCTTTTCAAAACCTTGCTCATTTTTATAGGCTAAACCACCATGGAATATTAATCTAAAAACTATGCAAAAACCTAGGTGCCATTTTCATCCAGAAAGAAGTAGTTCCAGCATTTTTATCTTGAGGCATTCAGATTTCCTGTTTCAGAGCAACACCTTCTATCAGGGTAAAGTGAAAGGAAAAATAAACCTGCCCATACTGTAGCACCAAAATCTCTTCCAGTTCATCTTAAGTGTTAAAAATTCTGGGAACTCTTAAAATAAAACTGTTATTATTATTATGTCTGAATATGCTAAGAAACAAATTCTACCAAAGCCACCTTAATTTGACATTAGCCGAATTTCTTTCAAGACTAAGCAATACCCTGTTCATAGCTTTCTCTGGAGCAACTAGAGAACTTCTCAACCAGAAGAAAAGAACACTCCTGCTTATTCAAATAAACAGACAGAAGGGGTGCGGGCTGTATTTTCCTTTATGAAGATTTCAGAAGCAAATCTTCACTGCAGTTTTGAGAGACAGTCTTATCCTAGTCTTAGAATAATCTGCTTTTCACGCATACACTAACACGAAACGAAACAACGGAGCGGGACATTCCTTGGTGCTTTTCATTTGTTCAAGGATGAGATGTGAGAAGTAGCTATACGCTGTAGACAGCTACCGCATTGTCAGCTAACGTCTGAAAGCTGGCAGGAAATTCTACATCTTTGAGTGCTATGGAGGCTGTATAGAAGAAAATTAATTTCTGACTGGGCTTACAATGTTGACATACACTCCTGGAAAAACAAACAAACAAACAAACAAACCAACCCCCAGATTTACTGTTCTTTGACTCTTTCTGTAACAGGTTCCACATCAGAATACAGTGGCCATGGAAGGCTTAATTCCCCACTGCCTGCCACCAGCCCACCCAGCACCACTGCAAAGCAAGCCGAAACATCACATCTCGGCCTAACATTCTGACATCCTAAAACTCCCTCAAGTGATCTGACTCATGAAAAACCAGACTCACCCATTTTGTGAGCATTTGCAAGTATGAGTATGAGCAAATTCTTGGCTTCTATGTTATGTAGGGTCTAGTTCTACCTTCACGTGCTCCCAACCCACAAGAGAGACCCAAAAATTGAAGGGAAATAATTCCTAACCACACAACCAATTCCCTTAGTTCCCTACGTTCTCAGAACCTGTAATATCAGCAGTACAATTCCTCATGGTGCTACAGCTTCTTTACACATCATCATCAGGACCCAGCCAGTTGCTAACACCCAGCTGCACCACGCCAGGGTAGCGTCTCCTCAGAACCACTACTGCTTTTCTGGCCCTGAGCTGCACTTTGCTGCTTTCTTTTATCCTGAGCATTTCATTAACATGACACATTTGGATACCTGTATCATCCTCATTTCTCTTTCCTCACAGGTGAGTCTTGGCTTTGCTGTAGGCTACAAAAGCTTTGCCACATACTTGAGAGCCAGTATTTCATTCCAATCTCTACATGTCATTTCTAATAACTTCTGACACTGAAAATGGCCTGTTAGCTTTCACTGACAGGATCCTAGAAAACCTGCTTAATCTTATGAAGAAACCTTTATCTGAAAGTCCTAATTAAAAAATACAAAAATTGCCTGCCTGTGCCTACCAGCACAGCTCTATTTTCTATCACTTCAATACATTATTCTGTATAATGTACACAAGCGTTCAAGAAATAATAGATGAACAGCAACCAAAGAAATTTAGCTTTGACCTTTCTAAAACTTGCATTAAAATCTCTTTTCCTCTGTCAACCTCGTTTGCAGCAAGCTCTCCTCATGGCCCAGCTGATGTTCTTTCACGTAGCAGGGAGCAGCACATGAGACTGAGCACAGGGGTCTTACCTTCGCATCACCCTCCCCCAGTGCTAACTGCCCTGTTTTCCGCTGCCGTGCAGGCCTACCCTGCTGCAGTCCTACCAGACACGGAAAGCGTTACTTCTGCAGCTGCAGTGACACATTTATTTCTAGCAGGTCAGTTCCATAGTGCTCCTAACTTCAGCGGAAGTTACAGCTCAGAAATGCCCAAGAGCAATACAAGGAATATTCACTGGCCTCAACTCTCCTTCTCCCTTCATTCTTGCTATTCAAGATATTTAGCTCAAGTCAATCTCTTAAAGAACTGAGGGATTCCTAGGAGAAAACTAAACCAAACTAAGAACGACTGTAACAAATAGTTGATTAGTTTAAATGAACTGGTGAACAATTACTGAGACAATGAAGTGATAAAGTAAAATGAGCGAAATAATGAAAACAAGCTTCTTCGTTAATTCTATCACAGTTCTTATGAGATTCGGTTGAACGTGTAAGGTTTTCTGAAAGAGAACTGCAGTAAGCTGCATGAGAAATTTAATATGGAATTCAGTATATTTTCTTATAAAATGTTCAGCATCTAAAATCCCTTTCCTGATATTTCTGTCTCACAACACCATAACATTTCACTAGAAAATCTAAGCTTCCAGGCTAGGGTTGGCCTGGAAGAGGTCACACAGAATCACAGAATGTCAGGGGCTGGAAGGGACCTCTGTGGGTCACCCAGTCCAACCGCCTGCCAAAGCAGCGTCACCCAGAGCAGCTGCAGAGGACCTTGTCCAGGCGGGTCTGGAATATCTCCAGAGAAGGAGACTCCACAGCCTCCCTGGGCAGCCTGGGCCAGGGCTCCGTCACCCTCAGAGGGAAGAAGTTCTTCCTCGGGTTCAGCTGGAGCTTCCTGTGCCTCAGTTTGTGGAGCTTTGCTCAATTCCACAGTCAGGAGGAGGGCAGAGACTCACCCCCTGACACACAGGGCTCTTTCACATGCCCACGATGCCCACCACTCAGGCAGTTCTGCACAGTCACCGAAGGCTTCAGCACCGCCTGCTCAGACAATATTACTGACCCAGCAGAGTGACCGAAACTCTGACCGGCAGCGCTTCCTTAGCAATAGTGTTAAGGAAACTCATCCCTTTGAAGTGATTGCTAACTTTTGGCCAATTGTTGGTTCTTTGTGAAGTCTGTGTAGCAACTGTCAATTTTATTTATGTTGCAAAATATGAATCCCCTAAGCAGCAGTGACAAGAACTTTATCTTAGGGGGTCTAGGCCTCTCTCCCAGCTAATATTCAGGGTGCATTTGTTTCTGCAAGGTACATGAACTATTAAAACTAGACAAATCCTTTTTCTCACAGCAGCTAATTGGCACAGAATCAACTAAATAGCCTATAACCAATAAACTGTTCCCGCTTAGCAGAGACTCAGCTCCTCCGGAGGGAGCAATACGTGCTGATGGAAAACTGGCTGACAGCAGAATCCATGCGCTGGATTTTCTGCTCACCAGTCACCCTGCCTCTCCCCGCACCTGCTGATCTCCCACTGCTTACGGGACCGGCGACTGCTCCTTTCAAACCTCTAGTAAGCATTCAGGCTTCTATTTTTAAATAAGTTAAAGCCTTTGATGTTTACCCTGAAACAAGCTATTTCATTACCACATGTCACTCCTTTGATCTACAGCGACCACGCAGCCTGTAAATATTTTGAACCAGAGACTGTCTCTCGCTGTCTTTGTACAGCATCTCCCACAAAAGAGGGCTGATCTCAGCTGCAACCTCCCACAACTGTTGCCACCAACATGACTGAGCTGAAGTGGTGGGAGGGAAGTTAAGACAATCATTAGCTAGCTTGAATTTATTCTTTCCAGAAAGATTTTTACTCTCAAGGACTGCCCATCTGAATTCTCCTAGAGCAGTATGTTCTCCAAAGAAAAAGAAAAAACTAAAAAAATTAAAAACATCCCAGACAAGTACCAACACAGCAAAGATGGTAATTCTATCTAGATGTCAGAGCTTTAAACTTGTGGTCAATCCACGAGTCTGCCACTATTTAGTGATAAATCTCTTGATTGTAAAGCCAGTCAAGAATAGGTTATCAAGAACTGTAATTTTTTGCATATTCGGTCTTTGAGCTGAAGATCTCATCTTCTTTGGTACTTACAGTCTCACTTCTGAATGAGGCTGTCGTCACACATTTTGTTAATATTGGAAGAACATACAAAATCATTGTTTATCATCCCCACAATTTTCTTGTCTGCAGTTTGTGATGTCTGTCTGCTCCTTAAATACTTTAAAATCCTTTAGTCGAGATGCAGGGAGTCACCCGATGCCAATTTTCCTCAGTTTTCTCTGGCTTTTTTGTTTAAACTACCCAATTTAATAATTTGCCACATCTTTTATACTTACTAAGTGCTTCCTGTTTATTCTTCTGTGTGTTCTGAACAGTAGCTGTTAGGGTCATCCCTCTAACTTCTTCAAGACACAATGACTTATACCTCAGATTCTACTGGAATGAATAATTACATCCCTCTGTTACCTAACTACTTTCTAGTTGCAGTCAAAAGATGATTCCAATTTAAAAAAAAAAATCAGTATTAGATTTTTTTTTAAATAACTTTTAAACATTTGGAACTACTTTTCTAAAAGACTACTGTGAACTTGTGCTATCTGGATGCTACTATGAAATCTGGGGGGCATAAATGTGCATTAGCCTGAAATTGATTTATAATGTCTGTCTTGGTTTTGCGAGAGTGACTTCCCCACTCCAAAATCTTCTGCATGCTACGAAATCGTAAAGAAATATCCTTTCACTTTCTCTGTTTTTTCTCTGTACTTTTTATTCCATTAATCCAAGCAAAAGAAATATTCCAACTACTACAAATCAAAATAATGCTACTCAAACATTCCCTGATCTGACTCCACGTTATCTCCTCTCATAACAGAAGGCACTGACACAGTGACTTTCAGTACGGTTTGGACTGAGCACTAGGAGACCGAGATTCACTCTGTCCCGGCTCTGTACTCCTTAAAAAAAAGGGAAAACAATGGAAGGAATCTGATAGAAATGTATAAAATCACACACAGTTTGAAGAAAATGAATACAGATATGAGTGATTTTTTCACTATACAGAACATGGCGCATGATCAGAAACAAAGAAGTAGCCAGTTTAAATAAAAGGCAAAAAAAGAAATCAACATGATACGCACATTAAATCATGGAACTTGCTGTCCTGGTTTGCTGCAGAAGCTCGAAGTGGTACTGGCTTCAAAAAAGAATTGTAATTTAAGAATGACACCTACGCTTTTGTGAATATTAAGCATCATGGTCTGAAGACATACCATCTCCAGCTCAGGATGGACCACCAAGAATCAAAAACTGAGAAAGCTACCATACTCCTTACACATTTTCTCTTAAAAGAACCTCCTAGCAAACCCTAAACTACTGTCCACTTTCAGAGAGAGAATACAGGTTAGGCAGCTCTCTGGTTTATCCTAGCATTCTGATGCAAAGGGCCGCGAAGGTAAAACGTCCTAAAGGAACTTGTTTTGGTCAGGGGTCAATTCTGCCAACAGGAAAGCTGCAAAAGTAGCTTTGGGGCTCAGTGATGCAGCAGGAATGCCAGGAGTTGCAACGTCCGTAGCCTCCACAGCACCTGTATCTGCCGACACTGATTCACAGCAGGCACTTCCTAAGAGATTGTCACCTGCTGGGGATGAGGACTGTTCTCGCAGTTTTGTTTCTGAAAGCACAAACCTCCAACCGGGGTAGATTACAGACCATTTAAACTAACTTTGTATTTAAACCTATATACATATTCTTGCACTGGTGCACATACAACACACTAACGAATACAAAACCATTCACAATGGCAGCGTTGCATCTTACAGGTTTCTTTTCATGGAAAAATCCCCCCAGGGCACCAGCTTAGGATGAAACTTGTAAGATTTCAGAGAGACATCTATTTTAATCTCAAAGAATCATACTTTTGTGCAGCTTTGCTCATTAACAAAAAAAGCTATTACCATTCTTTGAAGCTGTATTGCACCAACAAATCTAGAACTAAAAATAAGTCTAAGTAAGATACCACACATCACTGCTGAGCCCAGTCAGCTTTTCCTTTGTGTATCAGAACGAGCTCCGGGATGTTTACAAGCCACAGGATGTACAAAAAGGTGCACAGTTTTACATCGACAGTGACACTAGTGCATTGTTACTGTACGTGTCAATGGCGTTCAGAGCAGTCGGCTTTTTGAAATAAAGCATGTATTCAGTGGAGTATCATTAAGAGCAATTGAATTGCCCTTCATCTGTTTCGGGGGCTCTGAGGACTAAAAAGCAGCGTCTGGAAGCTTTATGGGCATTAGCTGCCTTTCTGTTTTGTTCTGTTTAGGCAGCCTTGTCTGTGTTTTCATACATTAGACTCAAAGACAAAAGGATTTCCAGCAATAACCTTCTTCTGATGAAACTCATCTTTATCTACTATTTCTTGTTTCTTAGTAAGTGATGAAAAAACCCTTTATGGGCAGAAGATTACTTAAATCAATAGTGACTTCTCCATGCACAGCAGTGATCAGTTGCCTGTTCATCAAAATGTCTGCTTACCGGCTACACTGACTGTCAGCAGGAACACTCACCTGGCCAAGCACTTGGCTCAGTGCTGTAGTAAACAGGGACCTATTTCTTTATGACACTAAATATTCAAAATATTCATGTTTTCAGGCTTATTGGTATCAGGGGCAAAGCCTGGTTTCTGTATTTGTGATGGCAGCAGTGCTACACTTGAAGACAGCTGGCGGTTCCTAATAACTAGACAGCTTGTTGCCCACATCACAGTAAGTGCCACCTTATTGTCCATCCAAAAAGTGCCTGGTACTTGCTTCCCAGGAACCTTCCCTGAGCTTGCAGGCTGGGCTCAGTCCCAGGTATGTGTCCGTTCAGCTGCCACTGGCCTCCCTGTCCCGACAGCTTGCAAAGCGATCACCACATAACTATGAATTACACACCTCGAACAGTCAGTTCTCTTTGGCATTCCCGTGATCCCGTCTGTGCCTGCTGGCTTCTTTGACCTCTGCTCTCTGGACAGTGTTTTATATCACACTTATTGGATATTTAACTTCTCATTTTTCTTTCACGCTGCTCCAGACAGCCAGTCCAGTTCTCGCTGACTCCATCCTGCCAGCTAATCCCTGCTGGACCAAGCTAAAGATATGCTCCTGACAGACGGTCAGCTGGCAGGAGAGGTATGTGCACATTTTGGTGAACATCTGGAGGGAATACCCCAAGCATAATGATTTTGGCCGGACTATGAGAAGTGCTCATTATTGTATCGCTTGAAGCCAGCTTGTTCAACTGGGCATTTGCAAGGCCAGGTTAGCGTGCCCAGAGCAGTGCAAGCACTGCAAAGAGCTGTCACGGGCACGAAGAGACACTAACCGGAGTTCCATTAATGACCAGTTTTATACCCTTCTCTCAATAGCTGGTACCTGCCAGTTCCCCAAACATCAAAATCTTCCTTACCACAGACTATCTTGTCAGAAAGAAAAAAAATCAGACATCTGCTATGGAGATACTAGTCACTCTTCATGTCATCCCATGGAATAAGCAGGAAGGTAGGGAGCATCTGTGGAGGGCATCTCCTGTGATCCCAGGGAAAAAATGCTGATGCTGAAGGAGGTCAGAAAAAACTATCCCAAGAATTGCATCCTGGGAGACTTTTTGCTATAAAAAAGAAGGGCTATTAGCAGAACTATGAATTGTCCTTGTAAAGAACACGGTTCCTTTAATACACATCAGCAGAAGGCACAACTTTTGGAGAACTGCTGGAGGAAGGGAGGGAAAGTGGCTCGTTTCTATTTTCTCTTCAGTGAGGCTGAGTTACCATGGAAATTGGACCATCCTTGTCTGGTTCCTCACTCCTTTTTGTTAGCGGGTGGCAGCCTCGCCTCTAGCTATCAATCAAACAGGCCTTACTTCATTAGCTTCTTAACTTGCTCCTGGATCCTTTCCCACCCTTGACGGGATGCGGCGTCACACAGCAGGTATTTCAGTCAGGCACTGCAAGCTTTACTCTTCACATCTGCAACCGACTACGCATTGCCACTGATGCATCATGCTGTCAGCGAGCCTGGCAATCTCATTTTTGAGAGAATAAAAGGTGGAGAGAGGGAAGGAGACACTCCCCCAGAGAGCAGATTTAAGAAAAAGCACACCTTAAAGAGCGCTGGCTAACTTTCTATACAAACATTGAGTACAGAGGGATTCTAAAGAAACTTCCCTCTTAATTTAGATATCTACTCCAGGAGTACTATATATGAAGGACAAAGTGGAAAGGGGAAGAGAAAATAAGAGGACAAGAATTAGATAGCACAACCATTCCGTGGCCTGACAGGTTGCACTGGTATGGGGTAGGAGGATATATTTTACCTTTGCAAGTAGCATTTTTGTTGTTGTGCAAGACAGTTTATTTTCTTATATTATTGTTTGATAGTTTAGAAAGCATTTATTTCCTCTGAACAGTCAGCAAGTCTGAGTGTACTATTTTTTTCACTTGCATATATTTATAAATGAAACAGAAGTATGTTTTCATGTAGTCACGTTAATAGAACACAATCAAGAAAGCATAAGGGCTGGAAGCAACGTCCCATGAGGAGCAGCTGAGGACTTTGGGCTTGCCTAGTTTGGAGAGAAGGCGTCTGAGGGGTGACCTCATTGCTCTCTACAACTTCGGAGGAGGGAAAGGGAAGAGGGAAGTGCTGAGCTCTTCTCCCTGGGATCCAGTGACAGGACATGTGGGAATGCTTGAAAGCTGTGCCAGGGAAGATTTAGACTGGACACGAGGAAGTGATGCTCTCAAAAAGGCATACAAAATACTTACCCTGCACAGCAATGAGGATCTAAGCAGGAGCACTGAAGAATTATTTCTGGGACTTTGTTAGAAGACAAATAGAGCTTAGGATTGGAATACAGCCTTCAGCAGCATAATCATATAACTGAGGAGTTGGTAGTGCCCCTTCAAGTGCGAAGTACAGAAGACGCACATTCCTGATGATCATGCACACCACATCCATTCTGGGCATGGGTCCCTGAACAACATCAACAGGCCAGTTAGCCACGGCCGCACATCAGGCTCCCGAAAGAAAAGCTGCTGCCTTGAGGTGGTAGCGGCCCATTGTCAAGGACAGCTGAATGAGTCTTACACACAAAGTACGCCAGACGAGAGCTCAGCTACCTTGCCTGAGGTCACCGGACAGCCCCATTCACCAGATACCACACCTCAAGACTCTATCTGTCTGGGAGATGGAAAACCACAAATGCAAACTCAGGAAAACCTTCCTCTCTCTAACAAGTTTTGACCACACTAGAAAATAATACACAGAGCTTGATTCTCCAGAAGCTTTACTCCCTACGATAACTTTCTGGAAACCTACAGGAATTTTGCAAGGCATTTTTGCATGGGATTTGTTTTCCCTGATCTTCTTATAAGCTTATAGTTACCATGCTGCAAACCTCATGGATGGTGTAGCAAGAACACTACCATTTGAAATGCCAGATTGCTTGGATATTGAATTCAAAGAATTTTTTCTCTCTAGCTATTCACATTTGAAAGCCCTGCCAGACTTGGAGAAATGCCCTAGTTTATAGAATTCCTCTGTCTGGTTAATGGAAAAATACACCCTTTTGCCCCCAGTCCAGTTTGGTGTGTGACAGCATAGACATTTCATCCCAACAGAGCATCAGAGCACAACACTAAATTTTGTACACTCTTAGCATGATTACTTTGCAATTATGGCATATGCATTATGGCAAATCCCAAGTAAATTATGAACTCTGTACATTACAAAGGCACTATGAAACACTGATTGATTTGGACAGTTTGTAGTTAATTAAGTTCATTTCCAATTCCATCTCTTCACACAATTTCAAAGCATTCTGCATTGAAAGCCCATTTTCAATTAGTAAGGAGGATGAAACAAAAAAGAATTAATTATAAAAGTGGCAATCCCCATTTAAATCTTCATAGTGCAGCAATTATTTATGTTAAATGTTGAGAAATTGGAGAGTTGTACTTGTCTAATACAGTTTCTTCCTTGATATATATCTCATCTATATTAAATCCGTACAAAGTAGTGGCGTAGCAGTTTTTAAAGTAAGGACTAAATTATTGCTCACAAACTTGTACAGAGCTCCAAGAGGCAGAAAAACGTCTGTGCTTGGCTAGAGCCAAACTGAGCGTCTCTGCTGGATTCTTCTCAGTGCTACTACATTCTTACCCTAAGGGAATTCCGTTACTTGGAGTAAAGCAAGCATCCCCATCGAAAAAGTAGTGAAGGAGTACTCGTATCAGTAGAACTTTATACTGGGGAATGACTACCTGAAAGCAGCTACTCAGTTTTATTCTAGTGTTTGCTGCTGTTTGAAATGGTTTAAACCCGTATTGTAAGGTACCACAGGGAAGAATGGGCAGGAAAGCTTTCAGATACCCTTTTCTCAAGTCCTTTCCATGGGTATATGCTCAAATCTTCACATCTGGTCATCATTTTCAGATTTTGGTCATTAAAGAACCTTACACCATCTCTTTACAGAATAGGTCCAAGCACCCCTTACACCAAACTGCTTGCAGAAAGAGGTACAGATACCACCACGCGTTTAACTTTCAAACGTGAAGGAAGAAAAAAAAAAAAAGGGTGTTCATCCTTTGAAATGCTGATGTTATTTTCTACAAAACAGACCTTTTTTAGCACATGAATACCTTTCTTCATATGAGCCAAATACCTCCAATACCAATTAAAAAGAGAGAGGAGGAAAAGACTAACTGTATTTGGTAGTGCCATTTAAAGATGGCATATCTTAATTTGCTGACTGTACTGTCTTCACCTCCATCAAAGACTGTCAGCCACAAACGTGACACCGAAATGAATGATACGAGGTTCGCTGTAACTGCAGATGCACAGTGCTGTAAAACAACTTTGTTAACTTCATTTGCTAGATTTTAAACTGTCATCTATCGGCCATTTGTCACTGGCATTGAATTCCTGCTCTGGAGCCAGGATGACTGCCTTAACCACCAGCGCGTGCTTCACTGCCTGATTCCCGGCTGGCGCCTTCCCTCTCTCTTTTTCATTGCCATTTTGGTAGCAGGCTTTGTAACAACACAGCAACAGGGGAGCAGGAGGAAAAGAATCATGGGCACTAGAAAACAGAGTTAAGGTTTCAGCGAAGTTAGAAGGGTAGACAATAAGGTAGGGAAAAAAATAGTTACAACGGAATGTAGGTCTTTATGAAATGGGAAACATAAGTTGAGAAAAAAGATGAAGCAAAACAAATGCAGATGAACAACCTTGCAGCTGCAAGAATGAATGGAGAGTAAAAAAATAAATAAAAAAATAATCAAAAGGAGACCAGTACAAACCCTTTGTGTTCCTGAGCTGCCTGCAGTATTCTGTGATGTTCTCAGCTCTCACCATGCATTCTAAGGGGAAAGAGTCTGTTCCTCACACCACTGGAGATGTTTTTAAGTGTGGTTTTCAACATATCAGAAGATAATTTATCATAGCCAAGCCTGGGACTCTGTGCAGGGGGTTTCAGGCACGGCTAGAGCTCACAGCCAGATACAGAGAAGCTGTACCCAATGGCACCATGAAAAAGGGTATGAGAGAACCTCGGGAGCCTTATGGGATACACTGCAAAAAGTTTCTTCGCTTTCTTCTCTTCCACTTGTTTTCTTTGTTTGGAATTGTCTCCAATTGAGAAAAACACTTAAGCTGGTATGAAATTTTAAACAAATGTAGAGAACCATGGAAGACGATTTCTACCAGCAGCTTATTAGAAGATACTTAAAAATAAATACTTTACTCAAAGAAAATTACATTTTTGTCATCTGGGTAGAAAATCTCTCATCAGTGGCACAACATATTTTTTCTAAACCTAACTGTACAATCAATAGACCTACAAATATTTTATTGGGTTTTGCTTTTTATTCTAATGAAGGACAAATTATGAGAAACGTGATTTTCTTTTAAACACCCATGCTTACAGCTGCAAACATGCCTAAGCTGTTTGCTGAATCAAGCCATGATGCAGCTGACTCTTACCATCAGCCAGCATGGACAGTCTTCTTATCCACAAAATGCGTGGTTTCAAATTTCTGCAGTGGTTCACTGTGACAGAATTAACAGTTACCGGTGTTACACCTTCCATTTCTAATTCCCATAGCCCTCCCCATGAATAACCTCTGTCATTCCCACATTCTCCCTGGTATCCACAATTTTGCTCAGCTACTGCTGCCCCTGCTTGGGATTATGAATTCCTTCAAATACACCCCAGCAGATAATGCAATATCGCATCCACAGGCAAACAACAGCTATGGCCATGGCAACCACCACATCTGCTTCAGAAGACGAACTGCGGATCCTGAATGACGTACAGCCTTGGCAGCGGTGTCTTCACTGTGCTACGTGAGTTTCAGAAAAGCTTCATAATTCTCCCTATCAGACACTGAAAAGTCTATCGACCTGAAAGCCAAATGCCATTTTTTTTTAAATGTGTTTTAAGAAAGTTCAGGTTTCTAGTTGAGGAAGAATACACCCCCCTCCCCTATTCTTTAGAAGTGTAATGGCTACCATGCTTTCCACCCAGGAAGACCGGCGCGCCAATAACCAGGGAAGGCAATCCAATGTTGGTCCTGCTACGGTCAAGAAAGGTAGCATTTGTCTTACTCAGACACTCAAAGCAAAATTTGTCACTAGCTTCAGAATATATTTTCCTGCATTTCTATAGACTGTTTTTCTTTACTGTAGGGAAAAACCCCTGTAATTTTGATACCCTATTTCTACTCTTTCTGGCATCGGAACACATGGCTGAGCCTGCCAGCCCCAGCGGGCTCTCAGCCCCGTGAGCAGCCTGCCTGGCTAGACCCTAGGTCCTGCGCTGGTTACCTACCAGGAGTACTGGTCTATTCCTCTGAGACAGTGTGCAAGAACTTTTTCTTTTGGAGACATTTAGCCATCAATTCATATATACATAGATAGAGGATTTTCAGGATATACAGATACCTATATTTAGGACATATATAGAGAGAAAGTATTTACCCTTTATAAAATTCAGGTGCAACCGAAACAGCAATAACAAAAAGATACTGGGGAAGGAAGTCTTGGAATCAAGCTCACACTTGCCTAGTTTTGAGGGGTTTCTGTGTGCATGTACATGCCTGCATGTGGGGGGTATTATTTTGGATTTTTTTTTTCTTAATGAGATTTACATCACTGACATTGAGGTAGCCAATAAGCAGAGAAGCTACTTCTAGGTTGGTTCTCCTTTAGGAAAATCAGAAAAAAGAACAGCTGGCCACATAAAATCTCTTAAAAGATTCAATATTTTTCACATGGAATTCCCTTCCTCACCACCTGACATCCATTTGGAAACTTAATTCGATACAGAATGCAGCAATAAATTTGTAAAGGAGCATCTTTTGGCCATTTCATAGACAAAGTCCATGCTGTAGGACATATACGGGCTTGCCTACGGATTTCTTCAGAAAATGCAGGCAGCTGGATGTTTTTGCTTGGTTGTTTTTAAATGCAGAGTCCCGGATGGCCTGAGACTGCTTTCATGGTGTGCAATACTGCTGCAATGAGAATCACAGCCACTGGAACAACACCGCCCTTGAGGGGAACATAAGAAGGTACTGACTCTGGGGTCTCAGCCACCTTCCTCCTTGATTTGAATTAGCTCAAATCTGATGTGGGAAAGAAAGGAAAAAAAGAAAAAAAGAAAAGAGCACAAATGGTTTTAAGAGGAGTCTTTCTGTTTGCTTAACAAAGAAAGGCTAAGAACACAGTGCTGAATACTGATAAGCTTACCCTCCAAGGCCAAGGTAGTCAGAACACAGCAGTTATCTAAAGACTGAATTAATGGCCCATCAACTTATCATTCTGTGTATTGATTATTTTCAGATGGAAATTCACATCTTATTTCAACAGTGGGATCTCAAACATACACATACCTATATCCAACAACTTTGAGAAAGAAAATAAAAAGAAAACATCACGCTGACATTCTGAACGCTGCAGCTGAAGCACAGGACCAACAAACAGACACACGTCTAAGGATATTAAATCACAGTACTTTAAAATTTTAAATTTAAATTAATATTAAAATAGGTATGTTAAATTACAAAGGTTGAAATATCTGATTATTCAGATTAGCCATATTGAGAAAGAGTATCTTAGTTTAAACATCTGAGAGAGGGGGCAAATTCACAGAGCTCTCTATAAATATACTGTTATTAATGTAAATATACTACTTTTTCATAAAGGCAAATTTCATTCAGGATGACCAAAGTTTTAAAGTGAATTGGGTTTATTTTCTTTTATTAGAAGAGGGTAAATGTATTTTATATGTATATAAATTCCCTTACTAAACAAGGTGTGCCAAACCTGGGCATTTTGTGTTCAGATTAGAGATGTAAATCTATTAACTTTTTGATCAACATAAGCAGGGAAGAAAAAAAATCTTCTGTTATTGTATCTTGAGTTCTAACCAACTGTAAGATTTATTAGCAACAAGGATGTTTAAAACAACAGGCAATCTAACTCCACCATTTTTGACTAAGCAGTACATATTAAAAAAAAAAAAAAACAAACCTTACAATCATGGCTTTGACCACCTGGCAGATGACACAGGAGTTTACAGAGCTGTTTTCACATTGGTGTTAACCCCCTTCCTCTCTATTTCAGTTAGGAAAAACTGAAATTCTTACTACAGACACAAGCACATTCGTCAAGCACTGACCACGCTCCCATGTGAAAGAGTGAAGGCCGTTACACACCCTGCTGTAACAGAGGTGAAGTCTGTTTCTCTACAAGGCACTGGGCATTACACTCTTCCAGCAAGTTCCGCCATCTTTCTTGAATTCCTGCTTCCCCCCTCCCCCATTTTTCTTCTATGTGCAGATTTTCCTTAATTGTTTCAAAGTTACAAGGAAGATTATTCTCAATACAAGGAAGAATATTCTCAATACAAGAAATTTTTCCTTCTGTATTGCTCACCAGGTATTCTGCAATATAATGCCATGCAGTGCCACTTCAGGGAGGTTCCGTATCTAAATTAGACACTGCAATAAATTACAAAAGCTGGCTTGCAATGGAGCAATCGCCATGAAAGGCTCAGAGAAAGTTAGAACAATAATGTTTCTTTTATGGTGTTTTTGCTATAGCTTTCTGGAGTGTATTTGGAAGAACTCTTTAAGGCTCTGTTTTCCAACTACACAGGCAAAAGTATATTTAAAATAAACCACTCTTTTTGTTTGCTTGTTGTGTCCACGCACACTTGGCTCTCCTGCTTTGCTTCTTCAGCTGAGCAGCAGCTGCTTACTGCGGTGACCCTGCTCTGCACAGCCAGAGCAGTGACGGAGGAAGCAACAAGGAGAGTGCAGACACTGGAAATTCTGTGCCGCTGGGGAGCTGCCGCGGAGCAGGCTCCCATCTGGGTATCGCATACCGCTCGGGTCACAGAGCGCTCAAGGCAGCGAGTTAAGATTTAGGCTTTATACCATAATCCTGAGAAAGCCACAGCAGCTGCTCCTAAACACACGCCAATAACGGAACCACTGCGTGATGGCTGCTACCGCCGTTGCCCTGCCCCAGGTAGAGGAAATCCTCCGGTATCTTTGTGATCTGCCCCGACTGCGTGTTACAAAACCGAAGCAGCACAAAGCACCTGTGTAAGACCAGACAACTGGAACCACTGATGCCACTTAGATCAACAGCTGAGCTCCCATTAATGTCAGCAGGAATAAGACTAGGTCTCCTGTTTCTTAACAACCTCTTCAAAATAATGGCAGCAACAAGCGTGAGATTGGGTTGACAATCATTTACATGTGAGTGTGACCTTTTTACTCAGTGGTGACATTTGTATCCTATTAGCAAAATCCTGGATTGTATTTAAGCAATAATTGCATTTTCTATGGAGACAAACGACATGTAAATCAATAAATGACGAGGCTGCAGGCCAAGAACATTATTGATTTTCAGTCATGTTCATCTCCGAGCTTAATGCTGAGAAAATACAGTATATGCTATGATTTTTTACAAGTTATATCTTTTGGGCCAGATAGAAGTTTTCTGAGAATTAAGAAAGGTTTTCTCCAGTTGAGAGAGAGGAGATTAAAGAGGAGTGAGAATTTAACAGCTGTAATCGAAGTTAACTCACAGCACCTTAAAAGCAAATGCTGAATAGATCAATACATGCTTGTACAACACCCCTGTCATCTACTCGGTTGTTATGGCTGATCAAACCATGCACGCATACCATCTGTATTAAACCAGTGGTTAAATGTAATATCACACACTGAAAGAAAGAGAAGTTTTGCAGAAATCTCAGCGAGAACCATTCTTCTTGCTTTTGCCCTTCCAGAGAAAATCAGATTATTCAAAATCCACCACAACAGGACCCTGGCAAGGGGCAGATACGGAGAAGGCTCTTCCTGAAACACAAATAGTGTGTTCCCAAAGGACAACACAAATTAGAAATTTTAATACAAAAGTAAGAAAAGAAGGAACTAATTTCCCTGTTTTCTTTTTGTAAATCAATCAAATTCAAAGGTCAGATTTTCATGGGAATAGGCTGTGAGAAGAACAGATTTCAGAGGAACACAGCTTTAATTTAAGAACCAGGCTGTAGGTTATTAAGGATATTCTACTCTGATACATCAGAACTGTGCTTTTAAACAAATTAGTTTTCAGAAAACACAAACTTAAGGTAGTTCACTATTCCGCACTTCTGTAACTGCAGAGAGAAAACCAAGAAGAATGTGGAAGGGATTCCCTAAGGGGTCAAGAAAGCGACCACGACCTGGTCTCTGCGAGAGGCGCACGGGTGGTCTGAATCTCCTAACACCAGAGCAAAGAGTGAAGAAAGAACCTTCCACACCCAGGCACTCGGCCTCAGGCGTCCACAGAAGACACAAGCAATCTGAGCTCAGCAAAGGTGCCAAGCTTTGCTTGTGAACACGAGGCAAGATGTTGAGCTGCTCCTCAGGGTCACAAGAAATAGTAACGCACTCTCTGGAATACCAGCCAGTAAAGGCAATGACTTTTTCTCAATCTCCTGCCAAATCATTAATAAGGCCATTCACTGAGAATGTTTTATGAGACTTAGTCAGCCTGATTTGGGATATTTTTCCCATAAATTTCTGTGTGACAGCCATGATTTAAGATTACTCTGTTCTGAAGTTCTTTACTGTGGTCGAGTAAATTATGTGAAAGAAACTCCTAACATTGTAGCCGTAACACCAACAAGCAGGGTTTTCACCTGCCCCTCCGTACGAGGAACAGTCCTGCAGCGTTCTGCCATGCTGACCAAACCTTTCTATACAACATAAAAGGAAGAGACACGGATTTTAATTTCCTCCACAATGGCTAATTTTCCTTCCACTAGAAGTTATTTTGAATATGGATTATACAATCTAAATGCAGTTGTGCAGTATGTAGGACTCCATAATATCCTACAATCGAACCAGTAGGTTAAGACACTTTTCATCTGACTGCACTAAATTATTGATCTACCGGTCCCTTTTTCAGATTTTAAATCACCCAAACAGAAAGGAAAATAAATGCATTAAGACTTTTCCAGCCTCAGTGAAAAAATACATGTAGGTAGTTTCAGTCCCAACAGTAAAAATAATCACATAGAATATCTTACAGTAATCCATCTGATTTTGAATTAACCACTCAAAAAGCAGTTTATTTTTAAAACATATTTTTAGTTTGCTTGGGAGTTGACTATATAAGTCCCATCTATCAATTCCTGCAGTTTGGGTATTACAGTATGAATAATATATGCCTTTGTCGTGTGAATAAGATAACAGCCTTCACTCTTCAGCGCTCTGCATTTCTTGTTCCAAATGTGACATAAAATAAAATTTTCCTTGAGTAGCTGAAAAGGAATTTAGAATAAATGAATTATGAATACAGAGATAGACGCTAGCTTTTTTTTTAAAAAAGAAAAAATAATACTAGGGAAAATGTCAAAAATTATTTATTAAATCCAGTGAGGCACTTGTAAAGGCCTAAAGATTTAGGTGAAGAGTGACGTTTTCTTAAAAACAGATTTGAACACCTGCACTTAACACCTTTTTAAGGTACCACTTGAAAAGTTTCTTAGGCCCTTATGAGCCTCTTCAGTAGCCAACAACCAACATACCCCCTGACCACCTGCAGGCGTGAAGTCAGATGGATTCAGTTCTAGTCACCTTGTCTTATTTTCCAAATTTTTTTGCTCTATTTTATTTATTATAGAGGCCCTGGCAATCCTCTCCAAAGCATCAGGAAACTGCATCTGTTAAGAACAGGTTCCAGGGCTGGGCAGAACACTGCTATCATCCAACACACCAGCTCCCGAGTTCCTGTTTGGCAGAGTCATGATTTCTATTTCTGTAACAAATCAAATTACACATTAAAATACCTGGGTCGTTGTTCATAATGCAGCGCTATGGATCTGCCTGGATGCTAACTACCGTACGATATAGCTTTGGCAGCATAAAGAATCGTGGAAAACTACGAACTGACAAGAACCACGACTCAGCGATTCTTTGGCCCAGAGCGCGTGTCTGAAACCTTCCCTGGATCTATTATCGGCCTGGGGCCTCCCTCTCCCCTGTTTCCTCACATTCTTCAAAAGAGTAAAACAAAGCCTTTGCGCTCCCGTTTCTCACTACCCTAGACATATTACTTTCTTCGCAGGCCAAGAAGGAACTGGAGCTTTGTTTTTACAGGAGAGTCAGGACGCAGCCAGGTACATGTTTGGTTTGGACCAAGAACTGCTTATTTTTCTGACTTTCCAGGTTTTCGCATTCGGGCACACGCAGTTATTTGGACTGTCACAACAAATGTTGACGACAGCTCTGTGTTTGATGTACGGCGAAGGATTCACTGAAAGAACCAGGAGTGGAAGACTCGGACAACTACAGGCAAAATTCAAGGGGTTCATAGCAGGGCTGGAGAGGGAAAAGACGACCAGAGGGGATTAATCTTTTATCATTTCAACTTCACATAGCAACAAATGCAAGGAGCACTGAAAACATTAGAAATGTGAAACAAAATTTTCAAAAGAAAGTATTTGGATTTATGTTTTAAAGAGCATATGTATCTTCATTTTTAAAGGGTTAAAAGAGCAAAATGAGGTATTTCAGAGAACCATATTTTCTAGTAACCCAAAATGATTTTCAAAATTATTTTTCTTTTCCTGAGGCAGAGAAACATGCCATTTAGGATAACTCAACAAAACTTTCTTGCTGCTTTCTCCTCTGGTAAAATCAGCAATCTAATAACCTAATTCATTCACCCAGCTGTAATCGGTATCTCTACAGACCTGCAAACAGCACAGCACTTTCCAAAAACCTTGAGAGCAAGCCTTGGCCTGGTGGCCACGATGAGAAAGTAGCCCATCATTTTAACAGCAATGGGCTTTGGCTTTTAATCTGTTATGGGAAAGAAAGTGTCCTGATTTCAGACAGAGAATTCCATCTTCAGGCCTTGGCTTGACCTTTAAATCACAAGGAACCTGAAGAAATGCCACAGATGGATAACGGTTAATGATGTTCACCAAGGCTCAGTGACACCACACGGAAAGAAACAAAGCCATGCTCCTGCACTCTCCTGTCATCCTCATTAGAAACAGAAAGCCACAAGCACTAAGCAGATGATAACATTTGTTTTAAAGGAAATGTTAATTGAAATTGGCATGCCGCTAGGAAAGGGACCCCAAGAGATCAGTAGAAAGAAATAAAAAAAAAGAAAAAACAGTGAGAGAGTTTTGCCAGATGAGCATTGATTCCCAGCCAACAATGGGAAGGGCTCCATGGCTGCTAATCCATTTTAACTACAGCAAGATTAACTTTGACCTGAATAAAAAGCCATTTCTAAAGTGCAGAAAGCCTATTATCTGCTCTTCTGAGCATATGAATGGGAGGTGAAGAAAATAGTCACATAAAATCTACATTTTCTTAATTATTTTTTTAAACAGATACTGGGACTTGAAAATGTCAAATTAAGAAGAAATAAAAATATTCATTTTAATGCATGACATGCAATGCTTATCACTTAATCATTGCAGAGTGACAGCAGGTTTAATTACAGCCTTCAGTGCCCCAGCAAGATGAGGAAGTCATGAATCCAAACACCCAAGTCCAAATCATAAAAGTTATCTTGCTCCTCCCCTCCCAATGCACACTGGATCCCTTAGAAAATCCAACATATCTTAACAGCCACTTCTAAGCAGAACATCAAACTAAACCAAATAAAGTCTTTCTTAAAAACTGTGTTTATAGCAGTGACCAAAGTTTACTTATGGACAAGCAGCAGCCTGACTCCTCCTCACTCTGCACCAGTTCTTGCTCAGGAAAGCAGGAGCTGTACGGGGCGGAGGGGGCCCTGCAGATGCCGAAGAGCAGCTCTGAACACGGGGCTCAGGCACCACTTCCTGCGGTGACAGAGCAAGCAGAAACGGACAAATCTCAGAAAGCTCGTTGCCATGGCTGCCAAGCCTGAGCACTGGCACGCCTACGACGGAGGAGTGGGGCAGTCTTCCCAGGGACAGAACTCCAGGTGAAGACCTCTTTAAAGCTGTTGGGTTTCCTCCCTGCTATGCTCCATCTCCCAGGTATCCTGCAGGCATGAGTAACCACTAAGCCTTAAGCTGCTCACTTCCCCAGGAGCTTGCTTATTCATGAACACCTAGATGTTTATCCAAGTGCTTAATACACTCCAGAATTTATGAACACCTGAGCGTTTTGAGGAATCGCACTTTAGAACCTGATCAACAAAAAAAGTCTTTCACTGACTTTGGCAGTAAGTCCAAATTGAGACAAAAGTGTGAAACACTATTCAAGGTAACCACTTCCATCAGCAACTACTCTCTGACATTTTGGGGAACACAGTAGATATTTTTTGTTTCTCATTACAACTTGGACAATAGTTGCTGGCCTTTGGGAAACAACCTGCTGGGCAGCAGTTACAGAAGTCTGCAGGTCCAGTTTTCTAAATAGATTTATTCACATCTCCTGCCATGAGAAAAGTCAATACAACTACAAATTGAAGATGGTGTCAAAGCCACAGCCCCACGGCAGCCACTCATCATAGGGCTGGGTCCCTTGCTGATACAGCTGGCCTTGGCAGGGGGACAACTCCCTCTGTGCAGCAGGATTAGCCCTTCCCCCATCACTGCACCGTGTTACTGCGTCCAGAGGCCAACGCCACAGGAATGAGTCGCATCCAAAATTCACCTTGTTCAGTAGGATGCCCTCATTTATTTTAAACTGGCTACCGGTGAGATTTCCCCAAATTTTGTTCTCCTTTGCTCTTCTCCACCATTTGAATGTGAGTGCAAAACACTGGTCTCTTCCCTTCTTGTGCTCTTTTTCCTCTCATGGGGTCTGCTCCTGTTTCGAGATTACAGCTTATTCCAACACTACGTGTGTGTAACTGAAAACCCGCTTCCCTCATTGCAGGAAAAAAGCCTCCTGACAGCTGGCATCTCCTAAGCCATTCCAGTGACGTCCAGTGATCACTAATGAATATGAAAACATTGTCATTGTATAAACACTCCCTCCCTGAAAAAATACATGTAAAAATACGTAAGACCTGAAACAGCTGAAGTCCTGCACGTACAGAAAAATAAGTACTGAATTTATTGATAACATCAAAAATAGTTAAATTACTCTGAGTATCAACATAATATTTTTTTTTCTTCCTTTTCATTACATTCCAGTTGATTAGTAGTTGCAGTACCCATTGTTAGAGCAGAGATAGGACACACTTTGCTGCAGCTCTTCTCTGACCTGACTGGGATGTCTTATTGCAAATGTGAATACCCAGTATTGTCTCTTTCCACAGTTTTGGTTCAGCAGCAAAATGATGCTTTTAGGGAAAAGGAAAGCCTAAGACTCATACAGAAAAAAATGGATGCATTAGAGTTATGGAAATAATTTATTCATACCCTAGTGTGCAAGAGCTGCTCTCAGCCAGATATACGCACATGACAAAACTCTTTAGGAAATCAGCTTCTATAATAGAACATATTTAGAAAGGTAAAGCTGATAACCTATCTAAAGTACATTCAATGGGCTTCTTCCTTTAAGCTTTTATAATTACAGCTGAGGACATAGGACACTCACCTAATCAACATTACATAGAAAGAAAAAAACGAGGTCTTCAAAAAAGAACTCAAGAGTGGAATTGGCTTAAATTGCACACACCTGCACGGAGCTTCTTTCCCAGACACAGGAAGAGAGGGAGGAACACTGGTAACGGAAAGAAGGATCACCTTTCGCAATATTAGGTCTGTTGACCATTACTTTCAAATACTACTTTTAACTATCTTTTTTTCCTCCCTAATTTAATTTCTCCACATAGCCGTATTTTTCACTGAAATAAAACCTAGCCCATCATCTTCAAAGCTGCATTCCTATAAGCAAGAACCTAAGCTTTGATACAAGCACATAAATGGAAACTCATCCCAGACCAAGAATTAAGAGGCTCCTGATACAGAACAGTTAGAACCTCAGGAAGGGGATTGGTTGAGAATTCAAGAATGCTTACGAGTTGACGTAGTTTCCAAACAGATGTAAACGTAAGGGTTTTCTATTAATCTGTCTTAAGATGGTGGCAGCTCTGCACTTCCCACCTGCGATTGCCTGCAATGCTTTTTATCACTACCTTACTACCAGCATTCATTTTCCCTGTTTTACAAAGCTCTGAGGGGAAGCAGCAGTTACCCTAGAGCGCAAACCCACTTCATCCACAGAACACAGAGTACAGTTCTGAGTATCTTGTTGAAAGACTGAAATTATTGCAGCTCTGATCACCTTCCAGTATCCGAAAAAATACGGAGTACTTTTCCAGAGCTCAGAACAATATCACGTGGGCAGTTCAAAAAGTCCATTTTAAACTTGTGTTCTGAAATAAGGGGTTAAGAGAAGAACATTTCCATTCCATTTCTGGCACTTTCATTATGCCATCAATTATTATAGTGCCATCTTCTAATAGGAATTTCATGATGTATTCAAATTGGTGAGCAGAGTCATTTAGCAGCCACAACAAATTGAGCTCAGCAGGCTTTATTTCAAGAACTACAATGGTGTCAAGTGGTCAGTCCTTCATTTTTAATTTCTGGATATATGAGATGCAAATTGCATGGTCTCTCGTTCTAACAGCCAGTCATGCCAAATAGTTACAATTACGTTCTAACATACTCTTAGCTATGGGTAAACAACATTATCAAGCTGGAGATGGGGCAGTTTGGATCACAAACGTAAGATTCAATGTATTACAGAAATTTTAAAAATTTTTTATCTTTGTTGACCACAGTCACGTCTTCCTAATCAGAAAATACCAGAGTCTGTACCTCGATCCAACATACAGTTCAATAATTGTATGAATTACTTTTTTTTTCTTTCTACATCTGCAAACTTGAAAAAATATCAAGTCATCTGCTTCACGACAAGCTCTGTGTCTCTAGATTTCAGACACTTCTTAATGGTGAAACACAACGTCCTGCTACGCAGAGTGCCATCTGCCAAACCGGTACCTGCGGCTCCCTGTACAGCAAGAGGGTGCCCGTGGTCACCGAGAGCACGGAATACGAACCTCCTGGCAAGAGGCAGGGTAACTGGGGCCCGCTACGCTCCACAGGTACGTGGCGACCCTCCCTGTTTGGGTCAGGGGCTGCTGAAGCCTCACTGACAGCTGGTGCCGACCTAATGAAATCGGTGACCGTACTGGCACTCTCTCAGGGCTTTGAGACTTGGAGGACACAACTGGGTCGCTGGCAGCTCCCAACAAGCAATGTGAAAACTTCATTATTCAGTTCTTCAGCCGACAGTGTCTTTTCCAAGGGCCTTATCTAGTGACGCCACTTTATTTTAAGCTCCTTCAACTATTGACTGTTTTATTTTTATTTGGCACTACCACACAACTTCCTCTGATGTACCAGACTTTGAAGTCCAATCTACAGTTCATACAGCAAAAGTGAAGCTGACACTCTTTCCTCTACTTGGTTGGAAAGAACCCAATCATTGTAAATCAAGCTCCTGCTCCTGAAGCTCCTGAACACCGTGCTGGGATTTGCTGTAAGAGACTTCAAAACACGCAAGCTGAACATTTGTTTTCTGAGCTGGCCAGGTCAGTAAAATTTTAATCACAGTACTCGTGCTCAGAAAATTAACATCTAAAAGAAAAGGTTCAACATGTGAACAAACCACACTCATTTAAAAATATCAACAATCATGAATACTAGCAGAAATTGCATTACTTTTTTTCTGTGTTGCATATCCATATTCTGAGCCTGAAATGCATCTTGCCCTACAGCAAGCCATTTTTAAAGTCCTGACGAGCTGTAAACGCTTGTTTCTATTGCCAGTGTGCCAAGCTACTGACCCATAGCACCTTACGGTTGTTCTCATTTTGACAGAATAGCTTGAGGAAGATGCTGCTTTTAAATGCCAGATGTATTTTGCTGTTTGCACATGAGCAGCTCTACTGTGACATGAATTGGGATGATTTGGTGCACGTAAAATCTGGTGGAATGCAAAGGGAAAAGGTCAGCTGGTTTCATAGCGGGATGCTACAGAAGGCAAGAGCGGTTCATCCTCATGCAGACCACTCTACGTCACCTATCTGCAGCCTTATTTACACTTAGTGTCACAGCAGTATTAACTTAAATTAGGTTACACATCACTGGAGAAAATGAAAGAAGTCAGTTAATGAGTTCTGAAATTCCTCTGTAGTGGTTTAATTCTGGAATAATTTGAAAGAATTCTCTCAGAATGTACTACCAAGTAAATTACAACAGAACCAGCTTACCTCTACGTAAGTTATCTTTTCCTTTCATAAACCAGTCCTCAAACTCCAGGCTCTTGTTTCACAGTCTTCTAGTTAACTATGAAATGCTTACTGAACAGCGTCTAACGCATTTCCTTCCTTGCAGAGTGCACAATGCAGCTTCCTACAGCAGACTCTGGTTTAGCATTGGTCTCCTCTCCATATTACAGTAAAGATAAACGTCACAGTTTGGGAGTCCGTCACCCCACCTTTATTCACCCACAACCTACCTTCAACAACTACACTGAGGAAGAAACAGAGGTTTTTCTTCCTCTGGCAGAGCACAGCCTGGCTGAGGGCCACCCACCCAGCCCGCTCTCCGCTGCCGGGACCTCGGCGAAGCGCTGCCTAACGCTGCTCATTCACGCAACATCAACGCGACGCTCGGTCCTGACTTTACGCTGGGTAAATTACAAGTGGTGGACAGAATTTCAGTAGGTTGCCCAGGGGAAGCAGGGTATTTATTGCAACAGTGCTCCAGTGTCTAAATAGTCCTAAACTGGTTGTCACCACAGTGAGATCACGCTGCTGGTTCATTGCTGTTCTAGCAGATGGTGAGGACATGTTAAAGCAGAATGCACGGCCACTTTGCTGTTCTAACAAATTAAAACTGAAATCTCAGAAAGTTAATTCCGTCAACAGCAAAAACAACAAAAATGTGAAGTTTAGACCTTTGATAAATATAATATACACATATATATATAATTTTATGGGCACTTATGCCATCTTCTGAGAAACAAAGTTGTGAAAGAGTTTTTCTGTGAAGATTTTAGATTTTGTTTTTATACATAATTTAGATATCCAGTCTTAGTTCACTTATCATTTTGACATCAAGTCATTACAGCTGCAAATGTCTTAAAGTTCTGGCATGGCACTCAAAAGCTCCAGAAAAGACTTGCAACAAAAACACAAAATGGATTGTAAACACCTAATCAAGTCTGATAGCCCACCTTGCATGCAAGAGTTGTGTTCGGATGTTACGTTATTACAGCTCTCTGCGGAATACTTTTCTTAGAAATAAGAAGAGATTTCACTCCTTGGCCCAAATTCCCAAAATATCAAAAGACAGCAATGCTAAGTGACATACTTCCAACCTCATCTCTTACTGTCTTCGTATCACAAACAGGTGATCTGCAGCCTTTATTCTACAAATTACTGCTTTAGGGCCACGGCAATGCACTCACTGACTGACGCTAACCAAGGACAATTTCTGACCAATTCAGACTACAGCTATTTTTGCTTACAATTACTACATCTCTCACAACATCTGCACATCACACAGCACCACCTGATCTGTTTTGTTGTCCACAGATTTAGACCGACACTCCTGGTGAAACAGACAATTATTATCCTTGCTTTAAAGATGTTTTTGGTTTTTCTTGAAGGCATGTGGATGCCTGTCTGCTCCACAATACTATAATAAGTGTATCATTAAACAATCCTATTATCACAAGAAAATTTAAAACACTGAATCAAGGCAGGTGTTCCTTAACAAAGATGCTTTTGGAAACGGAATTTATCCCTTGGAGCACTAAGCATATCCATACTTTGAAATACGGGCCGTGGCAGTAGCGGAAGGGCACCCAGGCAGCTCCCAGCCAAACAGGGAAGCAAACCACAGCCTGCGCCCAGGCTGTCGGGCAGCCTCTCTCTTGCCCTGTCCCCACCCATTAAATTCTCAGCCCTTCTTTCGCTTTATCCACTCACCCCTCTTATCCTCTGTCCTCCTCCAAAACTGCCCGCTTCACTCGCAAGTACCTACTGTCCTTGCTAAGCCTTCTAACAAACTGCACACGAACAAATCCTCACCTAACTCCCTATCGTACCGTGTCCTCATCATTTGTCTCTCTGTAGCCCAGAAGTGCCACGGAGCTTGCTCAGCACTCCTTTGTGGTTGTACAGCACCTAGAAAACATCTCGCTGAGCCACTCTGGGGTTTCTTTGGTTTCTATGGAGGTAGAACGAACAGCAGAATGACTAAGGATGAACGAGTCTAATAAGAAAAAATACACACCGATAAAAATTACATCACATTGTCTAGACCCTTTGAACTCAACGCAATAACTGATTTGGGTTATGTTTCTTCATTGGCTTATTTAATGAGGAAGGAAAATCAAAATTTTTCTCCCCGATGCACATGACAACACTCTATCGAATATCGAAGCTGAGACTCTACTGAGGTAGAAAATGGGGATAGGAAAGAAGCTTTAAGATTGCTTATACAGCAAGGGAGGTTTATCAAGATTTAGAGATAAATTGCCTGGAAGTCCGCTGAGGTATGTTATAAAACCATACAAATATCCAATTAGCACATTGAAAACTGTTAATTTTAATTGATACTACTATTCAGGCCCGATTTAAAAACCTGCACAGATTTGCCAGTCTTTCTGGGTTGTAAATAGCTGTCCTGGTTCGACACGTTAGCCTGCTGGCACAGATGCTCTTTCGCTGCTGTTCCTGCTTTGCTCTGCATTCCCTCCCTCTTTTGCAGTTCTGAAACTCTCTTTCACTACGTGGCAGAATTAATCCCAAGCGAACAGATTAAGCTGTGTCACTACAAAGCCAGGTACCTTCCTCCCTGTGATAATACCACTGACCTCACTCCATGCAGCCGAGCTCCATCCACCACCAGCAGCCTACACCCAGAGCAGCAGACACCACTGCACAGCAACTCGTGCTCTAGGATTCAGTGCACAAGGGAGGCAAAAAATCGCGGGGCAGAGGGCTTGAGATACACACACGGGGACTTCCCTCATACACTATCCTGGCTCATATCTTTTGCTGAGAGCACAACAGCCATCGTGTAGAGGTTCATCTGTGCAAAGTGAGTGACCAGGATGATGGCAAGCTGAGAATCTATGGGCACCCACTGCTGAAAGCAGTAACAACACCGTGGTGTTTCTACATTACCTTTCATCCCAGGTAAATCCACTGAGTGGATTTAGCTATAAACAAGCACGAAATGTAGTGAACTGCTGTGCAGCTATTTAACACTGCAGAGCAATACTGCCCTAAAGTTTAGGAGAGCAAATGATAACGAGCATCACATTCAAATGGAACTTTCAGAGTCTTTAACCATAAGAAAAGAACTACCTGGGTTGGCAGGGACCTTCCAAGGCCATCTAGTCCAACATCCCCCCCCATTGCACAGGGACATCTTCAACAGGATCAGGTTGCTCAGAGCCCCGTCCAGCCTGGCCTTGCACGCTTCCAGGGATGGGGCATCAACCACCTCTCGGGGCAACCTGGGCCAGGGCCTCACCACCCTCATTGTAAAAAATTTCTTCCTTCTATCCAGTCTAATCCTACCCTCTTTGAGTTTGAAGCCATCACCCCTTGTCCTATTGCTCCAGGCCCTTGTCAAAAGTCCCTTCTCCAGCTTTCTTGTAGGCCCCTTTAAGTGCTGAAAGGCTGCTCTAAGGTCTCCCCAGACCCTTCCCTTCCCCAGGCTGCCCAGCCCCAGCTCTCCCAGCCTTTCCTCCCAGCAGAGGGGTTCCAGCCCTCGGATCGTTGCTGGGGCCTCCTCTGGCCCCGCTCCCACAGCTCCAGCTCTGTCCTGTGCTGAGGGCTCCAGAGCTGGACGCAGGACTCCCGGGGGGTCTCAGCAGAGCGGGGCAGAGGGGCAGAATCATATTTTTATAATGTTAATTTACTTTTGATGACATAACTTCTTCTGAGGTGTCAAAAATGCAGATTTATCCCAAATTCTTTTCTTTTAAATACATTGCAACATGAAAAAAGATTACAAGTGGAAACTATGTGTCCATTTAACTTGGAAAAAGTCAGAATATCTCCTCTAAACCTTCTCACTTCTCTTCTTGATACCAACTATTCTGTATTTTTTATTGAAGTTGGACACGTAATCCACTCTCAATAACTCTAAATTAGGCACAACAAGGGGGAAACACACAAAAGTTTCACCATTAGAAATAGAAACACACCTCATGAAATTTCAAAAGGCAAAAAAGAAAAAGAGTGCGACTACTATAGTAGCTACACAAACATTCATCCACTAAAGGAGCACGCACAAAATAGATATACAGCTCACCACCTCCACAAAACTAACACACCTACCTTAATAACTATTTTATAATTATTCCCCCCTCCTCCCCCCAAAACAGGCACATCTAGACTTTATTTGAATTTCCTGGTCCAGAGCCATTGGTAGTATTCATGTTATGTCTTGAGAAGGGAAAGTATCCCCAAGGGAAAATATGGGCAGGTGTGCTCCTCACTGAAAACATATTAAAGTGATTTCATTAACTCCAAGTCACATTTTTCGCACAGCTTATGAATGAACTAAACAATTCTGTGTGCACCTGTAAAGCAAGCGTTCACCGGGACGCGGCCACCCGCAGAGGACGGCTGTTTGCTTCTTATTGCTGTCAGCAAGACTGGGGCACTCGGCTCCCACAGATCGGTTCCAAAATCTCGGGATCCAGCGAGAATGAACGCGTTCCAGGAGAACGCAGCAGCTCAGCCTTTGCTTGTCCTGCTCCACCTTTCTCCTCTGTGGTGGCAGGTGAGGGAATTAAAGCGTTAACATAAGCATCAGCAAATACAACCTTTGCCTTGAAGATCCACACCTTGTTGGGCAGCTGCGTTACTTTGCTCATACTACTGGACAGGCCTGACAGGGAGCTCCCTCACCTCGAGGATACAACGCTGAGTAAGTCTGCCTCAGAGCAGCGCGCTACGACGCCTCGGCACGTTGGCTCCCGGAGCTTTGCTGCCCGGAGCCTCCACTGCTGCACAGACCTCGCGTCTCGCACGCACGTGCTTTCCCAGAATCTCCAGGGCTTTCCTGGCAGCAGTGTTGAGGCAAGTAAAATTTTCCACAGAAATTATAAGATTTCCTAAAATGAGAAAGAGGCTGTAATAGAAAATCCACGCCGTACTAAAAAGTAAAACCAGCACGCTTGCGTCTAAACCAGACTCGTGCGAAAACCCTGATTTAGGTCTGTGCATAGAACCAGCTACTCACAGCTGCATGTGCTGGTGGGTATGGTGTAATTCCATCATCTATTTCACAAACATTCACAGAAGTATTTTGAATGTAAATATTCATAGGTGCAAATTAGTGGTTTCACAGCTCTCTTCCCTTTCTTTTCCTCCTACAGGCTGCTACAATAAACCTCACTCCACAGAATCCTAGTTAAAGGTAAGCAAGGTCTCTCCCTTGATCTACGCTCACGCATATCACCCCTCTGGGTTATTTAAAAGACCGATTATTCAAATGTTTCTCATGTCCCTGAAGCATGACATGCACATGTTAGTACTGATTTTCCAATTGATAATTGGAAATCTCAGAATATGTTGAAAAGAGACTGAGAGATTAACTCTGTGGCCAGTTCAAAATCTGCAGAGTTAACGAAGGTATCACACTTAGCTGGTCCTTCCTGACGCAGCATCTCTCCACAGTGTGATCTTCAGGCAACACCCTTGTAGCAAATCATTTTTCTTTTACAGAAGGAGAGGTATAGCTTGCCAATCTTTGCTATGCTGTGCAGGGAGCAAAACAACATGGCCTAGGGCAAAAAAACCAACCCAACTGTCATGCAAGGTGCTTGAAAGAAACATCTATGAAAAGAACGTAAAACACACAGATCCAGTCCAGAGTCCTGACTCCCATAAAGCCTCTGCATTTGAAAACACCACATCCTAGTCCCACTTGACCTTCCTTAAACTACATTTGACCGAAAGACTAGGGCTCGTTAACTCACTACTGACATCAGAAAACTTGCATGGAACAGACCACGTCGTAAGGAAATCCATCCCGATCTCAGCACGGAAGAAGCATCCCCTTCTGCCAGCACTAGCGATGGAGCTGTGTGTATAGGGCCTGCGAGGTGCGGACTCAGGGAAACACCATAAACACGATACCCCCATCACGAAAGCATTGCACATCGCTTTTACAAATGCTGGTAAGTTCTAAGGAAAAAAAATTTACTTTCTTTTTAAAATGAAGAAGATAGTCTTTCAGTCGCAGACTCCTAAATTAACAATATTTACGTATTTAATCTGCACACCACAGAAATTTATCCCCACCATTTGCTTACACACAGCAAACATGTACGCTCTCTGATCTGTTTACAGCATTCCTATGGCTTACAATGAGAAAACGAATTCTTCAGAAAAAAGTCGACCTTGCCGCCGAGCCGCCTGTGCTGCCACGTGCTGCTGCCCTACGCCGCCGTCAGACAGCGCTTCGCAACCTCCGAACTGCAAGGGGACGGAGGACGGCACGGAAGGAAACCTCCCCCGACGCGACTGCCGCAGACCCGCGGCCTTCCGGGGGTCACTTTATCGCGGTTTTCAGGCGCGAGGAGAAAAGCAGCAGCCGTGGAACGTTTGCCTGTTTTCCTTTCTTCTCTTCCTCAACGTTTATTTTCTCCACCGTCCGGTGTCATGGCCAGAGACAAGAAAAGGCAAACCCTTGCACCGGGTGCAGGCAGGCACGTAGCACCCCACCAGCAATTCCCCCAACAGCTCCAGGGGACACACTGACTGACGTTGTCCTTCCTACGAATGCACAGGATGCTACAGTTCCACGTTCAAACTATTCTCCCCGAATTTCAGACTGAATGCCTGTATAAACAAATTCAATCTGTTTTATTCCACTAGCTCTACCAATGGAGCTAAGTAGAAATGTCAATGTTTGAGTGATTGTTGGATATTATTTATTTGATGCAGAACAAGCACCGAATGAACTGGCAAATTAATCAGCAAATTATATTATTACCTTGAAAAGATTTAAGCTACTCCACGTGAAACTGTAGCTTATTGTTATACAACTTTGATCACTGACTATATGTACAAAGCCTACAAATGCACAAAGCATCAGGAATGATCTTTATAAAAGTAAGATTAGTGGATAATCGGAATAAGGTGGATGCTGGAGACGTTGCTGACATTTCATATTAAAGCCAGAAATTGTTATGAAATCGAGTGGAAATGTGCTATATGAGGCAGGAAAAGGTGATCATCAATAAATTTCATTTATTTGAGTAGTCGGTTATTGACATTTTGTAAAATCAGAAGTCATGAGATTGTTGCCTTCCGCAAGTTTGACTAGAAGTGGGATCATCTACCAGCACACCGAGAGAAGGCAACCAGCCGGAAGCGCAAGGTGAGTGGAGCGCTTTCGCACTGAAGTTTGAAATATTCTATGCAAATTCATTCCTCTCCTCTTCTAAAAGCGATCTGGGAACCTGTGTGAGCAGCGTGTTCTTCCAGCCCCACGCGTGAGGGCAATGCCCGAGGCAGAGGGCCTGGGGCGATGAACGCCCCGAACGGTCTGAAGCTGTGGGGCTGGAATCGGGAAAGGCCATGGCAGGAGCCAGCCTGTACCCAGCTCCCTCTGCACCGCGCCTTCTCCAGGCCTCTGCCTGCAGGGAGGACCAGCACAGGCAGGTGACCATCACGGTTGTCACCTCCGTCACACGCAAGGCAAAGCGACAGCCAAGCTTCCACAGTCCAGCTTCACTTCTCCACCCTCTTACCGACTTCTAAAACAGGCAGACATGTAAAGCGCAGTTTATTGCATTTTCGACCTGTTAGCCAAGGCAATGGGTAGGGTTCCTAATTGCTCACTTATTAAATATGTTTTCTGTCCAATTCTATCAGTAGGATATCCAAGGAAACACTGCTATCTGCACAAAAGGCTTTGTTACTCAGAGACGCATTCTGAACAGTTTTCCAGCCTCTATAGTTCCCATATTTGCAGCATTCTGTGTCTGAGACATTTCCAGTATCCAAATGTTGCATTTCACCTTTCTTTATTCCCCGTAGAACCATCATAACTTGTAATAAGTAACTCTGAACGGCAGATTTCTGAGGCAAACACGTGACTTATGATTTAGCTTTAAAAAAAACTCTTACATTTAACATTCAAAGTACTGTCAAACATTCTTGTAAGTCATATTCTGTCCGAACATGGCGAGAGACAAAAAGGGTACAAATAAGTCAGATTTTTTTTAGACAAGTTGTAATCACTTCCTTAGAGTTTCTGGGTGTTTATTGCAAGTAAAGAACTCGGAGTTTGGCTGAAGGCAGCGAGAGATACGAAGGGTTCCCTGTCCTCGGGGTGCACATTCATTTCTTCCGGCAGGCTGGCTCTCGGCACCCCGCCTACCCCGGAGCGGGACACAGAGCAGAGCCCTTCCCCAGCAGCACAGCTCCGGGGAGCCCCAGCCGCACTGACTTCAGGAGGGCTTTGCATCAGGACCATGCTGTGCTTTGGCACACCGATTTCTCTGAACGTGTTTTACGGTTCCTCAGAAAGCCGATTCTAGCCTTTTCTTGACACTGTCAGAACTCGGTCGTTCTTTTAGGACTAATCACAAATCACACCCCTAAATTGCAAAGGAGCCTGCAGAAAACTCGCTGTAAAGGAGATGGGAGGCTTTTGTGGCAGAGCTGAAAGCTGATGAAAAATAAATTACAGAAGAAATGTTTTTAATAGACATGCTTAATGTTTTTATTGGTGAGAACGCTGAAGTGGCTGCCAATTCAAGTTTGCATCCAAATTGTCAAACATAATTTCTTGTATATGTAACATAATAAAACTCTTCATTGTAAAAGTCTTAAGAACACCAAGTAATATAACACTGGCTTTTACAGCATTAAAAACAAATAATAGACTCGTGTCAAGTTATTGTATTTAGAGAAATGCAGAAAACCCATTAGATGTCATCAGAGACAGACAAATTGGTAAATGGTTTTTGCTGCTTTGATCTGCACAAAAGACACAAATCATTCCTGGGGAACATTTTCAATTCAAACTTGCCTCCTTAAAATCTGCTTTTCAAACTGTGCATTAAAATAAAAGCTATACTCAAATGCAAACACTCAACGAATAATTTCTGCATGTTGATAATTGTATTAATCAGGTAGCAGTCTGTGCATCGGTGATTTTGTTGTGACCTCTTCAGCTGAAAGCAACTTCTAATAGGCACTCTGAAAATTCAAGAGTCATTGACATGAGTGCAGGAATGTTCTATTTACAAAGAAACGTGTTCAGCTGGTAAACAGGAAAAAAAAGAACTGAAGATAATGTGAAAGATGAAGCAAACAAACTGGCAACAAATGAGGCATAATAAGAAAATGGAGCAGTAAAACCAATTTAAAAGGCTCTCCCGCTGCCACGACCAGTCCAAGGTGAAAGTATAACTTCTTTCCTTCAGCAGAGCGTGTTCCCTTCAAATGCTTTTATCCCAACCCTAGCACATCTGGAAACTTAGCTAGGGCACATTTCATTTCCAAGGGGAAAATCAGGCAAAAGCAAAACTAAAGACCTCCCACAAGTACATTGGGAAAAGCCCTCTGACAGGTAGAGTCCATGTTTACAGAAAATAAAAGGAAGTGACGAGGTTATGGCGGAGCTCGGGCTTGTTAAAGAGAAGCTTTACGCAGGCAAGCCCCCCTTTCACAGCCCCAGGAAAAGGGAGCACGAGGAAGCTTTGGTAGTAAGACACGGATGATGTCCTGACTCTCACTCCACAAACTACAAACCAGTGCAAAGAACAGTAGGTAAAACTCAAACAGAACTGTTTTCTCTTTTCTTTGATTCAAACAGAAAGAAAAAACCGATGAAGAAGCAGTCAGGAGGAGAAGGACAGCCTCATATTTCATGATGTTTTGAAAATACAGCCTTGTTTAAGTATTTCGTTTGTGCAGAATAAGAAGTTCAAGATGTATTTTCAAAAAAGTGAATATAAATGTCAGCCTTTACTCCTTCTAAGTAGTAAACAGAATAATCCATTCCTCATAAAACCAAATAATGTCCTCATAGCACGCAGGATCTATGATATAATTTTGAAAAGGAATATTTTATCTGCAACTACGTGCCATGCAACACTCCGAGTGTCCTCAGCAGTTCATCTGTGAGTGGGAAGCGAGCGGGAGCCTCGTACCACCCGACCTTCAACAACATAACCTGGTTTACTCTGGAAGCCGGTGCCCCTCGCTGCACGGGCAGCAAATCCAGGCGAGTTACACCAGCCTGCCAGCATCAGCGTGGGAACTCACTTCCATCCTGATGGCCCCAACTCCTTTTCCTTTCCCATAGTAACGGCATTAAGAAATAAACAGGTAAAAAAAAAGTTACAGAATTACATTGTCATGGAGACTGCAGCCACTCCTCCTGAGTAAGAATGAAACTAGAGACAAGGGTGCTACATAGTCACCAAACAGTGTCCGCCTCCATCAGCGCGCTCTGAAATCCCGACCTGGTACCAACTTCCGCATGGAGCAGCAAATCTGGAGACCTAAATTACGGCAGAATTCAAGCACAGACGCAACAAGTGGTATGAAGGAGCAGCAGAGGAAGCAGCGACGACAGCACGTGCTAACGCAAGCAAACCATAGGCATGACTACGTGGCTCCGAGCTGGGTTTTTTTTATTATAGCAAGGTATAAATAGAACAGAAAAGAGAAGTGTGAGAATTGCCTGCTGGACACTAATTCGCTATTTTCTGGCAGCAATTTACTTCAGGCGTCGCAGCACTAAGTTTAAATGCACGAGTCGATACTCTCAGAGTTGGAAGATCTCCTCCAAGCTGCAGTTGCTCATGTTCCCTTCAGTTTCCTGCAACCGCATCCTCAGAACAGTTGATGTTGCAACACCCTCGCGCTCTGAGGACACACTAAAGACGCCACTACTGCTCCGGTATCAAGCCTGCGAATAACAGAGGGAGGGCGCGCCGGCCGCGATTAACGCCAGGAACCCTGCGGATGATGAGCAGCGACGCTCCGTGCCTCTGCTGCGTTTAGGGGATGAACTCCCCCCCTGAGACCGTCCCACCAGCAAACGCGAACGGAGCCGGTCCTTAGCAGCGTGTATAGAGACAACCCCTACGAGAGTCTGTACCATGATCAGTTTATGGCTTGCTTATATGTATTACCATTATTCTCACAAAGAGCTTATCTCCACTCCCCTCTGTGCCAGCTATTATCATCAAATTTTAACAGCTCAGCTCATCTCCCGTGCCCGCATTTGATTTCCTACTTCCTTGAGCTGCTACTATCTTCCCTCCGAAGGCAGGGAAAAAAAAGAAAAAACAATCAATACACGATGCAGGTTTCAAGCCGAGTTTCACACATCTCTGTGGTCCAACTGGACAGGGCAGGGCAGGCAGCTGGCAGGCGGGAGGATCCCCGCAGAGAGGGGCCCAGCTGCACCCCCATCGTGGCACCTCCCGCCACGGTACCGCGCTGCGCCGGGCAGACGGGCTGAATCTGAAACCTCTGTGGCTGTTTGCCTTCACAACTGCACACCTTGAACGTTACACTTTTTTAGAAACACTTATGGGAAAAACTGGAAGCAGCAGCAAAACTCTTCCTCGACTCCCAGAGCCTAAAACTCAACGGAGCAGCCTCGGCGGTGCCGTCCTGCCTACCTCCAGGACCCTCTCTGCTGGAGCCTCGGCCCCTCGCTGGTGCTCCAAGCGCCAGGAGAAACATTTACCCCCCTTAGCCAGCCTCAGCCAGGCTGAGCTCGAAAGCCTGAGGGCTGCTCCATGCCAGTCCTCACCCAAACGTCACCTTCGCTGGCCTCCGCTGTCCCCAGCAGAGCAATTCCTCTCCTTAAGTTTTACAGATCAAATATTAACACAAAGATCTTGTATACTCTTAACATTGATAACTTCCATTCTCAACCTGTATTTATTACACGTCCCTCATTAATCGGCCCCGGTGATCTGTGTGTCTTAGTTTTGAATGTAATCTAGAACTTTAACGAGGAAAAGAATTCTAAAGCTTTAAGGCATATTGAAAGCAATCAAACCTACCAAGATATGTTTCCCAGGAATGCCAACTCCCTCAAAACCGGCCATAGGAACAAACCTCATCTTCTCACCATGCTGCTTTTCCCAAAAACTGACCAAGCTAAAGAGGGGTTTTTTCCGGGTACTTCTTTGAATGTCAGCCCCTTGTCCATATTGCTCTTCAAAACCAATTTCAAGTGCAATACTCCGGGTTATCTCACCACAAAGCTGCAGAATGGAGTGGCAGAAAAACCGACCCTACACATCATGGGATAAGAGGCGAGAGCTATACCAAGTCTCAGGAAACCTCACGCTATTTCTGAGAGCTGCTCACCTAAACCAGGGGGAGCAGCAGCCACTTCCCTGGCTTGGCTGCTCAGCGGACAGCAGGACCTAACACACACCAGGCTGCTCACAGAAACTCCTTTTGGGGGACCCCTTTCAGATTTCAAGACCACACGAAATACTTCAAGTCCATCTTTGCTTTGCTCAGCAGAGACAACAGCACCTTCCAACTGCAACGTGAGCCAGTACACAGTATGTGGTTATAAACGGCACGGTACGTATGCGTGCTAGTAAATCTATACTGCCATTACGCTCAAAATAAACAAGGGAGTACTATACCGAAAGGAGGATTTTCCACTCTTCTAAAAAGAAAAAGAATGTTATGAACTTCAAATTATGCATTAGGAGAAAGTGACATCATTACCATCTGTTAAATATGTAGCTAATGTGTTTTAAATGAAATAAACACTTGAAAAGCTGAAAGAAAAAGGATGGTGTTTACTCTAATTAACAGCCCTGCAGTTCGCCAGGAAATGGGGTGTGCGCGGGGACGAGCTGGGGCACAGCCTGCTGCGGGGTTCAGGTCACCCGCAGAGAGCGAAGCAGCAGCGGGCCAGGCCCCAGCCGCCAGCCACAGAGGCAGCAAGGATGTTGTGCAACAGTGCTCTAGAGAACGGCGGGTAGAAGACATGCAGAAAATCAAGATTTTACCTGGAACAGACAAAGAGATGATGAAAATGAACTCATACGCTGAGAAAGCAGAATGGAAAAGAGGGAAATGAACTGGAAAAAGGAAATTCCAAACTGCCGTGCAGCCCACCTTCGGATAACCAAGCATTTAAGTGCTGGCCCGATGAACAGAAACTTCGTTAATCCTTCCTGACAAGTTACTTGTGAGAAACAAAATTGGGGCAATATTTCTGCTACTAAAGGAAACTTCCGTCAGTGGAAACGGTTGCAACTGAACAACTACAGTAAAACCCAACAAGACAACAAGAAAATTGCTTTAAGCAACTGTAATCATAAGCAGCTCTCCTGCCACGTTATTTCCTCCCCCCATGCTAGGCTTTATGAGGCTACCATCAACCAGAGCGTTGCTGCCACGGCGTTGACCCCAGCAGAGCTGATGGGAAACTGCACAGTCTTTGGTCCTTCATCTGAGGCTGTTTCTTTTAAAAAAATATTCTCCTCTTGCCCATAATTCAGGTGCTGTTCCAAAATTAGAAAAGCAAAGAGTTCTCATTTCTTTTCAGCCAGAAATAAGCCTGCTTTTGTGTTCTAGAATGATTTTTCTGCCTTCCCACTTAGTCTTCCCTTAAGGTAGCGTCACCAAGATGGGGCTACGACAGGAGGACAACTTGTCCCTCAGCAGTCTGAGGCAGACACTGCCTCTCCACCTGCCTCCTCCTCCAGAAAACAGACGCTTTTAAGGCAAAACCTTCAGCTTGCTCTGAACACCTGGGCTTCTCCTTGAACTCGCCACCAGTGGGAAATGAGGAACGGATGGCACCGAGAGAAGGACAAGGTGGGTCAGAAAACAGTTTCATGTCCTCTTCTCCTGTGCCAAGGAAACAGTCTGGCCGTAAAACACTGAGAGAACAGGTTGGCTCTACAGTTAAGTCACTAAGAGCTGTCTTGCTTAATTCTACGTCAGAGGCAGATTTCCTCTGGATGAACCAGTTTTTGCCGATGCCATGAATGGAAGCAGGAGCTGGCCCCTCCCTCATGCAAAGGGACAAAAAACGAGAGGCTTCCTTCCTTCATGGGCACGCAGACAATGTTTATTTTATCTCGGTGATGCTGGTTTGGGTAAAAGCTGATCAGCTTCCTTGATTTTTTTTTTATTTTTACTGGTGCCATGAGAGTGTTCTTCCCTTACAAGAAGCCTTCTGGGCTTCAAGCCACCTCTTGGTTTTATTAAATGGACCACCTCACAGAATGTAGATTTATTATGCCCAGCCCACAACGAGGTGATGGGATTTTCTGTTCTGGAAAGGAGACGCTCTATCAACGTCCCGTTGTCAGGCCCTCCTTTGGTAACCACTGCACGGGGAACATACCCTGTCCCGTCCCGCCTCCTGACCTCCACCAGCAGTGACCAGTAACAGCTGGCCTGCAGGAGCCACCGAATGCCCTTTCTCCTTAAGAAGTTCCTTGTTGTTTCTCCAGATCTAATTTCTGCCTCACAAGAGAAATCCTGCATTTCAGGAGGCCACACCTGAGCCAGTATGGCAGAAGTCCGGTTTTCCAACCCTTGCCCTTCATGAATTATAAAAGTGTATTTTATATTGGAGTTTGAAGTGCAATAGAAATTTCAGCTATATATCCTATAGATTCCACACATAGTGCCAAAATTCAAAAGAGCTGTAGAGCAGGAGAATCTGGCTTATCTCTTAGATTGGGCGTAAAACCCAGGACCGAGAGCTTTTGCAGACAACTGGGGCGAAAAAAAAAAAAACTGGAGAAGACTCAGTTTTGATTTTCTTTTGATAAAAAAATACAACAAACCTTCAGAGTGAGACCCTGTATAACAACCAGGGCCCCCAGAGAACGGAACAAAGAGCTGCAGGCCCCCATCCATCGCTGCTTTCTTCCGACATGAAGATTTTCACTGCGTCATCGGAAGCGGGGTATACCTACACCAGCAGCAGCTCCTGGTGTCTGTGCCTCAAGTGAGAAGACACTAAAAAACCCCAACCTCTTACTACACGCAGAAGTGCCTAACAAAACACAGGCTTTCCCCCTTAAAAGGACAGATTTTTACTTTGTATAAAACACGGTCAACGTTGTGTGCGCTGTTTTAGGAGAAAAAAATACCTAATTAGAACACATTTTGTATTGAATTAAGTATGAGGCAGGGCAATTCATTTAACTGAATAAACGTAATGATAAGGAGAGCTCCAAATGTCAGATCTTTGTCACAACAGTGTTTACGCTTACCCCTGACATTAGCAGCTGGAAGACGAATCAATCACACATTGAGAAACGCTGGAGCAGGCTGACTCCAGAAAACCGAGGGCAGTGGCACAAACACACGTTACATGTTCTGCAAGGTTAAACTAACGTGAAGTAAATCCCTCAAGTTCTGTAAACAAATTATAGTAACGTTGTCTGACAGCTTGTATTAAATAAGATTAATTCAGTAAGCACAACATGCAGGGGACTTCTTTTCCACCCGCGTGTCCCTGCGCATCCCGCGGCACAGCAGGCAAAGCTTCACCCCCCGCAGACGCCGCGGTCCGACAGCGCAGGAGCGAGCCCAGCGCCCGGCTGCGCAGCGGCTCGGCCACGGCTCGTTTCTGAGGCTCTGCCCGTCTGGTCGCGGGCTGGAATCACAGAATCACAGAATAGTAGGGGTTGGAAGGGACCTCTGTGGGTCATCTAGTCCAACCCCCCTGCCGAAGCAGGGTCACCTACAGCAGGCTGCACAGGATCTTGTCCAGGCGGGTCTGGAATATCTCCAGAGAAGGAGACTCCACAACCTCCCTGGGCAGCCTGTTCCAGTGCTCCGTCACCCTCAGAGGGAAGAAGTTCTTCTGGAGACGCAGCGCACGATCGCAACGCTCCCCACGAGGCGACACGCTGAATTCTGTGGAGCTACTGGGAAAGGCAGGAGCTGGGGAAGCGAAGCAGGGTCTCCTCTGCTTCCCACGCGGACGCGAGCCAACTACCAAGCAGGCTTATCAGCTGTCCAGTCAGCGGAACAGATAAAGCAAAGAACTTCAAAATAATTCAGAGGAAAAGGAACTGGTTTTGCAAAATTCAAGGTCCTCTTCCGCCCCTCCCCGCCAGCTTTTTTGTTTAAGCCATCTTCTCTCACAATCAAGCCCTCAAATACAGCAAATGAAAATTCCACCAGGAAATGGCAGCAGAGGAACACAGAATCACAGCATCACAGAATAGTAGGGGTTGGAAGGGACCTCTGTGGGTCACCCAGTCCAACCCTCCTGCTGAAGCAGGGTCACCCAGAGCAGGCTGCACAGGACCTTGTCCAGGCGGGTCTGGAATATCTCCAGAGAAGGAGACTCCACAACCTCCCTGGGCAGCCTGTTCCAGGGCTCCGTCACCCTCAGAGGGAAGAAGTTCTTCCTCATGTTCAGACGGAACTTCCTGTGCCTCAGTTTGTGCCCATTGCCCCTTGTCCTGTCGCTGGGCACCACTGAAAAGAGCTTGACTCCATCTTCCTGACACCCACCCTTCAGATATTTATAAGCATTTATTAGGTCCCCTCGCAGCCTTCTCTTCTTCAGGCTGAACAAGCCCAGCTCCCTCAGCCTCTCCTCGTAGTGGAGATGCTCCAGTCCCCTCACCATCCTTGTAGCCCTCCACTGGACTCTCTCCAGTAGCTCTTCATCTTTCTTGAACTGGGGAGCCCAGAACTGGACACAGGACTCCAGATGGGGCCTCACCAGGGCAGTGTAGAGGGGAAGGAGAACACCTCCATCATTAACACCCATACTTCCATTTTTCTCTAACGTTGTAAAAAGCTTCGTAACCCAAGATACTCTTGGCGTAAATCAATACAATTCCATCACACCCACCATTAAAGAACTCATCTCTTGTCCCATTCTCCCCCTCCAGTGTGCCTGGCAGCCAGCTCTCGGCAGTTTCACTCTCTGAACCTGTTTGTATATACAAAAGAACGTATTTCCGCAATAAAAACAAAGAACCACAGAGACACACACACACACACTGCTACAGAAAAAGCAGAGCAACCCACTGACCTTCAAACTTTTGAAACTCGGCCCTAACCATCTTACCACAAAAAAAAGTACTGAAGAATGGATTTTATTCTAGTGATCGTGTAGAATAGTACTCTGTTTAGAATCCGACTGAAGAGGAAGATATTTTCATTAAAAGAAGGATACGTGTAAAAAAGGTTTATTTGCCAATCTCAAAGTAACCCTAGCTATCGGTCTCACAAAAACTGAAGAAGTGAGGACACTGCAGATCGCACTCTGCCAAAACCATCAGCCATTCTTTCCCCAACATCTCTCCACGTCGTAACACCTTCGACGAAGACTGACTTCGTCCATCTATCTGTTTGCAGGCGTGACGCTAGCAATCAAACCGTTCTGCGCTCCCTAGGTTTAATCTTACTTCTTAATCTTCATTTCATCTTTCATCTTAAATTTCCTGCGTTCAAGTATCCAGCCAAATTGATTTGATGCTTAATGCTTGACAAATAAATAATGAGCCTCTGAATTAGCCCATGTGTGATAAGGCAACGATCCCATTATTTCTAACATTCTTATAATCAGGCAATGATTAAATTATTTCTAATGTCCTTAGCATGAATGCAAAAATACACTAAAAAGATCCTTAACAAAGCTCCCCACCATGTTTTTTTATTAAATGCTCTTAATTTGAGTATTTTATCACATGATTACACTAGCTGGGCCATAAGAGCTTCTTTTAATGAGAAGGGGAAGAGCTCAAACAGTGGGTGTTCTGGGGATCTCTTTGACATCTTTACAACCATTTGCCATTTTGAGCGTGATTAGCTCAATAGCAACCGTTAGGAAGGTTGATTAATACTTTTTAAATATTCCAAATCTTTGGATAGCACTCAGTTTGTTTTCTCCAGGACCAGACTGAAACAAAGACTTCCACTGTCTCCATCTGAGGACGCAGCACAGTGTAACATGGGCACCAAAGAAAAAACCTCACGCTCAGCTCACTGCCAGCATCACTGACATTTCTATTTACAGCGATCTGGACTCATATATGATACCCAAGGACTTATCTTAATTAATATCATGTCCACATTAGAAGCGCGAGCACAGTTCCAGTTAAAGAAATGGTGTAAGCAGTCTGGTTTCAACGTGTGCCTCCGGGACACTGCTACTGATAGCAAATACCTATTAAAGTCCCGAGCATCAACATGAAATGCCATTTAACATCCTATCTGGAAAAAAAGTTGAGAAGAAATCATCCACACATTGATCTTGCAGAACAAAGAAGTGCATTAAAAGCACCGATAAGGGTATTAAAAGGTAATATTTGATGTATGCCTATCTAGTACATTAATATTGAATCTAGCTGCGATACGAGTTGCACTAGTTAAAATTACATACTTCTCTTTTTCCTTGAATCGGAGGAGACAGTTACAGGAAAAATCAATATCTAAAGCTTACAAAGCCAAAAAATCTTCTTTCAGCTCCAAGATACCACGGTGATAAAGGCCACAAAATAAAGGTCAGAAATACATAAAACAGACATTAGCTGCACAGAGACATTTGTAACACGTGCTGAAATTAGTAACGCCTTGCTCTTGCCGAGGTGTGCCCCGGGAGCTGCTCCTCTCCCCCCCGCTCGCCCGCGGGTACGCAGCGCGCCGAAGGCAAGGCGGCCTGCCCCACGGGACGGAGGGGGAAAACGGCACCGCTGGCACAGAAAACCAGCAGACACGGTCGTCTGTCCTTCACCCTCCTGCGCAGCCCCGAGGCTAGCAATGCTCCACACGGAGACACCTTCCAGAGGGATCTGGGGATGCTTCGAGGCTCTGCAGGCGGCAGAAGACATGGCTGAGGGTTTCTCAGCTCACCAGGAGCTTCTCAGCTACCGGAGCCTTTTGCGAGCAGGCGAGGGACAAAGCGCGTTGCTGAGGTGGGGAACGGAGGAAGCGCAGCCAGGAGGACCTATCTTAACACGCTTCCTCGTCGGCGATACCTCACGCCTATTGCCAATACCGATCTTGAAATTATCACTGCCCAGCCAACAGAGAAAGTAACCACAGCAGCAGCACAGAATCACAGAATAGTAGGGGTTGGAAGGGACCTCTGTGGGTCACCCAGCCCAACCCTCCTGCTGAAGCAGGGTCACCTACAGCAGGCTGCACAGGACCTTGTCCACGCGGGTCTTGAATATCTCCAGAGAAGGAGACTCCACAGCCTCCCTGGGCAGCCTGTTCCAGGGCTCCGTCACCCTCAGAGGGAAGAAGTTCTTCCTCATGTTCAGACGGAACTTCCTGTGCCTCAGTTTGTGCCCATTGCCCCTTGTCCTGTCGCTGGGCACCACTGAAAAGAGTTTGGCCCCATCCTCCTGACACCCACCCTGCAGATATTTATAAGCATTTATTAGGTCCCCTCGCAGCCTTCTCTTCTTCAGGCTGAACAAGCCCAGCTCCCTCAGCCTCTCCTCGTAGGGGAGATGTTCCAGTCCCCTCATCATCCTTGTAGCCCTCCACTGGACTCTCTCCAGTAGCTCTTCATCTTTCTTGAACTGGCCGTCACGCCACCGCGCAGGCTGTGCGAACGGCCATCTCCCAGTGACAGGCTGCACGCTGTCTGCCGACACCGTCGCCACGAGCAGAAGGGCTGCAGGACACTTCCAGATACCTGCTCTGGTTCAGACCACGCTGAAACTGAAGCAGCACAGACTACGTAACTCCCAACTTCTGCCAACACTGATTTGCTTCTAACGCGCTGGAGGAAGGCTAACCGGAATAAGTCTTGGTCAAGTCATATTTTCACCACGTGCCCAACAGTTACGAGGGTGGTCATGCTGCTCTTCACCTCTGCACTTCAGATAAACGTCCAGAAAGTAGTTCAGCAGGAGAAAGGAGCGGAAAGCACGACTGGAGCAGAAGATGGAAGGGAACTGGAACGGGAAACGGGTCAGTGCAAAGGGGAAGAGTGTCACAACGGGGACAGAAATCAGCGCGTGCAAGGGTAAAGGGAAGACACGTCAAAAAATAATGAGAATTGTCACCAATCTCTCGTATTGCTGGTCTGAACACTACAGAGCACGAGGGGAAGGAAGCGTTCCCAGGGCACTGACCTATTTCTTCTCAGGAAGGGGTGGGCAAATTGCCTTTTTAAACACGTAACATATTTCTCCCATCCTCCCAGTCTCTGTTCTCACTACCCTTAAAACAAGTTGCATTTATCATGACTATATGACAACTCTGAAGGAACAAAATTTACATTTTGTGCCCCAAGCACTGAGGGTGGCAGAACAGACAGATGCAGAGAAAAGGGCTCATTTTGACACATACAGAAAATAAATGGAAAGTGTAGGAGAATGGATAAGAGGCTACATTTACTTTTGAAAAATTAAACCATTATGAGGCCAAAGAGTTTATGTGTGGGCTCCAGTAAAGCTCAGACAAGAGGGGGGAAACGTAAACAGCTCATTTTATTATCCATCATGTGAGAGTCAGAGTCCTGCCAGTGGAAAAAAAATGCCCTTTCTCTCCCACGCATACAGCTCTTCTCCCCACACCGCCCAGAAGAGCGAGGATGCTGCCAAGGAGACAAATACCCAGCGGGCTCCTGGTCCCGGATGTGCCTTGTCCCCGCCCGGCCCACGACGGGGGCACAGGGCATCGCTCTCCCCGGCCTGCGCTGGTACAGGTGCTACTTGTGACAATGCCACAGCAGCGCTGGAGCCACGAAATCCTCCCCAGAAGCCAGTCGCTCCCTGTTAGCCTCCCACCTCTTTAGTTTTTATCTCCTGATCCCAGCAACTTCCCCCAGCAAGCTGCCCTGCGTCACAGCCTCTGCCACCGAGTGTGCCTACAGCGGAGCAGACACCAACGAAAGAACCTGCCCTTGCTTCGCGGAAGGAAATCATATTTCTGCAGACAATCCCCCTTCATTATTCACGAGAGGAATAAAGCCACCACACACATTCAGTCTCCATGAAAGAGCAGGGAGCGTGCTCGCTGTTTCGCAGCAGGTGAAATGGCTGCCAGGGCTCCAGGCTGCGCTGCCACCGTCCCCGCTCGCCTGCTCAAAGCCAGCGAGCGCAGACAACGCCGCGCTAACAATCCACAGCTCCGTACACGCTGTCCTGTTTATTTTCCAGCAGCGAAGTGAGGGACTCTCCTCGAAGCTGATGCAGCGAGTGGTTAAACGCATAATTGAGGGCGCAACTTAAAAATGCTCCCCCAAGAAAGTTTAATGATATGTAAATACGAACAGTGCTCTCAACTAGCAGGAAGCCAGTACATGTTCACTGTCTCACCTGGCATCCAGCGCTAGGGATAATAAGGCAGAAGACACTTCAGAAGTGGTCTGGAGCTACGGGGCATCAATGGATTGCTGCCATTAAAACAACATTTATCAGGACACTGTCAAAGGGGCTTTAATTTCGACAGTGAATGACTGGCCCTTGGCAAGATTCTGGGTCAGAAAACACGCAGAAGTGGCCGACAGCCACATTCTGACCCACACTACTCAGCTAGCTATTATGACAAGCAGCAAAGTAGTTAGAGCAGTCTTGTCTCATTCCCTCCGGAATGTAATTCTACCACCGTGCCCATTTGCTCTGTCCTGGGAGTGCTTCATCTGAACAGCTCTGCAAAGAAATGGAGAGGACAAGCAGCTTTTACCTGTAGGACAAGATAAATCCAGTACCACAATCATTTAATGAGGACTACAAATCCTACTAAGTGCTTTTTCATTTATAAGCCCTACATAAAGGGGCAGGAGAAAGTACGGTTCCCCTCCAGAATGCTCCAGACAAAGACAATGCCGCTTTTGGCCTCATCACAGGGTGTTAATGCAAGAGGATCTGCAGCAAAGCCGCTACGAAGAACACCACAGAGCACACGTTTTAGTGATTATGCCACAAGGCTGGTCTGCTTCAGCAGCATAATTCTCCACCATTACAGTCATGCTTCAGCGAGGTGCAGTCATTTTCCCACAATACCACTCTAACAGCTTTATTCCATTTCTTTTATGCTGTGTCATCAACAGGAATTTCCGTTACTCGATTTGGCAGACGCTGGAACAGAACCAAGCCTGTTGGTCCTCGCCCCAGAAGCCCAGGTGCGCTGCTTCACAAAGCGCTGTCACATGCTGCCTCTCCTTACCACACCAGTCAACGGGACCTTTCCAAGACAGTCTCTGTATTCTCTAGATCACAATAAAACAGATTGAAGACAGAGGAAACAAACTGGATTAGGACAAACTACAAAGTAACTCCCACACTCCTCTTGCATCATCTCTTGGTTTTGAGGCCCCGGGATAACCAACCAACCAACCAGATCTGGTATGACAGAAGAATCGTGCTCTCCTCCAACGCAAACACTGTCTCCACGTTCTCTCACTACGAAAACAACTCGCAGTATCATCCTCACGCAGCAGGTACCACAGCATCCTCAAACATCAACACACACCTGGAGAAACTTCCACGGAGAGAAGGCAGTGCCAGAGGCGGGAGCACGGCCCCGGCTGCATCCAGCGGGCAGGGCACACCAGCTCAGCCTGACACACTCTGCAAGTCAAAATGAAGAACACGCAAGACGACTCGCTTTCCCTCCAGGTTGGCTTTGCTGCCCTCTCCTCTGCGTCCCACCCAAACTATCTGCCTGACAGGCAGCCTGTAGTAGGAACGCAGTCTCCGCTACGATCCCTGCCCCGTGCAGGGCTCAGTGTCCTGCACTGCATGCACAGCTCCGCAGGACTTCGGTGGCTCCAAGCACCTGTATAACACCACGTACTCCTGAGAGCTGACTTTCACTCAGCTGGCGGGCAAACACGCGGCTCTTTGCCTGTTCTCCATTCAGCGCTGTCCTGGAGAGTGGAAATTCATTTTGACATCGTGCATAAAACAACCACGTTTACTGTCCCCCTTTCAAAAGGGGAAAAAAACCTTGCTACCTTTTCTCAGTGCTCCCTCATAGCTTTGCCTTCCACTTTGTCGGCTCCAGCTGCCGGGCAGCCGAGCGCACGGCTGCCACCCGAGCTGCAGAGCGCACGCTGTCCCTGCTCGGCTGACAGAGCGGGGCTGAGCAGCAGAGGCTCCGGGCTCGCTTTGTCCTCAGGCTCCCGGCAGCCACGCCAGCCCTTGCCAGATCATTCAGGTTACAGCAGCAGGGACCCAGAATGTCGTGGTACCACTGTCCATTTAAGAATTAAGCAAAATTGTCTATTTTACCTGCCAGACAGCGCAATGAGATCTAAGGAAACAACATTTATCTGCAATTTCCCCACTGCCAGAATCTGCCAAGAGAAACCAACTTCTATGAATGTAGTCTACATTCAGATGGACTCTGATCATCCTTCTTGCAGCTAAAACCAGTGTTTCTCAGAGTTTGCACCTCCAGCTCACCGTACAGTGCTCCAATGCAGAAAGAAATAACTTGGTAGTAGCTTTAACCACACATTAGCTTGTGTTATCAGCACGGACACGTTGAACTAGCGAACCATGGACACTTACCCTCTTAACCCGCTTACAAACACTGTAAAAGCTGATAAGAGACTTGCTATCCAAACCGATAGACAGCAAATGTTTATTTTTCCTCTTCCAGATGCAACAGGGTAGATCACGCTGCATTTTGCTGCGTAGCGTAGTGTCAGCGCTGTGATGGAGTGCAGCGTCACATCGCCGCAGGACACGATGAGGGGTAGCCCAACGGCACTTGAGACAGGCAGCTGGATTCGCTAGCAGTTCGTGTTCCCGTCAGCCCTCCGAGTCGATGTCTGTTGAACATCTACAGTCTCTCCATCAGTCAGTATCACGCTGACAAAGCTATACATATGTATACGTATATTTTCTTTTTACGTACGTCACCTGTATGAACTAACAGCTATCTGCTTCAGCAAGCTGCTCGAGCAATCAGTCCTCCTTTAAACAGCTCCCCATTACATACAGACACCTACATCTTTACACTCTGCTTCACCCCATCACGACTACAAAAATCCCTTTCTGACGACTAAATTGGCCTTTTAGTAGAACAGTTCATCTGCGGGAGGAGGGAGGGCGCCAGGAGGAGGACACCAATTGTGCAAGTGAGAATTACGAGACAGAAAAAGACTTTGCACCTTTTAAAAAGGTTCTTAATCAAAGAAGTAAGTCATCCTCAGCACTTGAGAATCTGAGAACAAGCTTATTACATGAGAAGTGCTTGACAAATCTGGTACCTCAGGTTTCCCCTTGAATTCCCAAAGAGGACGAAAATTACTGGAGTGCACAACACAGAGGTGGCGGCGACAGCCCTTCAGACAGCACCGCTCCCAACTACAAACCCTGAGGAAAGAAGGAATTTATTTCCATCCCCGAGGAATACAACAGAGACAACAGAAAATGTCAGGACCGACTCGATGTCAAGTCGCCGGCGTTGCTGTGTTATCACCTAATCTGAACTATTTAACAGAACTAGAGAAATTTGTGCTTGCAACTTCAGGAGATTACAAAAGACCTTCCGCTTAACTGCAACATTCACAGAAGAATTTCATGCAGCTTCACAGTACCTTAAGTCTACAAATTAATTTGGAAACAAACATGTTTCTGGTGCTAAGGTATAGCCTCCGTCCACGCTAGCCACAAGGAAAGAGTATCGCTCAGCTTCGCTGACTCCGAGCCAAGCTGCAGAGCACCAGCTCCGCTCGTCTCATGAGCGTGGAGGGTATCGCTCCAAAAGCCCCTCACGGCCAAACCCTCACCTGACAACGCCTCTTACACCAGCCTGGACGGGTTTTTGGCAAACACAAACAAAAAAAATCTCGGTAACTTTTCCCATCTACTCTCTCCTGACAACGCGTTAGTTAGGGAAGAAGCCGAGACACAGGCTTCTCACAACAAAACCGAGTTTACGTTGGAGTAAGATAAAGGCACAGGCAGCGTGCTGATACGTCAGTTAAAGGTTTCCAGAACTCCCACCCTGAGCAGGCAATGGCAGCCTTTCACCCTTTTCTTCCCCTCCTGAGACAGTGAGTGGCAATATGGCTGCTGGGGTGACGCAGAGAGACCCTGATGTCTGGAATCCATTTCTGCCGATTCCTCACTACAGCAGGGCGAGCAAAGCGAGAACGTGGGGGCAAACGCTGCTTCACGCGACTGAATCCACTCAGACTGGCACAAAGAGGATTAAAAAGGACAAACTTTGGGGTGAAGGTTTTTTCCTGAATAAGTAATCTCCGAGTTTCCTGAAATGCTGCAAAAGGCTTACAAAATCACATCTCGAAGTTTTGTCCAGCTCGAAATCAAAAGCCCTGATTGACAGCAAAAATAGGTCTTCGCTAGCAATCAACATGCTTTGTTTTTCAGCCTCTCTACATTTTGTGGACAACAGCCCAGATTTTGGCAGATTATTTCATTAGGGGAAGCTTGCAGTTTCACTAAACATGGCTTTCCCAACAGAAAATTGGTATCAATCATTTCACATTTTTTAAGCAGACTGAATGATTCATCTCCAGGAAATCTGTATGATAATCTAGAGTTACAGCTGATCAGACAAAATTAAAGGAGCAAATCACTTGATTTTTGCCACTGACACCATTGTATCTTTGCACACAAACAGGAAAAAAAAAAAAGAAAACAAATCCCTCAAACAAGTCTAAGTTTCATTACTTATTTTCCCACTTCCTCCATCATGCGGTTTAACTCCAGATACGCCCCCCGTGATCCCTTTATCTGCAGACAGGTAGGAGGAACGCAAGCTGCAGCCAACTAGCGTGACGCAGCTACGGCTGTATGCGAGCTGCTGCTTTCCAGCGGTCACAGGGGCTCGCACAAACCTTTCTGTGGCTGTGTTTTAGCTGCATTTTGCTCCCGGCATCCCGCTTAGATTCAGTGGGTTTGAACAAAACAGGCTATTTCTGCTGGGGGTCGGGGGGGAACGAGAGGGGAGAAGGAGCTTTATTAATAACATTATAAATAGTTCAACAGGCAGACATCAAGCCAGGCGTACCAAAGCAACCACTTTGTCCAGTGTTTGACTGTGGGTATCATCTCAGGTCGCAGTAAACACTCAAGAGAACAGTTTCGGTTCTCTGAGCTCCACAGCACAGAGGGCACAGCTTCTCCCCTGGAACAGCTTTCACTAAAGGGGCCTTGGGCTCTTTTCCGACCCCAGTAGAAACAGGACACATATCTAATCCTACCAACTTCTTTTACCAATTAGCTGGCTCTACATGTGGACAGTTTTGTGCACAATATTACCTAGGTAAGTAAATAACCATACCTGAATCCTCCCGTCCTAGGTGCCCGCTCCGCTCTCTCCAGAGGGTCCTGCATCTCCCCAGGCCTGGAGGAGGACAGAAGCACCTGCTCCTCCCCCAGCCAGGCTCTGAGCCACAGCTGAGTCCACTCTGGCCAACACCATCAGGGCTGCCTCACCCCACCTGAGCGTGGTGACTTCACTGGCCCACACAGGGGGGCAGAGGAGGGGTCATTCGCTCTCCGGATGAGAATTTCTGTTCCTACCTAACAGAAACTAAAGGGTTGCTCCCCCACCCTGGCATCTGCAGCTTCCCTTGCAGCCACTGTTTTTACTCAGCCAAGGCTTTGCTGGGTCAGACAGTCACTTTAAAACTAGGAGAAACCAGGTGCTTTTTATATAAACATAATTAAGCAATTTAATGAAAATCTGTTGAGTCCATCTCTCTCTAAGCATAGGCAGGGCTCGGCTTGGTGTGTTTCTGAAGGCGCATGACACTTGAATGCAACTTTGCTGTCACCAACAGGTTGCTGTGAGAATTAAATGTTTTTCATTTATTTTTTTATTTTATAACTCAGGCTAAAAATAAGAATGTGACTCACCCAGACTTAGTGAGTATTGTCTTAATTTGTAAGCGGTCCTGTTAACTTTGATGTAGCTAATGGTGAAGTAGTCAGTAATCTCTGACTAAGAGGGATAAATCTGGTAGGGGAAGGCAGATGAAAGTTGCTACTGTTCAAAACATCACAGATAAAGAGAGAACGTAATTAAATAATCTCTCTGATTTTCAAATTGCAACAGAGAGATGCATCACACAGCATGTCACTTCTGGTTTCTCAGAGAGCTGATTCTCGTTTTACTCTGAAGAGAATCATCTCTATCCACTGCATGAGACGACTGATTGGCTTCAGCCTAACTGGATGTTTTGCCAGCCTCCACTATGCTCCTGCTCAATATGTCATGTAAAATAATGTGCTGAAAACTGGCTGACCTGCCTGTCTGCTTGGTGTTTATAAGGAGTTTGTCTCCATGGTATTTCAGTTCTTTATCTGAAAACAAAACAGGAGATACACGAAGCCAAGCAAACCTTGAAAGGAGAGCTGTACCAGTGGCATACTCCAACACGATTTGATGGCCTAGACACAATTCTGAGAGGCTAATGATATGTCAGCGCTCTCGTCTTGCTTCCTGAGAAGCCCCGGGAACACCACGATGCTCCCCCTGCTCCCACCTTGCTCCGGCACGCGCCCCGCTCTCCCCTGGTCGTACGAGCATCGCAGACGGAGGCTCAGCCGCCGGCAGCCAGAGCCTGACCCCCCTTCACCGCCTCCACCCGCGCCCCAGCCGGCTTCCTCCAGCCGTCACCAACACTGTGGGCACAGAAAGCGAGGCAAAGCCCTGGGCACTCGTGGGAAATGGCCGGGTGGCAGCTGTGTCCAGAGCCCGGCGGTGCACTGGGAAGCTGAAGCAGCAGGCTGTGTGCAGGGCAGGCGTTAGAGAGCACCCGACGTGCAGATCCAGGGCTCCACTTGCTACTGCGGGGGCCGAGCTAAAGCGCTTTTAGGAATTGAATCATGCGTTTGTAGCTGGGACAGCTCCATTTGTCATGAGTTAACCTGGTGTTTTGTCCATGGCCTAAGTACCTTTTGTACAGAGCGATCACTTTATCACGCACGTAAGGGCTGAAAGACCATAGGAGCAAAACAAAAAGACCGGAAAAAAGACTTAAATTCCGACTTTCTTTACCCTCTCCTATTCGTATCTAATCCAAGTTCAAGTAAATGATAAATGATACCATTCTGTGATTCCAGGGTAAGAGACGCAAGTCTTCTTCATATGGCTTTATTTGAGCAGTATCTAAAGGCTTCAGAAAAGGAACAAACTTCCAAAAATCTGGGCTCATATCTAACTCACTTGGGAAATTTACACTGCCTGCCTGGCTTCTCGGGGTCTAGCACGTCTTAAACCCGACGGTTACTCTGACGGGATTCGTGGGTTCCTGCAAGTCTCTGCACAGGCTCCGAAGTTCTGACGAAGTTAAACTGGGAGCAGAGGCCTGCGAGCGCCGAGGCTGCTTCCGCCCGTCCTTTCTTCCCGGCCGCTGCGCGCCGTGCTGCCCAGAGTCCCCGCGTGGGTGCGCGTGGCGAGGAAGAGGGGGACGAGGAAGAGAGGTACGTGGCAGACGCTGCCACCGACTGTCGTACGGCCGCGGTCTTTTGAGAAAGCGGAGGCATCCACCGAATGCGCCTCATGAGGAGAGTCACCGGCAGGCTGCAGCTTTTTACCACTCTGCTGTATTTACTTTGATTTGTGTTGGCTCTTGTATTTTCCCTTCCTTAGACAGCTGTCTCCTCGGCTTGTGTACTCGTACTATCACCGACGATAACTCAGTTAGGGTGTAATTCTTGGAAGGACATATGGCACAGCAACAAATGGACCTCTAGAAAGCACCTTCTACCATAAGGCTTATTCCGTTTGTCAGCCAGCAAAGGGCCACGCAACAGCAGCGTGCCTACAGCAGGAGAACTGCACTGCTGCCAGGTCAGAGAGGATAGCGATGATTAAACTGCAACGGCGCCGCGAAAGCGGTACAACATTGATATTTAGACTAGGTTGTAGAACCCTCCATCATCTGCTGCTTAAACGGGGATTGGGACAAGCAGAGGGAGAAACCAGGAGTGGATGGATTTCTGCGAACTGTCACGTTAAAATGGCTTCACTCCTGCAGCAGCTCCGCGCTGCAAGCCGGCGCAGCTGAACGGGCTTGGGAAACAGCTCAGCACAAAACAAAACAAAAAAAAGGAGCTTGCTCACCACCAGGCAGGTTTTCCCTAGCGTCCCCAGCTAAAATGTTAACCTGGATGTCTTTCAGGATAAATATCTCAAGAGTTATTTGTACACAATGCTGCAGTGTTTACCTTTTGATTACAGATCTTTACACGCTGTCCATTATTATTGAATGCCAGGATGAAAGGCAGCCTAAGGGCCTGAATGCAATGTTCTGTCACAAAGAAAATACAGCAGAAGTAATGGCAGGCTCTGAAAGCAGAGATACACCAGGCTGGAAAGGAATACCAGCACAGTATCAGGGTTTCTTTTGCAGAGTGCTTGGCTTTTGCTTTAAAAAAAAGCTCCACGCAGTTTTCCCTGCACAGTGGCATGTAAAGCTTGGATTTGGATCTAAATGCAGAACGCACGTATAAAATCCTCGTGACTAATTTGTGCCTCTTGCATTTGTCCCTGTACAAATTAAATAGGAATTACAGAGCTACGCTTTCCAGGTTACTGAATTTAACTCCCAGAAAGTTCCCTGTTAGGACTGGATCCTAAACTGGGCTTCAAGAGTTAGGACAATGTCATAAAGTCTAACGCTCACACTGGAAGCAACTGAAAGAAGCAACTCCTTGTCACTTACTTGAGTAAGGGTGTGCACTCAATATTTTGTAAAGATACGGTAGATTATGAAGAGTCAGTAATCAAGTTTGATTTTGATCAGCTGTGAAGTATGGTTATTTCAATATCTAAAAAAATTTCAAGTTTTAACTAAAAAGTGCCAGGAATGGCATACAGAGATAAATCTCAAAGAAGGATTCCTACAGTACACGTACAGGTAGGATACATGTAGCATTCAGCTCTGCAGATGGGCTCGGCTTCCTGAGGTGTTATTATACCTCGATTTCTATCCAGAACCACAATGAACACTACAGTTTTCTTGAACCTATCTAGAAACTTCATTTTCAATCATCTCAATGAAGTTCAGTTTGTAGCTATGTTCCTGTTTGAAGTCATTTATACAAATGTCTCCAAATTTTATTCATCTTCTCCGCTACACTGGCGTATAGCTCACTCCTCAGTCTACGCTGGAATCACACGATTCGTCTGCGATTTGCACACTCCTGCTCCAGCAGTCTAGACCCGGATTTTGAAAGGCCAAAGCCTGGGGCTGTTTCCGTGAAGCATTTTGATGTCTCACCTGATACAGACGATTCACGTTTTGAACAAGGTCACTTGTGAAGTGTGGACAGCAGCAGAGGTGTCCAGACTTCTTTTTATAACTGCCTCATGACATTACCTCACTTATCTGCATACTTCTTTAGCCAAATTTTGGCAGGATTTGTAACGAAAAACCTTTCCACAGCTATATATTAGTGCACCTAGACCTGACTGGTTAAAGCAGATTTCCTGTAAATCTTGAGCTTAAGTTTTTAGTTCTGTTCTGTTTTACAGCATCTTAACGCTCGCTGCAATACTTCTAAGAATACAAAACCCGCTTACTACATCGAAGAAATCCGACCTGTTGACTAGATCCACTCGGAAATATCCCTGCCGCACGCCAGTCAGGCTGCAACGATCCGAAATGCCACCGCCCCGCCTGACTTCACGGAACAGGGAAAAAAACCCGACCTGAAGCACATACAGCTGCTTTACATCTAAGGGCAGGAAAGCAGGCAGTAACATTTCTCATACAGTCTTGCATTAGGTTTAATTCTTATTAATGAGAGCCATTAACACTATTAAAAATCTAATTACATTAGCAATTTTCTATCATGTCATATATGAGTAGTTAAGTATTGGTATTTGTTTTTCCTAATGGGATTCAAAAGTCTAATTAAAAGTCTCTCTTTTGTGGTTAAGTGGAACGAATCTTTATGAAAAACAAGACACTTTTAATAGCCACAGACAGTTTATTTCCTTAAATCTCACACTTCACAACCATCGTTCTCTTCAGCACCTTAACCATAAAAGAATGATACAGAGGCAGCCAGAAAATCGAATGAACTTACTAGCTGCTACAGCAGCACAACTGGAAGCCCCTTTCTGCTCCTGTCACTCCCCCCTCGGCGCCCTGTTGTTTTAAAGATCACAAGAACTGAGTAACAGGAATAAGGACAGGTACAAGAAAACCTTTTGGCCCTTTAAAACAACACTGCCTAAGAGTACGATGTTGCAACGTTTATCAGTCATGTTTGCAAAAGCTGTATTGTGGATATTGCCACAATGGAATAAATTATTCCTCTGAAGAAATTGGTACAAGACAGAGCAAAAAAGCCCATTTTGCCACAGAGCTGCCCCACAGGGTCTGCCAGAACGCCGTGTGTTTCAGCACAGCTATTCTAGCAACATTTGGCTAGTTTAAGCTGAGGTCTCACTTTTCTTTTGTAAGCATAACTGGTAAGAGATTGTAAGGCAAAAACAGCCTCTGGAAGCTTCCCCGCTTTCATTCAGAGAGGCAGCAGGGCAGCCAGCCAGCCCTTTCAGCACTAATTCAGAATTTCTGTCTCAGTGGCGGCTGATGCTCTCTAGAAAAACCACACTTCTGTGCCTTCAACCCAGTTAACATTTCCAAGAGACTTCTCACCCTTGCTTGTGCTGAATGCTGAATCAACTGCTTGTGTAACAGAAACCCCTGGTAAGACAGAGCAACAGCAGAGGTAAGAAAGGAAGAACAACAGACATTCGGGACCCCCTAGAACACCAAGAAAAAGATAAAATCATTTTGTGAATGCAGCAACCAGTAAAACCAGCTACCCTTTAACAGTCTAGGACTTGGACTACACCTGAGGAGCAAACTAGCCGCCGTCCTATCCTGAAAGCACCCTGTCCTTCAGTGACGCCACTTTATCTGCCGGTGATGATGTATGGGGATTACTTTGCATATCACTGAGCACTGCTGCTTTATTCTGCAAAAATCAGAGCATTTTACCGCAAAATGCAAATCTAAAGTGCTCCACAGCGTGCTGGCTTTGCTTTTCCTCAACGTGTACAGATCAATGACAGGTTAATGCTTAGTTAACATTTATTAAGAGCAACATGGTTTCAGCAACTTCAGACTAAAGGTGTCAATTAGATGACAGATCCTTCATAGAAGATGAAAGAACCTCTGTGTTGGGCAGATACTCCTCTGTTTTGCTGTCGATGATTTATTAGTTACAAGGTCCCAAGTGTCCAAGCTTATCAGTAATCAGATAAGCAAGTATGAACTAAAGGGTATCGTTGATTATTTATTTCACAGAATCTCACTAACGATGGCTGCTATCAAACTAGCCCAAAAATTAGAGATTCACACAGTCTTACAGCGACCACCGGAAAGTAACATATCAGACACAGCTTTAGGTAGTTCGAGCCTACTCGAGGTAAGCCTGCTAAAAGCCTGTGTAAGGGTAAGCAACCTATACTCAAGGTCATACTACAAATCAGACACATCAATGCTGATTACAAATTAAATTCTCTACTGTCTTTTAAGTCGGTGCAGACACTGAGACTGTGTGAAGTGTCTGGCATCCTGTACGTAATTACTACTAAATCTGAACGGGAGAAATTCATACCCACTTGTGCAGCGTACAAATGCTGGCTTCATGATGGGGCAGGAGCAAGTCAGGGACCCTTGAGTGGGCAACATTTTTCACCCCACAGGTTTTCCACCTTTTCAATTTGTAAACTCACAACAATTTTCTAGCAAAGGTGTAAACTCAGTGTAGCTGTCTGAAAATGAGCTTGCTTTACCTGTTTGTGCTCTGCAGATCAAAATCCACTGCGCTGGACTGTCATTTTGCACCAGTACGAAGGGCTGCACAAAACACAAAAAGGTTAGCAAGAACTCAGACACGTAAATCTAATCTCAGTTCATCTTCAGTATGCAAAATAGAAATAAAAGCATGCTACAAACAAAAGCCGAGATCCGGAGTATCAATACATCAAGCACGCAGGAACTGAAGAAGCTCCACAGTACCACTTTACAGGGAAGAACATCCACTATACAACTGACCCATGCCTTTGTGTGGGCTGGCCAACAGATCTCTCGCCTGCTTCCAGTGAGAGTCACTTATCAGTACTTCCAAAGCTTCTAAAGAGCTATCATAAAACCCATGCTAGAGAAGACATACTAGGAAAAATCCTTTTCCCCCATCTTCTTTGTGTATGGCCTAGACTCATTTTCTTTCATGGCAAAAGAAGTCATGAGGACAATCTTCCCAAACCTGCAGGAATATTTCCATTACACATATTTATTTTGCAGTGTGCACAGAACTGAACCCAACCTCCGTTTATCAACAACACGAGTATTAGGGATACCTTTTGGTGCAGGAGATTTTTTAAAAATCATTACCCGCCAGCAGACAAAAAAACATCTATATCATTCAGTGACAAAATAACTCAGTGGACTGTCAAAATTTTTAAAAGTGTGGGGGGAAATAGATCTTTTTGCAAAAACATGGACAGTCAATTCTTTTATGACAAGGTACTACCAGAAGCTCTTTCGCATCTCAATCAAAAGGCTGCAAGCTACAGCCTTGAATTTCAATTGCAGACGGTAAGATGTCACACAATTAATATGATTCTACTTGTGTAGTATAATCAAAGCACGAGAGACAGGAAAAGCAAACGTAACATATTGTGTGTCTTCAGTTTCAACCTATGATGCACTGAAAGAGACCATTAACATCTCAGTACCAAACTCACATTAATTTCCCCGCATCTGCAAGCGTTCCCTTCTTTCTCAGTACCACCATGCCACCCTGAGCCAGAGGCAACTCTTCTCTCTGAGGTGTTTACAGAAACTGCCAGGAACACGTTTCTCATCCTTTGGAATGCACCAGATGATGTATCAGGTGTCAGATTTTTCTGCCAAAGTTTCCCCAAGGTGGATGATCAAATCTTCTTTGTTACATGTCATTCTTCTCATCTCGTATCTGACTACCCCCTTCCCCTGCTCCCCATCACTCTTTGTGCAAAAGAACACCTACTGGAAGAACAATCTTTTACTCCTGATCACGCTCTGACGTCTTCACTTTCTGTCTCTGCGTCTCCTACAGACACAAAAAACTTCAATGCTTTCCTGCTCACCACATGCACCCGACTAAAATCTCAGTACACGGTGCTGTGATCCCATTCTTTGTTGAATTTTTGTTTCATGGCAGTGACAATGGCTTCTGGCCATCTGGATTACTTCAAGCTATAGAGAACAAGGGGATGTTCTGCAGGGAACAATGGTGCTTTGGCAAAAAAAGAGAGGTATTAAGATGACTAATAAGTCTTTTCTATACCCTATAACGCACAAGCGTAGCTACTTTTCCTAAATAGCTGCCTTTCTTAAGAAGCCTGTTCTTGGTGTAACGGGACTCTGCTATTAGCGACCCAGTTCTGCTATTCTGATCTATCACCACATCAGGAGATCAAAAACCAGCAGCCACCTAGCACTGCAGTGACAAGGCAACATCCTTCTGTTTATGCATTCTGATCTTACATACGCCTCATTTGTGTTTTAAACTGGGAATTTCCTCAAAGAACAGCAAAAAAAAAACCCCAGATAGGACAGATCTAAAAATGATAGGAGAATGGCAATTTACTGATTTTTTTCTCAGTACAGCACCACGTTCATAGAAACCATTGGCGTTTTGCCCCCAAACCTGTCTATTTTTTCCTACTTTTTATTTTATCAATGGATTTCTTTTACTATACCAGGTGAGGTACCATGTGTGCTTCGCACGGTGAGACACAGGTGCACACACTTAAGCCTGGAAAGAGACGTTGGCTTGCTGAACCAACCGCTGAAAAAAGCGACCAGACCCTGAAGAACCCCCTGTAAACACCTCATCCCCCAAATGGAGCCATTTCTTCAGCTCCAAGAGCCTCCGAGATCAAGCACAAAAGATGCTCAATACTTCACACAAATTAATTTAGTTCATTAGATGCTTCACAGACTGGCATTACAAATATTCATCAGCATTTACCAGAGCTGAATTTCAGTCTCTGTAAGGATCCAGCCATGACCAGCACTGTGCTCAGTACGGGGCTGCTAATATAGAACATTAACAGCTCGTGGGTAATGGTCTGTACGACTGCACAAGCTGAATTTCATCCTTTTAACTACATGACAGGTCATTTGGTGCTGTTTCTGGTGCCCCTTTGGAGGAGAACAATTGCATAAGCTCTCGGACCAACACTGTGCGTGTTCAAACATGCACATCAACAAAACCTTCCTTCTCTGAGCCTCCCACACATGATACGTAAAGAATTGGTAGAGAATGCAATCAAATACTCCAGCATTAGCTCCTACAGAACGCTTCACAAAGTATGGTCCCACATTCAGGCTGGTCTCTCTGTGCCTGACTTTGCAGCTCAGCTCAGAAGTTGGTCCATTCTTAGTGAATTAGTCAAAATTAATTTTCGGCGTACAAATGGAATTAAACCCAAGGCGGCCATTGCGCTGGGAGACGTAACACCCTCTGCCATACAGCACCGTTTTTACTGCTACTGAGTACAACATTTGTATACTGTGACGAGCGTGTAGGATGTGAAGTGAAACATGAATGAATAATTCGCCTTCTACACTTAATTAATTAATCAATTTTCAAGCATATAAGTAAATGTTAATAGCAAAGGTTTAATGCCAGTGCATAATAAATAAACTTAAATATCACTGGCATATATTTTGAAACATCAAAGGAAGGAAAGGAAAAAGGAATTGTGGAAGTGAACAGTTTGAAATAAAATGAAGTTTAGGTGACCTAATTAAAGGCTTTTCCTCAACTACAAAAAGACATCAAAGTGCTGCTTCTGAAGTTCTTTTGCCAAACCAACAGCCTCAAATTAAAAGACTGCATTAATTTCAAGGAATGAGTCAGAGAAGTACTACTGTAAGAGCCTTCAGTCCCTCTGTGTTGCCACAGAAACAGAACATTATGGCTAGTTTATAATCCAAGTGCTCCATTTATAGAAGAGAATTTATTTTTCATTCTCACCTTTTCATTTACTCATCCAGATATATAAGAAAGCCCCTCAGAAATTAATGATCCTTCTTCCATGACTGACAGCCGGAGTTTGGACGTCGAACAATGCCTGTTTCATATCGTTCTTGCTCACCAGCTTTCTGGCACCAGAGGGAGCGGCAGCCTTTGTGTATTTGCAACGCGGAACGGCCAAACTGGTGAGTCCCTGGCAAAGCTGGGCTCGGGTCCTCTGCCAGCAGGGCCAGGACCCAGAGAGCAGGCAGAGCTCACGGCAGCAACGTGCGCGAGGGTGGGCCCAACGGAGGAGAAGCACCCAGCGCAGCGCGAGATGCACCCATCCTGCTGGCAAGCCCAGGCATCACCGGGAGTATTTAGAGGACACCCAGGGTTATCACCCAGCTTTGAGGTACACGGGGTCCAGTTTGGAGCTGGTCACAAACCCTAGTCCCTGTTCAGCCTGATGGGTTTGAAGAAGTAACCCCAGATGGAAGTCTGGACCGGCGCCATAGCACAGGGAAAGCACAGCTAGAGCAGGGACGCGATGCTCATTTCAAAAGCCGTGTGTGGCTTTCTGTCCCCACTTACAATGGCCAACTGCTGGTTAATCGTCTTGAGGAGCACGTGCTGCGCAGCGGGGACACACGTAGCTGTGCTCCCCTGGCGCTGCCGAGGGAGGGGGCTGGGACCCCGGCTGCACGGGGCGCGCAGGGCAGCCGGCGAAACCCCAGCTCCCAACACCCCCACGTCACTTCTGCCCCAAGGACTGCTTTGCCACTGAGGCTTCCTGACGTTAATGGCTGCACGTTGACCTGAACCTGGCATGATCCAGCTCCTAACGTCAACAGACCAAATCTGGGGGAGAGGAGCTGCTGCAAACTCCACCCAAATAGCTCCTTGCGAGCTAAAATAGACGGAAGCTTTTGTTTCACTCATCCTGTATACACTTCGCCACAAAGGCTATAAACTGTAGATTCTAGAGAAATTCAATATATATACTATGCTCAAACGACAAATTAATCAGATTGAGTACTACCTTCTTGGAAACAGCTAGCAACATGCCTTGTTTCTATGGCTTTTAATGAATATTCTAAATCGAAGAAATGCATAAACATAAGGGTAATTTACATTGCTAAAGTTAATCAGTTTTCTTATACATTTTATGCATCTGCATGATTTTTCATCTGTATTGCATAAATGTGTCTTCTCCTCATTTTTAATATGCATGTGTACATTCCAACACTCCACTCCTAGTGCCTTTTCATTTTTACAAATTTCTAGAACCACGCCTGTCTCAAGATTTCAGAATTCTGTGGCTTACAAGAAATCTGATCAGCTAAAGGCTGCAAAATACTTACAGATTCAAGGTGGCATTTAACTTCGATGTGAACTTGCCCTTTTGTAACTCAGTTTTTCTATCAGTGAAATGATAATAGGAGAATCTCCTTCAGAAGCTGGCATATCAGCAAATGTCCAACACAAAGGACAACTCCATTAAAGAGGATGGTTTGTACATACAAATGTTGGGTATGAAATTTGACAAGGGTACTGCAAATCTTCACTGATTAGCATTTGCAAAGGTCCCTGAGACGCAGGGATGAAAGGTCTTCACTACGAAACAAAATGCACATTTGTTGTTAACATCATTTTACGTTTAAAAGCTTCCTCAGCCCACCCTAACTAGACACTAATGAACCTTCAAATATTTCTCTGGTTCATTCCAGCACAAAACCAAGGACTTGCAAATTCTTCTCTGGCAGGGTCAAGAGAACCAGGTACCTAACAAAATAAGTTATGGTTGTTTTTTCAAGAGGGTTGACCCTTACTTGATTTTGTTTCAACCACGTTTGCAAGTTAATTCCAGTCAAGTCCCCATCTAATCTACAGCGGTAGAACTGGGCGCAGAATTAACGTCATCTTCTAATATGCAACATTTCATTATTTACAAACCAACAAAAGAGGTTTAATAATATAATTTGGGAACTCAAGCACACCGGTTAGTTGAAGGGACTTTTAGATCAGTGAAGCTGCTATTAAAGTGCCATCAAAGCATTTCTGACTCCACAGAATTAATCATGAAATCTGTTCCTGCCAGCTCACTTATCATATCCGAAATATTAATTTTGAGCAAAATTAAATTGGACACCTACCGACAGCAACATTTTGCCCTTCAGAACTCCCCTTCACATTGATTTATTAGCGGCTGCCAGAACAGTGTACCACAGCAATTTATTACTACCTTCTCCATGTTTCCCTGTGCTTACAAATAGTCCTCCAGAGTGAAAGGTGCTACCTGACAGCGTTCTGACAAAGGTGCATTTTTCAATTTGCATAATGTTCTTCAGAATTATTAGGATGTAAGGAAAGGAATTTCATTTTGTTATCAATGGGAATGGGTGATTCACATAAAAGAAATCAAGTGGAGATTCTGTGCTGAGTTGCTTTCAAATAAAGCAGACCTAGCATTTTCATTAGGACTTGGTGTGATCTCAGACAGGAGAGTCAGCAAATTCTTTTGTTTTCTTCCTCAGCATCATTTTCTTTGCACGCGAGACAGCCAAAGCCATTTGTACCGAGCATTAGGTACGAGTGGTAGCATTAGGTAGCAGCGGGTCTGAAGGTGCAGCGCTAGCCTGAAGAGAGCTAACGGCATACGCACACGCGTGCCTTACTGCTTTTCGGAAAATGCCATGTTAGCAAGGCGCTTTTCCTTGGGTGAAAAAGCAGAAAAACCCCACAGTTCCTCTTGCCCAAACTGAGGTTCCTTCCCCCGCAGCTAGAAGCCCTGGGATAGCTGCACATAACACAGGACAGTTTGGCACGGGGAGTTTTAATTTGACGTCAGAAAGCTATAGCTAATGGCGGGGAAACTTGATGTCAAGGTATGGCTGGTCTAGGTTGGAGTTACCACCTCAAATGATCAGCCTGATCCAAACCCCTGACATGAAAGTGGCTTCTTCAATCTCTGAAACGTTTGGTGTCTGGAATCAAACTCTCATTCAGGGGCTTTTAATTTCTTTCTGTGGAACCATTCCATCCTTCCCGTTTCTTCCATTTCTGTGGCTGTACAAAGTACAAGCCATCCCACTGACACAGGGGTTGTTTTATCCACTTGCTGCCTGAGAGAAAGACAACTCACAAACACAGTGGTGCCTACCTGTTCATATTCCTGGCTCCAATCCAGCTATTCAATCTATGCGCTTATTTTTAGGCATGAATAGTCCCATTAACTTCAATTGGGCTGCTTGTGTTCTTAAGTAAAACAGGTGTTTAAGCACTTTGCTGGATCAGAGCCTACGAACGCACATCTGCAATCTTCCTTGGCTCAGTTCAAGGTTTCTTCCTAATCACTAGACATTTATCCAGGAATTCCTCTTGTTTATACTTGCACACACAGTCAGCCTTTGTAACAGGCTACTCGACACGTTTAAAAGCAATTGTGTTTGTAATCAGAGACAAAACTGCCTACGTAGCAATATAAATCTGTACATACATCTGTGCGCTGAGGGAGCACACGTAGCTGGAAGTGTAATAGAGAAGAACACACGGCTGGACACCAGCGGAGAGGGAGCTTTTGGTGATTCCCTGGGAGGCAAAACAAGTTCAACATGCGCAGGACCAAACAGAACACTCCAGATGCAGCTAGAAAAAAATGTCATCAGCACGTGTCAGAAAGCACTCTTTCAAAACACGAACATTCAAAGTAAAAAGCTGTTAATGCTGCCCAGCAGTTATCAACTCTAAAAATTCATTAAATACAAAACCTCTGGTCTTTCCTAGAGCCACCTATGGAGAACCTGCTGCTAGCAGCTCTTCGCATCGTTGTGTATCACCAAGGCCAACATTTCCAATCCTGTGTGAAGCTTCAACAGCTCCTTGTTCACAGAGCACGAGAACTCTCGTGCCCACTGCCGCCATGCTCCCTCGTCTATAGGCAGCACGCTACGCTGTTTCACACTCTGTGCTGACACTTGTCATTAACAGGTAAAGCTCTCTTGGGAAAACTTTATGTTCTTTCACCAACCTTCGACAGCCTACCTCACAGCGGAGTTAGCTCTCTCACAGCAGATGGTTTTGCACTTTTACCCCCAAACCTGAGCTGTTTGGCAGCGTCCTCTGCCTCTCAAAGCAAGGAAAAGGGACGCCGTACACCCGCAAAGCCCCGCGCTGCTGCTGCCCGCGGTCGCAGCTCGGCACAGGCAGTGCTGGTGTGCAGATGACAGTCCGTGGCAGGAGCGGTGCTGGCACAAACAGATCTCTGCGTCTTTCCCCGCCTGCTCCTGAACATGGCAGAGAGAAATCATGTCTCTAGCAGGTGAAAAGGCCGAAGGAACAGCCACTTTTGAATGGAGATACCTGTTTCTTAAAACATGCTCCAAAGCCTAGTGCGTTACAGCGCTCTTTTCCAGTCTTCTGCTTTGTCCTTCGGAAAGGCTATTTCCTATTAATGATTTCCAAGTACAGCCCCCAGAATACTTCCGCTATAATCACAGGGCCAGCAGCAAGCCCGTTTTCATAGTCTTCACCAAGACCAGCTACCTTCAGTCTTGCTTTTCTTTCAGCAAAGACAGCACGTCAGGATAAAAGCAGAACGCAAACGAGCACTGCGGCAGTGCGAAGGCCTCAGGCCATCACGCCGTGCTCAGGAGTGGGAACGGGAAGGGCTCTGTCTGCTTCATCCCCCTGCCAACACCAGTTTTCACACCGTGGGGTCTTCCACACTCACTTCCAAAAGCTGTTTAACCCACTTCTTCCCTTAAGTTCCTTCTATCATCTAGAATAAATTACTTGTTACTTTGATAAATACCCTTTGATTCCATTTTAATTTTTTGTTGTTTAATAGCACCCTTGTTATTCCTATTCATAGTTTTAGCAAGCTGTCATGTTTTCTGAACCTAGTTACCACTCAGTGTCCTCAGATGTTTATTATATACACATATTTTATCATCACTTTGGCAAATTGCTTTTATTTATTCAGCTTACTGTTCTCTCTTCATCAGCCTTTCTAGTTGCTTAATCAGTCTTTTTTGCTGACCTTTTCTGACCTACCTTCACTTTTGTCAATTGCTGTCAGCTCTTCATGTGCACAAGAGATCAGTATTGCCAAAGCAGTATCTACAATTTAAGACTCAAATATACCAAGATATGATTTAAAAAACGGTGTTTTTCAAAAATACCTGAGCTTCTTTTTACTAGTCTTATGAGGGAATTCTTTTTCTTATTTAAATACCAGAATTTAAACATCATTGGAAATCAAAAATGAGACTCTCCTAATAGCGTCAGGAACACAGGGGCTTTCAAGAAAGAAAAAACAGTCTAATGATTGTGAAATTTGTATGCCAAATCTGCAGCAAGTCCAAGCAAATGAAGGAATTCAGTCTTTATCATTACTCTACACCTAGTTTACTACATAATAGCCCTATAAGTATTCCTTGACAATCCCTTCCCCATGATTTCACACACATTTCGCTTTGCAAAATCATACTGGCTTCACTATCTCCTCTCATCTCCTTTCTGTTGAAGTACTGCTCTCTTCTTACATTAAACACTAGTGTCTCTGTTTGCACACTTTCTAGATGACTTTATTTATTATTTCCTGTCATATTTCTAACTGTGAGATCTTAAAGTTATCATCTGACCTCACAGGTATTCACAGTTCTTCCAAAATGCAATATAACCTGTGAATTTATTTGCCATGCTGCTTACCATGCCTTCTAGATTATTAAGGTGTTAAATAAAACCAGGTCTAACAATAAACTCAGAGACATCACCCTATAACTCAGTGTAGCTATTTACCAACTTTTGTGACAGATAATGCTCATATCTAAGATAATTTGAACTATTTTTTCCCAAGTAAGCTATGGCAACCTAAGAGATTAAATTCTCCTCCTGGATGTAACTGCACAAACACAAAGCATAAAACCAATGTAGCCCATTAGGGATCAGTTTTGATATAGAACTCTAGATTAAACATTGCTATTGATCTTTCTTAGATTATTAGACCTATACATATTTCAAAGATACACACATAATAGCACTAGGAAACCCGTTGTTTCCTTAATAGGTCCACAATACTTACAGCTCCCAAACACATTTATACACTGCTTTGATGAAAGCTGTCAGACAAATATTACAACGTGCATGTGTTACCAAGACACAGATTAAGAGCTGATGATCTAACATGTACCACCGTCAAAGCCACAGAAAGAATACCATAACCACATGGGGGCTAAAATAGGCCCAAATGACCAGTTTTCAAGGGCTTGAAGAAGACTGAAGCATGAGGAAATGCTTCAATTTTGCACAGAAAGTGCCCTCATCCCAAGGTAGGAAGGAAAGAAGTCTTCTACACTGCCTAGTCCCTCTTTCCTTCCTTGCTTGAAGCTTTTGTGCTTTGGTGCCTCACACATCCATCAAAATTAAAAACAATAAAGCCAGGATCCGTCACTGAGACTGAGTCTTCTCCCTTCTTCTTTACAACCAAGCAACTACTCGCCTCCACGCCTGCTTAACGGACTCAGCCTCCGTCGACAGTGGTGGCAAAAACCCTGCCTATCTGGTTTCAATCTTCTGTAAGTTACCGGCTTCAGTTTACACAGGGGGATGAATCTGACTCAGAATCCCCCTCCCCCAGTTCTTATCTATTTGTCTCCCTTAAGAGAGAGAACATTTACTAGAAGGATGCTCTTTCCGCAGGGGTTGAGCAGTGCAACAGTGACATCCGATGGCTGGCTACGTTAGTCTCCACGGAGCTCTCCTGACTTGCCAGTGGCCTCCTCTCCCTTGTTAAAGGCAGGTGAGGGTAACTGACTGTTAGCTGCCCTCAGTGCAATTTAGTCATTTTACCTCCACATTAAAACTACCTGGGCAGTTTACTCCGTGTTTCCTCCGCGCTAGGAACTGTCTTCAAACGCAGCCCTAGACAGGGGCTGACTCACGGAGGTCTCCTTGCGTCGCTCGCTAACGAGGGAGCCTGGGAGCAGACAGATAAGCAGGCTTTCTTTTCGCTCGTCATTTCTAGCTGGAAGGGAGGTGCATGTGAGGCATTTGTTGTGATGAGCACAGCTCTCAGGAGTCTGCTGCATCTCTTCATCTATCAAACAGGTAACGAGATCCTAGCAGAAACACTGGTGAGTGTGTGTACAGCAGTACTCTGCGTGCGAAGGGGGGGGAAGGTTATGAGAAATGGGAAATACAGAATTGCTGCTTAGTTTAAAGGGATCCAAAATTTACGTTCCTCAAATCAGAGACCGCTCAGCTCCCAGGCTCACTGAGCAAAATAAATCTGAGCATTTAATTAACTGAAATCTGAACTCTAAATTCGTATTAATACCTGAAGTGAGGAGTAGGCTTTTACAGTTTGATGGCAGTGGATTTTGTTATGCAACTTTTATAGTATGCTTATTTAATGCTGTTTTGCAATACAGTGCGACAAGGAGTAAAGAAGTTTGGTTATTCTGTGGACTTTCACTTGCACTAAAAATGCCCTATTCTGGTGCTCCCCAGGGTGGCTACAGACCTCCTTTGGCTTGGCCACGTACAACTGCTCTTATGTTTTCTCCCTACAGACAGAAATTACTCAGTCTTGACTGAACAGTCCGGTAAGTGAAGCAGCAAAACGTTCCTCAGCACAAGACAAATCTGACACAACAGCCAAACAGGAGCAGCCCAGATAAACTACCCTATGTATGATCAGAACGAATCCACAACACCAAACTCCTCCAAAGCTGTGGGACAGAAGAACCAAAGACCATCCTGATCCAGTACGCTGCATTTGCAGACAGCCATCCAATACAGCTTTAATTCAGAATATTTACTTCACATGCTCACATAAAGCACCTCACTAACTATGCAACAGTCTGAAGAGCAAAAGCCACAAGTACATTCTGACACAGGTGGAGTTGAGGTGCAGCTAAGTTCTTTGTTATTAAAGCTCTGTTTGGACATGACATGACGTACTGTAACCTGTGGCATCTCCTACTGCATCCATTGCTTCCATAAATACTGTTGGTTGTCCAAAGCTTTATTATCAGCTAATGCAGTAAGCAGCCGATATTTTTTAAAGTCTGAAACGTCTACACTGTGTTCTCTTTATAACCTATGTTTATTGTATTTCTATGGAAAAGTCACCCCGAGGGACTGCAAGCCATGCATAACCACCCCTCTGTAGTGCATAGGCTTTCCTTTGAATGCAGCATACTCTCCAGTTCAGACGCACACACTGCTTTCAAACTCAGGGAAAAACCGAGGTGAAGGGAGTTTGCCATCTTCCTTCTTCCTTCCTCTCCCCTCCACCCCCCCTTGTCTTATTTGTCTATTCTGTTGCCTCCACTAATGAATCTTACTTTGCCCAAGTCTCATTGTCATTTTGTTGAAACTATTCAAAGTGCCTCAAGCTGCTAAACAGCTGGCAAAATACACAAACATTTAAGACTTTAGTCTGAATACTAAATCATGATTTCCAGGAGAGAACAATGTGGTCCTTTCTGATTGAATGCCTTCCTTTGAACTGTATGTCATTTTTGCTTTCAAATTAATCTGAGTGTGGAAAACAGGTTGAGTATATTTTTATTAGAAGGCATTCCAAATATTTAGACAGTTATTTGAATCGTGTTTTGGCAAAATGATTATGCGTGTCAGTCTGAAAACATACAATTTCCATATTTCCCTTACATTAACTTTCTTTAACAAAGGATTATTAAAATCTTAAATGCTATTTACTCTTCTTTTCCCCTCCCTCTCTGGCACGCATACTTAAAAAAAGCCCTAATAAAATATTTGGGATACATTAAGAAACATCTGAATTGCCATTGCAATTCTAGTGTAGTCACAAGCTTGTCATTAAAATGCATAGCACAGTGCTAGTGCAGCTGTATACAGCTTTTATTATTCAGACTGCTAAATGGATAAAACATATTTTAATTTAACGTAAACTGTGCAGCTAGAAACACGAGAGTGTGAGGCTTTTTTATTTCCTCAGGAGAAGCCCAGATCCTTGAGCTCAATGATACCTTCTCCTGGCCAAGAGCCAATCCAGATTTATCGTGAGAGGCCCCGTGCTGCCTCTTCAGGCACCCGCTTCGTAATACTTGAAGAAGCTGGTGGGAAAGGCGTGCTTTCAGCCTCTACCACCGCTTTTTACGAACAGGTACCCGTTAATATTTGCAGGGCCTCACTCTGTACCCCATGGGTAGGACTCGGGCAGCCGCGCTCCGGCTGGGCGTCAGCTCCGACAGCGCTGGGGTCAGCCCAGAGCCCCGGGCACAGAAATGTCCCCAGCTCGGCAGCCTGGCACACACACTGTGCCTTCTGTTCATGTCCCGAGGAGTTCACACCAGCTTCAACTCTTTCCTGCAACGAATCAATCAGTCTCCATATTGACTGAATTGTAGTTGACCAGTTCATACACGGGCTTTGGTAGTAACCTCATGCCTCACCACTGGGCTGTGTTACTAGCTGCTAAACATCAATTCTTTCTAACCACAGCCTGTGTAACCATCTCTAAGTTTTACTTTGAATTTCATGTATCAGGTGAACAATAAAGCAGAAGAAATGCTTCAAAGCTCACACGCAAATCACCCGGAGCAGGCTGCCGGAACAGCACGGAGATCCGCAGCAGCACACCAGCAGACCCTACAGAAACACACCCTGAGAGACCGGCAGTCAAAGAGTTGGGCACGCGCGTTCCTCCTTTGGGCAACCTGGCAGCAGAAGTGCAAGAGCAGATCATAGCACAGGCTGTAAAGGACAGTCGGTAGAGCCCCTGCACCAGCTGAGCTGTCAGTGTAAGGTAAGCATCTAGCCTTGAAAGCCAGCAAGTCCTTTGCCAGATTTCAGCCCTCTCCAAGCTAAGCAACAAGGTATTTTCTGGCCCATTGTGAGCCCTTCTATTGAGGTGGCAGTGGAGTCTCATTATCTCCGTGGGCTGTAGAAGCGCCTCTAATTAGCTAGTCACCAATGCTCTACCAGAGGGTATTTTGGAGTAGATATATTCTAATTGTCTCTGTTGGGTGTCTACAGTGATTCCATAGAAAACAACCTTCACACAGGGCATGCTCAGCTTGGAGGCATTCCTGTCTGCTCTTTCACTCATTCACAGCATTTTAAGCCTGGATGCCACATAAAGCCGAGATGGACGTGCTACGATTAAAGACAGAATAAAAATGAAATGAACCAATAGACCGAGGTTAAAAATTGGAAGTAGCAACAGCTAATTAGTTCCATAGTTGAAAAGAGAGAAGCCACAGTGCTGCTGTTCAAGAGGCTACTGCTGCTATTAGAATATGCTGGTATTCCCGCAACGTGTTTCTAAGTTTCTATTTTTTAAAAAATTAAAAGGAACATTTTTATTATCGATTTCCAGTTGCTAAAGCTTCAGTTTTTCTCGGTCTTCCCATAGCAATCTGTTGCTAGTCACTTTGACATCTACAATGCCAGAGTCATCACCTACTTCTCCCATGCCACAAAGAGGGTTCTGTAACACAAAGTAAAAGAGAATATTCCTTAGCTAGTGACAGAAAATGGCTTGACTCACAGACGCCATCCTCTTCTCCTCTAGTTGGAGGCTAAATTAATTGCCTTTTATCCCTTCCTTGTAATATTCGTGATACCGATGCTTACTCACACACACACTCTTTCATTTCCTCACCGAGATCCAAAGGGCCGGGTTCTCCTCCATCCCACACCTACAGGGCTATGGGAATGCAAACATGTCTTACTATAGATATAGGTTTATGGAGAAGGACAAAAAATGGTTACTTAGAAAAGTCCTTACGCTACCCTATTTTCAGAATGTCTTATCTGCAAGGATCTTGGTCACAGGCTCTTGGGTTCATAAGGTAACGTCTTTAGAAGTGCAAAATTATTTCATATGATTCACACATTCAGAAAAAAAAAGTTAAGCTAAACAAAAAGTCATATACATAACACAACGGCTGAGTGACTCAGATTACAAGACATTTCACTTAAAATATGTGATCAGCTGCCTGATGGCAGGATTACTAGCGATCTGAAATGAGTTATCAGTCTCTACCTTTTTGTTTTTAAAGCAGACAGTGCTTCTCTGAGCTCTCTGGCACCGGACCTCACTGGCCACCAGGCAAACTCCAGTTTAGACTAGTCTGGGCTACAGGTTCCCTTGCAACACGGTCAGTGTCAGCCAGCTGGCCCGCAGCCAGAGAGTGGCCATCGGAGCGGTATTACGCTTCCATTCAGGTGGAGGAGACTTTACTTTACTTGGAAATCAGATTTTCTATCAATTTGCTAGACAATCAGATCTCTGTGGGAAGCAAATCTGCTTAGTCATTCCTCGGTCCTATCTCTACTTATTACTCAGATCTTTGCATAGCAGCAAAAGGTCTGTGAATAATGCTCTCGCATTAGAGGCTCGACACATGCCAGTAACCTCAGCCTGCTGGTGTTATTTTTAGCCACATACGTCTGCTGCATCCACGATTATTCCCATTTACAGGAGGACATTCCTGAAAGCTTTCTTACTTTCCATATGCAATTCACAATCTTTTCTTGGCTGTTTATGAGATTTCATCCGCTTTCTTTCTTAAGTTTGAAAGTTACTGGAGCTGCTATTCACTCACGTTTCACAGACTCATGCATGACTTCAACTTTGATAGCAAATGCAAATCACGGCAGCATATTTTCATGAATTTATTGCTTTTAATCCAAAATGAGACTTCCATGTCTGGAGATTGATCTAGATACTTCACCACTTAGGTAAGGATGCATCTTAATGAAAAATCACAGGATGCCAACAACACTGGTTGAAAAGTTACTATTTTCTACGAACACAATGTTCTTCCAGCCCTCCTCCGATTCAGATGTCTACGTGTCTAATAATATTTTTCAGAAATAGTATCCAAAACAATGTCCAACCTCCCTTCAGCTCCGAGAAACATGTTTCAGTTGACTGAACAAATTACTTCCTCAGTATCACACAAAGGATACAGGTAACTGAGTTTCTCTGCCTTTCACTCCTTCTAATCTTGCTGATGTGTTATTTACATTCTGTTCAATAAATGAAATCAAGATTAAAAAGTTGAGCTGCCTGAGGGCACTCTTTGCTAACACAGATTTTCAAATGTACAACTTGTTTTTGACTTTCAATAACAACCAGAGAGATACTTTGGTTTATAAATTACCCATGTGACGTGCGTGTGTAATCAGTGGAGCTCCCACGAAATAACTACATTTTCTCTTCTGTGTACCTGCTCTCTGCTTTTTGATTGTTCTGTACGATCTGTATGAACACGCTGCTCTAGCAGCATCTGGCCAGCTTGCTGGACTAGAACCAAGAGAGCAGGAATTCACGATGTGAACACAAAGAGAAACCTTCGAAGCGAGTAAGGGTGAGAGAGCAATGCTTGAGAATTACAGCGCTGATACACCTCACCGGTGGAAAACAAGGACTAGGCTCTGGGTGGCACACTGGGTTTGTTGGGGGGACTATATTGTACCAGGCCCCAAGCTGAGTGGGATTTGTTGCCAGCCCAACAGTTGCCACTGTTTATTAGAGGCATTTTTCCTCAGCCAGCGAACTGAAAATGACAAGAAAATAATCAACAGTTGTCTGAGAATATAAGCCACCAGCAAGCAGTCCTTCTCAACAGCGTTAAAAAAAAGCAGCCATTAAGCTTGCTTAACACAGCTGGAACTGGAACTGGTTCTGTTTCTAAATTGCTCCTGAAAGCAATGGAAAAGCCCAATTGAGAAAGAAGTAGCTGTAGGAGCCAAATTGCAAATGGCTTGGAAAGCAGGCTTTGCAGCTGACACGTTCTTCAATGCTTGGTAAGAGGGGTCAACAATCTCCGAAGACTGATACGACAAACCGCGTACTTCCTTCCAAACTGGGGGCTAAGTGTGCAAGAAGGACCTCACGCAGAATGCCGCCGATCAGCATTTCTGTCCAGCTTCCCACTTTCGCCAGGATTCTGCTGCTTCTCTCAACATGACGCAGCTCCCAACCCGCGGGCCCGTGTCCACGCTGCCTTGCGCCGTCCGAGACTCGCGCTGTCGGCCGTGCGTGCATGCCAAGGCTGCCATCCCCTCCCGCCACGCACGGCGTCAGAGTACGGGGAGCACAGGAGGCACGCCTGAGAGAGGGACGTGTCTGGAGCAAGCGTATTGCCGAGGTGTCCTTGTTGGTTGCTCCCTGACAGACAACCACAAGACTGACATGGTTTGCTTCTCGGGACCAAACCAGCTCCTGACAATTAAATATACACAAGTGTCCTCCGTCCTCCGCTGAGCAGGGTCTAACACCAGCACCAAGGCACCAAGAAAGAGATCATTTGCTCTTCTCCCTTGCTGGGAAAGGGGGTTCCTTCCCATCCTTTCTTTGTCTCATTCTTCTCCTTCCTTCTCCCCCTTCCCCATTAGTGCAGTTACAACGAGAAAGCTGTAACTACAATAATGCTGCACCTAGATAAAGCGGGAAATGGCACAGGATTACTCCTATTATATCTTGAAGCGTTCAAGGCTGAGGGACTGCAATGCTCATAAATAACACTTCAAGCAATTCTACCAGAGGTCCTTAGCTCAATGTGACATAATTGCACTCTCGCAGGTGCACTACTTAGCCTGCAGCCATTTCAGAGAATTGCTAAAAATTAAAATAGAAAAATAATTTAAAAATTCACCGGCTCACACAAAGCTTCTTACTTAAAAAGTACAGCACTAAACTCTACTTTAATTGAGGTATTTCTGAGGTAAAGTAGAACCAAGATGGCTGAGATCCCAATTTCCTTGCCTAAATGTACAAAATGCAACAGAAATTTAAATTAAAAATACAGAAGTATTGTAGAAGTAGGACCTTTTTTTTTTAACAGAAAAACCTTGTTGTGGTAAAACTCTCAGCTGGACCCAAACTGAAAACAGACCAACGGAATTAGACATACACAATCTGTATTATACAGATCTGCACTGACGAACCCAGTGATAAAGCTTCATTGAACATATGCAGCAGAGGAAAGACAGATTTTAGAAATTCAAATAAGCCAGGATGTGATATTTTTTAATATGACTTTATGAACTTTTAATTAGATCAAGACCTGAGAGTATTAAATAGTTTCTGAAAAAATACATGTTGCAAAAATGTCCAACCTACTGTTAATTCCTGAAGATTTCCTATGAAGCTCGAATAAGTATCAGTAACTCTAAATTCTTGGACCAATTTCTCAATATAGACATAGCCCACAACCAAAACCTTGAAATCAAAACGCAATGAATTTTGAGGGGTTTTTTTCGATACATCATCACCTTTCTCCTGACAAAGAGAATTTCCTTACAGAGATTAGAACCTGACTATTATATTTAAGCCTATAATGTCTAATAACTGGGTTATTTAAATGTTTGGCAACAGCAAACAGCAAGGAAGCTTCTCAAGCAGGAGAACAAAAGCAAAAAGCAGCAAATAAAAGCAATCAGCCACAAGACTGCCCAGAAACTTCTTTATTCACCTGTAATTCTATTTCTGAAACCAGATGACAATCACCTGCTCTTAGGCCAGCTAAGAATCATGTGATTTTGAAGAGCATAACTCATCTGTTCACATCTTTTCAGCAATTACCTTCTCGAACTCTTGCAATTTTCCTTTGCGATCCACAATTCAGTTGTGCCTCAGTTGGTCCGTTTGTGTTCTGTTAGGCTTTAACAGAAACTGAGCCTGGGAAGGGTCCGAAGGGCTGGCCGCTCCCCGCTGTAGGCAGGAGCAGCCCCACGTTTATTTGGGCCTGGTTTTGGGTTGGGTTTTTGCTTCTTGAGGATCGCTTCCTTTGGTGACAGACAACAGACCCCTCCAGCACCCAGAGGTGAGGCCGTTCCCAGCCACCTCCAGAGCCAGACTCACAACAGTCCTCCGCTATCCCAGGGTACTTTAAAGGACAGCAAATTCATTTTTTCCTGGCTTTAGGAAAGCTTTTCCTATTCAGAAAAACTGAGAGGTCTACTTCTCTTTCTAATGAATCTGTGACCATTCTTCCCTCCTGGCTCTGCACTCCAGGTCTGGCCTCTGCCAGCGCTCTCTGGCAGGGGTTCACCTCCTCCATAGGCTCTTGCTGAGCTTTCCCAGCTCACACAGCACTTGTCCACCTTGTCCCACCACTGCTTCCTCGTCATCCATTTCTCCGATGCTGAGTACACGAAGCAAGGTGTTCTTTAAATAGCCCGCATCAGCCGACAACAAGATTTTTATTATTCATCCAGTAGGCTGAAACGTGTCATACCCCACACCGGTGTCTGAACATTTCCTTCAGAAATTAAATGGCTGAATTAATGGCTGAATAGTCCTTGAAATTGTACCCATCACGCTTCCAACTTCCCTTTGCCACCTGCAGCCATCTTCTTTGTCCATCATGGTTGTTCATCTTCGTCAAATTTATGGCAAGCACTCGGTCTTGGAAGGAACAACACACAAAGAAGCACGGTAAAGATGAGAAACAACAGGGGTGGGGCGGGCTGTGTGTGTCTTTAACAAAAGCCGGGTGTAGAAGTTATTAATTAACTGCAGAGACATGGCAGGAGTGATTCGAAGAACAATTTAAATAATTGGCACAATGCATTTGCTTGATGCATCTGAGAATTATATGCCCCCACCTTTTCACTAAAGCACTAAATGACATAAAATTATTTAGGAAAGCATGTTCATTAAATTCTACCATACCGTGAGAAGCAGGCCTTTACCAAAGTATTTAGAATAAAATATTCATATTTCAGACCATACAGGCAGTAAATGTTGACAGCACCCAGTCTCTGGGACTGCAGTATCTGCACTCCAGGCCCCAGAGGAGCAGTGTTAATTGTTTCTTTTTAAAGCAGTGTTTAAAAAAAAGAGCTTTAATTTGATCAAATGAAACTTAACGAAGGTGATTTAGCCTATAAAGTTAATCATCGCTTTGGTGTCACTGTTTCACAGGATTTGGAGACTTCCCATTCCGAGGCAGGAACGCAAACTTCAAGGGCACACCAGTGTTTTTCCCGCTATCGGTTCTACAGATAAAGGAGAAGATGCAGCGCCTGATTCACACGCACACGGCTTCTCCCAATTGCTTTATGATAAATACAATCTTCCTCATCTCGGACTTCTTTGCAGATAAGCCTCTATTCCACACACCTCTCTGCGTACCCTCCGGGCTCCCCGGCGCGTATTGCTGCGCATTCTGGAGCACCTGCAAGGCAGCAAGGTCTGTTAAAGCCCTCACCCGCGGGGCTGGGCTTTCCCCAGCGCGCTCAGGGCCCAATCCAAGGGCCACGCTCAGTCGTCGAGAGTCTTCCCAGTAAGCGCAATACGCAGTCAGTCCGCTCCCTGATTATTCAGCCCGGTCCCCGGTTATTCAGCCTACAGAGGATACCGGCATTACGAAAGCAAAACACACAATTGCAGTAGGGACAAATTCTTTTCCCCGCTTTAAGTTCTCTCCATGTGGGAAACACAGCCTGGGACTGGAGAAGCCACAGGGACTGCCCAGAGATTTCCAAGCTGTTCCGCATTTTTCTGGCAACCAAAATAACCAGAGAGATCACGAGTGCTGAAACTACAATGAGAGTATCTATGTATTTTAAAACTGCATTCTGCATCATGTCTGAAATCAATTTCTTTTCATTATATTCATATTGCTAATGACAAACTGAAGACAAGATCTGGTGCCAAGGTCGATAATTTTCTGTTCCTCCAGGAGGGAAATATGGCGCTCTGAATCCAGGCACTCAGTATCGTACACGTACGGGTCCACAACGTTCCCCTCCTGCAGCAAAACCGGCCAGCAGGCCAGCACCAAGGACCACCAGAACCTGAGTATTATGAATAATTAATCAGCAATGAACAATAACCGTTTGGGATTACGGCATGGGGAGTGCAATCAGAAGACACAAGGCAATTCCTGCAAAGCATCAGAACCCTCGATATTACATTTAGATAGGAAACTCCATACCATGTTCAGGCTTTCTCACATTTTTATTCTTCTCCAGGATGTATTTTCCACTTCCTCATTACCCAATAAAATTAACCTGCACAAAAACACACCCAGGCACTTTCATCCACCAGATCCAGTTCAAAGTCGTCTGATCTCCACTCACATTTTTTGTGCTTTTGCTCATTCACATTCTATCAGTTGCTGGCAACTATTGCAAAGCTGGGTTTTTGTGTGCAGCAGAAGGCTTTTATTTGTGGGATATATAGCATTTTGATAAATACCATAATTTTAAGTGTTTTAAAGCCTGCTTTAGACCTTTAATGAAGTCATACAATACCGAAATGATAATTACAAAGAATTTCTTTAAAGCTACTTTGCTCGGAAAATAAAATGCCTGCACAAACTTGCCAGTTAAAAATCAAAATTGTAATACACTACTTGTAAGCCTTTAGCACAAATAGAATTCCTGACAGATTTATGTTCAGGATAAAAAATGTTACCTGTCAAAAACAGCTATAAAAAAATTAAATATCTGCCTAATGTGAAGCTTCAAGTATTGTGAATGCAGCATTCATTATCATAAATACAGTAGTATGATCTAATTATGTATTCGGTACTAAGTTTGTCAGATAACACAATTTGAAAATGGCACAACTAAATCAAATATGTTCTACTTACCTATTGAGTGATAGTGAAATTGCACATAAAAAGGCTTCTTTACAGTCAATTTTGAGATGCTACAACTTTGCAATGGGTTTTATTTTATTTTAGGGTTTTATCATCAGTTTACCAACCTCTTTTAGAGATTTTTCCAGCATGAGAGTGGAGGGTGTCTTCATATCCAAACACAAATAGATGAGTTCTTATATGAATCATCAATCTTATCACTGTTTATCTTCATCTCATACATATTGCCAAAGTACTCATCTTTTTCCACTGTCCTTCAGTTCGTAATTTAGGAAAAGGCAGTGTAAGTCTTTACAAACCATATGACTGAAATGGAAAAGCAAGGCAAGAATCTGACGGCCAGTTTGCTTGGTTTCAACAACAGGATTATGTTCATCAAGGACAAAGGAATGTGGTTTGTATCATGCATCTTAGACTAAATAAAAAATAGCCTGTCTTGTTAAACTAAAATCAGAGATAAGAAACTATACAAAATCTAAGAAATTGTTTTCTTATGCACTAGAGAGGTAGAGCTGGGGCAAAATTGAAGTAATTAATCTTTCAAATAATAACTCTTCCTCAACATCACACAAATTTCACCTCAATCTAGTCTCTAAATACAGGTCCTTGGGATGTAAACCAGGTCTCACTTTTGCCTTCTGCTCAGACTCGTATGCCGTATGGCACACAACTGTTTCTCTGAGCAGCGGTGAAAGAGCACAGCTTCTGCGGTCTCACCCTTCAGCTGGAGTCATCTCCTCGTAGACGATCCCTCCCCTGCCGTTCTCCGATACGGGCTTGCCCTCACGGCCACCCCAAGACATGCAGCGCTTGTTCAGCAGGCGCATTTTTAACTGTTCTTCAGGAATCACGTGCTACACCTATCTTCTGTGGTGGTCCAAATCTTCTTCTCCTTCCGCTTCTCCCTCCTTGCGAAGCAAGGTTTTGACCATTCCCTTGTTGTCAGGTTCCAGCTGCTTTACTGTCAGCCTGAACGCATTCTCACAGCGCCTCTTTTGACACATTCCGCCGTCTGACCGGAGTGTCTCCAGGGGATTTGCAAAGCTGCATTAACGCAAGGAAACAACCTAACTGTTACCATCATCATTTCCATCCCTGTTACTGGCAACACTGATCCTAGGGTCACAGTCCCAGTCTGTCTCCCACATACACGAAACACCCAGTCAAAAGAGCATTCCTGTTTCCAAGAGCTCACCACGTGTGCACATTGAAGGACTGTAAAAACGGGTTCAGAAGAATCACTGCGTATTGCTTCCTGACTCAGAGGAAGATGTCTAATTTACTGAGACATCTGCATTCAGGTTTTTTCCTGACTCCATTTTCTCTGAACATTTGAAACTTGAAAAAGCAAATTTATACCCATTTAATGAAAAACAAGGCAAAGCGGGGTCCTATTATATGCACAAAACCACATAACATAAGGCTGCAAAGATACATACAAGAAAATGGAGGAAATTAAGTAGTATACACACATTTAAAATTTACTCACACAAAAGCTAGTATTTATTTCCAGATCCCAGTACTAGCTATCCCCATGAACATACATGAAAGACACGTGGAGGACCATCCCAGATACCACAGGTATCACAGCTTTATGTTCTCACATGTGACTCGCTACTCTTCTCACGGGCACCCATTTCTTATTTATGTTTCCACTTCAGCTGATTTTTTTGTATTATGGTTTTTAGCATACCTTCAACTTCCAGTATTGCACAATTTGAGCCTTTAACTACCCTGATTTTTGCATTTTGTCTCGCCTTTGTTTACTTATTTTACCTGATTTCTTCAACACGAGCAAAGTAGGAGTGACAAACAACCCTTGTACAGCACACTGCTTTCTAAGATTATGACAATCGTAAAACAAACCTAGGTACAGCTATATATAAAATACAGGCCACAAGCATCTGTGAGTACTACTGCCCACAAAACACAGTAATAGAACTCCTCTTCCATTCAAAGGAGATGCTGGGCCTAAACATCTTCCGAAAATATGCACCCAAATTTAATCTTAATAATACAAAGCAAGGGACTAAATTATTTTCTGTCAACATTCAGCTCTCCATGATATTGTTCCAAGTGGGTGAAGAATTTAAAAAAATTCAAAAATGTTGATAAAACAGAAGCTCTATTCATAATGTTGCAGCCAAATTATGAATTGAAGTCATTCCATTATTAACACTGCACAACTGGGGCTTACAGGGGAAATATTGGCACACCACGAATTAGAGTTGCAATAATACAATTCTTGATTCCTAAAACTTAAAATTTTCCCCATGGTGATTATGGTAAGAATAATAATAACATTGTGCAATAACAGTAATGAACCTAATTAGTTCATTAAAATTATGATAGCTGTTATTACTATAGGTCATAAATTAAGACACCAAAATCTTGTACAAGACGCTCTCTGAACATAAATAGAGATGAAATATGTTTTCCTCTGCACAATGGACAAGGCAGCAGCTGTTGCCTTGGTGAAAAAAATAGAGGGATGATTATCTGAAGATGCAAATGAAGTTTCTTTCACTAACCACTGCAAAGGTTGAATATCGAAAATAATGAAAATAATTTTTTCTGCAGATGGAAAGAAACCAGTCGCAGGCCACCGCAGACCAGAGAAAGCTTTTCATTTCCCAGTTCAAGACCTATGACCTGGCAACACTTTCCCTGCTCTATTCTTCTTCCCCTGCCCCCCTCCCCAGAAGAAACTTCCATATATAATGCTATATTTATCATCAAATTTTTAATAGTACGCTTGCTTTCTTTCTGCAACAGGTTTATGGTGTTTCGCGTATGAGCTTTTGGGTATACTTGCATGCATGCATTAACTGCATCTTTGTGAAATATGATATATGATAATAAACACATATCTTGGTATGTGGAGATGAAAACCTTGGGAAAAGTTAAAGAAACACATGATAAATCAATTATTTATGCCCTTTTTATTGCTTCACTGGCCAGATAATTCTCTGTTCCCTGGAGCTTTACTCTGACATTCCAATCCAGCGAGCAGAGTACAGCATCCATCATTTACTTGAAACCAACATACCAAATAAATATTTCTTCCATCTGCCTCTAATGTGAAATGTCACCTCTTTTCTGCAAGCATGGGCAAGGTTCAGTCTTAAAAGGGCTCCAGGTTTCCCTGCTATCAAAGCTTTGGGGTCTGACAGCACCCAGGCTCCAAGCAGGGGAAGGCCAAGGAAGACGGCACCATCGAGACAGGACATGCCAACACCCTGCTCACAGCCCCTCCAAGCCTTGGAAGACCCCAGATCAGCTACCTTGAGTACAGGTAACTCACATGGAAAATGGTTCATCAGCAATTCCTATCACTACAGTCCATCCTTTCTCGGGTTTCCCAGGAAAATGGCACTAGATGCTGTGCCACTAGGTGAAACCCTCTGTGGAAGTCAGCCTCACCTGCCCTAAATATCGCATCCGGTTGACTTCTGAGTTAAGTAGCCAGGTCCACCTGTTTGCAAACGTTTTTTACCACTGGCACAGACAGTCTGACTCTTTCATAAACAAATACTTTATACAGAAAAGATGTTTACTATAACCTGAGCCGCATCCTACACATCTTACGACTGGCATACTCCGCTGTCAAAGCCAGGGGTCATATCCCTAGACAGACAAACGCCCTTTGGCCACCTCCCTCCGAGAAGCAGCCTTTCTGTAACATTGCTGCTCCGTTACCCAGCATCCCAGATCCACGCTTTTGTGAGGCTAGTATTTTAAATTCACTTGCTTTTTATTTTCCTGTCCTAACAATTTAGGTTAATGCCAGTTGATTTAGACATGAGTGAACCTGAATTATGACCAAACTATAGCCAAAAAAGAATATGATAGAAAGACATCATCTAAAAATATGTGAGGAATTACAATGATAGGGTTGCACTTCAGCTGGGAGATGGCATCCGATTTTGCTTTCAGATATAAACCTAGAGCCGTCACAGAACAGGTAACTCTCAAAGTATGCTAATTAGTCAGAATCTGTGGATGCTTCCTAGGCATGGATTTATTTTTGTTTCATGTGCAACTTCAGTGGGGGTCTTCAGTTTTTAAAAAAAAAGGTTATCATCTGTGCATTTTTAAAGGAAATAATGAATAATTCAATTTTAAGAAAGGAAGCGTAGGAACAATTGATTCAAGCTTTCCTTTTCACCGTATTATTTATGCCGGCATTTCTTTTCATATGAGGTAAGCTCCTCTTTCTTTAAAGAACTAATATTTCTAGAACAATTGTTTTTAATTCCAAAAATCTCAAAATGCTTTCCAAGCACTGAGCCTCATTTCGTGAAATGAGCTTGATGAATGAACAGGAAAAGACAAAAAGTGCTACAGACTATTAGCAATGTTTTCCTACGAGCTGTTCTATTTACAGTAAGAAAAATGTTGTCTGTTGAAGGGTTTAAAGAAAAACAGGGGAAAAAGCCCCCAATGTCTTAAAAACAACAGAACTTTTAAGAAAATTGCTGTACCCATAGTGCAAGCATGGTAAACTGAGACAGAGGCAAATGTTTTCTTCAGCAATTCACAGTTGTTTCTCACTCTGCTTTATGTTTTTCTTAATAAACCACCCAAAGTTCATGCTCCATTCCATAGTATACTATAGTATCACAGCTTCTTGAGGACCTGGTTCTGCTTTTGCTTTCCTTTCGTTTTCCTTCTTTTGCCACCACCAATCCATTGTTCCCTACAGTCAGAGAGCTGTAAAGGAGGGAGGGGTCTCACTGGTCCTGGAAACGCCTGCCATACCCTCCTGCTGCAAGACACGCTTCTTCCTGTCAGAGGAACGCACCAACTCCAGGTGACACAAAAATTCTCCCCCTCCCTCTAAACTCTGGGAAGCTTCTAAAGGTCTTCAGACCTGGTTTCCAAAATAATGGCTTCGGCATTCGCTCTTTTATTTTGCCTCCTCTCTTTTTTTGGTGTTAAGGTTCACGTTTTCGACTTCTCTCTGGAACAATGAGAAGCAAAAAAAAATGCACTTTAAAAAATGAAAGCTGGCTCTCTCAAAACCGTCTCAGCCTGGTAGCTGGAGCTTTGTAAATCATACCAAAACCTGCAAGGATATAGAAACTAGGGAAAGCATTGTGAGAGAACATGAAAGACTAACTTCCTTAGAGGAGACAAATTTTGTCAGAGCAACCTGGAAGTGGAAGATGCCCGACCCCCTCTTCTTCTTCTCTCACATCCTGCACTCGTGTCTTCACAGTCATTCCTGGGGTCCACATGCCGGTGAGCACTACTGGCAAGCACACAACTAAAGCCACAGAACACCGTTCCAGATCCCATTTTTAACTCCAGCATTTTCTGTCTGCTTCTTTCAAAAGTACTAATACACAGGTTAGGCACTGAGGAGATCTAAAAATCTTGCCAAAAAATACCTGTGTTCAGCCAGAGAACTTTTAACTCCCTGGCACCGGATACGCAGGTCTCTCATACTTGAAAAAAGCTCACTTAAAGGTTAGGCATAAATACACGTTGCTTATGGCTTCGTTGGTAAAGTGTCCTCACCCATCTTATGAAGACAACGGAACGTCAGAAAAACAAATAGCAGGAACTTCTGATAACACCTTCAGCACCAGGATTTCTTCTATCAGGCACACATACCCATCGCTGGCTTACGCCTGTAGCTGCCAGTCATGATGCCAAACACAGAAGTCTAATTCAGATGCCGTCTCCGAGCTGGCATGGCACACATCTGGTATGTTTGTTGTCATGAAATCTGCTCCTGGCCTTCTCAGAAACATGGCCAGCAGGCTTCCCCTTGTCCATCTCGTTGCTGCAGCAGTCCAGATGTTTGCCTTTGTTCCACCCCAGTCAGAAAAATCATGAAACATTTTCTGATTTCCTTGCGGGCAGAGCTGTGTAAGCACAGCTGGTACAAACCACTGACGAAGAATCTGCCTGGCACCAGCTGCAAAGGAGAGAAGAAGTGCAGCCTACAGTGCCAGCCACGCTTTTGTTTCGTCTTTGAGTGAGGAGCTGAAACACACTTCTGAACCTCGCTGGATCCCCTGCATCACCTGAGATCTCCTAACGCGGGCCAGTGCCATCGCAGCTCCGTTACACTGCTGCTGGGCAGCTAGACTGTCCTCTTCTGTCCCACACAGGGGATAAAACAATATTGCCATCGCTCAGGATTTTGATGTGAAGAACGAACTTGAACCTCGATGCTAAAAAATTCCAGTGAATCCTGATTTTTAAAATGTAGGTGCTCAGCAATTTCTAAACATCTAGTCCTCTTGAGGGGTACTCAAGACCGGTACTTCCAAGTATGAGGCCGTTCAGGTCAATGGTCAGATTTTCAGATCTTATCCATCATTTGCAAAACTAGTGTGGTGAGGAATCTTCAGACTCTGCTGCCGGAGCTGCGGGGATCCCCGAGATGCGATTACCAGAGGCTATCGCCGTGCCAGCTGCCTCTGCAGGGCACGGCCGACGTCTCCCCCCGCCTTCACCAACCTCTGGGGCCCAGAGAGTGCATTCAAGAAAAGACAGCATCAGTATATTTTCAGGGGGAAACTGGTCTGCCTTTCTAGTCTACCTGTTCCTAGAATTTACTCTCTGTGCTACAGGTATCAATCTCCTCTTTTGATTTCCGTGGGGCTGAACACAAGCTCGGATGGAGAAAAGGCACACCTCTGCTAAGGTCTGACTGTTTTGCCTAGTGACACTGGAGTACGTGCTCAGATTAAATTCCGAGGTCTGACTGTCAGAATTCATTCCATGAAAGAATACCGATTAGAAATTGCATAGCCATGTCATTAACAGATGATAATTTAATAAAGTGAAATATTTTTGCATAGGAAAAGAGTAAAAAAATCAGCATGTTTTCTGGCATAAAACCAAAACGTGAGTCATCTCTCCTGCACCAGAAACAAGTGGAACAATTAAAAGGGAAAACAGCTTTGCTTCTGGAAGAAGTTACGACTTTCCCTTAATCAAATGCATGAACTTTCATCAGTAAGTGCCTTAATGTGCAAAGGGAAAATGACAATTTTCAGAGCTCTTCTCCGTGGAAGGGTATTACATTATATCTTTTCCATTCTGAATGTCCCAGACACATTTTACAAGTGCCTACAGATACTGTAAAAGTGGGATTGAAATCTGTATTAAAATTGCAACCCATCTCCAGTTTCAGGTCATTGAGATACAAAAGGTCATGATATTTGCCTTTCATTTTTCTTCTCTCAGCATACTAAAACTTGAGACTATAAAGAATGCTGTATGAAATATAATTTCGTGCCAATTGCATGAAGAATATACAGTGATTAAGTAAGTAGTTTGACCTGAGTTGTTTAATCCTATTCACCTAGAATCACCTTGCAAAATTTGGCTTCTCAGTGCAAGTCGGAATATTTTAAAGAATACAGGAAAGGATTCAAGGTGAAAAAAAGGCCACAAAAGATTAAAATCTGGTTCATCTTTAGGTCAAAAAAATTGTCTCTGAATAAAAACAATGAAAAAACCGCATGAGTGACTTCTCTTTTACCTTCACCATAGAATACATTATTTTCAGTGTGGGACCTGAGAATATAAAGTCTGACAAACGAGGTGCTAGGGCAGAGATGGACTCTCTCCTCCCGCTCCCACAAACTTGAGACAAGCTTCAGAATAAAGCTTTCAATCCTGTTTACACACAACCCCTTCTTGCGTCCTACCAGTGAAGAAAGGAGACAAAGTCAGCAAACCTTGCATCTGCTTTCAGGCTACTTCACGCTTTCAGATGGACGTGAAGAGGCCGCAGTGCAAATGAGAGTCAGAGCTGGCATTTCTGCTGAAATTATTAGATTCACCGACTTTTAGGAACTGAAATGGGCCATTATCACCATCCAGTTTGACCTCCTGCCTATTGACAACCATAGGTTTTTACCAATTTATTCCTGAAGTGAGCCCATAATAGCTATTCCAGCTATCTTCTACCTTTTAAAATAGGCCCATTTTGATTCTGAGACAGTAAGTAATGGATATTCTGCCTCATTCCTCAGTAAATTTTCAATCGGTTAAATCAATCTCACTATTAAAGCATAATGCCTCAGTTCTAGGGCAACATCATGTCCCGTATTTTTCACGTACTCTAAATACGTTGTCCAAGCTTCGCACGTCACTTCTGCCAAGCAGGTATTTATCACAGCACACGCATCAAAGCGAAGGCTGTCTTTTAGCATCCCACAGCAGGGACTCCCCAGACTCACATTGGTCCATAAAAGTTACTATAAAGGCAAAAGCACAGTTACTGCGTAATTAACTGCTCGGCAGCCAGGCTCAGGAACACAACCCCGGGGGCCATTCCCAGCGCTACGGGGACAGCGTGCCTCCTGGGCTGTTCGCCTGCTTCCCCTGTGGTAGCCTCAGGGGCTCAAGGCATATCTGGAGGCTTCGTTAGACAGAGCGACATACTGACACAGTCACCAAAGCATGGTCTTGTCTCGGTGTAAGGGCACTCATCGCGCAGCTCTGGCCTGTCTCCCGTCAGACCTCCAGTGTCCCCCAGCAGCTCCCAGCCGGCGACGGCCAGCTCCAGTGCTGGAAAACATCGCATCCTCAATAAAACGAGCACGTGAAAACGTGTTTCCTAATTTTGGAGGGAAATTTCAGAAGCTGCTTTGCGTCACTCTCCTGACACTTCTGCACACGCGTACGATCACAGCAGCCGCAACCCAAAAAGCAGCTCAGACTTGTGATACTTGTTCCCTTTCCCGTCACTCCTCGTCCCCTCGGGCGTGCTGGCAGGTCACAGGGCAGTGACAGGGCTGGCTGGGCTTCCCCTCTTTTCCTCCTTTGTTCACCAAGAGGAACGCCTGACGAGGTCACGGAACGACCCCAAAGGAGGGGAGAGAAGAGGGAGAAGAGGGCAGGGGCTCTGTGTGCTGGGGCCGACCCCTTCGCCCCGCAGCCCTGGCTGCAGCAGCCCTGCCACAGCTCGCTGATGGGCACCGATGGAGCCGAGCTGGCTGGAAGAGGAGGGCGAGGCGCTCCTGCAGCCTGACCAATTTCTGGAGCCACATCGATAGCGAGCCCAGAGCGAGCAGTCACGAAATAATGTCATAACCTGCCGATTCCATTCTCAACCTCCTGACTACCCTTTGAGGAGCACATTCGAGAGAGCGTTCACCAGAGGGTAAGGGCTTTCTATTTACACTGCTGTGCTGTGGATCTCCAAAGATAACGGATTTTTTTTTTTAATCTGCTCCTTTTGAAGAGATAAAGTATTCAGCAGGCTGATAGAGGTTTCAGCTGCAGCTCTCTTGCTTCCTCACCCTTAAGTGTAATAGCTCATCAGATGCAGCTTGCCAGATCTGCTTCTCTCCCCCCTCCCCATCATTTCTGCCGTCCTTTTCAGCATCCAGGGTTTTAAAGAGTTTCTGCTCACGGGGTTTATGGCAGGACACTCGCATGTCTGCTGATGCCGCCTCACATTACTAATTTATCATCTGGAATCTGTATCTTCTCACTTCCACCTGCATGATGGATTGTTATTGTTTTTTTAGTGAAACTGAAATTTGACTTTGTGCTGTGACTACTAACTTCACGCCTTCAACGGATGCTAAACCACTTCATTCTCTTTTCGTAAACACCACCTACAAATATCTGTTTAACTTTCCTGAACACATTATCTCACTGTATTGTGCATTCATGATCCTACTCTTAGGCAGAAGTCATAATTTGTTACCATTAAAATCTTGTTACAGAGGATTATTTTCAATCAGTTGTTGAAATTTAGCTTCTATGCTAGAAAACAGGGAAAAACAGACAGAAAGCAAGAGCGTGATGGACTTATTTTCCAGAATGCTTGTCTGCATTCACGCTCAGGATATTAGATGGTTTACCTCCTCAAAGAGGAGTCAGAAGGGAGTTAAAGATAAAAGGAGAAAGACTAGTTTGACACTGAAGGACTAGAAATCATTTTTTTTAAACAGTATTTAGGAAAAAAGAGAAAAATATAAAACCTAGTTTATGCCAAACCTTCCTCCCACTCTTGGCCCCACTGTATGTTATATATGTATATTAGATTTTCAATAAATTTATTATTGAAAAAAGAATACTAATTTGTTTTCTGTTAAAGACATAAAAACCATAAATAACTCTCAGTTCCTGCACTTTGAAGTGTCAGGTGTCATTTTGCAGTGCAAAGTTTATTAGCCTTAAAAGTCCTTTTCTTCTTTCGCTTTGTGCTACTGTTCTTTTTATCATGTGTCACATTTATGGAAAACTTAACTAACATTTCAGAGTGCCCTGTTTATACCACAGATGGTGTATTGTTAATTTATATATTTATTTTTATTTACTTTTTTCTCTTTTCTGACTTAGAAATTTAATGACCTCTCTTATACCTTATGCCCAGGGGAAGTACGAAGACTGAGTAGGGTGTATAAGAAACAGAAGCTGATTTTATAGCTGTTAAATATGAAATATGTTGTTTATAAGAGAGCAGTTAGAGCCTGATACCCCTATAAAAACGCTCAAAGTCTGATGAGGAGACGCTTGCAGTTGTGGGGAAGAGCAACTTGTCCACAAGTCATCCTACAGAATTGAACAGGAACTCCTGGGGAACAACTGCGTGCGGAAGAACAACACACGTCACAGCACAGCACCAAGGAGGAGGACGCGCTGCCTCCATTTTTCCAGAGCGGAAACTCAAAAAGGAAGCAGCCAGTTCAGTGAAGTTTGGTTCAGCAAAGATGCTTCAATTTTAACCATGATCTTAACATTGATCAGGAAAATATTTAACACTTCAACATTTTTAAACATAAATTCATCACTGGAGTTAAAGACCCATTCAGACAAACCCAGGTCTAGATGCCTGAGGTATCAAATAGGAAGTCTCTCGCAGAACTGGGATTTTACTACGGTTTTCCTGAACATCAGCCTAAGGCATTCAGAACACAACCCATCCTCTCCCTACCTAATACACCTTGGGGAGGGATTAAATGTTGGACCTTTTTTGTCCTTGTGGGTTTAAAAACACTCACAAGGAATGAAAACGGTCCCGGTCTCTCTGCAGCAGGCACATCTAGAGGAAGCCGGCACAAAATACGACTGCTAAGCTATCGCCACTGGCACCTTGGCACCTTCCTTGCTCTGCCTGCCGAAAGCAACGTACGCAGTGGGTATTCGAGGCTTTTGGAAAGGATGATAAGAGACATAAAGGCTGCAAAACTAAGCTAGGGCAGTAAGGAGGTGCGAAGAAAGGAAGAAAGTAGAGTAAAAGCAGGTGAAGTATAAAACCAACTCAGACAACTGAGCTGAAACAGGAGCTAACAAGAAAACTCACACTCAGTGCAAACAAAGTGAAACAAAGCATAAGAGAGAAATGTTGTCAGCAGTGCCCATCGCGCTGAGTGGGAAGGCAGGCAAACTATCAAGAAAAAACAGAGATGCTGAAGGCAAAGTTTTTCATGAACAGAAACGATTTTGCACAGATCTCCACTGGCTTTCACCCCAGTGGCAGACCCCAAGCCCGTGCTCAGGGCAGATCGCCACTTCTGAAAGTCCCGACTCTTCTCATACGACGCACTTTCGCAACGTTCATGATGTTACCTGTGTGTTACATGTGGAATATGTATTATCTATATACACCTTCACAATTTTGCCACTGTAAGAGCATTGTTTCTGCTTCTGATTGCAGAAATGCTGATAGCAAACACGCATTATGGCAGAAAAACTGTGAAGCTCTAGAGAATCTACCATGCCTATATTTACACATCAGCTCAGGATGGATATCTTCTGTATTACAGTTAACTTTGCAGCTATTTCCATTTTCCCCCCATGGCTTCAAAGAAGTCAATAAGCAATTGATAAATCTTCTGTCACCCTGGGTAATTAATGGGAGTTACACAGCATTGGCTGCATCAATTTTTGTGTATGTGAAAAGCAAAAAATTGATTTCAGAAACTTACTGGTGCTTATTGATTTAGTGCCTGTCCCCAGACCATTCCCATTTAATGCTTTTGTGCGGTCATTGAAAAAAATTTCAAGACTGTCAAATAAAATCTCTTTCTTCAGAGCTTTATCTGTTACATTATTTTGCAAGTATTTTTAGCCTCAGCAATATGTTTTCAGGCTGAGCTTCAGGCTTCTAAGATTTTCATCACCTAGAAAATAAGCACAAACAAACTGACCCAACCAACCGTTAAGTGGAGGCGTTTCAAAGGTTCGGTATCCTTTTAAGAAAGCAAAAAATCCACCTGCAAAAATCCATACTGAGACTGCACAGGTTTAAGACGGGTTTACAGACAAATCAAAGTACTTGTGTATCTAACAGTCCAATTTGCATCTGCATGCATCTGATTGGCGGCCGAATACCGTGAACATCCATAAAAATTGTTCCCCCGAGCAGCCAGGTTTGTTCCCAGAACGCAGCGACCAGCAGAGGATCACAGGGACAACGCGACAGAGGTAAACGGACCGTACGGAAGAACAGCAGCCTTTGGGGAAATGTGTCCGCAGGCACCTGCAGCCCACAGCTCATCACCCACATTTGTGAAGGCACAACAGGCAGAACAGCAAGGGAAAATTGCTTTTCTAGTTTTCATTTTTAGGTATTAGTCCAGCTTTTTTAAAAATAACATTGAACAGGGAGTCATTCGATTCTGAACCCTTTAGCCTCATCCTGTTCCAGGCCTTACAGACGACAGCGCCGGGTTGCTCTCGCTTTCGGCACGGTGACACTGCGCAGCCTTTCCTTCCTTCCCTTCCTGCCTACAGAGGCTGTCTCCTAGACCCTGCTGCCAGGCCCAACAGCAAACACTCCTGATGCTCATGAGTTTGCTGCGAGGAGCAGCTAAAATGAGATTCAGAATTCTTAATGAGATACCAGCCACTCTCCTTTGCAAAGGGACGACGTACCCCCGCTCTTCAAATGCTGAATTAAGTTGACTTTTTTTTCAACAACATTTTTGTTGTAAGGAAATCCACTTTGTTTCTACAGGATGTATGGGTGTAAGCTGTGTGCTGAGCTGCGAAGCGAGGGTGGATGAAAGACAGTCGGGTTCTTACCTACTTTGAAAACTCAGTGTAGTGTCTTTCGGAGTAATTTTGCAGTGGCATTTCAAAACTTCATGTCAAAAAACTAAGTGACAATTTGCTTCCATGGGAGTGACGCATATGTGCATTGTCTGATACACACACAAAAGAATAAGGTAAGAATGTGTCTGCACTCATAATTCATATAGAAAGCACGACAACCGAAGACCAGCCAAGTCCCTTCATACACAAACACCAGCCTCAGATACATCCAAAGGTGCTCTCGGGTCTCTGGAAGTGCAGAGCATGACTTGCACGACGTTCCTCCACCCCACGCCACCATACCTTTGCTCTCTGTGTAAGGCACCAGTCTGCTAAGAAGCCTTCGTTGGGTCTGAACGCACACCAGGCCACGCAGCCTCCAAACCCGCTCGGCACAGCGTCTGTCCAGGCTTTAAACTCTCCGCACTCAGCGTCTTCTTCTGGAAAACAAACAAGTGACAGCTGTGCAACAGAATCTTTTCTTATTGCCTGCATAATGTAATGAGATCCTCCGAAACATGAAATAAAAACTAGGAATAGTGTTATTTCTAAAGACATGGTAAGTACTGAGATGAACTTTAATATGTGAATTACAGAAAAAGAAATCAAATCACACAAAACCCATTTCCAGTTGTGTAGCTGATAGCGGGAACACCAAGCACATATATCAATCTACTGTGAGACAATGATAAAAGCAATTTTTAATAAGAACTAACAAACTGAAATTTAACAGGATGACTTGTCAGTTTGATATCCACCAAGTCAATGATCCCACATCTGAGTAAGGACGACTAATTATTTAAGCAACATTGTTGTGGTGACAGTGTCAATTCCATAAAAAGTTTCCATTTTTCACCCACAGAGTAATAAAGGATCCCTACGTAGTCTAGTAATGACTGCCCTTGAACACTGGGAAAATGTTCTCTGAAGTATTTCAAAAGGAACTATAGGTAAATAAATAAACAGTTATTATTTCCTTATTTTGTTTAACATTTGCACTTTAATACCCAGTGAATATTTTATAAAATAATATTTAACTGCTTTTAAAAACTTGCTGCAAAACATTGACTTGCTACTGGACAAATAATTTTTCTTTTACTACAATGAGAACATAAATGACCATGACGATATAACAGAAACAGAGATTTTACAATCACAGATGTAAACAGAGGAATAGATACTGGAAAAGTTGAAAGCCATGACAATTGTATTCTGAAGTTTATACACCGATGAAGAAGCGTTATTCGTTCCTAAGCTGCTTGACACCTTTACGAACACAATTACTCTTTCAGCACAGTTCTTTTGTCCATAGCTGTCCTTGCTCTGTAAATTTACCATCCCTACACTTTATTATTAATATATGACTTTCATTAGTTTATAAATGTATTATTTTCACAACATCACAAATGAAAACTCCCTAGAATTCTCTTTCACTTACATAAAGTTAAGAATTTGCAAGGGCCTATTTTACTCTAAAAAAGAAATATAATCTGCTTATTCCATGGTCATGTATGAAAATCACACTGAACAGCACACCACTGCACAGCTGTTACTTTTCTCTGTCTTCTCAAACACGTTCACAGCACAAGCACCCAGACACCAAAAGGAGGACGTAAGTTTTCAAATGTAGAGGTGCATTATGCATTAAATTCAAACCAAGAGTTACATAAAAGACGACTGGTATCTGGCAGGCAGCTCCTTCTTCTCTCATCCCATTGCAGGATTAAGGTCAATAAAGCTTATCAAGCAATATATTAACTAATCAATCACCTTTACTCTGTCAATAACCTCACTCCTACCGAATTCTGAGCTAGAGGAAATAGCTTCAACTCATTTGAAATCATCAGACTACAGGCAATAGGAAAATAGTATTTTACTGCCGTATGTCGTAGTTTATAACCCACCAAGGGCCTAAATGCCAAGCCTCCTACCAGGTGTGACTCCACTGATACAAACTACAAGTTCCTTGGCTTATGGCGGGTGAATGCAGAGTCGAGCAGGGACGTGAGAACCTGCAGCTTTTATCTGTTGCTTCTGCGGTGTTTAGGTCACCCCGCCCACACCATCCATATTCCACACCATCAGCCACCAGTGCACCCACGTCACATGTGACTGACGCGGCATTAGTTACCCGACATCAAAAGCGACTACACAGGACAGCAGAAGTTGAAGATGCCATCAGACCACATTCATTACAGCCGACAGAAAGAATCAGACTGCCACGTGATGAGTGATTCACCCTGGAAAACACAGATGCTACTTGCTGTCATGTAACACAGCTATGGATATTGCCCTGCACAGAAAGTAGCTGGATCACGGTAAAATTTCCCGTGGTATCAATACAGGCTGGGGATGAAAGGATGGAGAGCAGCCCTGCCGAGAAGGACTCCGGGGTGCTGGGGCATGAGAAGCTGGACATGACCCGGCAATGTGCGCTGGCAGCCCAGCAGGCTGACCGTGCCCTGGGCTGCATCCCCAGCAGTGTGGGCACAGGGCGAGGGAGGGGATTCTGCCCCGCTCTGCTGAGACCCCCCGGGAGTCCTGCGTCCAGCTCTGGAGCCCTCAGCACAGGACAGAGCTGGAGCTGTGGGAGCGGGGCCAGAGGAGGCCCCAGCAACGATCCGAGGGCTGGAACCCCTCTGCTGGGAGGAAAGGCTGGGAGAGCTGGGGCTGCTCAGGCTGGGGAAGGGAAGGGTCTGGGGAGACCTCAGAGCAGCCTGGCAGTGCTTAGAGGGTGCCCGTAGGAAAGATGGGGACAGGCTTTTTAGCCGGACCTGTTGCGACAGGACAGGGGGCAATGGCTTTCAACTCAAAGAGGGCAGATTTAGACTGGATAGAAGGAAGAATTTTTTACAATGAGGGTGGTGAGGCCCTGGCCCAGGTTGCCCAGAGAGGTGGTCGATGCCCCATCCCTGGGAACATTCAAGGCCAGGCTGGATGGGGCTCCGAGCACCCTGATCCAGTGGGAGATGTCCCTGCTCACTGGGGGGGAGTTGGACGAGACGGCCTTGGAAGGTCCCTTCCAACTCAAATTATTCTATGATTCTGTCTTCCAGCGCAATTTTAATTTATGGCTGCAGTTCTTAATTTTTAGAGTCTTCTTGCCTCCTTGCAACAGATCAACCGAGAGCTGGTAACAAAAACCTTTGAATACCAATGTGGTCATAGACTGCAGTTATGCCAGACAGAAGACTTACTGGTACGTATCCACTCAAATCAACCATCAGGAGCTCAAAGGCCTAATTTCAGAAGTTTAGAGGAAGAATTCTCAAGAACTTGAGAAAACAAAACACCCAAATGCTTTCAAACTGCATCCCTGCAGTAGTGATTGAAATCAAAGCACCTCTTGGAATGTTCTTCTTGGGTTTGCTCTGTATCAGCTGAAATGATTAACAGACGCAGAACAGGCAGGAAGCAAACAGCATTAACAGCTGCACAACACGACTGACGACCACCTTCCCAGGAATAAAGGTTTAAGGCTTTTTGAAATACACAAAACCTCGACCATTCCTAAAATCAGAACACAATCCAGAGCAGGACCATCACGTTATGGCCTCAGCAGACATGAACCAGCATCATTGTCTTGAGGGAAAGAAAACTATCATCAGGCTGTATTGTATCAGCTTGAATTTACAACAACCGAAAACAGTCATTTGGTGTGTCCAGGGGCCATGCATTCCAGAGCTACTTAACACCGAAAAACAGTGCCTTGTAGGAATTTTAGTACTATGCCCAAGCCCTTGGTGGCATTTAAAGCCCTTGCCTCCATTGAAATGAAACTCCTCAGTGCCATTTCAAAAAGTGATTAAAATGTTCAAGAAACAGTCAGATAATTGGAAAATAATTACATGCTAAAACTCTACTAAGAACAAAGAAAAAGTATGCTACACCTATCATGTAATTCATTCACAGTACAAAAGAAATTACATTTTAATGGTATTACAAATATTACATTTATTCAGTGTGTATGATTTATTATTAAAACAGTAAAATGAAATATTCTGTTTAATCAAACGTATTCAAAGTAACTTCCTTGGTTGAAAATGCAAACCCCAATTTGCCTTTTAGCTCTCCATGGAGATTCTCCTCCAGAGAGGGGCTGCACCTGCCCCCTGGGCTGAGCACCACGCGCTCTCTGCGATGCCCCGCTCCCCTCCCCACCTGCTGTCCACTCTGCTGCCTCTGACCCCCCAACGCAGCTTCGCAACGCGTCGAATTCAGAATCCACTGAACTGAACAGGAAGTTCCAGACCAATTTCTGTGAGCTTTGGACTATCCCTCTTCAAAAAGCAAGCAGAAACAGGAGTTGATTCAGACAGCATTGACTCTGAAGGTGAAGCTTTCTATGTAGTCCAGTGGCCTTAGGACCAGACTAAAACTTATTTTATTTCAGAAGTCTGTATTTTCTAATAAATAGCTATGTAAATACAATAGTATTTATTCACAATTCAATTTGAAGAATCTCTGAGAATAAACGCAATTCTCCGGTCATTCAGTTTTTCCTCTCTGGGGTCATTTTCCAATAGCCCTGATTGCACAGAATAACAGCCAGAGGTTTTGTTGACTGCAAAACATTTATGTTGGAAGTTGTTGGACTCATCTAGTTTTTCCCCCGAGGCCCATTTATGTACCATACACGCTATGCACATACACCTAGGCAAGATCCGAGGAGTGTGTGAGGAACCCGGGGGCAAGGCAGCCCGGCCACGGCAGCACCCTGACGGAGCCACCTCCGGGGAGCCCCTCGGCTGGGGGCTTCCGAGCCCAGCCCCTTGCGCCGGCGGCTCGCAGGCACTGCCGGTCATTGCAGCCAGGCACAGAGTGGCACGTAGATGGGCCCTTCCTGCCAGTGCCAGCAAGCTTTAAGAGTCCCTTTGCCATAACCATCTGTTTATTTATTTGTCACTCACGTTTCCCCTCCCCGGTCGTTTCCTGGACTTTATCCGAGCCCGGCCCACTTAGCTATCACTGGTCTTACGTTAGTTTTGCTAGCTACAAATTCCTCGGCAAGGATACGCTTTATAGTGTGAAACTAGAAGTCTTCTTGATGTGCAAACAGAAAATGAGAAATTGTAAAGGTACTTTCTGTTCTAGCTGAAACTCTTATCAACATAAAATTCTCATTCAACTGTCACCAAAGTTCTAGCAAACATCCTTAAAAGTTTTTTTTTTAATTACATCGATACCTTTTAATAGTGCATGCAGTAAAAGTAAACGCGTATTCTACAAATCTCCAGAAAGAAAACATTTCAGGGGTTCTCCTTCTCAGTAAAGACTTTTTGAGGCAGTTGGGGTTTAAAGATACTAGCTAGCGGCTGCTACAATGGACATACTACATCTGCAATTTAAGATTCGGTTGTCTTCGAAAGAATATAAGACAAAAGGATTGTCAGAGAGTTAATTTCAAAAACGAAATGAAAAACCGGCATACATGAAATGAAAACTCTGAAGAACTAGTGAATAAAAAAGTAAGCAGGTACATTAATGCAAAGTTTATTACACTGAATATTTTCCAAATGAAAGATTCAGAGTATTAATGTTTTATTATTGTGGGAATAACTAGGTGTAAATCAAAAGAATGAGCTACCGCATACCACTTCAAGTAGGTTAATTTTCCACTAAAATACAGTTGGTGATTTCAAGAGCATCGTGAAGTCTGACTGTGCTAACGACAACTCAGTTACCTGACTGCTGGGCGCACAGGTTGGCTGTTGCGTAGGCAGTCTGCATACTGATTGCATATGGTGCCCGCAGCCGTTCGCAGGGCTCCGCAGCAAAGCCCCTGATGTCTCACGTGGCTCTTTCACCTGCAGCAGCTCCGCACAAGGGCAGGAGCCTCCGAGCAGGGAGGGCGATGCCCCCTGCTACTGCCCATCATCTTTATTTTCCTTTGCCCTCCTGTTCTGTTAAATAAATGCATAAAATCTGAACATCTCCTCCTACTCTCCTCTCTCTGAGTTCCAGCTCCAACTTCACCCTACTGCAGAAATCATCTACCCATACTTCATTTTCTAGCATGCCCTTTAAACTCACTGCCCTGCAGCTGGTACGGTCCTCCTGGCCGCTGCCTCCGGCTGCAGGAACCGTAGGAACAGGCTCCAAACGTAAACCCAAATAGCTACCGGGTAAACACAAATGACATAGGCTGCTGCTGGAAAGAACGGTTCTTTAAATCCTTTGTAAAACAGTCTTCTATGGATCAAATACCACCTTAATGGAGATCTTCCCTGGCAAACGAAATAGACACATGACACCGTCCTGTACCCAAAGTTGCACTGATATAAAGCCTCAACCCTCATCAGACACATTAATTCCTACATTATAACACAGCAAAACTCTTTCCACCACAGCTCCACAAAGAGCTACCGAGAGTGCCTGGGAACTGGCAGTCGCTATCCCGTCCTGCCTGAATGCTTCTGGGCTCACCAGGCTGGATCATCTCGCTCAAAGCTAAGCAAGCGTGCAACCAAAGCCTACCCAGTCGGATTCCGACACCTCTCTTCGCTGGGCCAAAGACAAATGCTAGAGTAAAGGACAGTGGAGAAAGGCATCCCTGGTAAGTATACTGAAAATAAATTTAAATGTTCTTTTCCCTCTGCTGAACCAGATGATTACAGTCCCATCGAACTCAGAGAAGCGTTGTGTCGTCACTATAAAACATCCCCTTAGTAAAGTACGTCATGTAGCAACGATCTGATGAAAAATTGCTGACATTTGGGTTATAAACGAGCAAATATGTTAATTTAAAAGGTGAAATACACCAAGCGGGCCTGAATTCTAAATAGTTCCCACCTGCTATAAAGAATGAAAGGCCAGGTGGACAGCAGTTTCTGTTATCGTCTACCTGCCCATGATCAAACCTGTGGTCATTAGTTTCACCCAGAAAAACAAACAAGTTTGCTGCTCCTCTGCGTTTCCTTCAGAAGGATGGCAAACCAGACACGGTGGTTTATCTTACACATGGCACTTGAGCCACCTGGTACATGTCCTCTCCGCGACCCGTGGTAAGAGAGAAATCGTTCTATCACGGCTGCTTCCTTGTCTTTCTGTTCTGGCAAGAGGTATCCTGTTTTCCAGATAGTGTGAAACATGCATTGCATCTTTGCCCCCCTGGAGAAAGGAATGGCAATCCCATCTCTACTCTTACGTACCCAAGAAGAGAACCTATGTGAAATATGAGGTGTAAATACATTGATCTTGTCCCCAGAAATTGATGTTTTTCCTCTAGTCAATCCTCGCCTTTACGTTCTACAGAGGCAACAACGGTTTTTCTTTCCTATTTGTTCTCTCAGCTCCTTTTCTTTTATTGATCTCAGTCCATTTTTTCTTTCTTTGTATAAAAACACCTTTTTTTTTATTTTCTCTCTCCACTTTGGTACAGCCAGCCTCTTCATCAATTTAACTTCAATGATACACAAGTCTGAAAAACCGGTAACCACAGATGGCTACGCTTTGGCTTCTGCGATAAAAGAGAGTCTCCCAGGCCTCATTTCAGAAGGATCTTTCTTAATGAATTTTGTAGCTTATGGTTTTCATGCAGTGCTTTTCTTTCACTGTGGTAACAAATGCTTGCCAGTAAGGGGAATTTGCCACGAAACTCTTGATAATGTGCTTTATTCTGCAGTTCTCAATGGATTTGGTGTAATCCAGTTCTGTATTTGTTCAATTAATGCTAAGTTGCATTTCATGCTGGTCATCCAGTCGTCTTAAGCTCTTCAATGAAATAACAGGAGCGCAAGTAATTTTCTATTGCTTTAGGTTTTGAAGATTTATGAAGACAGGATAAAGGCTTATGTCTGTTTGATAGTTCTGTGAAAGCTGTTTTTCTTTACATGATATCGACCCCCTGATTTCTCTAGTTTTAAAAAATATCCTAGAGTTATTGCTGTCATGGATCAGCCCTAAAGTTGTGGGAGAAAACAAGAGTTACAGATAAATTTTGCATAAAAATGAAACTAACAGATTGCATGCCTTTATTGAAATAGGTGGATAACTATTCGCCGGATGGCAGAGCTTGGTGAAGTTTTGCTTTGTTAATGAATTAATTTTTGTAAACTTCCAGGAATAAGGTACATCTTGCATGACAAAACAGTCATGATCTGCATATACACAGAGATTTTATTTATTTATTCAAGGCTGAGAGACGCCCTGAAGACGTTCTGGCTTCAGTCCGTTCCCCAGCACCGGACACAGCTGTCGAAGGTAGAGGCGGCCAAGGCAGCGTTCCGTGTCAGCCTCCCGTGGGAGCTGTGCCGACCAGGACTTCCCCAAACTCAACCGCAGCGCGTCTCCTGACCTTGACAAGTTCTGCGTAGCTCCACGAGGACTTTAAGCAACACTCCACCACCTCCCTTGTGATCTGTATCACAGGACTGGGTATGACTTCCCCGTGCCTCCCGGTGACAAACAGCTATTCAGGAACAGCAAAAGCAGGTTCTCACGACTCAGCTACACAGCGAGTACAGCACCATGGTACAGCTTTAGGAAAGTAATATGTAAACCAGAAAGCAGATTTGTGACTTTGTGTTTCAAGTTATGATATAGCAGGGCACTTTCTCCTTATAAGGTTGCTTCTGTGTGTGTCATTGATTTTGCACTTTATTATTAAAGTGTCTTACAAGAGAAATGGCAACCAGATTTGACACTGGGAGACATATTAATGGTGCAGAACCTGAGAAAAATGGTCACTCTGATAGTTATTAATCAGAGCGAGCTACCGCATGAGCGTCCCCTTGCTCCCCTTTGCTTTGACAAAGAAGCAAATCCTCTGGCATCCTCCAACTCATTTGAACAGTTCCACAACCGCGGATTTCCCTCCTGCTCGTGAAACAAACTGCTTCCTCAAAAACCCTCACACTGGCTCCCAAGCAGTACTTAGCACTTCATGACTCTACAATAGCACAATATATTAAAAAGCAATAAAAGCTTGTTCCTCACTAAAAAAAAAAAAAAAAAAGAAAAAAAAACAAACCACCCCAGTAAGTTAGGTTCCTGTAGTCAGCTGTGATTAGTTCTAATCTAGCTCTCTGGAGGAGGAGGACATGGCACTTAAGACACCGAGCTCCTCTATTCCAAAAGGCTTATTCCTAATAGCATTGAGGGGAAAAATTGATTCTTTTGATCTTGTATTTTAATCTTAAATTTTAATTTGAACCATAAAATTTTCATAACTGTCCTCTAGCTTTCAAAGAGAACAGCACTACGTATTTTCTGCACGCTCCATATTACACATGTAAAGCCAGATCCCTTTGTATCTGCAAGAACTGCAAGGGCTGCTGATTAAATTAGTAACGACCTGGAGTCAGGGGCTTTCAGCCCCTCCGAGTGTGTGTTGTGTCCTAAGCCAAGGAAAAAAAAAAAAATAAAAAAATCACTGTTGTCGGTGTAGTGCCTTTCTTTTCCTAAACATCATGGCCTTTCAAAATCATTCTGTGTATCAACTTCACACGGGATTTTGAAAAAATGCAGGATTTCCCTAATGATTTACTTATCATGTTTCACGAGGTTGGAATGCAAAGTAATTGCTTGTGTCCTTCCAAAATCTAAAAAGCTGATAATGAATTTTACATGGTACAAAGAAACATGCACCAGCTGGTGTAATAATTTCACCATACAGCTGGTACGCAACAGATTTTCTAATACGAGCCCAAGAGGAGAGAAAGTGGGTTCTGCTGAACAGCAGTTCTTACAACCGGACCAGTTGTCATGGCATCCTCAGAAATGACCAACAGCTCTATTTTGATAATCAGAGACACAATTCTGATCTGAGCAAAAGAGAGAAAAAAACCTGTACTGAAGTTCTCCTTGAAGGATCACCTGATAAATTGCAATCGTTTCTCCGGTGCCGCCTGTGCGTCCGGCCGCGGGGCAGCGCCGGGACAGCGTCGTGGGCTTCTCACGCTGCTGCTCCCGCGGAGAGCGGAATGACGCAGAATAGAAGCAACCGCGTAAAAAGTCCAACTCCAATTCATTTTACAGTATTGTTTGCCTACAGTTCTTAGTTTAAAAGGTCAGGAAGGTTCCTAATGTTTGCAAAATGTACTACGACGGGGAGGTTAAGGCAAAAAAAGATATTTCTGAGGCAATAAAGACTTCTTTCATTTCCTATTCCCTTTAATGTAGTTGCTATTCATGAAGAAATTGCCTTACATTTTCCAGGCAATACAAAGGGAAAAAAAAGCACATTTTTGGCAAATAGTTCTACCCCTGCACGCTATTTTTAAATCAAATTTGCTTGTGTACAACGGCCTTCTCGATCTAGCTCAGGCTTCAGCCAAATTCAGGAAACAGGGTTTATAGCAATTTTTACCCAAACTTGGTGTCTTTTTCATGAACATAACATGTCTTTCATAACGGTAGGTAGCGAGAGGCTTATTCCCGAATCCCTCCCATAGCTCTCCCTTAGGATGTCTAGGCAGAAAATACCTAGGAGGGAAATTTTTAAGACATTGTAAGACGATGTTCTTTGAAACAGAGCATGCTGTTGTCAGGAGCTGGAAAATACTGAAAATGGAGATCAGAAAAAGCGCAGTGGAATTATTAAAAATGGCTGGAAGAAGACGACAACAAAAATGTTTACTATATGGTTTTGTATTCATTGCATGTTATTTCTCAGAATGATATGGTCATCCTATATGCCACAAGATGTTTCCATAAAACAGGATCAGTAGGTCTATAATTAATTCCTCATCTCTGCTAAACAGGAATTTCATCAGTTGGCAGAGTTACAGCTTTCAAAAACGGAGTACGAATTCAAATTTAACATTCAACCGTTCCACCGGAGATCACCAAAAAGCTATCAAACATTTTAATGCTTGTTTTATCATTGTAAAGTTCACATTAGCAAAACCACTTCATTCCATTTTATCCATATTTTGAGCATCCATGGGAGATGCTGCTAGCAATCTAAATTTAAATGAACAGTAACTGATTAAGATAAAAATTTCCTTGTATTTCTCACAGGTTCCTCCCTTCATTTAAGACTAAGACCCACACAGGAGTGAAACACCATGAAAGGCTGGCAAGGGTATCGCCGACAAGCGGCACAAACCGCCTTACCCAAAAGCCACCGACACACGGTAAGACAGACGGAGCAGCACAGACCGGCGCAGGTCTCCCTGTTTCAAAGCCCAGGTCAGTACCGGCACGCCGAAACTGAGCAAGTCCTCCCCGGGAGAGGACAGCCACCGACACAAGAGTCATGGGCAAAGGCGCCTGTCCGGTGGCACAGCAGAAACGGAGAGTGAAGGAAGATGGGGCAAAATCGCTCAATTCCAGCACGGCAGTCTGCAAGAGGCAGCAGAACCTGCGCCTCGCTTTGCCCGTCCCCGCACCGCGCTGCTGTGCGCTCCGAGAGCCCGGCCGGGCCCTGCCGGACACCCGGCCGCGAGCGAAGGGCACGGCTGCCAAGCCCAAAGCTGGTCGCTAACGCCAGCTCTTGCGTGCGCACGTTTGACTCCGTCCTGCCAACATCTCGGGTCGACGTGCGTCACCTGGCGCAGCGCACGGCTCGCGTGAAAGCTGTCGCCGATTTTCTACTGTCTTTAATTTTGTTTTAATTCAATCGTATTTAAGAACACGCAAGCAACAAACACAAAACAATCATGGATGAATTAACTTCACCAGTCGCAACTACCAGGAAAACAGTTTTTATCATTAACCGGCCTCAAAGAGGAATTCTGTATTTCTAGGGTAAAATGGAGCTTTTTTTTTTTTCCAAAGGCATTCGCACGGAGAGCATTTTAATTTTCCACACTATAGCTATGTTGACCTTCCAGACCTTGCAAAGTAAAGTATTTATGATCCTGGGGTTTTTTTATGGTATTGTTTCAATATTTTTGTAACATTTGTATTTCTTGCTGATGTTTTTGGCATTAAAAATCACTCAAGCTGTGCTGAAATATAATGATATTCACTGAACCATAGTATGGAAGGATAATTCAGTTCAGGGAGGTTATTCTAGCTCATCATGTACACAAAGGCTTGAAAGAAAATGCAGAGGATTCTCAGTTCTTGACATGTGCACTATTCAATCTCTCTTTAAAAAAATAACGTGACACAGAGAAGACTTCACTTACATATTGAAATATGCAGCTTGATGTCTGCGAGCCAGCCAGGCAAAACAGGTATCCAAAATGCACAAACAAACCCACCTTTTATGCTCTTCCCAGAAACATACTGTCTTTTAAACTCAATTGATCATGGAAAACTCCAGTCTCGAAGATTCTCCTTTTTCATTTCTTCCAGTAGCAGAGCCTGTCACCCATTAACCCACTGCATCTCAAAATATTCTAAGTCAAGTCACGCAGTGTCACTGTGCTGGTTTCCACATAGGCTATGCTGTGCTTTATATTTATCCCCATCTTCTCTCTTTTAATTCCTATCATCCCTTTTCTCCCTTTATCTTCTCTTTTACTGCCTTTGCCTTGTCTGTTGTCTTCAGCGGCAGTGGTGGAAACTCCTGTGGAGGAAGACGGTGCTGTACTCATCTCGACTATTTTGATGCTTGCGGCCAGTCTTTGCTTCTGCCATGAACTTACAAACTTCTTCCACACATTCCCTCCTGACGCTGACCGATTTGCAAGTGCTAAGGGGATCCGTGGCAGTACTTCAGACTTCTATTTGGGATTTTTATTCAATCCCATTAGTGCCCTTTAAACATTAGGCTGAAATCTTGACTCTGATCCAGCACAGAACGGATTACCAAGAAGCAATGGTGCAGGAAGAGAGCACCAGACAAATGATCTCTCAGCAGCTAATTTTCTGAAGAGCTAAGATATCAGCTCTGCCTCAAATTAAATTTGCTTACCATGGTGGTCATACCCGGGGGAACTGAACTGCAAGAGTCCACAACAGAAGTCAAAAACATGGATTTAAATCTTGTTTACAGGGCAAGTCAGGTTCCTGAATCTTAGTACTGCAAGTTGGAAAGGCAGTTCCAACTTCAGTATCCGCGGCTTGAGCTGCTCAGCTGTACGTTAACTTAATACAAGCTTTCCAGTCTTCTCATAAGCTCTGAAATAAGACTACACGAACGCAGAATCTCTCTTGTCTTGGCATCAAATGCTACACAGCCAATTTGCAATTTACACTAGTATGAAGTACTAATTTCACCCTTTCTAGTAGCCTGCTTCTCCACATCAGCATTCTCTGCATTTCTGAACCATGCTGTGATAAGAAGTGCATGCTGACCAGGCTGGAATATTCAAAATGACAATAAAGTAATCCATAAAGACTACCACACAGCATAATGATTTCATAAGACTTATTGATGTAAAATAAGAGAATATTATGAGAAAAAATTGTGAAACTTAGCTGAACATAGGTCCTAAATTCTGTTGTTGTATTTTATACAGGATGCTTTCAACAGAATTTCTATACTATAGAACTCCTATACGAGAGCCAAGTTTCAGAGAGGAAACCTTCGCTGCCCCTGTGCAGAGGGTGCCTAAAATTTAAAAGAGTTCAGGAACAAGAATTAAGAAATATTTTAGAGCCTTGTGTCATTCATTACACTTCCTAATGTTAACGTGTTCTAGTTCTGAAATACGAATTGACATGCAAGGACAGGCTTACCCACCTCCTGCCGACCCCGCTAAGGGGCCCGCGGTATAACGACCCAGTGGGTGCAAGAAGTCGGACAGAGCACTTGCAACAGTCAGTCACTAAAAATGAACATAGCTCTAAAATAGATCTATATTTTTATGGTTTTCTGGGAGACATTTAATTAAGTTCTCATCAGAATTCAAAAATTTTCATGAAAAATATCATCCTAACCCTGGGTTCCAAAACTCTTCAAGGAAAGTCGATATATTTATGAATAAGGATCCTTCACAGCTAGCAGCAGAAACATTGTGTGCCTGGGGTTTTTATCTCTTTTTGCTATCCCAGTCAAGCATGATTCTCTCATACGCTATAGTTGCAAAAATATTTAATACATGAGAAAACATTTCCATTTCACCTCATTAATTATTTTATAGGTAAGTTGTAATAATTACAGAATTCTAGAAATTGTGCAAAATTAGCATTGCTATTCAGCTACCAGCCTGCAATAAGCTGCCAGGAGCCTTAGCTTACTTTGAGACTTGACACAGGAACTTACTAGAGTTAGAGGATTTGGTGGGTTTTTTGTCCTCTTTTTTGTTTTTTAAAGCATGGAGATGCAATAACATTTATTGAATGTGTGCTATGAGAAGTCAGCTTTTTACGTAGACATACTACACACCAACACTGGTTTATAAATACCCACGTGTTGGGATATTCTGAAAGCTTCGTACTATAAGTACCATAATTCAGGTATCACTGTGGGGAAATGCCAATGCTGATGATTGTCACAACTCCCTCATATATATGTAAAATATTTGGTCTGTTTTTTTTACTATCTCCGCTTCCTATACTCAAGATTTTGTGTTCTCATTTAAAAAGTGGGCTTCCTATACCTTCAATAAGGTGGAAGCTGGGAAACATGGACTGTGAATTCATAGCTTCAGAAATGAATCAAGAGAAACTACTGTATTTGTTTGTTTATTAAATATCAAGATTTTTAAATCATGTCATATTTTAGGCAGATATGAGTCACCTTTTTTGAGCTTTTGACTTTGATGACACTGCAGATGACCTTGTGATTACTGACACTTGTTCTGTTCTAAAGGGTGCCCTCGGGAGACAACCAGTAGCACCTTTTTCTTTCTCAGTAAGCTTTTGCTTGTATGCAGTAATACTGTTCAGAAATAACAACCCAAAAGTCATCATGAATTTGCATCCAAAACCACATCTTACTTCATTTTAGGGCTCTGTTTAAAATCTTAGTGCTGGTTTTCCTCCATGCCTTCTGTAGACCCTCCTGTAACCAAGATCTATGTAGAAAGGACCCCCCTCTTTTCAGAGTGGAATCTCAGTAAGCGGAATCCTGCTTGTAGCTGGCTGCAAGTCGGCTGCATCTGTTGTTGCGAATACACAAGAGCAATGAAGTCTTACGACAAAATCCTTTTTTCTCCTCTGCTCAAAGAAATCACTGGAAGAACGGCTGAAGTGCCATTTTGTGTTTCAGTTTTTCATCTGGGATTAGGTTAGCTTAACAGCTGTTGTAGAACAGTGAAAAATTGTATTTATTATGTGGAGAACTAAGATTGCTTTCCTTTATGAAGTCGGCTGTGCCACAGTTATCTACCCATTTGTTATGAGTAAGATTGCAAAGAGAATATGAAGTCCAGCAGCACCAGCAAATCCACATTACTATTTTCAGTCTGAAAACTTGTGGCCTGTTCTAGTATATTTCAAATAATGTCTGCTTTTGCCATTAACACACTAAGAATTAATCACTTGTTGACACTTTTACGAAAGCGAACTTTGCGGACTAACATTTCACCAAAAGGTCTACAGCTCACATTCCAATTCTTCTGGTGCTGAGTTTCTGATGGATATTTGTTGTTCATTTTGACTTTGTGAATCTATCTTCTATGTTAAGAAACACGTATGGACCCGCGCCTGTGAGGACCTGGTCATCACACACCTCTCCTCTTCACCTATCTAGAAAACTTCAACCCTTATCTGTACCTTCTCTGCATTTCTGCAGTACCACCACACCTGAAATGAATGGGCTCTGTTCTAGGTCTCCACATTTCTTTTGAAAATGAAACTGAGCCCAGCTTTAACTGTGGGAACTTCCCATTCCCTGGTCCTCTTCCACAGCCAGCAGAGGAAGACAGACCATCGCTTCACGTTCTGCGAGCAGCTCCATGACGGAAACTCTCTGCTGACTGGAACAGGAGCACAAGGGAATGGGCTGCTCTGAGAAAGCGTACACCTCGCATACCAGTTTCCTGACTTCTTCAATCACACAGCTGCTTTGGAGCACTTGGTCCCTCTGTCCTCTTTCTCTCACTCACCAATAAATGCTTTGCATCTGTACTTAAAATCAACACGTGCGCTTGTGTAACGTCACAGATCTCCCGCCCAGGACCAGCCTGCGAGCGGCTTGGGGCTGTCCGAAGGCCGCCCGTGCCAGCAGGCTCTCCCAGCACGGCCGCTCGGCCGCGGGCGTGCTCTGGACAGTCAGGTCTGCGGGTCCGACGGGATGCGCTGGGACGCACGAGCGGGAAGGTTCTTCATTTAGGAAACGTGAGGGGGGCCTAAATAAGCAACTAGCCAGGAGAGCTAGCTAGTCAGTGCTTGCAAGGAACACGCTTGCAAAGCGCTCTACAGACCCCCCGGCAGAGTAAGAACGCCTCTAACAGCAGCTAACCACGCCACGCGGTGTTTAGATGCCACGGGCTAAAACCGGGCTGGGCTCAGAAATGAACGAACTTCCATCAGCTGTTGTGCTGGACAACACTACGGCTGTTTTCCTGATTACCTATTCAGCTAACTTAAAATTTTAAGACTTCTGGGAAAAACACAGAGCGGTACTTCCAAAGACAGCAGCTCCGTGGCTGAAGTCTTATTTCAATGAGGTTTTCACAACCTTATGCCACAACTGCTGCCCAGTTTCCATTTATTTTTGTGAAACCCTGCCAGTGAGAAAAATCACCACTTCAAGGGGTCGAGTGAATAAGCAGTCTTACTGAAAGTTTTGTAAGTACTGTTTTAATTTAGCATCCAAAAGGGATTAACAACCACACATTTTATTAGGTTTAATCTAATACCTGCTCCTTGTATGTCTGTGCTGGGAGATATTTATATTATCTATTCAGCACTATACTAACCATCAGGCTGACTGTTCCCTGCAGCTCTGCTGACTCAAAATAATGACTTGTAGGGGAGCTCTAATGACAGAACAAGGGGCAATTATAGACACAGCACGAGCCTTGGAATAACTGTGTGATGTATTTTGTACAGTTGATTGACCTCATGTTCAAGTTCATTTGTGCTCTGCAGCTGTAGATCTGGCCTATGCCTGAAGCTATATGGCTTGTTAATCTCAATATAAGAAGACAAAACAGATTAGATCACATCAGATCATTCAGACGAGAGCAAAAGAGCTCCAGTGCTGGGGCGATAAATGATAGCAAGAAGATGGGGCTCTGAAAGCAAATATTCCTTTGCCTACAGACAGCAAGATCTGAGGTTGTAAGAACATATTATTCAGCCACTTTTAACATTGATCTCCACGTATGAAAGAAAGAGAATGCCACTTCTTTCCTTAGATACTTGAAAAGACTGCTATAAGGAATTTTGAGTGGTCAGAATAAACTAAATTTCCAAAGAAAAAAGTTCCTATGAAAATTGGTCTATGGAACAAGAGCAAAACCAATCAGACTATGTCCCTTCATGTTCTCGTCTCTCTGAAATACAATCCTGCTGTGATATAACTCCCTGCTCAAGACAGCAGAGCTTCTCTGATAGCTTGTCTTAATCCCAAAGCCAATAATTGATACTAAATAAGAGAGAAGAGGAAACTGTAGGTTTTTTGTCCCATCAGTATGAGCACTTCTCATCAAATCAACTGCAGTTATCCAACGTTACTTTGAAGAAAGCAAGGAGACTATGTTTAATGACAGTGCACATATTACCTTACGAAACACCACGTGACACCGAAGCGCTTTCCTCGGAAACTGGTTCAAAACCAGCGCTCCCCTTCGTGCAGCCTGGTTACAAGCAGCCCCACCCACCTGTCTGTCTTTGAAAACGACTGCTAATATGGGTATTAATATTCAATATACACCTAGGAAAAGCTATAGGGGCAATTTTATGACAAGTGTGTGCGTGAGGAAGGAGCTACACCTGGCTCACGCAAACACAGAAATGCTTCTAAAATTTGTATCTCAGAAGTATCCCCTCTGATATACACACTTATGCTAATTGAGGCTGGAGGGTGTTTTTTTACATAACAGTCTGTCACTGTGAAAAATTCTGCTGCTTTTAGGATCACTTCATAATGCCAGAGTTATGTGAAATGTTCTCCTCATAAATCAGAATCCAGAACACAGCAAAAGCAAACCCTAAAGAGAAACAAACAGGTCTTTAAAAATCACATTTAGGAACGCAGAATTGTGTGCAAGACACAGATTGTATTTCCCTAAATACTAGTGAAGTTTGATCAGTTTAGAATTATTAGCACATTGTGCCGGCTAGCAAAGCACCTAAACGGTTATGCATGTGACAGACACGACAGAGAACTTGCATCCAAACATGAGGTAGCAATACAAATGCTTAACTTGTTCATAGAAACCGCTAGCAAACGCACAGCCTTCCCAGGTAATCTATTTCCATAATTCATAATTTTTGCACTGACTCTTTAGTTAGTTGAACATGGAAATCAATTTACTGTTGGCCACACTAAATGCCACTTGCCAATGCATTTTTCCAGAAGAGCTTTAGTTTGACTGAGACATACTTTTAACTTCTACCTCTAATAAGCACAGTTAAACAAACCCCCAGTTTTGAATCCAGTGGAACTGTCACCACAGGAACAGGCTCTCACAACCCAAACATTTAAACAGAGAAGCAATACATCTAACCAGAAACAAGCTGAGCACCACCGTGAAATTAATTACTCATAACATAAAAGCAGACTACGCCAATCATATAAAAATGAATCCAGCTTTTCTGTTTCAATGCTCAGAAACGAGCTTATGACTTAGCACTTAGAAGTTATCAAGGAAACAGAACATCTGCCTTACCAGGAGGAACTAAAAAGGCTAGGGCTTGGAGACAAGGCGGCTGAAGGCCCTCTCTGGGGGAGATCATGGGTAACAAAACTCTTCTTCCTCAAATCTTCAAACACTAGACCTAGGCACGGCCAAAGAAGGTAAGGAGGCGTTAAGAACAGCTCACTGAGAGGAAGGGAAAGATACCTCTTTCCTGAGGGTTTTAACTTACAGGACAGTTTCTTACATGAACTACAACTGTGGAAGGAGTGTGGGACATTCGGCTTTGTTCTTTATATCTTGTTTTAGTATAGATATTTCCCCAGGATTGTGCTCTGCTACTTAAAATTGCGTTTATGACTGATGAAAAGCAGCAGCACTAGTAAGTCAAGTCTTCAATATTTATCTAAGCAGCAGGTAACAAAGCCTCCCTTGAATTTTCCCCAAAATTCACACCAGCTGTTCGAGGCGCTTATTTAAAGATTAAAGGATCGGTGTTGCAATACAGTAATAAGCTCTCTGGAAAGGAACGTTAGATACAGCAGCCACTGAGCAACTTCATCCTAAAACCTGTGATATTAAGTATTTGTATTAGTTGACTTGACATTGTACAAATCAAAAGAACCAGAAATAATATATTACTGCTGGACAAGCTAATGAACATTAAGAGCTGTGCTAATTCAAATCAAACTCAAATCAATGACTTAGAGATGAAGTGTTACAGCTTCCATTTAAGGATACAACTCAGTTCAACATTTTAGCATAGCAGATTTACTACAAATAAATTACTTTAAAATAACCTTGAGATTACACTAAATTAAAAAAACACAGATAAGGGAAATAATGAAGGCTTTCTGTGCCTGAAAACAGGCCCCTCTACAGCAATGCATGGTTAAGAGCCTGCTCTGGAGTGTTACTGCAAAACTTTCATTGATCTATGGAAAAGGAGCAAGTCATAAATCATTCTAGAAGACCTCTGCTCAAGAGGGGCAATAAATGCAACGCTTATTAATTACTAAATAACATTACCATCTATTAAGATCTAGGTTTTATCTGATAAATTCTCTTACTGACTTTTTTTTTTTAATAGCAGGATTAATTTATTGACTTCTGTGGTATCCATTACACAGATAAACTGTACAACTACTGCACTGCAAGACCAGATTTCTTTTTATTCCTATCAGAGAATGTCAGTGAGGCTATTCCTCTTATTGTAAAGGTCAATATCTGATTACAATCTGAGTCTGAAACAAAATAGTTTGATGAGACATATCCTAAAGACATTAAACCTTTTCTGTTTCTGATGGGCTGCTTTCTTCCTTTATCTTAAGCACTGGAATGCGCTACCCAAAATGACCTTTCTTCAAGTTAGTGAGGGCAAGAGCTCGAGATGTCTGACTTTTATTTAGCACGAGATCACATCAACGCTGACTGAAGACTAAAGTGAGGCAATGTCATCTCCTCAGCTTTGCTAAAAGAAGTCTGGCTTTGGGCAATTTCAGCTTTTTATTTACAAGACTAGTGAGACTTTTCTTCGGTAACTGTTCCGTGAAAAGTTAGAGGCAGAAGAAAATAAAGAGCATAAAAGCATCTAGTAAGCTTGCATTTGAGGTAAACAGTAGACTCTTGCATGTTCTGGTTGCAATATGGGTTATCTAGACACCTAGCATTCCTTGAAATGATCAAATCTCTTCTATTTTCCAGCTCCTTCCCCAAAATAAACTGTAGGCTGCAGCAGTGTCCGTCATCTGCTGAAACATCCATGTGCATTTCAGAAAGGTAAGCAACAAAGAACTTTCTACTGTTATTTTTATATTTACTCCACTAAATGCTTTTCAACACCTGTTTACACACATCAATGTACTTGATGGAAAGGAACAAATAGTGTGAAAGTGCTCATAAATGCAAACCACACTTTGTCAAAGTGCTCTACAGAGTCAATATATTCAAAGAAGTGAAGGCAAAATGAGGGAAGTTAACGCCACACTGGGGAAACGCAGCATCGTGTGGGCTGCACTGAGACTTTTTCCCCAATAGTTCAATAATTTATTCAAATAATTTTTCAAAGGATGCTCAATAGTAAAAAAAGGGAGTGGACTGAAGCATTTTACACCAGCATTTTACAGAGCAGAAACTCCAGTTGCTCCATAGTTGCTGGCTCTTGCAATGGAAGATGGCAATGTCTAATCTGAGGCTGAAAACAGACACAGCTAAAAGGCAGACATTTCATCTCGTGAGACTCACATCGGAATTAGGCAGAGATGAAGAGCGAAGATTCCAAAACACCCCGCGTTCTCTCAGCTCAGCGCCAGCCACAGCAGCGTGGAGAGCGGCTTCTCTTGCTCCCAGACGCTAGCGTGGGTTCTGGGAAGCAGCCTGTCAGGGGACGAGCACTGGAGAACGCCAGGAACCAGCTCCCAGGCGTCCCCGCCGCACCTCCCCGCGCCCGCCCGGCAGCACGCGGGGCTCGCGAGGCAGACGTGGCAGACACGGGCACCCCGGCATCGCCACCGCGGAGCTGCCAGAGTGTCCCGTGCCCCTCTGACGGCGAGATGGCCCAAAGGAAAGGCAAAGCGCACCTACAGCTTTTCGACTCCTCCTTCCCCCCACTAGCTTTTGCTCTAACAGCTTCAACAAGATGACATGAAAATGACTTTTGAGACTGCTTGGAGAAGACTAATTTGCTCACTGATCATTTTGCGCAGGTAATTAGTCACAATTGCTACTAGGAGGGGAGAAGGAAAAAGATATAGAAAGCAGATTAAAGAAAGAAACCATAACAAATTCCATAAAGTCCCTGGAAGTGTCAAAACCTTTTCAATCTCATAATTGCCTATGTAAATATCCAGGTTTTATTCCCAGTGGCTTAACAACTTTAATTTAAATAGGAAATAGCTGAATATATAATAATTGCTTGTTCATTTTACATGCACTATAGTTCATTAAAATAAAACCCATACTCGGCTGGATACCCAGTACTTAACAGTGATTTTATAGCACACGTAGATGTTGATAAATTAAGTTGACAAGAACTGGCTGAGGACATATTCCAAAGTCAATTAGGATTTTAGTTTCTTCCTTTAATTGTGACAGTGGTAGCTAAGAGTAAATTTACTACAAGTAAAAGATATAGAAAGCATTATGTTTTCAAGTGTTGCTTAAACACCTAAAAATAATCCAAATGGTATTTTCAGACACCTTCAGCTTCGGCGGCTGGCTCCTGCAGAAATCGGGAATCTAGTGCAGTTTTGTACAGCCAGCAGGGCCAGCAAGTTCTTTCCAGTTCCTTCCGCAAATGCGATCTCTCACCAAATGGTTAGTGTGAAGACACCAAAAACACTGCGGTTACAAAACACCAGCTAAGGTTAATTAATAAGTGGGAGCAACATTGCCAACATCAGCATGGCCAAGGCATCCTTGGCTACTGGTTTAAGCGAGCGCAGCTTGAAACCGAAAGAGGGGAGCAGACTTGCATTCAGCCTGGTCACGCGTCCGTGCCGAAGCAGGCAACCGCAGGGGGATCTCACCCAACCGAGCAGATCACGGCCCTGCTCACACAGCACTCGTCCTCCTAGAAGGCTTTCTGTGGAAGGGAGCAGGCAGAGGAAAGCGGCGAGGAAGCAAACCAGCCAGACTGAAGCAGGACTGAAAGGACGGCCCTGAACACAACAGGAGACAGCTACAAAGGTTCTGAAACAAGAGAGCTTTCAGCCCCGCCACGTCGGGGCTACGTCGTCTTGCCTTTCTTTGTAAGCAAGCAGGACTGCACAGAGAGGGAATTCGGTAACTACCGCCTCCTTCTAAAGGCAAGGCCCTACAGGAACCCGAACGCTGGACATTTGCTCCGATCAAAAAGCACTGACAATTTAAATAGAAGAATTTATAGCATGTGCAAACTACACTGCCTTATTAAGGCTTTTGCATACAACCCAGCGGCTAGTACTTCAGTGTTTAAAATAATTCCTTCCAGCTCATCTTCCTTTTCTAAAAATAAATCCTTTGGCTCTTTATTGCACCCATCGCAAGATACCCACATGCTGTCAATTGAGTTGTTGCATAGCAGTAGACCAGGTACCTAAATAATTAAAAAAGGTATTTGCATTTTGTAGCAAACAAAACACCAGTTCAGCCTGGACGTGATTCTATTAAAAGAAGAAAAAAACCCCCACCAAACCAAACCGAAAAGCCCCACACAAACAAGCAGGCTGTGGTCTTGTAAAAACAAAAATCCCAGCTCACATCAAAATGCGTATCTGGATCTTCTCATTAATGTCTACAGTAACAGTGTAGTTACATTGCTGGAACACAGCGTTCAGACTTCGGGTTAGACGCCAGCAGAAGAGATCTGAGCACAGCGCCTGACAGTCACAACATTTTAAGTTTTTTCACCTGATCATTACCTCGGCAGCGATCTGACACCGCGCTGACGCTCCCTGTCATGGCCTGCTAACCAGAGGATGGGGAGGGCGGGGGGCTCGCAGGAGGGCTTGTCTTTTTCTCCCAGAAAGGCAGTGGCAGAAAGAGGCAGGTTTTCATAAAACTCAGGCTTCTGTAGAACAGTAGATTTGTTCACATGTGGAGTGACGCATGGGTTCAGATCCCCTCCGGGAAATCGTTGTTACAGAGGCGGGAGAGACACCGACATCTAAAAATAACACAGCTCTGGTGTCAGATGCAGCCCCTCTTTCTGAAATCTGCCCCTGGTCTGACTTCAAGAAAAAACACTCAGATCCTCAAAGACCTCTCTCCCGAGCTAAAGAAAATCTCCATTCTCATTTGGCAGCACAAGATTTGACATCCTCCCCGCATGTTCCTGCTGCTAGCGGACCTGAACGTTAGACCTGCAAGCAAAGCACACGTACGCAGAAAAGCAGTAACAAAAAGTGCACCAAGGGGAGAAGTTGCTGTCTTTTTACCAAATATCCCATGGCTGATTTTGATATATCAATGAACAATTTTATTTAAAAATTAGGGAGGGAAATGCCAATGCTACCTCCATTAAAACCTCGCTTTAGTCGCCTGCAAGGCAGCCCACCTCATTTGTTGTCTCAAAGGAGGACTGGATGAGCACGAAAAGGCAGAAGGTATTATCAGGGCAGTGACCTCTCGGATGCTTTAGAGATTCCCAACAAAGCAGCTTTATTGGTATGATTTGAAAGAGCTCTCAGAGGCACAAAATGCCGTTGTCGCAGGAATAAACAGCAGACATCCCTTTGAGAAGAACAGATGGCATCCAAGGTGACTTATCTCCCAAACAGGTAAGCACTCCCTGTCACTTATTTGTAAATAGCCATCATTTATCCTGGTTTGTTCCGCGGGTCCCAGCGGTCTCACCTGCATCAATGACTAAAAGGAACGGATGGCAAAAATAAAACGTAAAAGTGCAAGTTTAACTTCTTTTGCCCCTCAGCAAATCTGAGGCCTGAAGTGCTACATAAAGAAACCTCTGAAAATAAAAAGTAATGGTACTCTTGACAAAAATTACGCATTCCAGTAGATTCTGAATTCAACATAGGGGAATACTAATGTCCTTTTTTTCCCTGCTGAGACTCTAGTACAAGAACTTACCTTACTAGAACATCTGGGTAAAAATCAGTTTTGTAACTAGCCTGGATATCACGAACGAGCATTAACGGCTTAAGTGGAGACGCACAGCTGCAAGTTGCTTATTAAAATACTTTATCATTCATTAAGTCCCAGTGGCAGAGTCGGAAGAGCTGGAAGACCTTCCAGGCTGTTCTTTGAAAGTGTTTCACGATAAGCATTAGAGGCAACTCAATTAAAGAGAAAACACGTCTCGGCTACACAAAAAACCCCCCACAAAGACAGACCTCCCGCGTAGACCTGTCCCAAGCTGACGTCCAACGTGTCAGGCAGGACTGCGGAATGGTTTGATCTTTAGAAGAAAGGTGTCTACTTGAGCACTGGAGTTTGGCCCAGCAGCGCGCACCGGCAGCAAATCCCTCCCGGTCCCACTGAGCACGCTGCTCCGTATGACACTTGGCCTTGCAGCATTGTAATGGGGATTCACCTCAGAAGATGCTGAAAAGAAACTGCGTGCTGACCGCATACCAAGCACATCGGCTGCTAGAGGGCATGCGGTCCATATAACCACCCTATAGGTACCTTCATGCAAGCTCCTCCCCCCTCGCACCGGGTCGTTACCACCAACTTCTGTTCTACAGATCTGCTCCTACCCGCATCACACCGTGGCTAATGCACGTATTTCCAAAGGCAGGGGCTCAGCACTGAAGGGTCCCTCAAAGCTGCTGAACTGCAGCTGCCTTTTTCGCAGAGCTCAGTGGTCCTTCTGACACAGAGACAGCGTTCCTCCTCCTCCTCCTCACCCTGGGTCAGACCCTGTTCCAGCCTAGTTACTTGGTCTGTATTTTGCTAGGATATTTCTAGACTAACCTTTCCAAGCTCCCAGATAAGATGGACCACTTCTCAGATATTCAGTACCTCACAGAATTTGTAATCTTTAAAGCCGATTAAGCGCTACATTTTTGGCAAACAGTACTATTTCATGTTAGACCAAAATAGCACTTTTCTTATACCGAAAGAATAAACTAGCAATCAGACTACAATGCTTAGTTCTTCTGTTGTCACATCTTCAGTCCGGACAATGCAGGACAAACATCAACTCCCAGAAGATCTTTCCTCCTAAAAGTGTTGAAAAAGAATCAGGGGGAGAAAGGCTGAGGAAGGGTTGCGACTATTTAGCTCATTTTTCATACCAATAAGATTCAGTTAACTCCAATTACAAAGAACTTGAAATTGCTACTCCCATTCCTCCAGTTCATAGAAGTTTTGGGTTAAGTCGCTGCAGTGGGATTCAGGTGCCCTTCAGTCACCTCAGACCTCTCAAGCAAGGCCATTTATGCCCATTTTTGCATTCAGGTTGCATGTCTGGAAGAAGCAAGAAAGGAAACAGGTTTGATTCCTACTCCCATGAGCGCATTTCTGCAGAAATGCATTCTCACAAGTCGATCCCACGGTCAGAGGAAAGCCCGGGAAGCACTAGCCAGGGAAGGAAAGGCTGGGCAGCTACACCAAGCAGAAAGGATATTCTGTGTTGCCTGTCCGGGAGCATCGCTGAAACCTGCAGCTGCAGGAGCGAGCCCACAAATAGCTGCTTCCTCCCTGCGCCGCCCTGCTAACGTCCCACTGACTTCCCTTACTCTTGACCGTGCTTCACCTCCCTGAGCAGAGCCCTGCAAGGTCACTGCCTGTTGTCCTACTTCCAGTACACTAAAGCTCATTCCTAATGTATGTCTGGGGATCCCTCAAGTGCTCCCTTTTCAAGGTATTGCAGCATGAAAAAAAAAACCCAACCAAAAAAAAAAAAATCACCATTTACACTGAAGAGAAGGACTGGCAGGGTTGAGGGCTTGCTGTGAGTAACACAAGACGTCCCTCACTAGCTGAATATTGCCCTCCGAAGAACGCCCAAAGCAGCACAGGCTTCAGCGTTTGAAAGCAGCGTCATCCAGCCGTCAGCAGAGCCACGACGCTGCGAAGTCACACGCTGTGTTTAGGCCACTCTTCTCTCTGCTTTTTGTTCCATTTCTGAACAGTGGGGCACTCGGGAAGTGGCTACGAACAGAAGACGGAATGACAGAAGAGATTTGCTTTTCCTTAACAAATTGTTGAAGAGAGCTGAAAAATGCTCATACTTTACTGATATGAAGATGTATTTTGGTGATAAGTTTCCATACTGCGTGTAACGCCTCCTCCCCACCTCCCAAAATGTTATTCATGAAATATTAGCATTCAAATTCATCTGTCAAAACGATTGGTGATGTAGTATAGAAGGGCTACATTATCATCTGCTCTGCAGTTTGCCTCAGAGCGATCTTGATTCAGATATTTACATAACCAAAGATTATGACATCTTTTCCAGCCCTTTTGATGTGTCTGTCAGCAAGATATCAGCAGAATCAGATTAATTCCAGCTAGATTCTTTCCTGATACCCAAGAATAGCTGTGAGGCATGAAGCAGTCATTTTGCCGAGCAGAAAGTTTGTTTTCCAAAAAAAAAAGGCCTGACAAATCGTTTGAAGTGGAAACCACATAAACACAAGAGTGAAAAATGTGTGTTTTATTATCCTTGAGGCCCAAGATGTAGTGGTTTTGAAGGCAGGTATGACCATTGCTAGAAATACCTCTAAGGATAGTTTAAAAGTACTGAAACATCTCCCATATCTTCTGTTCAAGATCTTATTTTTTATTACCGGTCTTTGCATTCTAGCAGCAGAAGTAAACTGTGAAAAACTGCATATGCTAAAGGGCTTAGAGCTGGTCACCATTCCGGTGAACCTTGCCAAGAACAACTCCTTCCACGTACTGGTGAGACGTGTCCAGGCTCACAGGATACACAAACCTCTGAAGCTCCCCGCCCGCCCTCGCACCTTACCCCCGCTTTGCTTAACGCTCCCATTCCTCCACAGTAAGAAGAATGGAACAGAGCTTGGTGACATTGATGAAAGTTGTCTTCTACCTTTTCACAGCTGATTCAGACGACAAAATGGGCAAAGACACTTGTGCTTTGTCAACATTAAGGCTGCCCAATGCTATTGCTAAGGAAGCTAAACTAGCTAGTAACAGAGAAGAAAATTCTCATAAAGGTCAATATCCAAGGACAGAATGAATTGGTGGAGAATAATTCTGTACTAAGACCTTACAGCATAAAATATAAAAGAATATTTACAGAGAATAATGTTTGTGTGTAAAACGATGCTGAAGGAGAGGAAAGGATTAATGAACAGACAATAGAAAAGGGTCCAAAAGGACAGATTAAATGACAGAATGAAAGAGAAGAAACACAGCAGAAGGATTGGGAGCTTACACATTGGCAGGAGGAAATAAAAACCATCAAAGGCAATGCAGCAGATGAACCAGCAAAGAGCTAGGTGCAAATCCCAAACCAGGACTCGAGACGAGACCAAGTACCAGGTAACTTGTGAGAATTTCTCCAAGCCTTTCATTCACCTCCTCCTGCTGACGGATGAGTAAATCAGGTGTCCCCTACTACCAAAGGCTGGAAATGACAGACAAGTAGTGGAAATGAATTTGGCTTACAAACATTCTCATAATTGAGCTTTACAATCCCAAATATTTTACATTATCCTGTTTGTTTTGCAAAACTTCAAATTCTTCCAGAAAACATGTGTCTTGTTTGTCGAACATCTCTCGTTGTTAGGAACAGGTTACTTACAGCAGTGACATATAGTGATACAGTTCATCGCTGACATTACTTCCTTGTCCATTTACAAGCGTATCGTGCTAGAGATAAGACTCTTAGTTTATAAGGGCCCAAGTCAAATATCATCTCGACCATCCTTGCCCCCAGAATACAGTAACTACTGTCATTACCAATCACCCGTTGGCTCAGCTGTCAGCTTTAAATCCTCCTCCATAATTTTAAAGCTTTTTTCTCCAGCGTAGCAGCACCTGACATTCTATCATGCGTACAGATGAAAGACAAAGGTATCTGACTGATATTAAATGTTGTCACTCAGCCGGGGCTGGGAGGATGCCGACTGGTCAAATTCTCCCAAATCTTTGAACAGATGCTGTGGATATTCCAGTTATTACTTCAATTTCACACTCTTCCTACCTATGCTGACAGCTGGTTTTGACAGTCTGCTCTCTTCTCCTCAGCTCTCCCGTCAACCTCAGACACATAATAGCTGGGTTCGGGCTTAAACAACAGTGATTAGATCGGGTAGAGGAGGAAGCATGGTGGCAATAAAAATTAAGATGCTTCAGTAAACCTTCAAGCTCTGGCCACTGCAGCTGCAAGCAACTTCAGAGAAACTCCTCCAGCAAGACTAAAATTATTCAGAGGAGAAGAGCAGGAATTTGATTAAGACCTTGGGGTATCTTGTTGGTTTTGTTTATTTTTGTTTTAATCATACTAAGATTCATCTCCATGAAGGAGTCTGACTGGCCAATTCAGTCTTCACAGTTGCAGGATTTAGATGGGTCAACAGGTTACAGCGCACCACCTTATCCTTGGCACTTCTCTCTGTGAAACTGTCCTACACCCTCCAAGTCATTCGATGCAGTTTAGCCCTCATTAAAATAACGAAGCCCCTTGGCTTCGTAAACCGCTTTAACATAGGTGATATCAAATAAATAATCAGCAGAAAGAGCTGCGGATCAGACCCCGTCACATTTCAGCATGCCAAGCAGTACTGTGTGCTGTCAACACTAGAATCTAGCCCCGCGTAAACACTGCTTTCCCCCACAGTAGGGATAGCTGTAATAACTGAAATGCATTTTTGCCATCTGTTAAATAATTCACACAAACAAGAACTGCAGATGTATTTTTTCCAGAAATGCTGGCTGTATATTTAAAAGGTAACCTCTACAATCCTCACATTCATAATTAGGTTTGTGGGCAGACTGAAGAAAAGAATTCCATTTGCAGAAAAGCTCAACAGATGGTATTGTGTATTAAAGTAGAAGCATGTGAAAACTATTTGAACAAATGGCAGATGTGTCTGTCAGCCTTCTCCTGCGCTGTTAAAATAAAGATTGGCATTTAGGCCGTTCTTCAGACTACCAGAATTTCACAAGAGTCCCCTGAAGCTTGTGTTGGCTAAGGGACCTTCGCAGGCTCAGAGATAACCAGCCAGGGGAGAAACCCAACCACCCCGCGGGATGTGCATGGCGTCTCGGTGTGTCTCCTTACCCCGTCCCACTCTCCGCTTCTTTCCAAAGGCCCCTCTAAGTACAAGAAGGAGACTGCACTTCGCCGGATTTCAGACAGCAGCGAGCGGCTGTGCATTATGGCCCTCTCTGGGGGCTTTTCCCTGCAAGGCTGAACATCCCACCGAGGGTTAACACTGCTTCAAGAAACACTGCCTTCTACCCACTCTCTTCTGCAGCTGCTTTACTTCAGCATGACTCCTGCAAAGTATGCAGAAGACAAATGGTGCAGTGCAGAAAAAGCAATCTACTACGGGTTCACAAGAGCTCATTATTTTTAGGATCTGCATTCTACCGCATAAAGTTTAGGTTTTCCCAGATGCTACCTATTGGTGGTGCACCCTTATATATAAAAAATACATTCTTTTTTCATGGGACCAACAGTGAAGTGCTTTGTATCATAGTCTGTGTAACCTGGGACCGCTGCAAAGAGTTAATGTCTCTAAATACATATACTTAGCATACATAGACTTTCTCCTAAGTGCCTATACCTGCTACTGCTGAAGTGAGGCGGGAGTTTTTCCATTAGTGCAGTAATGCTGGGTGTCTGTTCACTGAATCAGAAAAAGAATTTTGTTCGGTTACAAGAGAAAATGCTGCTTAAGAAATACACATAATAAAAAGAACAATCTGTTTTACTTTGAAGAGCTCAGATCATTTCATTTTGAGGAATACCTTTGAAAGAGTCAAATCCTCCCTAAGAAGCAATTGCCCAAAGCAATAAAACACATCAATATTTTCATGATAAAAAATCCATAGTTTTAAATTTAGCTTTTATGGAAGTTAATGCTTAACTAAGGCTTATCTTAGGCTTTCATTTACCCAGAACACACAGAGCTCTCTTCCCGAGGGAAGAGCAGAGAGCCTGCTAGCTAGCTCTGATTAGCGCGGAATCAAAGCCTGCCTCTCACTCTGCGGCTTGAGGAACCGCCTGGTCCCAGTTCTGTCTGACCTGCAACCCGGGCTCCAGCTGCACACAGCGCCAGGGACTTCCTTGGGGTGGTAACTCTTTAAGAGCCTCTTCCATTCTAATGCATTCTCTTACAAAGAGAAACCTTGCTTGTATTTAAAACGTGAAAGGACCCTTAGAGCCAGCACGTGTTTCAAAGATGCCTTCTCCTTGCGCACGCCGGTTTTAACAACGGGGGAAGGCTATCGATCCAAGCTCAACGCCAAAGGGAAGCGCCTGCCTGCCTCTTGGGAGCTGGAACATGCTTCCATCACGTGGGCCGCCTAAACTCCAGTAATCCCACTGCACACAGGGGGATGTGCGAGAGCATCCCGAGCAGCCCCGCTCTCTACCCACCCTGCTGCAGCCCGCCCAGGCACAGGCGGCAGGGAGAAGCCAGCAGCACGAGGCGTGTGTCGAGGCCGTCTCTCGAGGAGCCTGCCACAGCAGCCAGCACCCCAGGGCAGCAAGGAGAGGCTGCTCCATGCCGGGCACCAATCGCAGCTTCGTGCAAGACGAATGGAAATCAAAGGGAGCTGCAACCCATGGCGCATAATGCAGCATCCATACGCCCTTCACCCCCAGACCCGGTGTATTTTTGGGGTATACAGGTATACCGATTGCTCTTTCTGCAAGCCTCTGCAAAAGTAAATCCCTTTATGGAAGAAAGCTTAGCTGCCTGGATTCCCCAGCTTCCCGAGCAGAGCTTACGCAGAGAGCCCTTCTCGAGACTGATACTGTGCTCTACAGCTTTTGAACTTCTTGCAGACAGCTGATGCGAATTTCTCTTCTTCTACTTTACTGCATCTTCCCACTTTCATTCTTGGGAAGAGAAAAGCTCTCTTGGAGGAGAAAAGCTAATCCTGAATAACTATTTTCTTTAATACAGCTTTTTCTCTTCAATCTTATGTACAACATTTTTTTTTGCTATCAACTCCAGCTACTTTAGGGAAGAGTGTTTAAGCCCGCAGATAAGTGGGCTGTTTTTCTAAAGAGTTAATGCTCTAAATATCCCAGTTTTCCTACCAGGCTGCAAATGTGCCTGCAAAGATAGATTAAAAGATTGACATCAAATCCTTATCTTAAAGTAGAAGATATAAAGTTTGCAAATTTGTCTGTAATTCATAGACTGTATCACTGAATGAGAGAACAGCTTCTCTTCAGTTTGTCATGAAGCAAATAACAGGTAAACGCACGAATCCAAAGATCACACACAGCAAAATTATCTTGCATTGACTTCAAAGTGTCAGGACTGTTTACACTAAAGCAATTCGGTAACTGAACACGCAGGACCAAGCCACAGCTCTCAATGCAGATTCACAACTAACCAGGAACACAACAACTTCAGAAACACACTACAGTGCTTTCTGTTTTATTGTTGGGTTTTTGGTTTTTGCGGGTTTTTTTGTTTGTTTGTTTGCTTGTTTAAACAGAGCAGACAAAATGCTAGGAAATACACTGAGAAAATCTTCAATAACACGAAGTCCCAGCTGCTCCAGCTGGTCCGTTCTGCAGCAGTATCCGCTGTTTGCTGAATACTTTGGCACAACACTGAGGGCACAATACTAGCTACCATTAGGGAGGTGTTGCAATGAAGAGATAATTATTCAAGTAAGTAAAACAAGTATTTTCAAACAGTATGTTCTCAAAACAATTCCTCTTTGTAACCGACCTTAAAAGAATTTGCTTTATACTGGATGATACCAGGGCTTAAAGCTCAAGTCAAAAAAAACCCAAAATAATGCTAGCTAATAACAGCAAGGGAAGTATTTTCAGGAATGAGTTTGGCACAGCTGAAAGAATATATTAAATCTTGCTGTTAATCCCAGTTCACATTTTGAAAAATTTCTTGCAAAGAATGGCTTAACTTAATAGTATCTACAGCTAGGAAAAACAAGGGACCATTTTGTTCAAATGAAAAAAATGTTACATTAACATCATACCAATAACATTAAAAAAAAACAACACATAAAAAAACCCCAAACCAACCAACCAAAAAACCCACAACCCACCCCACCCTCATTGTTTCACCAGAGAACTCCTAAGAAGCCTGTACTTACAAATCCTGATTCCCAAACCTGGGCTTCATCCAAACCAAGCTGGAGGGAAACATGGACTTATTTCACCCTTCCCTGTATCTAACGCGTCTTACCCATCAGCTCCCCAGCGACAGCCAACACACGGCCTGCAGCAGGTGTAAGACACTGAGTTGCACTGAACCGCAATGATTCCTAAGTTATCACACCCACCCACCCACCCCAGTTCAGTCAAGGCCTTTTTTCTGCCTACAATGTCAGCGCAGTGAAGGGAAAGGCAGAGCGCGGCACCCGAGGACATCCCCTCCGGAGGGGCACTTCCCACCAGCCGACAATGCTGAACCACACAGACCCTCTGGAACTCCACAACGCTCAGAGAAGCCACATCCGACCAGAGCAGAAATTTGATCTTGGGAAGTCATCCTCTTTGTCCACACTAAACAGATGCGGCTCCTTCCCCACTGAAGGTCAAGCACTGAGGTGCACTAATAAAGGCAGAATACAGCGTAGACAGAGCTGTTCTGGTCCGAATAGTTGAACAGGCAGCTGAGAATTAAACTTTTCCATGAAGCCAAACCATCAAATCAATACTGTACTGATGGTCATCACTTGGAGGTTCACCTTACATCATCTGGGCAGCCCTAAACAGAGTTGATACAAACACCAGCAGGAGAGGAATCTCTAGCAAATGCTGAAGTGCTAACACACAGCTCTGCAAGGGAAAACTGCACTGCCGCTGCTTAGGTGGGGTGGACGACTTTTTGGGAGGAGATTACATTCCTCATTGCTATCAGTCTTGTTCCTCTCATTTGTGTTAAACTCACTCCAACAAAAGAAAGCAGGAAACAAAAACTTCTTGCCTTCTATTGATCAATAAGACTGTTCAAGTGAAACTTAATTTTTGAAAAATATTTATATTTCCCACTTCTAAAGCACATTACATTCAGAAAATCACAGTTAACAAATCATGCCTCTAAATGTTTTACAAGAACGAAATCCCATTCATCTACTTGCAACATTACTTATCTGCTCAAATGGAACTTAAATCATTGCCTTCACACCTGCGCAGCTCACCACAGTGATGTACTGCACACTGACAATGTTTGGTTTTACTGCTGTTTTTTATACTACACCCCACATTACGCTGGTTATTGATCCAGTGAAAAGCATGATTGATTTCCTACTTGGCTTTGCCTTTACCATTAAACAGAGAAAGTCTCAGCAAATGGGTCTCTTTGTAAGGTGTCCTAGCACATGAAAATCAGTGCCTACTCCTTAATTGCGGACAGATGGCTAAATTCTAACTACAAGCTATTAGGCAAGTAGGATAAACGCACCAGAGAGTTGACATGTAGTAGATGCAAACTTAACAAACTTTCTGAAAAAGTTAAAGCTTTCGTCTAACAGGAAGCGTTCTGGGCAGGTGAATTCTTCTCTTCCTGGTCTTGAATCTGCTGTATTTAACCAGCCCTGGACACGCAGTTTTAAGACCTTCTGCTACGTGACATAATAGCAGTGGGGCTGTTTAGCTCTCTTCCTCGTTTGACACCGTATACCTCTTCAGTCTGTCTGCACGGATGCAGACGGAAAACAGAAGCTTGGCGTCAAGAAAATTGTTTGCAGTAAACCAGATTTTACTGACGATGTGAACAGAACTCAGGGGTATTAACACCCAGTTCACGAAGTTTTCATCAGAGATCTACCTGCCCACTCGAGGAGGTTAAAAAAGAAAAACGAGACATTACAACAAAAATAGCATCATACAACTGCATTTTTGTACTGTCATTACGTTGAGTTTCTACTACAGCTCCAAACACCAATAAATAATCTGATTTTCACCTATATCTGCTTGGGCTGTGAGCAGAACTGCTTTCCAATTCACAGAAAAACACCTAAAAAAATTTCTCTAACCACACCACCTAGTGAATCCTGATACTACATTCTTTATGGTTAGAGTCTGGTTTCATGAGATTTGAGGGTAATTTAAAAATCAGTGCAAGCCCTATACTTTTATAGTAATTACACCACAACATTTTCATAGCAGTTCCTCCAGTGGTTGAATCAGCAATGAACTTTTGTATTTAATAGATGTTTTTATATTTATTTATACATCCATATCAAGATGATAAATGGGCTTGCAGGGAGAAAACGGTAACACACGACAGTGAATCTTTCCTACCTCGTCACTTCAGGAGGTTCGTGACAAATGGAGGGAGCAAGGGAAAGAGAGAAATTCAGAAAGCTTCCCTTCCAGAACGAAGCAGGAAGAAAGGAATGAATATGGAGTGTATTGACATCACAGTGAACCCAGTCCAATTCCGAGCGTCACATCAGAATTTCCGATCCCTTCACCTCATGTACTTGTCAACACAAGGGTATCTCAAAGCCACCACAGAATGGCAAAGTTAATCCAAAACATAGAACTAGTCTCATATAGCTGAAGGTGAGAAACATACGATGGAATCTAGAGCTGATAAACTTCAGACAACTGGATTATATTGCACTAGTTTTTCTTAGACCCCCATTATAATACGCAGTCCTTTCAGACAGAAAAATAATGCCGTTGTATGGACATCTTTCTAGTAGCATTCACTTATTTTAATAAAGCCTTCTCAAGACTTGCAAACCTGCTTACTGTCTCCCTTTATAAAAGGTATTATTCTGCCAGGTGGTTTATCCAGACTCCCACAAGCTTTAATTATCTCTTCACTTAATGAGTACAGTAGCTGATCTAGATTTATTGCAGTAGCTAGAAGCTTGTGTGAATAAAATATCAGTTCTGTTTGTGATGTGGCAGCTATCTTTGTTTGCAGACTCTTCTAATTACTTCCAGGTCATTAGGCCCATCTCCAGCAGATATTTTACTGTCATTAGAAAAAGTCAATGAGTACAGAAAAAAAAAAGTCAGAAAAGGTCAAAATAAGGCTCCAACCTGTTAATTCACAGCCGGATTACAGATCACAGAAATCATGCAGATGATGTGGCACACGTCTATGACACACCACAGGAATCAACAGGTTACACCGGGCACGTGTCAGGGCAGAATTTCAGCTGATCAGTCTCCACATTTTGTCATTTGTTTTACACAGACTTGTCAAGGTTAAATTATAAGAATAGGTTGAGTTGCTCACCAGTCTAAACACTACCTTCCCAACACGCAACGTCGTGTTTGGAGGAAAGCGTATAGATGTATATTCACACATGCAAATACATACACATACATGTGTTCGTGTGTCAGAACCAACAGAGGATAAAATTCGCAGAAGCTGTCTGCACTTGCCCACAGGCAGCACTGGACCATGTATAATTTTCTTCCATTTCACTCGTGAACAATCTTTCTAGAGGCAGAAATCCAATCACGCTCATTTGCTACATCGTCTTCTCCCATCTCTCCCAGAGACACTATTTGCTGCGGCAGAAGCCCTGGCCGCTCTAATTTCTTGATCCTCTTGTTCACTGAAAGATTGCCTCCATTACCAGCATTTTCTTGTACCAATCCATCCACTATCAGTCCTTTCTTGAGTCGTTTGTTTGTGATATATTTTTAAAAGGTATAGCCATGGGTATTTCAGCCCTAATTAGATTCTGCCACTTCAGCTATCCAGACAATGGCTGTGATTGCAATTCCAAAGGAAGATTTCCCAATGCAATGTCACAGGACATCTAAAAAAGTGCAGTTTAACCTAAACGTTCAATTGACCACTTATGTTGACAGCCCTAATTGTTCACAAGTGGACAAAACTATGCATTAAAATGTCTTTCAGCATTGTTCTAAATCAAAGGATAATCTGACTTCAGTTATCATGTTTGAATTTGTCAACTAATTGCATCTCTTCCGTTTCCTTTCAAAAGGAGCTGTTCCTACAATTTAAAAGATTGCCAATGTACTCTTTGAGAAATACTTCAGTCCTTAAAAAACAAACAGGCATTATTCAGTGCTCCTCAAAAATGAGCCACACAGCTTCGAGGTTAAGTGTCTGTTCTGACCCCCCCAGCTAGGTGCATGGTGTTGCTTTCAGTCCCTGTTAGTCGGGTGTGTGTAGGTATAGTAGGTAAAGGTGAAAAGAGCAGAGTTAAAAGATGCAGTTCACAGCTTTGGACTTAGCCTTACATAAGGAGAACAAGGAAGATTTAAAGAACAAAACCTATTGAAAAAATGTACCTTCCCGCTATGTCTAACCTCACAGTTAGAATCAGAATTATTTAGGTTGGAAAAGACCAATAAGATCATGGAGTCCAACCGTAAACCTAACCCTGCCAAGTCCACCACTAAATCATGTCCCAAAGCGCCAGATCTACATGTGTTTTAAATATCTCCAGGGACGGTGACTCCACCACTTCCCTGGGCAGCCTGTTCCAGTGCTTGACAACCCTCTCAGTGAAGAGATTTCTCCGAGTACCCAATCTAATAGTCTTACCAGAACTCATCACTCAAAAGGGTACGCTAGCCAAATGCTTCCTGGTAGTGTTTGCATTTCCATCTCCAGATCTTTTTCATCCAGCCCATCCCTATTAGGCAGGTGTCACCTTAAGGTCAAGATCATAGTTTTATATCTTTCAGTCAAAAGTTCCCCCAACAATGAACAAAAAGCCCTGGGCTGCGTAGCGTAGTCAGCACATTGAGTCCATCAGGTTTGTTTCCCAAGGTATATTTATGCACAATTGCTCTTTGATTCATTTGGATTTGGCAGAAAGCTGCAATGGTAGCACAAGTTTGTACTTTCATTTGTACAGTTCCCATTCCATTCAAGTATGTACTGACAGTCCCTCTCTCTCACACTTTGGATTTTAGCTCCCTAAAATATGCTGCACTAGCAAATGAATGATGGCAGTCATCATAGATCAAAAAAAAAAAAAACCAAAACCAAACAAACCCAAAAAACAACTTCATCTTCCACCCCTTAACAGAATCACCAAGGATCAGACCGATCAGACCATGTACTTAAGGGAAAGTAGGTGGTCAGTGAAGTTCCCTGTATTAAAGATGCCAAAGTCGCATATACACTGTAACTGTAAAATGAATATTGCTATAATTTCTGAATCAGCATCCCACTTCATCATGTAAGAAGTGATTATCTAAGGATCGCTAACATATATGAAGCTATGGAAAACACTGTATGTTTTCTGTCCCGTGTGCTAGTCACTGTACCAAAAGAAACCCAAGTTTTACAGAGTAAGTCAGGTGTGCCAGAGGCTGGGGAATGCAGAAGGAACTGCACTGCAGGGTTGCTGTGAAAGCAGGTAAGTCACTGCTGCGCTAAGAGGAAACGATTTACGTCAGTGTTCCACTGAAACACTGTGCATTTTACATACCATTTTGTTCACAAAGGCCAAAGACAGATACAGATATTCCTCTGCACTTCCCTTTCCCCCAAAATGAGGAGCAGCAGTCACTGGGCTTGGCAGGATCTGCCGTACTGCTCGCTCCGTCCTTCCCCTCGCCGTCTCCCCGAGGCCTCAGGCAGCCAGGGCTCCGGAGCTCTGACAGTCCCCTGCGGAGTTATTAAGAATCCACCGGCAGCCACTTAGTCCCCTTCTCGTGCCTTACCCTACAGCTTCAGAGTTAATTCCGACTCCTCAGAGTCTGAGCAGATTGTGTTGCTGCAGATACTTCCTTAGATGTATTTCTTTTCTCTGCAGTACTCCAAACAGCAACTGCTCGATAACCTTTGCAATTCTTCATCTACTACTATAGGTCACTAGAAAAGAAGAAATGGTCTTCCTCAGTAGACATACATTTTATAGTGTCACAGACACAACAAAATGATTCATAATCACCTAGGGCTACACTGGTCTTTCCTTTGTCCCAGATACAGAAAGACGTATTTTCTATAGTGAAAAGATAGGAAAGATGCTGAAAATGCATCCTTCGGCTCAGAATGTTTAAATCATCTCAGTTCCTTTTTGTATTCTCTGTATGTCCATTCACTTACAGGTTGCAATGATTATAAATCAAACAGCATTACATCCAATTGCACTCCTAAGTCATAATTTAAAGGATATATAACCATATATGTTTAGGGGTTTCTTAGTGATGCTATAAAAATGTGAAATTTCCATGTTCCAATCAGAGATGCCCTAGCAGAGAGTTAGGCAAGTCTGTCTCACCATGGGCTATTAAGAAACCACTCAAATGTGAAGTAACTCTCCTTGGAAAAAGAATTTAATAATACAATCTTTATAGTGCCAGGGACTTGTCAAATCACTCATAGATCGCATGCATTCTATTCCTTTTTCCAAGCTAAATATGCATTAGAAAAACAGTCACAAGATGGAGTTATTAATAAAAACCCATTCTGTTTCAAAGAAAATTTATGTTTGTAGCCTGATAGATACACCAGATTGGGTAATTTATCTCCCTGGCCAAAAATGTTTGTGTCACTCATTTCTTCCTTTAAATATACAATCTTATACCTGTTATTAAACAGTCCGTAAATCTTAAATAGCAGAGCCTCCAAAAAGCATTTAATCCAGAAAGGACTCCCATTTTGTAACAGAACAGTAGCTTCAATCTCAAAAGAAATCCGATTTAGTATGATAAACTCCCTATTATGCTATCTATGCAATTTCTTTTGCAAAAACATACAAGAAATAAAGTATTAACTACAAAAACAGTTCTAGAAGGTATAACCTATGTTGTTGACCTTCAGCTTTCAGTAATTGCCTTACCAACAAGGCGTGCACCTGTCACTGAACTAGTTTGCATTACATTTTAGAGTCATATCATTGGATTTGCAAGATACCATCTGTGGTCTTCATTTTGATCCAGCTCACTCAGTTGACTCAGTAGAGTGGCCTTAAAACATGCTAACAAACATAAAGATACGGGAAATTAAAAACTAGTACTGACTATAACTTTGATTCCCATTCTTGCACAAGTCATTTAATCAGTGTTGTGCGTAGGATACTGCCCCTGCATTCTTCTCCTCTCAGTTCCATTCCTCTGCCAAAGCCCAAATTAATGGCTTTTCCTTCAAACCTAGCGGGCGCTCCAGCTCCGAGGTCCTTTGAGACCACACAACTGCGGTCGTGTAAGCAAGTGATAAGAATCCTACGTTAACCTGGAATTTTCAATAGTACAGAATTAGAGGTCAAGTTCTTCTTAATTTTCATGCATTTGCTTTAGACCAATTTGAAAATCTTAGGGCTTTACAAGTTAAAACCAACCACTAAATTCCAGGTAGAAAGACACCAAGAAGCGGTGCACTGGTAACACACTGCCACCAGAAAGGTTTTTTCAGAGGTGAAGCTCCTTTTTCTACACAGCCTACAATACCTCTGGGAAAAAAAATGAGGTGATTTAGGAATGTAAGGACCACAGAGAATGAGAAAATGAGATCCTTTGAAAATGAGAGAAACGGAACTACTTTATGTTAGCAATTGATTGTGTCATGTTTCTTAACAGTATCAGAAACTGCTAGTTACAAAAGCTGTAATGAACGCAGCAAAATCTTTGACAAAAAGCAAGCAACATGGGAATTAAAACAACCTGAATCCCTCAAAATTAAATTACAAAATTAAAATTACAAAATTAAACAGAGCTGTTGCTTTTGTCCTGTAAAACACTAGCCCTGATGCCGATTTCCTTGTGTTTAACTGGGTTCTAAACTGGAAATATTTTGACACCTGCTTCAGGTTAAACCAGACATTTTAAGGCCATTGACTTGGTTTGAACTGAAGCACAATCGCCCAGACTCCAGTTTATCTGCTGTCTCAAGACTGACACCCATTATTTAGCATCCTGCATCCACCTCTGCAACGCCGGATCGGAACTGACCGGCCACAAGACAACAAGCGCAGACATCACCCAAACCACCCGCCCAACAAGGGGCTGGCTCGGCATGGATGCTCTTTTGGGGGTCAAAAAAAGAAAAATGATGAACGAGTGAAGCAGTTTGTGCTGCCAATCGCTTCCATGCAAAAAAACTCAAGACGCAAAGCGGGAAAGGAGAGAGGTATATTTACAGCACCTAACTTCAAGCCACGACTGATACGTTGAAGGTGGGGGACTAGTTACCTAGCAAGGAATGCTGTTCAAGTGCTCCAGAAAAGCACCAGGCCTGCAAGGCTCCCAGAATGCCTGATCTCCTAACCTGAGCATCTAAATCAGAGTCTCACTCTGTAGAAACAAACATCCTTACTTCAAACCCTTGCTCTCACATACACACACACACACACACACATATATATTATACACAACTCACTAAGTGGGCTGGCTCACATAGCTGTCTCCTATCTTCCATCACTAGGAGCAGCCATCCTAAATCAGCAGACAAAAAAATAAAATCAGACAGAAGAATTAGACAGCCAAGAAGCTGTCTACCCACGTGGTCAAAGAAATCAGGTGATTTATTGGATTAACAAAAAAAAAAGTGTCGATCAAAAAGTCACTTTGTTCAGAGATATGTGGTCCTGGAATAACCACAATGCTCTATACTGTGGCTAGAAGTGTTGCATATCATAAAGAAACTATTATTAAAAAGATACAAAATCATGGAAAAAAGAGTCATATTAAATGTAACCTTACAAGAACTGTTATTAAAGATCTAATTAAGTCATTGTTAGTAAACGGCTTTGAGGATTAAAGTGACTATTTAGGGTACATTATTATGCCATATTATATATAATACCTGTATTAACAATGCGCTTAAGTCTGTAACTAAATATATTTATTGTAAGGTATCTAACACAAGGCCATCCAGAGAGACAACTGAGAAAAGGATTTCAAACACCCCGGTTCTGCTTTTCAATTACAAGTTCTTTTGTCCCCACTTAAATATCTGATTGGAATCAGCGTTTCAAACTCCTTCCCCTTGTATCCTCCAGCTATTTCATCACTTACACATGTTTAGTTCCTAAGCGTTAAGTCATGTTAAATAGGTCAAGCTCTGTTTCGATTGATCTATTAGGCAGTGCAGAAACTTTGGCCAGCCAATTTTGCCTGACTAGTTCTATAAGTCTATGTCTTCTCTTTTCACATGCTACTACACTAAAGGACTCTGAATCAATCACTTTTCCTAAAGTGCTTTTTAGAGTTCTTTCAGGGATACTAAGCAATTGCAAAGGATGTTCCAAAGCAAGTAATACTCTTTTCCTCCTCGGAAAAATAGTTACATCCAAAATACGGGATTGAAAAGATTCAGAAATCTTGTTTTCTAGCTACAAATTTTGATTACTAGTATATTAATATACATATCATATATAATACAGACTGAATATATAATGATGATCCACACGACTGAACGGTGTGTTTTAGGTATGATTCTAGATAGGGAGAAGTCCAGTCTGAGTTTGTATTTAGAGCTAAGATTAAGATCATATGGAATGCAGGTTTTGGCTGCAGCTTACATCCAGTATGAACCTTTTCAGACTTCTGTACCATGAAGTTTCCCATTACCACCCAAGCTGCGTTAAAATTACCCAGAAATGCATAGTCTATTGAGACTTACTGCTTAAATATACAAAAGGTTCAATCAGATAAATTACTGAATCTCACGGTTCTACTTTTCTTGCAGAGAGTATATTAGACTATTGCCTTTTACTATATTTAATTAAACAATTCTATCAATTATCCTGAGCAAATATGCAAATACAACCATAGCTGCTTCACGCAGTGTTTTCCGACTTAGCATTCATTAAAAACTCTGCTAGACTGTGTAGCCTATTAAATTCATTTTGCAAACATAGCAATTGTCTTACCTAAGAAAATGGTTCCTTATAATTAAAACATTTGCTCTTATTTAGCACTGTTCCCTTTGTAAGTTGAATTAAGAACCTAGAAAAGGCTCCCCTGCAGTATTGATAAGTCTGGTATCTGGGGGTGGAAGCACACACTCAGGGGTGGGTTGTGGCTTATTTCCCCCCTGAATGAGCGAGATATAATTAGCCATCAACAAAAACATATCGCTAATCTCATCCACCCAACAAATAACCGGCTTGTAAAACCCATTGCCATGAGATATTACTGGAACTGAGGCCTCGGTACTACACACAGTTACACTGGGTACCTACACAGAAAATGAGAACTCCGTATTTACAGCGGCAGAATTTTAAAAGGGCAGGCTTCTTGGAAGGGATTCAAGCTCCCATATCAGCATGATGTTGCCTGACACTGTTAGAGGGCTGCCTATGCCAAGATACATCTAGGATGCTTAGGATTAATCTTGAGGTTGTACTCAAGCACGTCAAACTGCCTCTCCACCTACACCTGGGAGAGACTCTTGAAAGCATCTGTGCAGTGTTTCACTTTCTCTGAGCCCAGCGTAAGCATACATCAGGTAGCCCTACACAAAAGCTGGTACCTCCTGAGCATCTGTACAGTGGTTTGCTGCGTCCATCCCTGGACTGCCTGCTGCAGCATCCCTAAAATTCGACCTCCTAAGAGAACAGAGAGTTTGGAAGTGAGTGGAAACAGGTCTACATTCAAGTGAATATTCAGCAGGGTTTCGACATGCAGGCTGGACTGCTGTCAAGATCTGGGCTTTGAGGCTTACTGTTCAGACAGTTGGCAATACGAGCTTAAAAATAACTTTCCTTTTCCAAAAGACTAAGTTCCTCTGTTGGAGACGGTACGCTGAAATACCCAGCAGAGTCAACACACTCATGGTACAACCTGATACAGCAATCGCCATGGTAATCAGCAAACACAGCGCGCTCTTCACTGACAGCATTAGGTTAAATTCTCTATATTAGAACTCATCTCAAGGACAACTCGCTTCCACAAAGCAATCACACCGCAAAACAATGCCTGAGCTGGATGCATTCGATGGGACAGGTGTACAGACACAGACGAAAGACAACAAAAGTGTGTCCAACAGCCAACAGTAAAAAGAGGATTTATTATTTTGCGTATGCAAGGTTGGAAAATAAACTAAATTCCACAAACATATATATAAAAGGTTGGTATGCTGTGTCTGAAGGTCTTATCAGCACAAAGAGAAGTCTGGATGGGCAACGAAGCGTGAGGCATTGGACTCACAGACCTCAGTATGGAAAGCAGAGAGGGAAAGAACAGATTTCACCATGTTCCTCCTATGTCACTTACAATTTATTCTCTGAAACATTTAGCAGTGAGAATCTCTGAATTAACTGAAGCCACTTACATGGACAGTCTTTGAAGAGATGATCTTCACACTGTTCTAGGTAATTTCAAGAAGATTTGCTGGATTGTTTTTTCCATTCATCTCCACACTCACTTAGTAAAAAACAATAAAAAAGCCAGAAGTAAACAGGGGTTTTTTCCTGCCAACATCAAGAGATCTCAGGCTCCACCTAGTCTGCTTTAGGCGTCTTGCTTGCTCTCTAATGGCTTTTCTTTCCTGTGGTATGTTTAAGCACACTGCTCCGTGTTCTACCAGCCTTTCATACCCATAAAATCCAATTTAAGTCAAGAGGAGCAAATTGTCGCACGCAGAGATACGGCTTTGTAACAAGTACTCGCTGCAGGAAGAACGCAGCCACCTTTGTGGACGAGGCTGGCTCTCAACAGCCTCATCAGGAGAGGGAACGCTAGCGAGTTTTGAAAGAAACCGTCCAGCTCAAACTCATTACTACGAGATACCACCTTGTATTGGCGCGGAGCAGGTCTGGGTTTCATTCCAAAACATTTGAATGGTATTTTCCTTTGTTTTAATGTAAATCTGTGCCTGGATATGATTCTTTTTTAAAGAAAACTTTTGAACACCATTTTCAAACATTAGAAGCGTGTACCACTTTTCTCAGCAGTTTTACACTGAACTACACTTTACACAGGACTACCAGTTCCATATTTATACAGTGGCACCACTGGCAACTAACCAAAATAAAGCGCAATTTTATACTGAAAATGCTTACTTTAAAACCAGGTTACTAGTAAATCTGTTCATCAACAAACAATAATTCAATATACTATCTTAAGAAATGGATCTTCTATGAATAAACAGTATTTCTACCATTAAAGATAAACATAAAATTTTAAAGCAGAGATGCAGTTTAGGAATTCTATTTTCCTTCCATACTGAAAGCTAAAGTGCTAACCACTACAACCATGGAACCAGATATGGAAACTGTGTCCTGAGCATCCCGAGGCGCCTGATGGGTTACACTTGATATGCAACACATTGTCAAGAGCGCTTCCTGTTCTCATCACGATAGTTTTGCAGCCATTCAGGGAATTTAGTCACTTGAGCAAATCTTCGCACATAAATAAAGATTGGGAGCACGAAGGAGCAAGCATTTTCGAGGCTTTTAAAAGAGATAGGAGACTAAACAGAACGTATTTCTCCATGTTATGGGGTCTGTGTCCTGAAAAGTAATGTTAAGTTTTTCTTTGTAGGCCAGTATTTGTGTTTGTCAAATTAGAAGGCAACAGCGAGATCTAGAATCCTTTATTTTTTGAAAACAGTCTGAAATGGTACGCTCATGACAGCCCCAGAGGCAGTAACAATGAAAGCAATCACTCAGAGGTTTCCTGCATGTTCCAACGCATGGCGTTCATCCTGTAGGATACCAGGAGATAAAGAAAAAAGATCCATCTTCTCTTTGGGAGCTGGGAAGAAAAGGAACTGCAGATCCCACAGGATCCTCATCCCCCACAGAGAACAGGACTGAGGAAGAAGAGTTCATTGCGAAGTTAGCCCACTAAATGCTATCCTTTGGCTCCGTGTAGCATCACTGTCAGTGCTCCAGAACCCTGCTCTGCTTACCAGCCCTTACAAGAACAAACGGTTGAGAGAATAGATCTGAATCCTTGAGGCACTGAAATCTTTGTTCATTTCTGAAAATACAGGCCACTGACATTTCACACAAACAGCTATAACTTAAAATAGGAGAAACTTGTTCCCTTTTTCAGGTATACTTAGTAACTCCTAGTTTCTGTTCTGTTGTACACCCTCTTCTCACACATGTTATCATCCACACCTCAATTTTCCACTTCTTTGCTAGAAATCCAGACACAAGGCAATTAGGGTGGCTACTGGGTTTTCTTCCTTCCCTGCTGGAAACTGAAGGCAAAACCAAAAGACTGGAGTCAGCTTTTTCCATTTCTGAAGCAGCTTTATCCAACCGAGGATGCAGTTGGCGAGATTCACGGATAAACAAAAGCTCGCAGAAGCTTTACATGAAGTTTCCAGAGCTCAAAGATATCCCATATTGCAGATTCATTTCACTTTGAGTAAAACCACTAAAAAAATGGTTAACCTCTCCAATTATCAATGTAGGAGTTTAATTTCTATTTTGTGAAAAAATAACTAAGAAGGATATTTGAAATTATCACAAGTAGTGTATATGCCATGTCATATGCCTCTCTCTGGGTGTGAAATATGTTTCATGAACAAAGCCTTCTCATTATCAATAAAAAATGATATGTAAAAATTATTTTATTGCCATTGGGTACTTTAGAGTCACAAATACTGATCAGCACCCTACAGTAATAAATGCAAACAGAGATCAATATCATTGAATTTTCACCTTTGTCTTATTTTATACATGTATATGCAGATAAAACAGTGCCGTTACTCCTAAGTCTACCAGAAGGCCAACTGCAGAGGCAGCAACATTTTTACCTTTTTTTTTTTTCCCTTCAAACTTCAGTACCTGCCCTTGAATTTTTTCCTAAAACAAGGATTCATTTCATTACAGATTTCAGAGTGGAGAACTGCTGGGTTAGCTTTCTCACTGCAGTGCTCTGGTTGTAAATAACTTTGAGTGAAAGTCGGAAAATTCACAAGATCAAAACCTACCAGTGTAAAGCAACAGTTCTTGCCCTCTTTTCCCTTTCTTATTTTCCATCTGTTCTCACTGCCCGGATAGCACATCTCTGCTGTTAGAGCATCACGGCACATGCTGAAGCTACGCACTCCCCTCCATCAGGCTCACTGTGAATTAAACAATTTTTATTACAGTGAAGACCTTTTGCTCAAAATAGAGAAATTACTGGAGTCTCCATCAGATGTTAAAATCACTTGAAGTCAGTGCAAAGAAACTATTGACAATACCAGGCTTTGGATCCCACCTTGTTAGAAGCTTCATTTATATGTCCCATTATGCTAATATTTCTCCCCTGGTATTTTTCACCTCCTTCTTTCTATGATGCCTTACTACTGTCCAGTCTCTGTAATAATAAGAACACCATTCAAATATAATCAGGCATCTCCTTGCTAAAACAGTAAAATTGCCAGATTTTTCCGTTGCTCAAGGTTAGCATTTCATTGCACACAGGAATAATATTCATACACAACAGCCACGCTGCGTGTTGCCCTCTTTAAATCTCTGTTCATTGCACCAAGGCAGACTCTTGAAGGTGGTACTACTAAGTCAACTTGCAGTGTTACCAGATTGCATATGCACACCAAAGAACTCATTCAATTAGGACATTAATGGGTTTTTTTAATCATTACTTGTACAATGGCATGATGTATTAGTATTTGCATGTGTAAATAAATTCAATTAATGAGTTAATTGCAGAGACATGAAAATTAGTTCAAACAAGTCAATGAAATCATAAACAGTTCAGAAATAAGAAAGTGTATTTGTAATGCAATTAGTGTTCTAATACGCCAGTAACTTTAATAAACAGGATCTTCATATATGGCAGGTCAAAAAGAAAAAATATTTTAATTGATATAAGAAGGAGCTTTTTGCTGCTACGCTACAGAGTCTAGCTGAGTTTAGAGAAAATGATCCATGTTAACGAGATCAAAATGCTGTTATCTAGAATAATAAATAAGGATTTTTTTTTTTTTTTTTTTAATGGAAATGCGTCTCCAAAGTTGTCCAGATGATTGAACAAAGCATTACTGTCTGCGAGAAACTTATCACGGCACAATCTACACGTGATTGAATCATACATTCATACAATGCTCTCCCAAAAGCTTCTCAGAATAGTAAAACAACTACTAGAATAAAATATTTGGTAATATTTTAATATTAATCATCATAAATTAATTTTATATTAATGCACTGAACAGTACAGCTGCTCAAAGTGAGATGAGTTGCAGTGAAGCGCTGACTCACGACAAAGGCCATCTCTCTTGTTATTGTGTAATTACGTGTTAATTTTCGGGGCACTGAGATCTCCAAGCAGGACAACTCAAGGTCGCTGAATCCCACCCACCAGACCTCCCCCGGCCCGCCACGCTGCCGCGCTCCCGGGGAACAGGGCGGTGGCAGGGCTCCTTCCAGGTTGCCGGCCCGCGGACGGAGGGACCATCATTAGCAACGGGGGTCACGTTCACTGAAGAGAAGAGCTACGATCTTAAATGCAGAAGCTGGTATTTTTATTCAAATTTAAAGGACAACTAGCATGTATTACTCTATAAATTTATAACCTGTACTTAGGAAAGGGCAACAAGGAAAAGCCCTGGAGCCTGAGAAAAAAACCTGCCTATCTATAGCAATAACTTTACTTGCCAGCTTTAAATTTGAATACTAAACCTAGCTACTATAGAGTGCTATACCGCGGGGACTTGGAACAGTTTCAGTGTATGAAATAGCTCCTTAAAAACATGAGTTTCACTAAGCTGCAGTGCACAGCACAGACCCCTGCACGCCGCACGTTCCTGCTGCGTGCTGGATGCAGCGGAGCGGGGACGACACGCTGCCCTTGTCCCATCCCACTGCATCGGCAGAAGAGCAACCGCACCCCAAAGTCCTGATCCCCCCAACCACCCTGAGAGGGCACAGTAGCAACATCTGCATCATCAGTCGGCTAAAGTTTTAATAGCAACTGTTGTGAACTTTTAATTCCTGTATCAAGCAAGCAATAGCTCCCTCCATAACTGGGGGATGCAGTTCCAACCCAGGTGGTATAAGACGAAGCCATTACGTGCCTGCTTTTTAGCTCCAAGAAAAATGTCTAATATTTATTCCTTTATTGAATCCACAGTCCAGTAAATTAATGATTAGCTTTACAGGAAGAAGTGGCTAAGAGGATTTTCCTAAGAAGTATTTGCCTAAAGCTCCTACAGTAAAGTCTGAATGGAAAGAAGGGCACATGGGCAGGAAAAGTGTTTTCCTACCTCACGTATTTGTACAGACCCATTATCATTGTATCTCAAGACACACAACATTAAACTACCTGATCATAAAAATCATCCCCAAAAGCCAGAGAACAGCAATTACCACCTTAAAAAAAAAAACAGCAAAAAACCCCAACACAAATGGCTGGTTTAAAACCTCTTTTGGTTTTTAACAAACAAGGTAATCTACTGGGATTTTCTAAATGTCTTGAAATTCGGACCCAGGGACATCCCTCTGGTCACACAGGAATTATCACTCTGAACTCTTGGCATGTTCCTTCTCGTTTTTTACAAGGCAGTAAAGGAAAACACATTAGATGTGGAAATCAATTAACGACATTTTTACAATATGCCACTCTTCCCATAATTGGATTTGCTCATGTTTTTAATATTTTTTACTCCCTAAGAATGAAGAGTGTATTTACCTGCTCACTCAGAGCTGCCCAGAGACAGGGACAGCAGCAGAAGGAAACCAGCCTGTCGCTCCCCCAGGAGCTCCCCACTAGCACGGGTGGCCAGAAACATCCGCAGTCCAACACGTATCTGCTCGCTCTTTCCTTAGAGGCAGGGCGGCGGTACCAGCCTGGGCCAAGCGGGATAGCGGGGCAGGGAAGGGGTGAGGGCAGCTAAGAGGGCTGGAGGAGCTCCGTGCTGAGAGCTGTGTGGTAACGGAACGGGACACAGCAGCACTGCTGACCTTTCAGGTTCTGGTACCATTCACACGAGGTGGGCGACGGGTCCCTAAATTTGTCACCTGCAGTCCAGCTGGGATGAGTATTCACTACTGCAGTGAATTTGCAGTGCACGTCTCCAGAAACAAACAGCCTTCCTGCCCTGCCTCCCAGCACTCCTGTTACACCCCTGCCATAAATCAGAGCGTGTACGTGTTATTTCTGTCCTTGCCTGACTTTGAAATCACCTGCATATCTTTCCGTAGCGTCTAACTATAAATGGCTATTCAGCAGTCTCTGCTGTTTTCAACACTTCCATGCAAAAAGATGTTACCGGGGGTGGGAGGAACATGACTTAGAGTACATACTTTTTCAGCTAGAAGTAGTTTTTCCTACACTGAACTCTAGCAGAATACTTATGAGCTCCTAGAATTGCACAAAAAAAAAAAAAAAAAGGAAAAAGTTGTAATGAACACACAAAACTGGGTAAAAACTTCAAGGACCATTTGTAAACACATTCCTGAAGCCTGGTGCCCAAGCGCCCTGGGAAAGCTCTTTCTGTGGCTGTGTGCACACCAGCTGCTGGCAGGCTGGCCGCCCAGGGCCTGCTGCAGGAGCCACCCATCCCCTGACCAACACCACGGCCAGGCCCACGGGTCCAGCTGCCCTGCTGGCCCTTCCCTTTCCCAAACACACAGAAGCAGAGCTCCAAATAAAATTTACTCTTTGCTCTCAGCAAGAACTAATACTTATCAAACGCCCTGGTCAAACACAATAAAAATCACACTGGGTTAGGAAATTGCTTTTGTAATTGATTTACTAGTTTCCATAGAAGAAAAGGCATTTCAGTAGCATTTGCATTAAATGGCTTGTCTACAACAACAATCACCACCCCCCCTTCAAATTTCTGGTGTAAAAACCCAGTATCTTTTTCTGAAATAAGTAAAGGAATGAAAAGAACATCGTATACAGTGGCATATTGTGTTGTAAAAGCAGGTCTGGACGCTGAGATTTTGAGAACTAGCCATTACTCACAACTGCCAAGCACAACATGGAGGCAGCAGCCCAGATTTTTGTAGCTGAAGCTGCAGGATGCTGGGCAAGCAAGGGGCGTGCAGGAGGCTTGGGCTCTCTCAGTCTCTGTGCTTCTCCTCTCTGCCTACTGACACAGCCTCGTACAGCAGAGACCTGGCTCGTACTTCGGCATCTCTGCTCTCTGGGTCAGGGACTTAGCAGTAACCAGCAGGACAAAATACCTGGGCTCTGGTATATTTTCAAGACTCCCAGTTACATCAGTCAGTGACAAAACAGACGAACTTGTAAGAGGCTTAAATACCCAATGGAAATAGCCCCAGAAGAAGCTGCACTTTCACTCTGCCTGGAAAAAATGCCTCAGTTTGATAAACCAGAGAGATGGGCAGTTCACTGCCCTGAAGCAGTGTTTACTTTGTTTTCCTAAACAGCCTTCAGTTAAGATGTTATGCCAAGGGGACCACGTCCATAGAAAACCTCGGGCCATACGACATTACCACTGCCCGCAAAGCAGGAAAATCCCTCATCTACTTTATAAGAGGTTAAATTCATTAACCGAGAGGATGCTCCACGCAACTCTGACGGGAGAAACAATTTTAAAAGCTGAAGTCTTACAGAATACGACACGGTCTGTTTTCCTTTTCTAATCCCCCAACTTTCTTCCCCAAGAAGAAAAATACCCTGTGAATAACCCACATCTCAGAAACAACAGACAAAATTCGCTATTTTACCAACAGAGTGAGGTACATTTATTTTCACATATTTTTCTGAGATAATCCAAAAAGGCTAAATTTCCAAAAGGCTAACATGGGCTCGCACCTTCCCAGATGTGTTCCCAAAGCTTTGCAGTCAAACCCCAGAGATCTCAGCCCCACCATGAAGAGATTTTTCCATCCAGCTCTTCGCTTCCAGTTCCTCGGCACCAGCCCCACCCTCTGCAATTCCTCTTGGTACTGCACCGCGTACGCGTCTCTCCAGCACACCCAAAGTTTCCAGCTGGCAGAACCGATGGGCTGGCAGGGATAGCCCGGTGTGTACGGCTATACCCGTGACAGCCTAGAGACCTCACTGCAGGTGAGGCTGCAAAATTCAGCTTAGCCCACACAGAGCTGAGGGCTTCGGCTGTTTGAGTTCAGCCTGTTGTCAAGGCAGCTGAAGGGCATCCAGCCCCAGAGCACAGTCCCTGTGTCTATAGATGGCTCTGTCCTCTCACACACCACCCATTTTGAGCTCAGAACCTAAAAAACTGGAACATCCACTAATTTAAAAAATATGTAATATACAAATCTTGTAAACAGCCTCAGATTCCTGATTCTGTCCAATTCATACAACATACCAGAAAAATACCAGGCAAAGATCCCAAGAATCTTCATTAAAATCAAACATAGTTTCTGCTGCCAAATTTCACATAAAATGGTAGGTTGACATTTAAAACACCTTCTTGCACAAAGGGCACTGTTCATATTACAAAAAATTAATTAACCAGATCTCACATGCTTTTATGTATTGTAATTCATGGATTACCGAGATTCATAATTGAATAATATGTAGATGTCACCTAGAGGTACTAAACCAATTCTCCTACTTGTAATTGCCTGACTAAGTAAGAATGACACTAACTTCAGCATCTTCTCTCTGATTAAGGCCGCTATAGATTTGCGGTTGCCTCCATGTAATATAAATCAATAAAGAATAATTTTCCAGGCAGTAAATCAATTGTCAGTTCACAGACCCTAATACTCCTGTGCAGGATTTATCGAAAAAATGAATGGCAGTCTTGTTAGTGGACGTACCCCGTGCTTTACAGGCACGTAACGGTGTAAGGCCCAGTCCACTACATACACTGCTGTACCTGCCAAATTCCTTAACGCTCTCCTTGCCTGTCAAAGGAACTGTGTTGAAGTGGAAGGTGAGCAGGTATCTTTACAGCAAGAAAGGAAATTTTTAAAATCATATTTGCATTATACCCCTCCATGTTAGCATCTTGGTGTCCAAATATCCCCATTTCTCCCGTACGACTTCAGTGGAAGCGTGCCACCACGCAGAGTGGATGTTGTGAAATGATTAGCTGACAGAGCTGAGACCGAGATTTTGGTAGTCAAGCTGTCTGGAAAGCACCGACAGGGCTAAAAATAAACCATTGGAAAATGCTAACTTGGTTAGATCCAAGCATTTTGCATGCCTATTTTTGCCAATATTTTTGTTTTGATTTTAAATTCAGACCAGACTATTCTTTCTGTATTTCTCTTCTTGGCTTTTATACAACGCTCTGCTGTTACAGGGTACAGTTCCAGATCCAGTGGACCTCTTCCTGGATCTATCATGGTATCGTTCATGTCTTCACACAAAAGTTAATTTTTTTGGATCACTAAAAACTAGTTTTATTGTCTCAGTGCCAAAATCAACGTGCCAAATGGTAAAGGGCTACTGGTAAAATCGTATCTTGACAGCTGGGAAGTCCCAGTCCATCAACATAAAGAGCACGCGCACCTAAAGTGCATCCATGTAGACCACCCACCGGCTAAGACTAGGTCAGAGTTTAGCTCCTGCTGAAGGGAGTTCAATGCATCTTAAAGACACCCAATGAAAATGTACAGTCGTCACTATCTAACAAGGAACGCCAGGCACTTTCTTCACCAGTGTAGGAGGAAGACAGCAAAGATGACTTAACCTGCTTCTCACACAAAATTGCTAAGGGCAAGTTTGGCCCCACCTAAAGTGGGAGCTAAAATTAAAAAAATAGTAATTAAAAAAAACCCTACACCACAGGAAAGTGTCAAGAAAGACTTTTAAGAGGTGGTTCAAAACTCTGTTCCATGACAGTCAATCTGCATCACTGTAATTCACTTCCGAACCACTTATCACTGCCGCCAATGTCACCTTTAAAAATGAAAGGTATTTGAACTTTTCTCTACACAAAGAACAATGGGTGCTCTCTTTCTTACAAAGCATTGGAAAGGAAAAGTAAAATAGAAGCCATAGACATAGAATTTTATGCAGAGAAGGCAAAAATTATGCCTTATGCTAGACTATTATGAAGAAAGAACTTGTCATAAATTCAAACTAGGCTCATTCTCTTACACATAAAATAAAGGTTGAGTGCAACCTTCAAGCAAAGGAGACAGAAAATGTGCAGGCATTGTAATATCCACACTATCCCACAGTGCGGAGAAAATAGGACCTTAATTATCCAACATTGTTGTCACCTAAAATAAGAACTAATGCTCCCCCACTGGTTTCTGAAAGTCTGTTCCACCCTCAATTCAGTATCAAACCCACATTGCATAGTCTAACTTCTCATCCTGCTTCCAAGGTTTGTATTTTTTGGTATTGTGAATTTCATGTCTTTGCCGGGAAATAAATAGAATTGGACAAAAAGTATTCATTAAAACCCATTTCTCAAACAAAATGGCCTTCAAAATGAATACCCTCTTCCCCTCAAGCCCTGCCATTTCTGCTGACATTTTGCAATACAAGAGTCAGATACTCTTTAAAACGTGTTTGAAAATTCTTTTCATTAAGGTAAAATCTGTACCTCTAATCCGAGAGAACAGAACATTTCGGGGTTCTAAGAAAAAAGAAAAAATAAGCTAAATTCAAACTATTAATTCATACATATTTCTCTTTTGCCTTTCATTTAAAATAAAGTTATTTTCTTGCAGGCAAGTACTCTTCATTCCTCTTGTTACACAAACAATCTTTCCAATCAGCTAACCCTAGAATAATACCGTTTCGGTTGGAAGGAAAGTTTGGCGGTCTCTAGCCCATTGCCCCGCTCAGAACAGGTCCAGTCAGTTCAGGTCGCGCAGGGTCTTGCCCAGCTGAGTTTTGGGTACCTCCAAGAATGATACTAAAAACCTCTCCAGGCCCCTATTCCACCACTCGCACAATGAATTTTTGCCTCTCATAACTGACGAGATGAAATTACCATTCATCCCCACCACTCGCACCTCCATGGTGAATCTCCCTCCAAATTCCCCATAAATACACAGGATCCTGTAATTTTTTTTTTTGTCATATAAAGCGCAGTTAGACACTCTCTCTGTTTCCAAACGCCCAAGCTGCCCAACCCTGCAACTACCCGCTCATTTCCCGCTGTTCTCCTCGCTAGCTTCCAGCCAGACGGGGTCTTTCCCTAATGGCTTATATTCTACAGCTAGTGAATAATGCACACCGAATAATACAGGGAACGGCGAAAGGACCCGCGGGTAGCTCTTTTTCTGCTACATAGCATGAAAAATTTCTCCTTTCTTATCAGGTTTAGAAGTGACTGGTGAGCCACCAGTAGTTACGTATGATTCTTCATTTTGTATTTAAAACAAAAGAATGTAAACCTCAGAGAGGAGAGCACCCCCATCTTCTCACTGTAACCACCTGATGGCTAGAAGTGCCGGCAACCAAGCTTCTGAGTAAGTCACTAACATACACAGATGATGAAAGGAAACGCTATCATATTTAAAAAAATCTATTATATAAATTTACAAACTTTACAAATTAAACCCACAAAAATAGCTTTCTAGAATTGGAAATCTGTTCATAATTAACATGTTTGGCACAGCTATCACTTTGCTGCGGCTGAGGATTGGTTGGCTTTCTTTTCAAGATTTCACTTCTCTGCTTTTTATGCCTATCTTCTCATCATAAACAGAGGAAGGAGGATACTCAACACATCAACTGAAGGCAAACTTTAAAATAACAGAAAACAAGATGCACCAGCCTTGAAACTTGACCTTAACTTACTTTCTACAAAATTTGACTAAAGGGAAATTGTTCCAAGTAATTAATTGATGAGGAAGAGCTTAATGCACTGCTTACATAAGAACCTGTGTACCATAGGTTTCTCCTTTAAAAAACAGAGTGAACAAAGACCATTCTGACATTCCTGAAACATTTAACTACTCCCCACACTATTTCAAACAATATTTTGAAAATAAATCTAAATATTTTTAATTCAATATTGATTTTTAATCTGTCTGTGCTGCTGTAGGACTTCAGACAACAATTCCCACCCAATTCCCTCGCTGATCTACATCTCCCATCAATTACTCCTGCCTCACACCACACAGCTTGCAGTGCAGCCCAGGATTAGAGCACACGAGGCAGACCGAGTCCTCTCACTTAGTTCTGTGGTGTAGTTCGTCGCAGATGACTTTGACAAACTAGCTCTTCAGTAACTCTGCTTGCACGTGAAAAACCAAACAAGACACAGGCAGCTAAGTTAGTACGTTTACACCTCCGTACACAGCTCCAGCACCACTCCTGCGTACGTTTCAGCATCAACTGTGGACACAGTTCAACCTGGCAGCCGGCAACTCAGCACCAGGCAGCCGCTCGCTCAGCCCTCCCCTTCCCCCAGCGGGGTCAGCGGGAGAATGGACAAAAAGCGAAGCTCATAGGTTGAGGTAAAGACAGTTTAGTAAGTCAGAGGAAATACTAATATTACTAATAATAATTCATAATGTTGAATATACAAAAGAAACTATATGCAATACAATTTTTCTCACCACCTGATGACCAATTCACAGCCATTCCCCGATCAGCAATCGCAGAACCCTGAACTTGTGGATTTTGCGAATTTCCCTCAACTCCTGATAAAGACCAAACTCCCAGAAAGGTTCAAACTCCCAGACGAAGACGATTCCAACTCATGGCAACAAGAAGAGCAGAAAAATTCCTGCCTGCCGGCCAACCCATCCCTACACTGAGCATGACGCCCACGGTATGGAATATCTCCGCTGGCCAGCCTGGCTGGCTGCCTGGCCGTGCTCCCTCCCAGCTCCTGCACACCCGCTCATCCGCTGGACACGGGCGACTGGGAGAAAGTCCTTGACTTCACAGCAACAACTGAAAACATCAGTGCGTTACCAACGTTCTTTCACACTAAATCCAAAACACAGCAGCTACCGGGAGGAAAATTAACTCTATCCCAGCCGAAACCAGGACAAATGTTTTTATACTGCGCAACTGAGTACGTGCAGAAAGCACCCGTTATTGCCAGTGCTGAGGAGCTCCGACAGTATCCCCAGCTACCTATCGCACTTCTTCCACAAACGCAGAGTTGCTCAGCTGATACATTTGATTCCAAATACCAGTTTCCAGAGAGCTCTTAATGAACAGGACTCCACACAAAACTTAACGCTGGGCTCAATTGTCCTCCTAGCTCCAGCTCCTGTCTTTGCTATAGAAGATTCAGCTCACACAACAGCGACCTAATTCCAAGCTCTCAGTTACTCCTGGATGAGACGAAGAGTACCAGATGCCCTTCTTGTGGAAACTGTTCAATTTTTCATTAAAATTTTTCAGGACTCAGTAAAGAGAGAAAGAGCAGCAAAGAATATCGCTGTTGCCTAGGGGAGCCGAGAGGGCAAAGACTGGGTGTCTAGCTCCTGTTTCAGTTACAGTTGCTGGATGTCATTCAACACCTGCTTAACATAAAATGGAAGCACTCAGTGCAAGGACTGTGAAATATTGAGCTGTTAAATGAAAAGGGGATTATGACCAATGCCTCCTACTCCTGAGGTTATGTTGTAAAAGAGTAATCTTACCGTCACTCTTGAAGGCAAGTCTGAAATGATCCAGAGCTGGTGTGAACCCCATTCTGAGCCATCACCTGCGGCGCCTGAGGTCTGAAAACTGTGCACTGAAGGACAGATGTTAAGAAAATGCCTACTGAAAATCTCAGTCTTGTGCTTTCTGCACCTCTTAACTCTTCTGCAGATCTAGCCCTGGAACCTTAAAAACTTTATAAGGCAACTTTGGCTCCCAAGGGCGAGCCACACTACCATGCTCACAGATACCCCCTGTTGATATTTTGGTAAGTTTGACTCTTCTTGAAGCTTTTAGAGGGTTGGAACATTTCCTGGGGCACACAGACTCTGAATGCCTCCCTTCTGCTATACTCACGCATCGCGCACTCTCCGCAAAAATAAACTCTTGCTCTTGATAAGACATGAAGCCTTTGCATAGGGCCTGACCTATACCCAGTAAAGATGTTCCTGCTGATGCAAAACTCTGAGGAATGCTGCTAAACTCCTTGCAAAGATGTCCAAGCTGGCAAGGGATTTGAGCTCAAGAACAGTGAACGTAAGCTCCAGGGAGCTTCATCAAATAATTTCAGAGCTGAATTTAGCTCTATATTGTTTATTTTTAAAGCTTTTGTGCATATTCCCCTCTATAATTTGCACGTCACCTTGTTCATTATTGAAATAGCGTTTCACTACATGTCTAATCGAAATAATTACTACAAATTGTTTAGAACTGTGAAGCATGTGGGACTAAGCTTTCAGTTCAGCAGTAAGTCTATATAATCACACAGAGAGCTGCTCTAGAGACTTTTTATAAAGTAATCAAATTGTGAAACTTAGCAATGCAATTGATTTTCTTGTCAGAAGATCTACATCACTGCCTGGGATGCCAAATGGCTGATGAGAAATTCATTCACCTACAAGCCTGGGAGCAATCACCCACATACCAAAACATGCGAGTAGGCGGGGGGTCGGTTTTAAATGAGTCACCTAATTACCTGCAATAGATTGGTACAGCAAAACAAGGAACACTCAGGAATATGCATTTTACTCAATAGTTTCTTTCTTTTTCATTTCTCATTGGCACTTTTTCCCCCCGAAATACAGCTCCCTTCTTTCACGTCGTGTCAGAAAAGACACATGATAATGTTGTAGCATTCAATGGGGAGCTGCTTCATTAACAACCGAGTTCTGTCACATCCTTTCATACCTTGCTACGACTGCAACAACTTGACAAGACAAACCCTAACACAACGCATCAGCCGAAGAGAGATACCACTTTCAGAACCCTGCTGTCATGACAGGCTTGCTTTATTTTTTTGCTCTGTAGATTTTCCTTGCTGAAGGCTGCACAGGTCCTTCAAATAACATCTTGGCAGGCCACACACTAACTCATACATCCTACTGTTATCCACTAATAAGTAGTCATGTGGCACAGAACCATTTGAAGGAAAATTGCAGACAGTACCGCAGTACTGTACACCAACTATTATCCCTTTTCAGCTTTTAGTTTGGAATTTCCAAACACAAACAAAAGGCATGCTATTGTGCGGGGCTTCATTTTGTATTCCTGATTTTTCCATTTCCTATATGGTCTTCTGCATAACACTTCACTTTGCGCTGTCTCAGTTTTCCAGTCTAAATACAAATATGTAATATAATACAGTTTCATTTCTCAAGACCATTATAGGAACGCACTAACTGTTTGTCAAATGGATTAAGAAATTTTTCAGTAGTGGCTAGGGTACTCAAACATCCACAGGCAGCGAAAGACTCACACAGAAGAACAAGATACTGTTCTTAACCACATTCTTCCGAAGCAGAATTGCCGGAGATCAGGTTATACAACTACACTACAGTCTGCAGTTGATTTTCAAACGTGCCTCAGGAGACTAAGGTCTGCAAGAACCATTAAAATTCAGAATACTTGTGCTCCTAAACTCCATTTAGCACATGCAAAACATTCCTCCTATTCCATGTATTAGCCACAAGCTTTGTTGATGAGTACAGTCATCATAACGTGCAAATTCAAAGCACACATTTCTAAAGCTAGGAAAACTGTACAACAAAACTCTTTGACGAAGTTATATGCAGCGGGTTCATTTCATTGAAACACTGAGGGCTGCAGTTATTAGCGAACCAACTTACCATGTGCCCCGTGGAAAGTTATAGGTGGCAGCCTCTTTTCCCTTGTGAATCACCGTACCTGCTGCTGCACCATACTCTAGTTAAGTGTCTTCTGCTTTCATATTTCTGGAGAAGTAACTCCTAGTTAATGGTGTGGAACAATCTTACCTCTCCAAGTCTCCATTTTACAGGCAGGAATTTGTAAGAGAGAGAGATAAAGATTTTCTACTATAAATGTTGACATTCTTTTAACACACTCAAAACCCCTAGAAGATAGGAGAGAATATGAGGCCTTGTTAGTCATTAATTTATTTTCATGTGCCAACTCACAACACGTCATGTTGTGACTAGTGTCACCAAAAGCATCTCCTTCACCACAATGAAATCAGATTCATACAATGACACTTCACCCATGTCCTTTTTGTTTACGTCAGGTGTGGTACTAATACACAGTAGGATAACGTGCCTGGCCACATATAATGCTCACAAACCCATTCTTACATGTGTGTTTTCCACTGTGTATTTTTTTTTCAGTGTGTATTTTTCTGCTCTTTCAAACAGTTGATGCATCAGACAGCACTTCCTGAAGATGAACTTCTCTGAGATTTTTGTTGAAGTCCAAACAATTCCAGACATTATTTTCAAGAACAGATTGAAAAGGGAGATTAGTATTTTATGCTTAAGATTGAAATATCAAGCAACTAATTGACAAGGATAAGTCAAGGTGAAAAAAACTCACCATCTGGATACAATAAAGGCTTGACGTGTACCTCATATGTTCATCACACCTTAGCATGCAACCCCAGTTAAAACCAAATACAGAACATTTTTATGTTTACTAGTGTTTTCCCTGAGATGCCAAAAAATTAGTCACCATTTGGTCATGCTATGGGAGCTTGTGTTCAGCAAAAGTCCTAGCAACGCTTTCCCAAGTAGCAGGGATGAGCTTTCAAATACTGGGAAAGGGAAAAGAAAAGCATTTTAGGCAGCTCTCACTATGCACATGCTGTTGGCAGAAGGGCCAAGTGTGCTCCAGAGCTTGAACAAGATCTGCATGCTTTGTTCCAGCTTCTGAAACCGAGATGTTTCCATTATTTCACCAATCACAAGGCACCTCACAAACGTATGACATACTGGAGTGACGCAGATGCAGATTATGAAGACAAACAAAGTCTGACAATATTGTCTGACCTCCTGCCCAAGAAAAGCCCTAGTACGACCCTAACCAAGCATCGCTTGAGCATCACTTCCAAATTTGAATTAAGATGCCAGAGAATGCGACAGCAACAGCAAGTTATTCAGAAGGTTAATTACCGGCGCTATTAAAGCAAAGTACCTTATTTCCAAGTGTGCATCTCGTTATACATCTATGCAGTAAAGAAACTTCTGTTTTCTCAGCCCTTATGTACACACTCATTAGATTCTTCTCTAGTTCTGACTTTGATAAAGACAATGGACAGTACTCCTTGAATCTCTCAGTGTAATATATATTTAAGGTTACTCTACAGACTTCCTCCAGCACCTCAGTATCGATCCTGAATTGCGTATCTTCTAACGGCCACTGCATCCTTATCAAGTAGTCTTTACTACTAGCACTGTTTTTCTTGCTGAAACACTAAAAATTTCTTATGCATCCAGGGAGGGGCCGATGGGACTAATATTCAGGCAAATCCTCCAACTCCTTGTTTGAATCTTTCCCAGAGCAGTTCTCTGCCCTAGAGATACAACTACTTGGCATTTAAGCATATTAAAAGCACGTCGCTTTCTCATACTCTGCCTTTCAAGTGAAAAAAATGGCGCTCTGATCAGCAGTTTCTGCTGTCACAGAATCACAGAATAGTAGGGGTTGGAAGGGACCTCTGTGGGTCATCTAGTCCAACCCCCCTGCCGAAGCAGGGTATTTGTCATCTTACAATTTCTGTCATTTGCCATCTTACAATTGCCGGGCCCTTTGTGCATATCACCAGTGCTAACACTCTCTTTTGGTGGCCATTTCCCTTCATTCCCTCTCTTCTTTCCGACACTCCATTCTAACCACCTTCCTCCCACCCCCAGCACAGTGAACAAACCACCCCAAAACACAAAGCTCCTCCTGGCACTTCTCCTGGAAACATTCCGTTCCGGACCAGTTCTTTTTTCAGTCTATAACCGTACCTGGAAAGCAAAGAACCACCTAATTTTTCTTCTTCTAGACACCTCCCCACGCTAGGTGACAGTTAGTTTTTATCTGAAGTTTCAGGTCCACCTTTATTGTTATCTAGAGATGTACAGCCTACCAGAAAACTTCAAGTAGAGCAGGTGATCCCAAGACACAGATGAAAGGAAAGAACCTTCAAGGAAGTAAATTGAATAGTTTCATCAAGTGTATAAAGCTTTTATCAATTAAGCACATTGTTCTACAGTGTTTAATAAGTTTCCCTGTGAGGTGACCGAAGAAAACATCCTTTTTCTCCTTTGCAAGTCCAATGTTTCTCTACACATTCACCATATTAAAGACCGTAGTCTGTACCAGCTGGCCTGCAGCATGGCGAGACCCTGCGCAGGAACAGAGACACTAACAGTTTTTCCCTTCAGATCAAAAATCTTCCATGAGCACACATTTCATTAACTCAGGCTATAGATAAAGCTGAGATCAACCCGGTGCCGCGCTCCTTTGCGACGCACAGGCTCAAAGGGAGGCAACGGCTCTTCTGAAGATCACTTGGGGTGGGGGTGGAGAAGGGGCGAGTACCCAATTCATTCACCTACCTCACCTTAATATTGAAGTCTGTACCAATATAGAGAAGCATAAACAGGTTCCTCTGGTTGTTGCAGATCTGTCCTCACACTGTCTCAACCGTTACAGTTTCTCCCCCAGTGAGCTACCATTTTAACCAGTCTCTATAAACAGAACTAATGGATTAAAAGATGCTCATTCCCGACTTGCAAAATCTTATCCAACCTGAAGACAACTTCTACAAAGGCTCAGGCGTCTCCTACCATTTTTTGTTAGTGTTCAGCACAACGCAAACTTTCATGTTATTTCTTAACTACTTTTACATCTTTTCTCTCTCATTCTCTCATTTAAATAAAAGCCCTGGAAACCTATGGTTTCATAGATTGCCCACAACCCACAATTTATGGATGCTACTTGCAACCTTCAAAAGCTTTTAAAAATAGTACTGGATCTATTATTGTGAATTACAGTAATTGCAGCAAAGATTTAAGAGGCACTTTGAGAAATTTCAATTTCATGGTATGTTTCTGAACCCACTTCTTTGGCATCTGGGGGAAAACACAGCTTTTTTTTTTTTTTTTAAGAGCTTTTCTTCCTATCTTTTGATATAAAGTTTCAATTAAAACTTCAGTATCAAATCTTCTCTTAAGAAAAAAATGCTGGGTTTCCAATTCAAGCTGTAACAGAGGAAAATACAGTACAAGACTAGAGCCTCATCTCAGCTGTGTGAGTGTAAGCAGGAAGCGACCCCATCAGTAGAGAGAAGCCTTTGGGATCTCCGTTTTCTTCAGCTCTCTCTGAGTTTCTTTTTTCCAAGGTTTGAAATTGAAAGGCCTGATGCAGTCAATATATTCTCAGATAAACAATCAAAACGGAACTTAGAAATATGCTATTCATGAGAACATCAGCAGGTTTGCGCTGAAGAAGTAAGAGTTCATTGATACATAGGACTGGAAGAACCATTCAAGAAGCTCTGTAGCTTCCCTTACACAGCCTGCCCACTGACCTGTCACAAAAACACACTGCTTGCACTTGGAGAGGACAGGAACCGTATGACAAAACACCTAAGCAACGAGAACAAGGTCTCCTCCTTTACTTCTTCCTTCAGAAAGGGCAGCTTTTCCTACCTTAATCCTAAATGTATCTCTGCAGTCCACACACACAGGGTACAGGCTGGAACAGGCACACCTACCACCTCGCAGACGGACAAGAACTGAGCATGCAGCAAGACAGATGAGAAACAGGCGCATACACGATGAGCCAGACAGTAAAAATACCCTAAAAAAAGGATCCTTAGGAGCTTAGGGGCCTCACAAAGAGTTTGCTCTTACTGAGCTGGGAGCAATCCTAGAGGAAAGGATCAGCTCACCAAAACAAAAGCAGATTTGATACCAAGTCCTTCAACTTCCAGACTGTTTCCCAGTGATTTCCAGACCTTTGCCTTCAGTGATTTCTTCCTCTAGAAGGAAGAAAAAAATAAAATAACGAAAAAATTGTTCTACTTAACATTCTTACAACAGTTATGTTCCATAATTCAAATTCTTTCTGGTGGTTTTCAAGCGCTCATTCCAGTGACGAGATGAAAGTAGATCTTGAAATTTCTAGCTGATACTACTGTAATAGCTTGTAGCCTAAGTCTCCCTCATCTGGGCCATCACCGACGCATTTTCTGCATTTTGTATCCGTTACATCCTCTGGAACAACTTTGTAAAATTTTATAGACTAGCTCCTGAAACTGCCCCCTATTAATGCACAAGGGAAATTTTTTTGTCTGGTACAAATAGTAATTTTTACAGCTTTAGATGCCACCCAGACGGATTCCCTTGAAGTCAGCTTAGACCACCTCTCTCTTTGAGGTTGTAATTTTACACTTACTTTGGAGGAGAGGGGAATGCATTTTTGCTTTCGATTCTATGTAAAATGGGGAATGACTTGAAAGAAGTTCTTTCTATGCAAGGACAGCAGCAGAGTAACACAGTAGCAGAACAGAAGTATCTTGTCCGCAAAATACAAGCAACTTTTAAAAGGAAAAGAAACGATCGTTAGAATCATTGGCTTCGACTTCTGATTTGTGTGCTACCTGCAAGGCAGTTTCATTGATGGCTCATCAAGTTTTAAATTACTGGTATGAGAGCAATCAAGTTGTTCAGATACCAGGAGGATTAGCTATTACCATAGGAACAGGAGCTGGAACACACTCTCCCATCTCTCTTCCCTTACCCTCACCTGCAGCTAACTCCTTCATACTACAGATATTATCAACGCTCACGTTTGGATGAACAGCCTGCAGAGACTTGCTAATCCCGATCTTCAAATAAGAGATCCAGCTCTGCTGGTTAGACTCCAGCACAGCTGCATTAGCTGGTGTTGAACTTGGTCTTAAACCTCCTGTTCAGCAGGTTTTGAAGTGAATCCTCCACCAAATTTGAGCTGCCATGACCCTGAACTCCCCCTCCTCTCCGAAATCACCAGCTCCAGAAAGGGCAGGACTAAACCAGAGAGAACAAAGATTCTGGACCTCAAACTTTGGCTTCTCAGAAGCAACAAATGCAGAGCCTCTTGGTTCCTTTGGATTAAAAGGAGGATTGCAATCCTCCTGGACACGCGAATCAAAAAACACCCCCAAAAGTAGGTTATTTTTTTCTTTAGTGATAAAGCACACATTCACCAGAGGATAGGATGGGAGCAGCATGGATTAAGAGAAAGCAGGAGGGAAACAGAGGCTTAGGACGTGTTCCCTCTTCAAAAGTAAACACAGTGAAGCCTATCACATAAACGGAACATGTCAAGTATTAACAGTCTACGTAAATTCTTGTTACAACAGTATGGTAACAGCACAGTAAAGGGATTCCTTCCTCACTCTCATCTCTCCTTCATTTCTTCAAGTACCAGGACAACAGAAACGAACTTGCCTGTTTCAGGGGCTGAGCTGGGCTGCCTCTGTTACTCTGACACGTGCAGACTCTAAGGCGTGCCAGCTCCCAAAACGCCCATCCTGTGCCACGCTGATCTACTGCAGTGTTTGCTGGAACGCGGCAGAGGGGGTTGAATAAGCTCTCTCTGAAAAAACACTACTAACAAAGCACATTTTTATCATGGTTTGTTGCTTTTTCCCCCCCCTGCTGCTCTCCCAGTGAAACGATAACTGCACTGCCCATATCCTGTAAATGCTATAAGTGCTTCAGCTCCGGTTTGTATTGCTCAGATTCATGCACATTTTGACAGTGACAAGCAAGCTAACTTTGTCCAATGGTATTTCATTATTTTAATTTCTCTGAATGCTATGGATTTTATTATATTTTACCATTCAGTGCACAGAATTTTTACAGTTAACAGATGCTCATTTAATAGGTCCCCTTAGGAAGGGGAATCCGGGGACCCCTCCTCTGCTTAAGCTACAGGACAAACCTGGTTTTATCAAGACACATTTTTCACCAAGTTATCTGATAATGAGATGTACAGCCAGAAAGCTGCAACAGTACTGCGGGAGTGGCAGGTGACATATTTGATTCCTTCCGGAATGTTCCCCACCAACATGTGTTTGGCTATCAACGGCCCTACTCCTTCCTTGTTAGCGATATGCTGTAGAGCCTGGAGCAATCTGCTACAGTTCAGAAGGTAGCCAACTATCACTGCTTTACAAAACAATTCTGTTGCTGAATCAATATTTTCATGGCCTCCAGCTACTAGAAATGTCAGTATTTTTAGAACTGCCAAAACACTGAAATGTCATTTCCCAATCAAGCCCTAGATGATGATCTCCACTGCACTTTTGTAATTGGATGTCAGCAGAATCACTCAGGATTCGCTGATGACACTGCTCAAAATACAGCCTCATCACCTTATTTATTTTCTACCTTGTCTCTTAAGCTGTTATTTTTAGAACCCCTAATCGTGAGGGAAGGTAAGAAGCCAGAGACCTGACTCCTATTAGGACAGCTGTCATGGCTTCTTAATTCTCCACTGACCAGCCTCCTTGCAGGCTGTTAAAAGTCCTGCTGCAGCAACGGGTAGAAACATCACCAAAGGAGCAGATGCCTCAGCTGGTAAGCTGACCAGATATTCTTCCTAGCAAACTCAGTGCTTCTTTTGATCTTACTCACTGGCTTTCATTCTATCATTTATTTTCTCCTCTTCTATTAGCCAAGTTTCTGGCAATCGGTTATTTTCTCGATAGGACTCCTGTGACTTTCTGAAAGCTGATAATCCAGAGAACAAATCCTTTATTTAGAAGTCCATTTTTTACTCAGTTACAGATTTGTTTTCTTCAGTTTATACCTTGTAACATGATTGCACACACAGGAAAGAAGCAACTTTTAAATACGGCCAGTGACTATCCAGTTAGTAGTGGGGAACCGTGGCTGTAAGGTATCCAAAAAAAAACCAAAGCCATGATCAGATAAACCTAAGAGGAAGTAGGGAGAGGATGAAACAAGTAACTTATTTCCACCCCCACCCCCACCTGGCTACACCCTACAACTCATCATCTTCACGAAGAGTAGTGAAAGGGAATGACATGAGCCGAAAGGAGCTCCTGCACAGAGTGAAGGCCAGACACGGCTGTACCAAACAAGCCAGCCCACATTCTCTTGGGTCAGCAGATAACCAGCAAACGAAGACAGTTAATTAATATTTCTGGTGCGTGACCATGCTCTTCAGTTTTAATTGGTGACAAGTGAGCAACCAAAGAATCGTAAGTGGAATTTCATTTATCTGTATACAGCAGATCAATATTCACTCAGCATGCAACAACTCCTTGCATCTCAAAGGGATAAAATAAATTGTCAGTCAGCAGCATGCTTTTGTTGTTGCTGGAATTTTTCTAGCTAAATTATTCACCTTCTCAAAAGGCAATCTGATAAATGTTTATTTCTTCATAATGCATTCTAACAACTGCTGATTTGTGACACTTGCAGTGAACGGAATTTAAATTCGGAGCAGGGCTCTAGGAAAATACTAAGCAGCACAAACAAGAGCAGGCTGCACGAATTTTTTTTTTCTCCAGTTCAGATATTGCAACGGCCTCCCATGGTATAAGGGGCACTAATTGAATTTAAGAGATGTAATAAGCGAGAAATTCTCCCGCTCACTTCATATCACAAGGAAAGGCAGCTCAACAGCACTGCAGCAGCAGCAGCACCAGAACAGCACATAAGCACCAATTTCACAGCCAAGCAGGAGAGACTGCAGAGCTGTAAAGTTCACTGATGAGTGTTAGCTGAGGGCAGTTCTGTACAGCAGCGGTGAAAGTTTCACAAGCACTCTCTTCAAGAGGGTAAAAATCAGACTATCCATTTTGCCAATAATAATCCTTGACCGGTGTCATTTTCAATGTCACAGAAAATTTAGATTTCACTCACTCCTTATAAAAAAATTTAACTATATACTTCAACAGTATACTACAAAACCAGGAATCAGAGTCCTGGAAACACAGATAATTACAAATATCATTTCTACATTAAAACATTTCAGATTCTGAAGTATCACCCTCACGAGTTTAACTTTGTTTTTACTGAAACATAAATCTTCTGTTAGTATCAGTCCTATTATTAGTTTCAGTGCTGAAGAGCATAATGCAGACAAAGATGCATAATTCCTGTTATGAAGAGCCCATAAAGACAGGCACCTGCAAACTGCTGTGAATATGACCATTAGTGTCAATTTGACTTTGCATGAACGTAGAGCTCAGACCTGCAGCATGCTCAGAACCGCGACAGAATCGCAGTTGTGATTCAATGTGTCGGCTAACAACAGACAATCGGAGAAGATCAGAGGGGAAGATTCTTGGGAATAAAGCAAGATTAAATGATTATCCAGGGAAGTTAAACATTTTGCACTGTTTCATTATCTTTGTTGAAACAAACACTACAGATAGAAGAATTGCCTTCAAACAGCACTGGGCCTCAGTGTGGATTTTGAATTATGAGATAAGCAGCACCACGATTCCGCACAGAAAGCCTCCAAACAGAGTAACATGGCAGAAAGCTCCAGTTAACTGGCAGAAAAAAAGAAAGGGGTTATGATCACTGGTAAAGTAGAAAGAATAGGAACAATGCAATAAAAGATGACATAAAAAAAAAGAAACTGAGTAGCACAAGATGTAAACAGGATAAAACACAAAATGAGAATCTGACGAGGCATAAAGACAGGGTTCATTTAGGGGAAGGCATCATAGGCAGCATGTTCAGAGTTGCTGCATTTTCATATACACTGGAAGAGGGTGATACAGCTTTGACAGCAGCTTGCAAGGATGCTGCAGTAATCCAGATGGTAAGTTATGAGAGCCTCTTTAAAAGTCCTAATGGTAGAGAATAGAAAAGGGTAAACAAACTTACACTGCCCAACTCTGAACGTGGCACATCTCTCGTTTGATTCAAATGCTGCCAAGTTTACCTTACACCAGAGGGAAAACATCAACACAGGGAGCAGAAAACTCCACTGGGGGGGGAAATCCTGGCGAACGTGGATTAATCTTTAATAATTACTTTAAAAGTCAGGCAGAGAAATACAAATTGTACATCAGCTGCAATTTATGTTAAATGCAGCTCTAAGTGCCACATGTGATATGCCTACATCCTCAAAAACAGAAAAGTGGAAATATAACAGATGTTGTTGCTGTAAAACATTAGGCAATGTGAATGACTCCACTTGTTTTCCTAAATAAAAATAAAAAGCAAGAGAAATGAGCACTAAGGACCTAAATTCATAAAATATTAAATACCTCACTTAGTTGATTCAGTATGTGACACCCTTTCTCACTGCAAATCTCACAGCTGCTGCTGTGTAAGTGATGGTAAAAGAAAGGAAGCAAAGGAATGGGCGTTAGGGTAAAATGATAGGGCTTTGAAATAAGTCATGGCAGAGATGAGAGACCCTAAAAACTGTAATTTTGAAGCTTTCAGAAAATTTGGGGTTGCAGAGCTTAAGGCGATAGCCTCAAAGAACTTTCTAAGGTTATGTTATATTGGGGAGGGAAGTGGGACAGAGTTTAAGTCCTGGCATGGGAGTTATTTGCGGAAGGTATCTGAAGGCTTTTTAGAAAACATTCAGGCCTTTGCTAACTGAGGAGCTTCACCTGTCCCAAGAGACTTCTTTGCAGGGCTTTTTAAAGTAAGATACTAGTTTTATCCCTCTCTCCTGCCCGCTGGTGGAATAACCGCAGTGCTAGCAGGTGCCCTCGCAGCGAGTTCTGAAGTCCTCCTCTCTCCGGCCTAACGACATCCTGACCACTTTATCCTCCCAGGGCAAGGCCCATCTAGACAGTGCACGGACTGCAGAAAGCAGGTCTGTAGTCAGTCAGGAGAAATGGATGCAGAGAGGAAAACAAAGAGAAAAAGCACATCAAGGCAGAAACTGCACGCAGCTAGTCGCCGGGTCACACAGCAGCAACCTTCCAGCAGACGGACACTTTTCCCGGGAGAAGATGGGGGTGTTTTTTCTTTTTTTTTTTTTTCCTTTGTTTTTACTGGACTTTCAGGAATTTTTACCTTTTTTTTTTTTAAAAACAACCCACGGTTGCTCTGATTACTGTTGTTTGCTCTTTCATTATCTTGAATTTATCTTTGCAGAACACAGGTTCCCTTGCTGCTCCAGTTTACCTCATCGCCTACCACTCACTCACTACAGGGACAGATCACAGAAAGATGCTAGATACTGTGGGATGGGGCTCCGCTCTCGCCTTTCCAAAGAGCTGTGGGGTAGGGGGAAATCAAGAAACCCGGTTTCCTATTGCAGTGCTTCCCCATGCCTCAGACTGCTTTAACAGAGGAATTTGAAGATTACTGCCTCATTTTTATCCCCACATATTCTGCTCCACACATTCTCTTTTCCCTGAACTCAAACTACCAAAAAAGCTTTGCAGTATTACATTTGCACCATTCAGCAAAATCTAGTAAAGATGTAAAGTAATTGCTGAGAAATTTTTCACTTTTTCCCCCCAACAAAAGTCATTGCTGCCTGCTGCCTGCACATCCTCCCTCCCCACTGAGCCGGTGCGCTGTGATAATCGTGCCACTAACATTCAGATAGAGATCAAGCGATGCAGCCAGCTCTATCTCAACTCTGACTTTCAACAGCACATTTTACTTGGATGTCTGAGGAATATAAAGCCATTTTTCCTCTAATGAAAACTGCTTTTAGATAACAGTGAAACTACCCCAGATTTAGATAGGGAAGGAAAGAGTCTAATCCATCTAAACGTGGGGAAAAGGGTGAAACTCTCTTAGCTGTTTATGGACACAGAGGTCATCTCAGAACATGCAAGTTCCCCATCCAAATTCATTCCAGCTGAAAAAGCATGTTCCGTACATTTGGGGCAATATGGACAGCACTGAAATGACAGGCATTCCCCAGGGTTTGACATCACAGAGTCCAGATCACCTAATTCTGATGCTAGGGAAGATAGCAAGTTTGTTAAGCGGTGCGTTACCAGTCTGACCACCCATTTCAGTACAAAGGCCTTTTAATCTTAACTTCAAAGGAAATTTCCAGCTGTCACTCCTACCTGTGAAATGTTCATACAGATACATTTTATGTAGCTGCATGACCTCCTTTCTGGCTGTGATAGATTCCTGGGGATTAAGAAGTAGTCCCCACGCTGGCATGACAAATGCAGCGAGTGTTCACCTTCCCGAGTAACAGAGACCTAAGGATGGACATGCGGCTTCCCCCCCCCCATCTGCATGCCCCTACCACCCCTGTCAGAGCAATTACATTTTAGATTGGCTAATGGCTTGAAGACATGAACTGAAAGCCTTTCTAGGGGAAAAATCTTTAAGAAACACATAGAAGTAAGAACAACAGTTATCAGAGGAGTCTGGATTAGCGCAGGTACTCTGCTAAGAAAAAACGAAGCAATCCTCCCTCCCCCCCAAAAAAACCAACGTTAAAACTATCAAGATCAAGACTTGCAAAGACTTTACAGTCCAATGCCAATGGAAAGCAGCTATTAAGTAAAATATTAAATAATTACTGAATAACTACACAAAGGAGTAATCCAAAGTTTTTGGCAGATTCTGTCACTTTCATGTTTTGTTTATTTTCTGAGTTCTGGTGTCCTTCATACTCTCTTTAAATTTAGGAACACTGCTAGAACCATTTATACCTCAGAAAAAAAAAAAAAGCTTCTTGAAAGGAGCAGGACAGACAATACCTCATTTCTCTCAGCCTTTCCAATACTGGATTCACACTGTTACAAAACCCAATCCTGTTCTGTACGTATGCACACAGTCAAAAACCTGACCTTCTACCAGGCTAATGGTGAATATGCCAGATATCCAGCACCTTCCCCAGCTACCCAAAATGGCTCTGCCACAGCTAAACACAGGTACACAGGAACACGCATCCTGACATGCAAAGACAAGACCCTGGGGCTCCCCTGCTTGTTACACCTGACTTCAATAGCCCGACAGTGAACTTTCTGGCTCTTTTGGGTTTTATGTGAGGCCTTGCTTTATCCTGAGACATTTACAAAACAGGGAGCATCGGGGATTTTTTCACTAAGAATGCCAAACTAAGGGTACAACTTCTTAGCTTTCATGGAGGTTGAGTGCAGATACCCATAACCACTGCTCTCATCAACACTTCTCTGTATTTTGGCAATGAAGACTTCGGTGATTCTGGAAGAGCTCACTGATGAAGTGCCTGAATAACCAAACATCGCTAAGCAGCCCTACTGAATTCAGAGAGGCTGCTTGTGTAAGAAGCAATTTTATAGCCATGACTAATAATAAAAAAAAAAAAAAAAAAAGTCAGTATCTTCCATTTCTTCTCTACTTTGCCATAGAGGTCGAACCTGCCAACAATCACAGCCCCAGTGACATAACTCAAGCTTAAGGTAAGACACATCACCTTACTACCTCCTCACTGCAATGGTTGCCTCCATGACTTACCATGGACAGAATTCCAGGTTTCCTCGTAATCTACAACCAAGTGCTATAAAATTGTACTCAACCATCTCATGCTGCTTTTATTGGTATGAATACTTACAAAGTGCCAGTACACTTAGTGCAAATATATCCCTAAATGAAGAAGCATATCAGCTTATGCTTCAAAGCACAGCCTGTGCCCTCCGACTCACTGCCTGTTCTCCCTTTGCTATCATATAATGGCAGAAACTTGGCTTCTAAATCAGCTGCTGAAACAATCATGGCCTGACGTAGCAGTGAGAGACCGAGGGAACCAGCTCTCCCCCTAGAAATCCAGTCAATTAAATTCTGCCCGGAAGGGATCCAATCTAATATCAAAGATGCTGCCATAGGGGTAAATTCCCTGGAGCACAGGGTTAATGATGTAGAGCATGTCAGGCTGGCCTGAAGCAATGGAAATGAATCCACACCTAAATAAATAAATAAATACACTGGGAAACAACAAAAATAAATACCTGCAGTAATTAAAAAAAATTAAAAAAAATTGCCATGGAGATATGCTGCAGTAACTGGCACACCATTTAAGGGATATTCAAATTTTCCTGAAATCTCACCTTAATGCCTGAATATTTTATTTCCCAAGATCACTGAAACATAAAACACCAAAGAGTCTGTTAATACCCACGAAAAAAAACACAGCATAAGTCAATCATCTCTGAAAGTGACTGCAGTACCTGCCAGGAGCAGATGAAGAATTTTTTTACTTTCAAAATGGAGACTGAAGGTTGGATGTCTTCTTTGCAGATTGCAATTCATCCTTCTATATACATTGTCACCAGCATTAAAATAAAAGAGCCCTCAGTCTCTGAAGTATTTATCCTTGAAACCACAGTGAAGTAAAGGTGTCTGGTGATGTGAAGATTACATTTTTGTAAACTTCATACTCCAGAACCAATCTGTATTACTAACTGCACTCAAGTCCAAATATGTTCTTTTTTTAATTATTATTCTTGAGTTATTTTTGCGTTTATCTCACTGCAAGAGCCAGACAGGCATCTATTTTTGACAAGTAAAATTACTTCAGTATGCAAAAATTAACAAACCTTTTCTTAGATAAAAGCCACTAAATGACAACAATTGTAGAATACTAGTAGGTTGCTTCTGAGGTTACTTTTAAGGCAAACCTTTCTGTCTATCTGTCTAGAAGGGTGGCAAATTAGGAAGGAAACAAGTTTACACTTTGCAAATACAGCTAAGATGGAAATTAACCTTCTCTTGCACAGCTCCTTCTGAACCGCAGCTGAGCCACATCTAGAAGAAGTACTGTTCAGACACACAGCAGCCGAGAGGGGAATCCGTACGAGAATCATTCCGATTCAGCACACACCTGAAGAGGCAGGAAAGAGACTGTTGTGATTTAGGTTCTGGACAAGATCTCACCATTAACATTTCCCAGTGTTCTAGTTGTCCACCTGAAAAAGGGACTATAAAAAGTAGCATCAAGATATTTTTGCCAGGAATAATGAAATCTATGTTCCCAAAAGTGGATTTCGGAACATCAGTTCTCTGGATTAGAAACACAGAACTGCTACTGGAGCAAGAAGTGTTAGCTCTCTTTAGTCACCAACTCACTGCTTAAAGCAAGTCCTCAGGATATGGAAGACTCATCCTGACCCCTCTCTGTTTCTTAACGGATGTGATTCTCCCTCTCATTAAAGCATCAGGTGCTACCATACTAAGCAGTGGATTTTGTAGCCTCTCCCATGGGCCATGTTCTGCTGTTAATAAATAAAAAATAATAATAATACCACCACAAAAAACTTCCTTGACCATCCTGACAACATACGTGAGTACACATCCTTATTGATCAAACAAGAAATACTTTTGCTTGCTCTCTCTCTCCATTTATTCAAAATGAAAAGTTCTACCTAGAAAGAATGAGGGCTTGTCACCCTCAAATATACAACCACCCTGCAGTTAGGGCACGGGGGCTCAAATTCTCTGCCAGAGAAATTCAAGTCTGCCTCTTTTCCATTTATTTCAAGCTCAGCTGCCAAATGAAGACATTCATTAGTTTTGCTCCCCAAAACCAGAACACAGACTCCCTTTCTGTTTTGTGTGCACGGCTTAACAAGATGTCACAGCAAGGACAATTTACCCGGTAGATCAAGAACCACCGAAAGCTCTGAGAGGATGTTTTCAACTATTGTGGTAACGTGTCATTGATTCCTCAAGCAGCAGGAAGAACACACCATACACGTGGTTCAGGCCTATTGCAGGAACACCAGCAACGGCCAGAGGAATCAAAAGAGGCTGAACTACTTTGGAAGACAAAGAAAAGAGCAAGTGACAACTTCAACAACTGCGTTTGAAAATTATAAACGTGCCATCCATCACTTCTTTATATGCATTTTAACTTTTTTCTAAAACTTCTGCAACATAACCTTTAAATGCTTTTGGCTTAGAAGATTTAGAAAACAATGTTGAAGTCATAAGTTAGAGTAGGCAATAGCCATGCTCCTGTTACCCTCAGTCTGGCTGAATTACCTTCCCCTTTACAAGCTGCATCTAATAATTAATTGAGTGCTGTTACTTTCCAGGATTATTAATAGAATGTGTTAAAATCATCAAAATTAAAACTCTCTAGAGCTGGGCAGGTTTATGTTCATAACTGAAAAATACCTGGCCATTTTGCCAAATTAGTTCTATCACCCTTTCACAGGAATCTTGGACATTTCTGCTTTGGCAAAAAAAACAGACCTACACAAAATCCTTGCTTTAGGAACTCCAAGTGCTATAACTTGTAGCAAGCTTGCTACTTACATAGTCTCTATTATCTCAGCACCGTACCCCTCCAGTACAGGGGAGTGCTCTTGTGCCCACCTTATGGCCAGGGGCTAAGATGCAAGAAAGGTTCAGAGAAGTTTCCAGCAGTAGATCAAGGCCCTGAACTCATGGTCTCTCTGTAAGGCGAAAAAAGAGACAATATTTCACAAAACATATTTGGAGAATAAATGTCTATAAAAGAACTGCTAATTAGAAACAAACCCCTGTTGACAAAGGACAAGACTGGCTCCTCTTTGTTTTTGACCAACAGCCCAAGCTGAACCCTGTGACACAAAGAAGAAAGCAAGCACTGAGCCTTTAGATACTGCGAGAGAATGTCTGATGCTAGAATAAATCAGTTCCATACCGTTAAGGTGAATGAACATGACGGTGATGGGCAAGGCATAGGAAAATAAAAGTCAAAACAGCAACAGAACAATCAAGTAGATAGATACTTGTTACCATGGCAACCAAGCAGCATACGCTAGAAAGCATATATGCTAGAAAGAGTCTCTGAGGAATTACAAGGAGAAATGAGAGAAACTACAATCAAAACAGGGGTTTGACTACGCGAGACTTGAAAAGGAGTCCTAATTCCATGTCTGTTAGCAAGATGATGACATGCAGACCATAGGACCCTACATTACCTGGTGGCTAGGCCCTTCAGGAGCAGCCACACTACAGAGAAGTCATGTTCAAGTCTGGCAGTGAAGGCATGGTATGAATGCAGATGGCCAAAGTAAGTTTGAACTCTCCATTAAGGCAGGCTGTTCAGAAGACATCACTGTATCCCATTTGATAAAAATCTCTCCCTGGGTCTGTAGTAGGTTCTGTGTATCAGCAAAAACTACTTGTAGCTATTGGTAGCTTAGTGCCACACTAACTCCTAGCTGATAATCAAAATAAGTCTTGCAAAATCTGTATTTAGTGTCTAATATGTGTCACATGGAAGATCAAGGTCTAATCACTACATTTCTACTCTTTCTGTAACAAGCTGGGCAAGTTCTACAGACAGCATTTAATACTTCTGCAACGTGTCAGCATGCAGCAAAGGCTCTGGTGAGCTTACTAGGACATGGCAACCGACATCACCTCCAGTCACTTCCACGCCCAGCTCATTAGTCACTCCAGCTTTTGCACCTCAGATCGCCAGGTATTTTAGCTTTCTGCAGGTAGTCAAATAGGCAGGACTTTCATTACCTCTTCCTTTGAAGAGAGAGAGGGTGAGAAGCAGCAGCCAAGGGTCCTTTACTTTCAAGCACTCCTTCTGAGTTGGATATTTAATGTTGGCAGTCATACTGTAAGCTCATTCCTTTAGAAAAATTCCTAGGGGAAGAAGCTATACCAGAAATACTGGCTGAAATAGTAACCCTTCATCCTTAAGGTCAAAGGAAAAAATGTTCTTATAAGCTCAACGAAAACTGATCTGATGGATACGAATGAAAGCAAAAAAAAAGTTGCCTACTGTATAAACATCTCCAAAGTAAATAAAACCCTTGAAGGGAAATGACAAAGTTACAGAGTCAAGTGAAATAGCAGAAAGATAAATTATCTCAGGAAGCCAGCTTCACTCCTGTGCAATAAGTCAGTAGCAGGACAAAAAAAAAAAAAAGATTGGAAATCAGGGCAGGTTTTAATAGATTGAAAAAAAGGATGAACAGTCTGACCCGACAGCTGTGCCTTCTCCCTCTAAAAACAAAAACAAAAAAACCCCCACAACTTCAGAGAAAAGCATTAGCACTGGCAATTAAAATCGAATAACTTCTTTAAGCATTTTAGATTATGATGCTTTTGGCAGGGGGTTAGGGGTGCCCATTTCAGACTGGCAAAGCAGATTAAGATCTCACTTGAGAAATGAAAAACATATGAAAAAAAGGAGCAGAATAGAAAGTTCAGCACAGGCACTGATGGAAAAGAGCCATTGGGCCCAATTCTCTAAAATCAAGATATAATTATTTTGATTGAATTAGTCTGGATTTACAGTGCTTCGCTGAATGGAGTATATGGACAATTTGAAAGGAAATAGCTGATTTAAGAAACCTCGGTAGCACAGGAGCTTGCCATCGATGAGGAATGTAAACACCAGAAATCTTTCTGTTTCTGTGATGATAAACACCACTGCCAATTCTAAATACAAATTGTTAAGGAGATTATTGAGTAACAGTATATATTCATGCAAGCTCTGTTTTATCATTATACTCTGTAGCATTATTTTGCGTGTAAAGCTGTACAGAGCAAAAGAGTACTCCAAAGCAAACACGGTCAGGCCACAGGATCAGGATTCACGGAACCTGCTTTTTAAACTCTGTCACCAGCTGGCTTTCATTTCATCTCCATTTCCCTTTGAAATTTCACCATAGCCAGACCCATCCCTCTGGACCCACCCTAAGGCATCCTTTCAGTACTCACTAAATTCTTCTTCATGGAAATTTCATGAGCCATGCCATCTCCTAGGAGGTTTCTCCCCGAAAATGGCAGTGCGCTAATGCCAATAACGCTGCTGCCAACACTGTAGCTGTTTCAGTACTCATCTTCAGGCTTACCTCTGCCCAACACAACCAAGGAGTAAGAGGCAGCATCAGCAGAAGTCGTGCCACAGGCTGGCAGACGTTACTGTCCTCAGAGAACACCAACTTTCAGGGGCATTTTTCAAGTGTACAATGAGATGTCAATTCTCCTGTCAAGAAGCTGTACAAGACAAGGATCAAAACTTCATTTTTTGCTTCTGTTCTAACCCTTTTTTATACCCTTCTTAAGAAGTCTCAGAATTCTCTTTTTATATGTTATTAATATCTTTAAATCTCCTCCTCTTTGCGCAAAGCTATCACGGCAACACACAAGACAGAATCTAGTTCAATACTGATCAGACTCGTGATATGACAGGGTTTAAATAAAAGCTCCTTCCAGTTTCATTTGAAAATATGACAAAGCCTGTTTATCAAGTACAACAAACCCATCTATCACCTTCTAATTGGAAGCCTTTTTTGCCAGCACGCCTGGCGCCTCACTAATCTGTACACAACTTAATAGGGAAGTTAATAAATTATGCAAGAGAACTAATTATACCTATTTGTCAAAAGATGAGATAGTTAAACTGAGGATTTAAATAACAAGAAATGAGCATTTTATCCTAATTAGTTTGACCTAAACTTTGGGGGACAGGGGAAAAGAGGCAGCAATTTTTCTGACTAACCTCTGAGTGGTAGAAGCTATTATCATACAGGCAATACAAGGCTGAAGGGGCCAGAAGGGGTTCTTGAAACACTGAAACACGCATTTCTTTCAAACCATAGCATATCATCCTGACATCAATCTCCTCAGCTGTCCAATCTGCTTATGGTAAAAGTCCACCAAGGGGAAAAGTTAACATTGAGCCACTTTATCCACCTCCCCCACCCCTTGTTACTCTGAGGTTGCTCATACACTCATCTCTACCATTAAAAAAAGCAGCATGAAAGCCACTCCAATCTACGGAAACTGCATCAAGTGGGCAGCTGAACGCATGTTTGTCGATGTATTGATTCTTTAGCTTCAGAAACTGGCCTATGCTTTGTGGAATACGTAGGGACCACACTGGATAGTAGGAGTCACTACCTAAATCATAGATATTACTCTATCTTAACTTGAGAAGCCAGGTAGGCTTTAACAAAACTATACCCATACAGTTACTGAAAATCTACCTTTGTATCTTCCATATAGCCTATAAAAATACTAAGAAAAGAGAAAAAAGCATATTATAGTATTCTTTTAAAAAAAAGAAAAGAATACTTCTTCTAAGGGACAAAATTATTTTCTCTAAGCATGTGTGAGACAGGTCTAGTAAAGAAAAAAATAACTGAAAGAGATAGCTGCCACTGGAATAGAAGAGGTGTGGATCAGAGACAGAAGATAAAGTGCAGAATGTGTGACCATCCACTCAACATGTTTTCCTGCCGTTGGTTTTACGTGTTGACCGCTGTGCCCAAACCAGTACGGAATTCTCTCTCTTCAGGTTGCATTACCTTATGTTTCTTCTTACTTCTGTGCTTAAAAGGCAAATGTCATCAAAAGAGACTGATAAAATCCACATAAAACGCCTCTATTTTCCAAATACAGTTCATTTTTAGGTGAACTCTCTTCACCTTAGCTTTACAGCTTGGGTACTGCATACCAAGTGACCAATGTAGAGAGGCTAATATTACCTTCGAGATGAACTCTGAGCTTTTAAGTTAGCAGGCAACATCTATGGTTCTCTAGTTAAGCATCTCTAAGAGACAAAAAACAACATTAATATTCTATACTCCAAAGGAAACATACAACTAAACATTCTAATATTAGGATAGGCTAGCACTAGAGCTACTGTTAGCCTATATTACATGTATATGGCACACCACAGTTTTTAAAGAAACATCTTTTGATCCCATACTTAATTACTACGCTGTTATATACAGTATCAATATAAGCTTCAGAAACCTAAGTCTGTGCTCTAAACTAAATCTTTAGAGATAATTTTTAGAAGAAGTATACAAAAAGTTACATTCGTGATGCATGACGAGAGCCTGACAGTCACAACGTCAAATCAAAAGGGATGCCACCTTTTTGCTGACTTGAGGTTCCAGCCATATCCTAGGGACTGTTTCTCCAAGCCTTGCGCCAGGTAGCACCGCACGGGAGAGGCCACTGGCATCGGAGCAGCTACCCGTTGCGTGTGCTGCTCCGTACGAGTCTGCACAGTGGAACTGGGTTCTGACACATGACCTACCACAGAGCAAGCATGAGCATATATTTGCTAAATCTCTATTAACATCTAACTTCCTTCCTCAGTTAATGAGCTTATTAGTAGTAGAAGCATGCCTTAAAAAAAGTATTACTTCTTCAAGCTACAGGTACTGTTAAAAAAAAACCTGGGGGGGGGGGCAAAAAAGGCACGCAAAGAGCTTGAAGACCTGAGCCAAGACTGCCAGAAGCTGACAGCTCATGTACTGAATTGAAAGCCGAGTTTCAAGGACACTTCAAGACAGTCTGAGGCAGAATTACCAGAAAGAGGCAATTCTGGCCCTTTGCCATCGGTCGTGTTCCCATCCCCGGCTCACCCAGTCACTTGTCCTGGCACAAGCATTTGCCCAATACAGTGAAACCCGAGGGACTTCACTGGCTGAAACGAACGCAGAACTGAAGGTGGTGGAGGGCTGAAGGAGAAAGAAAGCAAAGGTTAGCTTTAACCACATAGAGTTTCCCAATCCACTTTCCCTCTGTAAGAGAAGAGTGTGAAGACAGAAACAAAGGGCAAACTGACAGGCAGGAAGCGCCGACTGAAACCTGCTGACGGTGAATGTGCCATTGCAGTCTAACCAAGGACATACTGGGCTAACTTTGCAAGTCCTACCATGCTGTTTTCTTACAATTTGCGCCCCTGCTCCCTGCTTTTTGTTACAACCAAGATGGAGAAAAACATGTCTGTACACAGAAGTTGAAGTAAATTCCCAGTTTTGCTAACAGCAGTAGGTACAAGCACTTTTTAAAATTAAGTACCCAAGTCCTTGCTTTTTAATTCAATCCAGGGATCGCTGTTCAGTTTCTAAAGAGGAAGAAGGAATTTCTGTAAGCAGAGTCAGACTCAGGTAGGAAGAAGCTGCTCTTCTCTTGTTTCACTCATTACAGTTCTCAAACTGTTTTTTAAACTTAACTTTTACTGGCTTATATAATTTACCAGACTAGTCTACATATAGGCTTTTGAAGCTGTTTTTGAGTGAGAAGAGAGAACAGGAGGGAATGGATAATATTTACTGCACAATTTGAAGATTCAATCTGGATGAATCAAAGCCAGCCATCTCTAGAGCCAGGAAGTATATGAGGGTGTTTAAATGCAATTGAAAACTTCTCCATTCAATTTGACAAAGAAAATTCTGCTTCCAGTATAGATCAACCATGAACAGTCTCAACCCTAAAAGGTGGGAAGTTTCAAAACCTTAATGGTTATAGATAGCCAGAGAAGGGCTAGAATGAAAACCACTCCTGCAATTACAACCTCTCTGCTGTCATAAGCGTATTTACATGCATGCAGGATTCTTGAGTAAGTTGATTTTTCTTGTCAGTTCTGGTTTTCTCTCCTTCCTCACTAGAAAACTCAAATAATCTGACTTTTTTGCCTTTGCTTTGAGTAGTGGATAGATATTGGCATGATGTTATAAAATTTGAGTTCCCAAAGCCACATTTTTGTGGCAGTTCTTTTTTAAAGCATACAGGCTTGCTAGTTCAGCTTGGCAAGGTTTCAGTCTGATCAAGATGAGTCTACAGTGCAACCTGTTGTGCCTTAAGTTCACAAATCCTGATCAGGAGCTTCTGGGAAGGCCATTTACAAACCCTTCCAGTATCAGGACATTTTTAATTAAAAATTAAAGCGGGGGCGGGGGGTATTTATATATTAGAGCATAGCCTTTTCTCCTCTGCTGTAACACTGAGACAAACACATGAATAATTATTACAGAGAAGATTAATATTAGGAATTTACTCCACACAATTTTAACTGCGTCTATTTTGTCTTGGGGGTTAGAACAGACAAAACCTCCATCACAGACTCACTTGGGTTTTGGATTAGATCCATGGGGAGAAGTTTCACTAACTTAATGGGGATTTTGGATGAGTTGAACAGATTTCAAGCCACTGTCTCTCTCAGCAAATCTGATTTTTGCTTAACTTTCTGAATTACATTTCTGAATGCAAGAGCAGCCCCAGGAGAAGGCAGGGTATATTTGTTCTCCCTCTGACTTTGTAAATGCCAGAGGAACCCAGTCTAGGTACATTAAAATACAGTCTCTTGAGTATACCTTTGTTCTGCACATTCATGAGAAAACAATGCTGCAATTTTTACTTTCACCAGTTAATGACAGTTTTGATTGGGTAGATGCTTACAGCTTCTACTGGGCTATTCTTCCTCTTTCTTTTGGGAGCATTAGTGTTAGATAACAAAACACACAGAACATCTTACAGCTTCTCTGTCAGCACAGTCAGCAAAGGCACAGTACAAAAATGCAAGATTGAAGAACAAGGGAGAATTACAGAGCTGAAATCACTACAAAATTACTGCGTACATCTTCCTGCAGCAAACACGTTCCACAGGGACACAAGACAGATCAGTCTCACCAATCTAATCTTAAGGGCAAGTTTTAAAGACTTCTTACAATGGAGAGTCTACAGCCTTTGGGAGCTTCTGTGGTCTATAGTTTCAGGTCCATACTTGCTCCATCCACCATAAACAAGTAATAGATTACTCCCTTTCTTCTCAAAGCAGCATTCTGTATCTTTTAAGATTTATTAGATCCCATCTTCTTTCTCTTTTTAGGCTAAACAACTCTAGCTCCCCTCTAATACTTTTTTCTTTCCCAGCAACATTTTCTGGACCCGCTGTTTTTCTTCTGAGAGCTGTCTTCATTGGGACCTGTAGCAGTCTGAAAAATAGAACTGGAAACAGTTTTCTTGGAGAGACCTCACCAGTGCCGAGTAAGGCAGCGAGACTATTTCACAAGTGTTACAGGCATGCTAATACGGTGTTAGCTGTCATCTTAACATTATATTAGTGACTCACTATTAGTTGTGACTCTCTATAAATCCTAAATCCCTTTACACAGAAATGCCGCTTAGCCAAATGTGTTTCTATGCTGCATTTATGCCGCTGATTCATCCCGCTGAAGTACACTACCCTGGTCTTGTCCCTGTTGAGCTCCATTTCCCAAGATCACTTTGAGTTCTGTACCTGTCTCCTCATGCTCCTGTTTTGCTTCTCACTCTGGCAGATTCACAAAGTACTCTGCATTCTACTGTCCAAGTCATTAATGAAAACACTGATTAATATGAGACACAAGATATTGATGACCACTCCATGATACGTTACTATGTGCTCACATTTGACCAATTGCACATATTCTTTGAATTCTTTTTCTGACCAACTTTATATCCACCAGGCAGTGGACTCCTCTAGACCCCTTTTCCTCATCTGACGCAAGAGTTAGTGTTAGATGAATACAGTGCAAGAAATTCAGCCAAGTTAAAGGTATATAATATCTACTGCTTCTCTCCTAACCACCTGACCTGTAACACTGCCTTACAAGCAAATTAAATGGGTTTGTCATGATTTGCCCTTGAGAAATCTGTTTACTCGGTAACTGATCTTGCTAACTGGCAGGGGCTTATGAGATGTCTATCCAATTATTCCTTGCTATATTTAAGCCGAACAGACTGGTCTTTAATTACCCAGCTCATCCTTTCCCTACCCCCTCCTGAAGTACTATATTTGCTTTTCCCCAGATACCACTGTCTTCTCTATGCAGCCAATTCTTTAAATGCCCTAGGATTAATTTTGTCAGGTCCAACCTCCTTGAAAAACATTGAGGAACTACACTTAGAGCTAGAAATCTTCTCCACCAATTTCTTTACTGATGTAAGTCCCTTGGTACAGAAGACAGTTCTCTTAAGCAGCTAAAAAATGTTTTCAAAATACATAAATCCTAAAAGAAAAAACACAAAGCGACAGTTATTTGGCTTAAGAAAACTTTCTTCCTATTCAGCAGGCATTAAGATCAAGAGAAGCAGTGATTTCTAAGAATAAAAATAATTTACAATGTTCAAGCAATTGAGAGCGTAACTGTGCACCTGGGCCTCAGGATTTTTGAAAAGTGCATTTGTAGCTCTCCCTCCCACCATTTATTTCAGCTCTACTGTTCCATTTTTGGATTCTAGATCATAACAGTAAAACTTTCTGCCTTATATCCAGAAAATGAGGACAGGAGCCAAGAGGAACCTGAGAGGCAACACAGCACACAGAGGGCAGCAGAGGTAAGCCAAAGGACTGTGGTTTCATTCTTCACTACCCTGCTGCAGAAGGACCCGAGCAAGCCACTTCAATGACTTTGGAACACAAATTCCTTTCCAGCTCTCTCACAGAATCACAGAATGGTTGAGGTTGGAAGGGGGGTCATCTTGTTGACTCTGGAGGTCATCTTGTCCAGCCTCCTCTGCTCAAACAGGGTCACCTAGAGCAGGCTGCCCACGACTACGTCTAGACAGCTTTTGAATATCCCCATGGAAACTGTACAACCTCTCTGGGCAACATCTACCAGCGCTCTGTCACCCTCACAACAAAAATGTGATGTTCAAAGGGAACCTCCTGTGTTCCAGCTTGTGCCCATTGTCTCTTGTCCTGTCACTGGGCATCACTGGGTAGAGCCTGGCTCCATCATCTTTGCCCCTTCCCTTCAGGTATTTTTGCACATAGATGAGGTCGACGTTCCCTGCCTCCCCGAGCCTTCTCTTCTCCAGGCTGGACAGTCCCAGGTCTCACAGGCTTTCCTCACAGGAGACAGTCTCCAGTCCCTCAATCGTCTTGGTGGCCCTTTGCCAGACGGACTCTCTCCAGTACCTCCAGATCTCTCTTGCACTGGGAAGCCCAGAACTGGACACAGTGTTCCAGGTGGAGCCTCACCAGCACTGAACAGAGAGGAAGGATGACCTCCCTCAACCTGAAGGCCACGCTCCTCATGGTGCAGCCCAGGACGCCATTAGCCTTCTTTGCCACAAGCACACATTGCCGGCTCACGGTCAGCTTGGTGTCCACCAGGACTACCGAGAGACTAACGCGCAAGGATTAAGTCTGCAAAATCAGCTACCATACTTTGTTTCCAATATTTTTTTTTCAGGATAACATTGTGGCTTGAGAACTCAACTTTCTGTCAACTTGACTGTCATTTGTGAAATGATAAAGAACATTTTAAACTATTGGCCAGTTCTTGCATATGTCAGCAGGTAATTCTTTAGACCCAACATGCATATACTACAAAAGCCGTAAAGCTGCATTTTCCTTCACTTAAAGGCAATAAATAGAAGACGACAGAGGTATGGTCAGATGTCTAGGACTCCAATATGTTCCTTCAAAGAGGCAACCAGTTTTGAGTCCTAGCTATTCCACAACATCACGGCCTTGTTATATTTAATTTGTATGCAAATATTCCACACAATGCCATACTAAACCATTTCAGGCTCCTTCCAATGCTGGACTGGGCTGATCAATATCAAGGACAATTGCTGGAACAAGTTAAATAATACTAGACAGCACACAGCCCCAGTAATGTCATTTAGACCTCTGCCAGATTTAAGCCAGTATAAAAGAATACAAGCTTTTGCTAAACACTTCCAATACTATATAACTAGGAACTAATAGCTCAAGTCTGAGATTAGGTAGAGAATAGCCAAAAAGAGCTTGCAAATTCACGGAAGTGTGATCTATAAGGTGAAGATACTGATAATTCGGTTAAAGTGAGATGCAGCAGTGAAGTACTGCTAGGCTTTAGAAGCCGATTTCTGAAGTGAACAAATCAGGATCACCTCCCTCAGCCTGCTGCCACTGCTCCTTCTGGTGCAGCCCAGGACACCATCAGAAGCCTTTGCCACAACAGCACATTGCTGGCTCTGGTCAGATTGCTGTCCACTGGCATGCCCAGGGCCTCTTCTACAAAGCTACTTTCCAGCCCATTGGCCCCCAGCATGACTGGTGTATGGGTTTATTCTGCCTCAGGCACAGAGCTTTGCAGTTCCCCTTGTTGAACTTCAAGAGGTTCCTCTCAGCCAATTTCGCCAGCCTGTTGAGGTCCCTCTGGATGACAGCACTGTTCTCTCCTGTATCAACCACTTCTCCCAGTTCTCCATCTGTTCCCCGCTTTGTCTATTCAGAGCATATGTTGTTAGAACAGGGAAAGTTTTTCCTCTCACTGTATGTTTGGATAAATGCAAATATTTTGCGTATCTGCCATATACCTAATACATTATGTTCTGTGAAACACAAGGCCAAAGCTGAAAAGAAATCTAGGAATATGAGCTAAGAAGTGACTGAACTAGAGATGTATCTATCGACAGCTGAGCCCGTATTTCATACTGAGTGGAGTCAGATGATCCTCATAAAGCAGACACAGCCTGAAAAATCTGTCCATTGCACACAGCATCAGACCCTCCTGGTAATACAGGTGCCAAGAACAGATTAACTCTTTTTATCACATTCAGATATACTACAAATAAGCACCCTCTGCTTCCTACCACTCTTCCTCCTCAAAAAACAACCCCAACAACAAATCCTTAAGTTGAGCTCTGTACATGCCCATTCCCTAAATGTAGGACAGTTTTAACTTGCAAGTTACTCTGTGTTTGCCAGACAACGCCATGGTGTAATGCAGCAGAGAGGACCTAAGATAACACGATGGATTTTTCAGAGGACTTCTTCCTAATACAACACAGGTTTTGATTTCACTTCTTCAGAGTATACAACTGAACTAATCGCCAATAATATGTTGTCTGGTAGTTAGCTGACTCCTGTCTTTATCTTCCCGTTTTATTTTTTCTGAGAATATGCTTTTATAATATGCTGTCCCAGAAAGATGCATTTCATGTGTACCTACAGATGGCTATTTTCCACCTTGAAATTGCTATTTCTAGAGGTTAAAGAAATTGAGTGGCAGTTAGGAGAAACTTGGGTTTAGTCCTAGAACTGTGTCTGTAACTCATGAAGAATTCTGCCCTCCATACTTTTAACCAAGCAAATAGCTGAGATGTAGTAGGAAAGAATCAATCCCTTCTTGTGAACTTTCCTCAGACGCAGAGCCCATTGCAGTGTAACTATCAAGGCAAGAGTTTTAACCAGGTTCTGGACTCACTCTGATGCCAGCACCTCCAATTCTTGTCTTTCCTTTTCATTGACTACATAGAATCATACAAAGTTTTGGGTCGGAAGGGACCCCTAGAGGTCACCTAGTCCAACCCCAACATACACTAATGCATCTCGCTATAGTTGTGCGTAACTTTGAACCTTACAATGAGAGCTCACTTAGTATAGAGGGCCTTGTTCCATGTCTAAGGTAGGGTGTGAGCTAAACTCCCTCCTCCTCTTTTCCCGTGTAAGAACAAATCTGTTCTAGAAGCAACAAGCCTCACTAGAACAACAAAGCAAATTTCTGACAGACTATCACCTTCTCTAACTACTCCAGTTACTGCTTACTGGATTACACATGGTCACCATGACAAAGAATTAATTGTTGGCAAGTCCCTGCTACCAAACATCCAGAGACTGAGATGTTTCCTTGAGGAACCTATATAGTATTTCACCTCTGCACTTGTTCTTCCCATATTATGTTATTGTTCACGGCAGTCCTATAGATGCCACAGCAAGTGACTTAGCCCTTACACAATGATTGTTGATTGATTACAAAATCATTACTCTGAGTCTTTTTCTGCCAATGATGCTGTGGTTTGAATATCAGTTTTCAGTTTATGTCAGCTTAAAGATGCCTACACAATTACATTCAGTTGATCCTAATGGAAGCAATCCTGAAGTACCTGCATTAAGGACATCATGACATCAGAAAGTAAACTCTAAACCACATAACATAAACTCAGCTATTACAATTAAATACACTAAATTGCCTGAGCCAGCAAAAGGAGTAAGTGCCAAAGATCTGAGACAGTTATCATTCCACCCAGTAGAATGCCTGTATAATCAATAAGCGTAGAGACTTGCTTAGAAATCAGAAAAGACCGCTGGGATTTTTTTTTTAACACATCTGCTATACAACAACTTCTTTAAAAATGCTTACAATTAAGGATCTTTCTTGTTTAATAGCTAAAACACACACCCCCACCGCCACCAGAAATAGCCAATGTAAATGAAGCATCAATTCCATTTTCAAGGGGGCAATCTCTCCTCCTCAGAAAACCTAATCTGTCCAACATAAAATATTCCACTTGATCTTCAAGTATCCCTCCAAAGCAGAATATTTAACTTTTGATCTTTGGAAGAAGCACAAAGGAAACCAACACTCCCCTTCAACTTACTACTAAAAGGAAAGACAACCTATTTTTTCTAATTTCCTTTTTCCAAAGGTAGGGCACTCACCCCTTAGCACAGGATCCAACCCCCACACCCTCATCTCTACAACTGTTACAGGAGAGACATTTTGCAATGGGGATTCTTAATATTTGTTGAGGCTATTACAGATCACATAAATAACCTAACAATGATTTTCTCTTGCAAAACTCCTGCAAAATGCCTGGCATCGTGACTTTCTCCAGAGAAAGATAGAATAGCACCAGCTTGACATGGAACAGGAATTTGAATCAAAGCCTTCCACTCCAGAACTATCTTTTCTCACTAGCCCGTTAAAAATCTTCCAATCGAATGCAGTCTAGGCTATAGAGCAAATCAGTGGCAGAGCAGCAAACTTACTCCAGCCTGTTTCCACCCATTTTCTGCTACAAAAATTCTGCAGTGCTACTTATGTAGCATGCTACAAACCCTTGTCAAAGTATCCGCATGCTATTTAACAAAACATCTTCAAGAGGAAGTAAACAATGAACAAAATTGGCTGCTGAGCACAACAGCTCTCAACCCAAAGACTGCAGATGTTGTAAGAGGTGAAACACTAGTTTATGTTCCTCAACAGCTACAGACTAAGGATGGTTGGGAAAGACAAATCTTTGTTTATAGCAAAGAGAGCGGAGCAAATCAGTAAACAGAGTAATACGTAGTTTGCCTGCACATTGCACATCTTTCACATCAAAGACATAAAAGAGGGATAAAAATACAGAGATAATTTTGTCCTCAAAGTGAACAGTAACACTGTGCTTCACTGGAGCTTGTTTCTCACTGATGCACACTCCTCCTACTTCTGCAGCCAGGACTAAACAATAGGTAAAAACTATTGAGCCATTTTATTGAAGTTCTTTTTTTACAGTTTACTTTCTCTATTAACTTGCTGGTAATTAATTACTTTCTATAAGCTTAATTACAAGCAGCTAAAGAAATGTTGTGCAAGTCTAAACAAAGCCTGGTCAATTTGAGGTAATGGGTAGTTGTAACTAAATGAGATTTCTACTCCACTATGTTCACATGCTGGCTGCTCCACATGTTCAGCATTACAGCACGAGGTTCCAGAGGAACCCTGAAACTTCACTGTGGAATTGGTACCCATAACTGTCTATAAATTTGTAGCTGTTTAGACTGGCAGAGCAAACAATATTCTTAGAACAGACTTCAAGAAACTTGCAGCAGCTATGCGATCAGTTCACAGGACTGCCCTAGAAACATTTTCTCAAACAAAACAGAAAAAGCTGGGCCCAATTAAGGTAAGGTTTCACTCCAGATTACCAGAAGACCACACAGATTAAATAAACAAAAGTATATTTAAAGAAAACAAATTACTTAATTTTTTTATTTTTTTTTAATAATAAGAGGAGGGAAAGCAAGGGGCATCCATTAGGAAACAATTTGGGGTTTGCAGTGATAACTAGTCTCTGTGGAATTTTACCTTTCCATCAACTTCTTGCTGTTTGCGATCCAGCTCTAGCAGTCTGGAGTTCCCTATCTGAATTCTGAAAGGCAACTGTAGCAGCAAGGGACAAAGCAAATCTCAAGGAAGGAAACAATATTTGAAAGGGTAAGGATAGTTTTCCTGAAGTACTTGTGCAACCATCAGCATTAGATTGTCCCTGCATTTCTGGAGATTCCCTGGCAGCTACCTCCTGCTCACACAGTTCTTCGGCTGTACATCTGGTTACATTTATTACCTATTCAAGGCATAATTCAGCAAAGGCTACAAGCTTATCCATTCCTGTTGAGGGGCCAATCATACTCTCAGATATGGCAGCTCATGTTCCAGTCTCTTCTTTCATGGGCTATTCCTTGCTCTATTCACCCTACGACTTTTCCCAGTTGCTCTGGCCTATGAAACTCGCTCCTCACACTATTAAATAGTGTTTACTACTTGGCTTTGTCCTCTTTGTTAGAGATCAAAATACTGCTCTCCCAATGGCACCGTCCGAGTCCAAAGGGAAAGTTAAAGTGGCACATGTGGGCAAGTTTAACATGATTTAAAATCATGTTGCAAAACAGATGTTTCAATGTAACCTACGCAATTACTTTCTGGTACAGAAATGCAGTTTCAGTCTTCCTCAAATCCACGCATATCCTTAAGCAATTCAGCTAAACAGAATGAATCTCAGTTTGAGAACTGCAGTCACAGTTCTTTGTCAATCCCCAGTGAACTCATAAATAGTCAGCCTGCCCAGTAAAATGTGTATTGGTCCAGCAATTCTTTCTCAACACTAAGACAGCTACAGGCACTGTTGCTTGAAAAAGGCATACGGTATAAATTGAATGTCTGCTGATTAGTTTTCATTTATCAAAACAATTTTCTTCCCCTAGAACATACACAGTTAAATCCCGAGGAATTATTCCACTTATGGAACTGCAATAATATCCCTTTCTGACCTTTGTGGTGCGATACTTTAAGTCAATGTGGCGGCATCATGTTTCAACATTCAAAATCACACGTTTCCCATTAATCGATAAGTCAACAGATTACTAATACATTTTTGATGCTGAGCAAACATTAATGCCTCTATTACAATGAAACCAAATACTTGGCTATTTGTTTAAGAGCCTACCCATTAGTGCTGAAGCCAATGCAGGCCAGTACCAGAGAGAGATGATCACAAAGAAAGCAAGAGAGCAGGAAGATAACATGCATGGCACGTCTTGAGCTTGATGCCTTCCCCCACAGCCTGCTCGGAAGGCGCTCGTTTTATTCTAAGTTAACATTGTGCTGCAACAACGCAGAACACGGCATCTGTGATTCTGTGATCTGACCACTGCTACCAGGGCTGCTGGAGCACAGGGAGTCTGACGGGACTGCTGCCTCAGCTTAAGTTTTCTCCCACGAAGAACTGCGTTGTTCCAGTGGTTTCACCAGACAAAAAAAAAAAAAAAAAGCCACCTCGAAGTATTAGCTCCAGTTCACCTAAGATTGCACCATCAGATGCCCTGCATTAAAGGTGCTTGCTGCTGTCACTCTGCTTGCCAGAGTTAAGTTCTCAGGAATATAAACAGATGGTATTTTTTGTGATTATAAAACTTTCTAATAAACCCAACAATTGAGTCTTTAGATGTTAAACTACTTTTTGACAGATCATCATTCACTTTTGTTTTGAGTCTTGGCACATTTCCTCCAATTCACCTTTGCTGACAAGTTATTATAACTATTTAGCAACAGAAATTTTTCAAACCGTAGATTTCTAACTGTCTTCTTGTTTACACCCTGTGAGAACATTTTAAGGTTATTTTTCAATTGTTAAGATCTACTGTTTCATGTGTCTCATCACCACAGCCTTAAAAAGTCAAACAGACTTCATGAGTCCCTTTGGAACTTCATTTGTCTTTTATCATCAAAAGCACATGCTGCTTTATATACATATGCATAAAATATTTTATTTTTCCCCCTAAAAGTTTGTAATTGTCAGCACTGCAAATTCAGAAGTGGCTTCCAAAACAGTATTGCAGTCTTATTTTTAAAACTACGACAAGGATTTCATAGAACACTATGCATACAAATAGGTGAGATGAATACAATAGAATTACACAGACAAATAAAGGTAATTCGGAACCTGAGCCTTCTGCTCGTCTTGCTTGAAAACTCCTCTGCACATGACCACCTAGAGAGACTCTCCTTCACTCATGTACCTTGCTTTGTACTAAAAGTCACAGACAAAAATAGTGAAGGGAAGGAACAGTTTTTCTAGTATGCCTATATATCTAACTTCAATCTAGTGTACAGAAATCTGCATTAGTTTAAAGCAAACCAGTTCATGCAGGAAAGCAGTCTAGCTGTAGCAAGACGGTAATGAAGAATAAATTGTCTCATGAAGACTTCTGGACTGTTGCATTAAAAAAATTGCTTCCGGTACCCAGCTAACCTCTTTAAGTTAGCTTGAATGCAATTTACAATACATACGTTTTGCTAGTATTTCTTGTCATATCTTATTTCTGAAACCTACAGAGAAAACAGATTTACAAAAGGGAGCAGTATATACAAAATATTTTTTCCATTACTATAACATCTTTCATTCTTAATTCTCATGTAAAAGAGGCCCAAGAAGCAAAACATGTTAACATGACCCTGCAACTACACAACATTAAACACTGAAACCAGATTCACGATTTTATAACACAAAGCTTTCTGCCTCTTTAGTATCACAGCAACATCTCAACTTAAAAGTCTTTGCCACCTTTTGTTAAAGATACAGGGAGAAAAAAAGGAAAACATTCAAAGCCTTAAAAATGTAAAGGAATAAATGAAGTTTGCTTTTTCAAAAACACCATTTATTTCCATTACTTTTAGGTACAGGACATGGGGAGGGAAACAATCTTTTGGACAGTACTAAATGTTCTTAAATATATTAAGTTCAGGCATGTTGAAGTTTGGTGCTGCTTCTTTGGAAATGACTTGGGTACACACAGAGGGAGAATGAGAACTACTTGAAAAACAGGGAACACCGTTTCTGTTCCGTGTTGGCATATTTACATTTCCTCTAGAAGAAATTCAGCGGAAGCACAGAATGGTGTCAGCTACTCCAAAATCTGGCAAAATTATACGTTTTAGGTTTAAGACAGAAGTTGTGTCTGACTTTTTGGCCATAGGGACAGAGAAGTGTTGACAAGAAACCACCTTTGTTAAGTAGCTTCGGCTTGTTTGCTGCTTGCTTTTTTACGAGTAATTACTGTAAAACAAAGAGGTGGAAGGAGCCATAGGAGAGATGCACAGCAACAACAAGTCAGTGTAATAATCAGGCTACAACTGAGGCCAATAAGATCAGCCATGCTAAGATCTAAGATCTTAGATCAAGATCACGGTGTTGCAAGTTCAAAAGGAACTGGTCAAAGGGTCTGGGGACTCGGAGATAATGGGAGCACTGGCCAGAACAGCTGTCTATCCATCTGGCGTCAAGCTGCAGCTCTCCCTGAGAGCTAGCCAAATGCAATACTTCATTCCTCTATGTGGCTCACCGTGCAAGCTGAACTTTTGACACACCAGTTTGGTTTACAATTTCTCTAGATTCTTAAAAGTCTTACACCTTCCTGTGTGGATATCCCAACGCAACAATATCTACTGCCAACTTGTATAAAGTAACTTCCACAACAACTTGGAGATTTTGACCCAATAACGTAAGTAAATCTAATGTGCAGAAGACACCTTACTCTGCACTACGTTTCTCTTCCCTTCTGCAGAGATTTGCAACTGAAATATCATTTCAGGTTGATATGACATACAGTATTAAGTACAGGACAAGTAATAAAAAAAGTGGTAGGATGCCAGGTCCAGCTGAAATAAACAGTAACAATCAAGCCCAAATAACCATGAGTGATCTCTTAGTGGAAAAGAGAGTGTGTGAGACACATTAATCGTATAACAGAAATAGTAACTCTGAGAAGTATCAGAAAAGGATAACTGCAAAACAAGATATTTAGATGTGTTTTCTTCAATTTTGATAAGTTGATTTCTCTCTCTGTTAAAGCTCCCTAGTCACTTCTCCAGGACCAGAGGTGTTAAGCCAAGTTTCCAGGTTCAGGAATTCGACTTTAATTCCTAAACTTCTGTTGCAGAATCAGCCACATTCAGTTTTCTCTGCTTTAAAATCCATGAACAGGAAAGTAATGCTCATTCAGATATTTGCTGAATACCTCACTAAAGGTGGCACAGCAGGGAGCTGAAAAATGAGGTGTTACCTGTACATGTCTATCACACAAACCTTGTACTGAAGGAAACTACGCAGTTGTAAAGTCAAACACTTAAAAGTTAGAAAGTAAGTTTTCTAAAGTTGTTGTCAAATGCTTAGAAAAATAGGGAAATTGGGACTGGTTTTGCAATCTTATTCAGCTCCTGTATATATTTATTTTACAGATATTTTACAGGATTTATTACTTCCAGCTGCCCATTAGCCACACATCAGATCCCAGCACTTTAATCTACAGGAAAAATGACTGGCCCAGATGCACTCCTCTAATGTTAAGCACGTACAAAATGCAGTGCCTGCACAACCAGGGAGAAGGGTGACAGTGGAGTGGAGAGCAGAGAGGGAAGAGGGGGAGAGAGAGGACATGCTGCAAGAGTGGTTTACACTCTTATTCCTGGTCATGTTCCTGTCCTCAACTTCATTGTGTCATTTCTCCACCCTAGACTCGAAATCCTAGTCCCATTTTCTTCACCCAGTTCCTCGCTTTGTCCAAAATAGAGGGCTCTGCAGCCTTTCTCCCTTTCCTGAGTTCTGTTATACTACTCCCATTCCAAGTCAGACACTTCTTGTCCAGCCAGTTTTATGGCTCCTCATCCCCAACTGTCCCACAGTTTGGCTCCTCATCCACTCAGATGATGCAATCCTGCCTTCAACACACAAATAAGAGTATTTACCTCGCAAGAAATCATCACCTTTCTGCCATTATCATTTACAGAACTTCAGAGGAAGAGGGCACATTCTCAGTATCAACACAGCTTCAGACTCCTTGCTGCCCCTTGAAAATGGCTATGTGTCTCCTTAGGTATAATTGCCCATCTTGGGAAACAACATAAAGCTGATGGGGCTGCCTGTAGAAGAATGACCCATGCCACACAACTCTTCTCAGATCAACATCCCAGACTCTAAGCATACAGATGTGCTATGCAAGAAGTACTTAAATGGAGTAAGCAACACACGCTTCAGTTGCCTGTATTTTTTGTGCAAATACCTGTAAGTACATTCAATGTCTGTCTCTGTTCCTCTTCAGGAAAAGAACAGTCTCAGAGCAGTCACTGAAATGGTTTAGTCCAGTTTCAGGTTTGAACTGACAGCAGCATTAGAAAAGAAAAACCTGCAATGCTTTCATATCCACACATTCAGTTTAAAATCCCTACCGTAGATACCACCACCTCCTGTCCCTTCTGAGCAATATCAGAAAACTGTCCGTCAGCCACCATCTACTCTGACTCAGAGCAACATAGCTGAAAGATGGTTGCTCAGAGTGTTGTATTTTAGACAGCACTTGGCAAACATAGAAAAAAGAAGAAAGATCTGTAATTTTGGCGAGACTGCAGTTCACAAAGCTAGAGTGGCACCAAGTGGCGAGCGGCTGAATTCGGGTCTTCTTACCTGCATGTTTTCCATCGCACTACAAGCCACGCTTGACATATTATGAGCTAAAAAAAATGGCTCGGCAGCTCACTTTTACTGGGGAGTCCAGATTTATTAGAAATCCTGCTTAATCCACACACAAGCACAAACTAACAAGGGGCAGAGCTTCCCATGGAGTACTCTGAAGTGAGTAAAGTTCAGAATTACAAAGCTGACAAAAAGCACATGAATGCGAGCAATGAGCAGGAAGTGAACAAAGGTATCCTAATTTCCATGATCACATACAACCACAATTAATCTTTATCAGACCATTTGACTTCCAGCTTTCGAGGCTATCCAGTCCTCCACTCTGAAGCCACTACATCTTTTACTACATTCTAAAAGGAGCACCTCTGTACTTATTTGTCTCCTTTCTGGCACCTGTGACACTTGCACCACCAGCCCCTTTCTTAAAATGTGTTGCACGTTGTCGCTTCTCTTGGCGGCTCAGAAACAAACAGGAAAAAAAAAAAACCCACACCAAGAACACTGTGTACCTTCAAAGATCATGTCAAGCAAAGGATTCTCCCCTGTGGTTAGCTGTAATAACCATACACTTCACCCCACTTCTTCTCTCCCCAATACACTAGGTTTCTAATCAAACCTGGAGGAACAGAAGAGGAAGACAGATGAGTATCTCTGTGAATAACAGTAAAAACAAAACAAAACAAGAAAAACCACAAAAAACAGTAGTAAAACACACCCCTACCCCCCATTCCCATGCTGTGATTCTCAATAAAACAACCCTACAGCTATTTCAAGGGCACCAGTGCATTACTTCTATAGAAAATGAGAGATTGTTTTCATCATGCATTTGTACTGGCTAACACGTAATAGGAGCTATTATTTACCCAGCTGACAAAAGCGCTCGTTCACATGGAACAAAGTATTTCATGTCAAACATTTGGTGGCTACTTCGGCCCAGTTTTTCAAGCAGTGAAAGGCAATTTCACCTTTTGCCTGGTATAACTGATACAGTGAGAATAGAAAAGTCACTGTCACACTGTCATAGGAGCAGTATCTAAAACCAAAACTGACTGAATATCCTCGCAAATCTGAAAAAAATAACTGCGATTACTAGCATGATCGGGTCCTTAAAGAGATGAATAGGAGCTGTCTTTGGAGGTACGTACAATCAAAAAGCCACAGAAAAGTTTAGTTACATAGTGTACAAATTATTTCAATATTTACAGAAAAACAAGTTCTGGAGAAGCAAGGAGCTGAAAAATGAAGCCTTATTAAAGCAGGTCCTTGTTGTACACAGTGCATCACAGCAGTGATGGGCAGGTTTATAATATGTGTAAATATGGCAGCCCAAGACCGCAGCTGGGGTGAGGCTTCACTTCAGGAATGTGAGAACCGGCAGAGGCTCAGAGGTTCAAGCGGCCAGACGAGTCCCTGCAGCTCCTGACCCCTCAGCTGCAGAGGCTGTCAGTAAGGTGGTCGTGCCCCAGCACAACCAGCTTTTTTGGCTTCCAGGTAGCAAGGCTCAATCTTCTCTTCAAAAGTCAGATGATGCAAAATCTGAGCTATGAAGATTTTTGCTACACAAAACTACTAAAGGGTTCATAATTTTTTTTAAATTTAAATTCAAGGTCAGGTGGTTACATTCTGTGTATGAACGTTCGGACTGGAAATTAATGCTTTGTCCATAAGCTCTACTTTCTTTCCTGCATTTAACAGATGGTAGCAATGTTGATCTACACATTAACAGCAACTGATTTCCAATTCCAAAACAAGTGAAATGGTCTTTGTATCATCTCCCACTGAGAGGTAATTAACGGATATTTGCAAGCTGCTTGGAGACCCTCCAATAACTGGGTTTTTTTGTTTGTTTTGGGTTTGGTTTTTTGTGGGGGTTTTTTGTTGCTTGTTTTGTTTTTAAGTGCCTGGATTTCACCATGTTAAACAGTTTACTTTTGTGAGGTTTCTCATACCTCACTTTACTCTCTCGTGCTTAAACCCAAGCTTCACTATGACTAGTCATATCTGTGGCACCACACTTTCTGTCCCAGAACCAACAGCTTCCTCTGCCCAAACTCCAAACCTTCTAAAAGCTGGAGAATGCAGACTGTGGCAGCTATGCTGAGACCCATTGCTTCATCACATTCCTGTCTCCACCAACTCCAGCCATTTGTCCGATTTCACCACTGACAAGAGTTTTATGCTTAGCTTACAAAAGACTTGGGAGTAAATTATGAGCTTCGTGTAGGGTATTTGTACCACAACAGGGTCTCAATCTCAGGAGCCATGCTTCTTACTGATTGCCATTTATTATGCGAACTTCGAAAGCAACAAAGTAATAGGACTGCGTTGTCTGCAAAGACACAGATGCCCTAGTTGCTTCCATTTTGGTTATTATAAACAATGAGGGGAAAAAAACACAGAAAAATATCCCAGTGTTCAATGAGGTTAATATACAATCATTTTATAAACTGTACAAGGACAGCTATGCTTCCTGGAGAAGTGGAGACTCGTATAATATTTTACAACAGCACTCATCTCCTTAGAGATATGGCCACTGGTAGGCAAGTGTTTGAGAATAAAAAGTATTACCTACCAATCTATTGTAAATGAGAAGTTGCATGTTGTGCTTTATTTTGAATTCCCTCATAAATGACTGTTTATCCTAGGATCAGTGGATATGGATGAACGGCAGACTAAAGCACCAATTGCTTTCTTAAAAGAAGAATTATCTGAAATCAGATCTTCTTTGTTGGCTGAAACCTAAATTGCAGCGGGAATATTTAACCATGTACGGAGAAAATCCATAGATAAGCTACCACAAGCTACAGTTAGCAGAACTAATTGTCTTTATCACTTTTTCACCCAAACTTCTAATAGAATGCTTTGTCTAAATATCAAAATACAGTGTCATTAATATCCTCTGATGCAGATTTCTTGATAATTAGGTTTTAATGATACCAAAGTGCCAGCACTTCGATTGCTTGGCAGCTAAAACTTGTGTTTGCTCAAGAGACCTCAAGTCAAGTTCACCCTTTTGCACTCCAGCAGAAAAACCTCCTGAGAATAGCTCAGTGAGTTTTGCAGCATTTCCGACTGCAGCCAGTAATACTGACTCCAGAAAACAGTAATTTGTATAAAGACTGATATGTACTTCATAGTCTTCGGTGATGACTCTCAGGTCAAGAATATTTAATTTTGCCATATTTTTGACTACCTGCTGTGTTGCTCAGTTCACACTGTATGGTTCTCTTCAAAATGTAGAGCACACGTTCCGACATCACCACAGAGGAACTGACAACTGCATTCAAAGGCATTGTTTAATAACAAGAATTACATGTCTCTGTTACACATCCTATACGTATCCCACCTTTTGCATCTCCTTTAGTTATTAGTTGCTGCGCAAAACCCCCTAGATTCTTTGCTAATATCCACTTTGCACAGAGATACACAATGCAAAGACTATAGTCACTGCTGTCATATGTGACCGTGCTTGGTTTTATTTAATTTGCTTTCAGAGAGTATTACAACTGGTTGAAATATCCAAAAGGCCACTAATTATCCTCCTTGAAAGAAAAGAATTACAAGGAGTTTCTCATAAAAGTCCTTTTACTTCTAGTTCTGTCTAATCACTTGCTACTTGTCTGCAAATGGATTTGGTCTCATACATAGTAATAATGATGACAGATGTTTTTCTGCCAGTCAAACTTAACATTCAAACTTCAGTTGATTATTATGAGTAATCTACAATTTCCACCATAATGAAGGCTGCAACTTTGTTCCCATTAAAAAGTTCAATTTTGACCTCCCACTCGCATCTATTAATGAAGGAGCATTTAAGTGATACGTGAGAACTGTGGCAGCAGATTTTTCCTTCCCGTTCAGAGCAAATTGAAGGAGGAAGTTCCAATTTACGGCAACGCATTATAGATATTGCCACCTGTCAGTTATCTGTCACTTTATTGGAGGGAGAAGAAGAAAGCAATATAAGCTTACTGGACTCAAAGCATGTCCTCTTGCACAGAACCGAAGCTGAGACAACAGGAGTCTGATTTTGAACATAATTGACAGCTCCTTTACTAAGATCAGGCTGGACTACGGGCTCAGAAATAATAGGCAACAAAGAAGCACTATAGCTATCTTCCCCCTACTTTCGCCTCATTAAAACAAACTACCTTCCTCTCAGGCACAGAAATCCAAACACCATCAGTAAGAAGACCCACAGAAAAGCAGAAAATTTTCCTAACGCAGCAGAATTTATTCGGATGAGCTGAATGTAGTCCAATGATAACTGATTTATGATGTTGCAATATTAAAGGTACTCACTGGATTTCTAAAAATTCTTCTTTGGGCAGCCTAACAGAGAGAGAAGGAAGGTGATAAGACACAGTTCAATGGATTTATCTACTGAAAATCTAATGCACAGGGACAACATTTTGTTGCCCAGAGTCCAATTTGAAAAGTTATTAAGATTTTAATAGGCTCACTAGATCGGTATGTTGACTCTGACAACCTAATTTAGGCTTACTGGCAGTTTCAGAGACACTGCATTAACTGTTGGAGCTGGCCCGTTTAAACACACTCCTTACTTCAGAACAGCCACAAACCAAACTAAACTCTTCAGAAGAGCTGAGGTTAAAGGATTTGAAAACAACTGAGGGATGTGAAGAGGCAATATAGAGCCAGGACCCGTAATGAATTTCTAAATTGACCTATATTTGTTATGCAGGACAGAAGGCATCAAGGAACAGCCTTTGTGAACAACTTCAGAAAATATAACTAACCAACCTTTGTTTTTCTTACAGCATGCAGACCCACTAAGTAGTAGCAGGAGGAGAAAAATACAGCTTCAGCAAGCTGTAAATTAAGAAATTTGTTTTTATAGAAACCTCTGTTTCATTCCAGAACCTGTGGTTACTTAAAAGTCACAATCATTTTTCAGTCAGAATCCATGAATAAAAATTTTGATCACAGAAATAACTCCCATGCAACTTTTATTTTTCAACAGTGAGGAAAAAAAGAAAAATTACTTTCTGTTTAGGGATTTTATTGGCTGATGTTTTTCCTTTATATCATTTGTTTTTATCTTGTCAGGAACGAAATAAAATGGAAGAAAGTGGAAAAAAAAAACCTGGTACCAACATTTCAATGGTAGTATACTTGATTACAGTACACTTTTTTATTTTTTAAAGTAGGCATGATATAAGCTTATAACTAGTAATTGCTGCTGTTCCTGGGCTGCTAAAAACGTTTCTTTACGAGTGGTATTTGTTACAACAGAAACTTAAGACTATTTGTTTACTAAGGATAGTTTATTCCTTCACTAGAGCTCTTCCTAAGTGCTTGAGAGCAGCATGAGCATTTCTAGTGGAAGCTTTGGAAGAATAAAAGAAACAGCCAAAACACTTGTCCACTAACTTTTTTGTATCAGCAGCTGTGAGGTTTTCCATTAAGAGCATTTTGGCAATACTAGAAAGTCAGCAGATGTGCCAACTCAAAGTTCTCATTAGATATTAGTACTTCTAATTCTCCATCTCAATCTACTGTTTGGACCTTATTTTTGAGTGCTTTGTACTCTCCCCAGACAGAACAGTTCACTTTCTGTGAACACATGGTATAGTAAGATCTTTAGGAAATGCTAGCACAACCATTTCTACCTAAATAAGATCCAAATGCTTACAAAAAAAAAAAACAAAAAAAAAAAAACACCTCCCAAAAAACCCCAAACAAACAGGAAAAGAAAAAAACCTGCAGCCGCAATGCTGGCACCAAAGAGGTGAAGCTTGCAGCTGATGGTGCCCAGCCACCTGGGGCATTCTCCACCAGCCTTTACCCTGCGTAGGAGGTTCTTAATAGCTAAGGGTGGGGTGACAGAGATTTGTCTTCAGCAGCGTGAGACACTGAACCTGTTCAACAAATGATTCGTGTGAAGGGCTCCTAGGTCATTTGAAACGATTCAGAAGCTGTCTTTTTACATTGAGCACTTTGGTCTAACCCCGTACTTACTTGAGTATTCTTAGTGTTTATGAGTCACTGCAAAAACCTCAATTTACATTCTGCTGCCAATACTTTCCGACTTTTCCCCCATTAGTTGCTGCCACTAGGTGCACGTCTCCTCTACTGGTTTCAGGGCACTTGCTTCAGGATGTTTGCATGTAACATTTGTTCTTAAACTGAAGGAACCAGTATTTTTCTTTCCCTGAATGTCTGTTATTGTCCTGACTTGCCAAGGAAAAAGAAAATATGCATGCATCTGTATGATACACCAAAGCTTAAAATGATAATCCAGTGGTAAGAGTGGAAGCCGATACAGCCAGTTAGATGCACAGTTGTCTTATTTCCGTATTTTCTTTTGCTCACAGGCCAGTACTACCAGGGTGAAGGAGCAGAATTCTTGAAGGAGGCAGTTAACACACCAAGGTTCCTCCCAGACCCTAATGAAGTTCAGCCCAAGGACTCAATCACTACCCCCTTCTAAAAATTCCACTTAACTCTTTAAATATATACCCTGCTAACTCTGGATGATCTTGTCCAGTCAGCATTTCTTGGAATCCTGCTAAGCTTTTGGCCTCAGTGAAATCTTGCTGTTCGTTGCTTCTGTAGCAATGCTTTGTTTACCTCTTCAGTCAGACCACTGTGCTATACGCTTTTTCTTACAAAACCTTCACCTTGAGGGCAGGCTGAGAGTTGTCACTATATGCCACCAGTACTGTTCTCAGGGCCTTCACCTTCATACCATGTTTCCTTATTATTGATTTGGATTTTTTGTTTTGGCATGGGGTGTCTTTGCAACATTTGTCTCAATGAAGACATCGCTGACATCTTCTTCCTTGAGGCAGGAATATGATGCCAATTCTAACATTTATAGTCTAGCTGACAGAGTTCACAGGAATGCCTGCCTTATCTGCTCCTGCTTTCTTCGTTGTTGATACCAAGGTTTCTGCCATCTCTTCAAGCTCATCGTGCATATTCCGAAATGTGAATTCTCCTTATTTCACCCACAAGCCCACAGGTGAAATTTATTCACTGCAGCATAAGATAGACACACTTACCTAAGCTCACCTGATTTTTTTATCAAAGTTGCTGCTTAACAAAAAGTCTACTATCAGCATGTGTCAGCAGCTGGCGAAGCTATGATATACAAGAACTCCAGAGTCAGCTCCAGCCTGCAGCGTGCACCTCCACGAGATAAGGCTGACTTCGCTGAAGTGACCCGTCAGTAGGACTGCTGCATTTATCACAGGGTAAGGAAGGACGGAAGGAAAGAGGTGTCCTAACAGTGGCAGCACAGAACCAACAAAGTATTATTCACCCTGCAATATCAAATACAAGGATGCACAGTTTCCTTGAGACCCACAATGAAAATATGGATAATTATTTAAATTAGCAGATGCCAACTTGTTCAGCAGCACAGAGGGACAACTCCATCTTGTCAGGTATAAGGCACATAAAAACCAAACCACACTAAAAGCCAAGCATTTATTCACATCTTAGTGATCCGATTCACTCTCACACACAGATTTCGTACGGCACAAAGGCACCCATCGTCTCTCTTGAAGTGCAACGGTTTGCATCTTCCAAATAATACAGCCCATCCCTCTAAACAGAAGTCACAAACCGCCAGAGAGCTCTGTCAAGTCTCTCTGAACAGGGAATGCTTTGCTTACCTAATCAAAATATCTCCCTTTCCACACTTACAGTTCGACACCACACGTTCCCCTCCTCTGTTCATTCACAGCTATGTCCACCTTTGTTTCTTCTCACTACAGTTAATCTGAACACACCAAGCCCATTTAACAGCACTGCAGTATTCAGTAATGCACTTCCCCTTCTGCAAGTGCTATGCCACACAGAAATCACACATCTAAAACCCCGCAAACAAATTGATGCGGCAGATTAACAATACTAGTACACTACATTTAAACAGTCCTAAACCAGCCTGACAGGGTAAGGGCAGTACGCTACATCTCCAATAATATTCTCAGGAAAAAGACATGCAGGCAAGCAAGCATTCCAGGTACTAAGGAAAGTTTTCCAACATCATACTGCTGTCATGAAACCAATTAACAACACTGCTATCTTAGGAACCCAAGACACCAACTGATTTTAACATGGCTATGAAACTGGTATTGCCTGGAACACCAGTCTGAGTTATTGCTTATTTAAGAAAAAGAATTACCCGTGTGTGCATGACGTCTTCAGAATCTCTTCGTATAGATCAGTGAGAAAGGATGGAAACTTCATCTACTTTGTCATCACCTGTGTGGAACAGATATCCCCTGACTGTGGAAATGGTGAGCATTAAGTGGCAGTAGGGAGACCATTTCAGGGCATCACAGCATCCCTGCATCTATGCACAACAACAACTACGGTAAGGCAGAAGAGCTACAGAGCACTGGCAGGGGGAGGACGCTGACAGACACATCGTGAGTGGACCGTAAGCCTTGGTTAATACTAATGGTCCAGGACTCGTCTCGTGGGTTGGCCGATCAAAAAAATTCCAGAAAAATTAAGTTCTGAACAAAACACCGCTACAAAACAGACATTTTAAAGTAACTACTGACTACTCTGCCAAAATCACAATAAATCTTTTGAAACACTTACTTTATCAACATAACTAGTAATCTGTATCAGCATGAAGATGAAAAGAATGTAAACCATTATACATATTACATACACAAAACACATACATATAGATCTGCTTTCAAATCCCATACAAATTACCTGTCACAATTAAGTCATTCACAGTGAGAAGCTGATATATATATACACATGCACATATGCACGCATCAAGATAATTATTCTGTGCTTTTTTCTTTTTTTTTTAAGCTAAGATAATGGGTACACTGCTGCTAGTGGGCAAATCCTGATCATACATTAAATCACACTTCCTGGCAATTTTGATGAAAACTACAGGTGGAGACAGATTATAATGGAAACATCTAATTGAAATTCATCTCCATTTTGCCTCAGATGGAAGACACGCTGCTTGAGCTCTGAAACATATTCAATTTCATTCAAATTGTATGCAGATTTTCAGGCAAAACTGAATTTTAAAAAAGTTTCAGAGAGTCCTGGAAGAGTTCAGAGTGCTACAAATGCTTTATAACTATATTTTCGGCATCTATGTACTCTACCACCTCCATGAAGGCTCCTTTCCAAGGCAGGCAAGGAGAGACAGAAATCCCACAGAGGTCTACCTTTTTGATCGGAGTTTGACATCTTCCACTGACACGTTCCGTCACTTTAGGTCCTTGTGGATTCACTAGGTCATTAGCTGTTCAGTATGGTTCTTTCCAACACACCCCCATTAAAAAATAGACAACCCATCTGTCTTTCAACTTTCAAAATCACCTTGTGACTCAAAGTTACAGCTTGGGTGTTTCAGATTTTTCTTCCTGTTTTGGTGTTGTGCAAGTGAAAAGACTGAAAGCTGCCAGCTATACAGAAGATTTAGTGGAAGAAAAAAAAACAAACACCACAACAGGATTTCCTCCCCCCCTCCATTTGGATACAATCCAGCAGTCTACTACATCTGACAACAAAAACTTACAGCGAACACCATTTTAATAATTGTCTGAATTTGCATAAAGAATAAAAATACTGAACAAGAAGTTTGAAGCAGTATTTGTAGCAAATAACAGCTAACACAGAATCACAGAATGGTTTGGGTTGGAAGAGACCTTACAGATCATCTCATTCCACCCCCCCCGCCATGGGCAGGGACCCCTTCCACCAGCCCAGGGTGCTCAGAGCCCCGTCCAACCTGGCCTTGAACCCTGCCAGGGAGGGGGCAGCTTCTCTGGTCTCTTCATTTAAGCCACAATCATTAATTACACTCCTACACTTAATTTCTCCACACAATTCCTCAGGAGAGGAAAAGAGTCAGACCATATCCTAACCTCACTTTTCACAAGGAACACTCCACCTCTAACCAGGATTTCAACCCATGCCAGATGAAGGGCTGTGGCAACAGCAGGCTGGGCCAACTGACACAGGTACTACAGGCACTGAACTCTGGATCTGAGAAAATTCTCAAGGAAAGCATTTCTCAAGAGCTGGTAGAAGCTTACAGGACAATTCCAAAGAACAAAAATCCATCTTCTGTAACGGGAACCTGCACTGCAAATTAAGATTTGGCCACAGATATAGCAAAACATTATACAGTGCAATATCCATGTGACAGGATATGCAGTGATCCAACTCTTCTGGTGTGATATCTTGAGCCATTTCTCACCTTTGAGAACAACTAGCACTACAATAAATACACAGTTACTGTATGAGGAAAGGAGAAAGTTATAAAATGTTAGTTCCTGATGACATTGAGACCCTTCAGTCGCCTAAAATAGGTATTTGCAAGGCACACCTCAGTGATAACCGTAGAAGTTGTTCAACGTACCCACAGATGAATTATTGACACTGGGAAATCTTCTATAAAAGAATCAGTGTGCATCTACCCTCTCTTGAAAGCACAAGCAGCCAGAAAACACACTAAACTGACCATCTGTTCCTCTCTGATAACATGTAATTAAGTAATTTATTTATTCAGCACTTAAACCCTCTCCTTTCTCTTCATATTAGTCAAGGATGATTATGCTAAATCCAGATGTAGTTAACTTATTGCGCACTCAAGTGAGCAATGTCCTTACAGGCCCATGCCTTGCCTTCTGGCTATCCACCTTCAAAATCTCAGCCCCGTTGCCTTCAAGACGCTGTTCAGTACCCTCTGCTGTTCTCACAAGCTGGTCAAGTACGAAGGCATTTTGTATGGCGATTAACTGAACAATGCACAGAATTACACATCGTCCTGTGGGCCCCAGGAAGCACGTGCACCTCAGCTGATGCACACATCTGGCTAGAGCTTTTTCCTTGCTACAGAACACAGGACTTCTGACGACATAAAATCAGAGTACATTACCCAAACAGAGCTTCCTTCAGTATTGCCAGCAACCACTACTATTTTGGTACTCTAGTAGACCCTCCTGGGGATCTCCAGGACTTCTGGAGTCTTACTGACATACCAGAAAGTCAGTGACTGCCTAAGACAGTCATTCCTAGCAAAGCCTATGTCTCTCTGCTCCCAGGAGGGTTTGTGCAGACTTCCCAAACTAATGCTCAAGTGATGTAACAACCTGTCACACAAACATAGCTGAAAAAAGGAAGCCATATTCTGACAAACTGAAAACCACGCTACATTCAGTATAATCTTATCTACTCACAAGAAGTCAAAAAAAAAAAAAAAAAAAGTATCACGTAATTCACCTCAACTCTTTTCCCTACTGGTCTCCCCAGTTCTTCCAGTTCTCCAAGTCTGGTAGAAGCTCCATTTCTAATTCTCATCAGCATACAGTTATCAGTCTTCCAAGTTCATTAAACTGACATCATTTCTTGCCTACGTGTTCTTTCCCCTTGCCTTATGGCTCTCAAAGATTATTTTAAACCTTCGGATCAGTGCAGTTTCAAAACAAGAGATTTACACGTAGTTTTGCAGAATCTTCTGGGGTGGTGGTTTTTGTTTGTTTTGAGTTGGGGTTTGTTTGTTTGTTTTAAGATGAGGAAGCTGCATTGGGAAGAGGTAATTCAAATAGCAACTCTTAGGAACAGTCCTGCACCACAAAGTAGTGTCTCTGGAGACATGGAAGCCTCCGACAGAAAGCCCTCACACATTCTGGTGCTGCATGCAGACAGTCCTTCCCCTGGAAACTCTTCTCTAAGGTGACACATTTTCACCTGTACCAGCTTTAGAATTAGCCTCTAGGAATTCATTAGAAAATGAGTCAATTTTTTTTGCCATAAAAGTAGATGTGATAGAAGGTATTTTTTAATAGCAGCTTCTCTGTATTTTTCCAAGAAAAGGCGGCCAGCTTAAGATATCTTGAGCTAAGGTCAACCTTTGTTTTATAGGTTTGATTTATGACATTTCTACAGCCATTACTGGCATTTCTTCAAGGTGCCAAAAAGCCCTTGATTCCCACATATATTTAGCATTTTTTCTATTTGCTTTTACTATTAAAGCGTAAAGGCTGGATTGAACTGTTCATCCCACTTGTAAACCAGGAAGAACAAACTCCTATAAAGCTCAGCAGCTTACCATCATTTGTCTTGCCGACTCACACATCCTTTCAAGCCAAATTACTGCTCTGAAATGTGAAGGTGTGATTTACACCAGCTCACTAAGAGCTTTTTCCAAATGATAATTACATAGTTCCAAAAACTGCACTTTCAAACTAGTTTTTATTATTTTACCTGCAAGTTACCAGCATATATTATTTCCATATTGCAAAGACTAGTGTGATTTTTCACTGGAAATCCATTATTTAGCTCAGATTCACCTAAAACTAAACCAAGATTCATAAGAAGACAGAAAATTGTGAAGAGCTCTTTCGGTGCCCACTTCTAACAGTAGTATCCAATGAATTTGTGCAGGATAGAGTGGAGGGGGGAGAGGAAAAAAAAACAAAACAAAACATTTAATCTCAGTGAAGCTAGAAGATAGGTTTTAGAAAATTTGAGGTTTTGAAGATTAGGACTCCCTTACCTGGGCCCCTGTCAACAAATACAAAAACCATCCATGTTGACATGAACATTTAAACCTTCCTCTCTCATGATTCCTTGATGTGAAACACTGATTGTACAGAACAAATCACATACCTCAGCTGAATTAATAAAACAAATCTCAACAACACAAATTGCTTCATCTGTATGTCATTAGATTTTGGGGGAGTGGTAAAAAACCTTCACAACTATAAATTTCAAAGGAGTACACACTACTACCATGAAAAAGGATCCTACTATATAGTATAAGGAACCTATAAAAACGGTGCTTCTGTAGACCATCTGAGTAGAAATTGATGGAACATTCAAAGGAGCAGAAAACATTCAATACAAAAAGATGTATTTTCTTTTCCTCTCACTCCATTTTAATGTTCTTATTTGTTACGGGTTGGTAGGATTTTGGTTTGGACTTCTTTCTAATTGACTAAAACCAATAAAGAACACAACACTCAAATAAAAATACTATTAAGCAAGTTAAAATTTGTTTGCAGGTAAAGTCAAAGACTCTGGGTCTGTAATAAATTCTAGTTTTCCAAAACTTTGCACTTTCCATTTATTTTTAGTCTGATTTATGAGTCAGCCTCCTGGGTGCTAACTGTCTATAAAAGAAACATTAACTCAGTGGAGGCAATAGTTTGGTTTTTTAATAATAAAAAATGCATACTGTTTATACCATTATTGCTTAGGAAATTAGATAACATCCCTTCTAATACCCTGTGCACAGGATACTGTAGCAAACCACTTAACGTGCAATAATAGAGTATTGACTAGGCATGGTGATGTGCAAGACAGTGCTCCCACCAGACTAGACAAGTTCCGCACTGTTAGAGCCTCTGTAGTGATATGTTTGTTCCACCTTAACAAAAAACGTTCTAAAAGAGATTACCTCCAAGGCATAAAAAGATCAAATTTAAATCAAATATTTTGTGTTTATTTCATAATAAACAGTGTTCATAATAATCAGTGTTTATTTCCTAAACAAAGAAAAATACTTTCCTTCTTTTGTCAGTAACGGCTCTGTGAATGGGGTAATCTGGAGCGCTGTATTGCCTTCTTGTGGTGTATTTACAGTATTTCCCACAAAGGGCACCTGGAAGCACACTGTCGTCATCGGCAGAAAGCATGGTAGAAACCCTATCTTTGTGAAGTCTTCTGCAGTTCGTCCTGCACAGATGTGACCAGGCATACTTGACACAAGCATGAGAGGCTCTGTTTGGCTAACTTGCTCTGGCAAGCACAAAGCACTGTGATCAATGCCCAGCTCACTGGGCAACATACTCTTAAAATCATAGAATAGTTTGGGTTGGAAGGGACCTTTAAAGGCCATCCAGCCCAACCGTCCTGCAACGAGTAACTTCCTGTAACAGATCTTAGCAGTTTCCCAACTCCGCAGCACACTCACTGCACTTCCAACATTTGGCTATTCAAGTCAGCAAACTGAGCAGCTGCCCTGGGCCAAAGACCATCAGAAATAACAGAACATGCAAAGTCCTGCTGCCTCCTGAACCAGCGCCCTAGAAGACAAATTCTTATCAAGTGCTGCCACTTCACGGTCACAGCACGAAGCAGGGACCACGGCGACTCCTCCACTCCTCCCATTCTCCTGTAGCAGCAAGACGGGCAAGGCCAACCCTTTTGGCTCCCCTTGTCTTCTCAGAACAAACGCGACTCTGTCCCATCCCCTCTTTATGTCGAAGAGCACAACAGAGTTACTGATAAGCTGTGATGCAGCGCTGGCTTGACTCTTCTCGTACAAACATATCTGGATGCAAACACCCAACAAGCACAGAAAGTGCAAATAAATAATTCTCCCAAATATTCATACGCAGTATATTCCACTCTGCCTGTAAAGTACTGCTTCATTAAAAGCAAGCACATCTTTTTATAGACAGCTGTACATACTAGCAAGAAAAATAAAAAAAATCTCCATGCAAAGCAAAGCCATCTGCTCCTTTCAGAGGGAGTTTACATTTGCTTTAAAAGGACAGAGACAATTTGTAATTTAGTAAAAGTTCGGTTGGTTGGGCATGTTTTCTTTATTAGTTTGATTTTAAAGAAGAGTTAGAGGTAGTTTTATGTACTACATTCGCCCTTGGGTCTTCCTGACAGAGGTTCCTCACTTTCAGAATCACTGTTTTCTATTTTTTCTAAGTATTCCTGTCTCCCATGCCACCACATGAAAGATATGTTAAAAAAAACCCACAGAGAGCTTACTGACATAAAGGAGAAACAGCAACGTTGCCTATGCACTGAATGCTGTCAAATGCAAAAAGCAAAAAAAGTAAGAAGAAAAGAGTTTTGCAGATGCAGTGAACTTGAAGAAAAGCCTATGGAAGTGCAGTACTCCAATGTGGAAGTAGAATTGCTCAGAGATGGAGGAGAAATAAAAGTCTGGGCAATTTCATCCTTTTTGGGGGTAGGTAACTGGAGAAGAACCAAAATATTTATCTCAAAAATTAAAATATACAGACTATTTCTCCCACAATGTACAAGGTGTTTAAATATTTTGGATCATGGGATATGCAGTTAGCAGAAGGGAGACTGGAAACAACCAAATGTCAGGTCTCATGAGACTTCAAAATATTTCTATTTTTCGGTAGAAGCATTTGGAGGCAAGAGACTGGAAGTTTTTGTTTGTTTTTTTTTTTAAAGAAAGGAATATGTGAAACAGATCACTTTACTTTTTTTTTTTTTGCTTTTCCAACAAACTGTTTTTACTGAAAACAATTTTTCCACTCCAAAATTAAAACTTTAGTTCACAGACTTTTACCTGAGTTTTAGAGCTCTTCCTTCAAGATTTCACCTTGTACCAGGAAAAGAGGCTGATCTGCATGAAGGCAACATTGTAAGATGTAGCCTTGTGTGCATTACCACACAAAGTAATTTTACTGATTTTTTTTAAACTACTTGGATATCTATTCCATTTATAAGCTATAAGCTAAAAAAGCCCTTCATTTTTATGTAGGTCAGACATTAGGGTATGTGCACCTTGATGATGACATGCAACTCTCACTGCAAAAATGTTATGAATCCTCAAGGAAGGGGATTCAAAGGTGCTTTAGGAGAAGAATTCATGTTTCATTGGTGCTATGACTGCAAGACAACTCTCGGGTTCCAAATACTGTAGCAGAGCTTGTTTTGACATCAATCGAAATAACCCACATGAAAAAGACCCAGATAAAAATAAAATCACTTGAGAGTATGCACTTCTGCACTCATACAGCTGCATCTCAAACTCTTTTAATATCACTTTAGCCACAGGAGAAGAGGATACAGTGAGCACCTGCTTGCTGTAAGGCAGCCCAAGGCCCTTCACTTGGTACAGGCAAACGCCCTCGCAGCGTTCTTTTCAGATGAATGTGACAGCCAGTGAGCAGGACTTTGGGAAGAAAATTTCTCTGGCATTTACGGTCATTCGTGGTTTTGGCCTACAAGGTGTCAGAAGACCTCCGTTTCTCCAGTGCGAAATAAACAAATAATATTTTGTCGTATTACCTACCTAGAGCTAAGCCAGGAAGATTAACCTTGCATGAGAGTTCTGCAATATATTGACAGATGTAGGAACAAGGCAGTCTTAGCGAGGAAACAATGAACTAACGGTTGAAGGCCATCTCCCCAGGACTCACTGTAACACCTAGCTTCTTTCCACTCCCGTCCTTAACTTCATCTTCCTGCATAACTTAAAACAAAACACTGAATCCTTCTTTGTTTCAGCTTCCCCATCCATAAACCAGCAATACCAGTACGCTATCTCTACGCTTTGAGGTGTTGCACAGTTTATCTCATTAGCATCTGTGAAGTGCTTTTCACTTCTTTACTGTGTATCAGCTGGGAAGAGCAAAAATCATACAGCAAATATGAAGATATTTTTACTGATGTCTTTGGAGAGTGGCGAGTGAGGCCATAAATGAAAAAATGCATAAATGTAGGATTAACATAGATTAAAATAAAAAATTAGCATAGACTGAAATACAAACACCTGCCAAACAGACAAATACAGTGTAGAATAGCTACTCAGCTACTGCTGCTTAAATTCTGCATCTGGGGCACTAGTAGCCTACAGAAAAGAAAACACTCTGTAGAAAGTAGAAAGCCTCTTATGGGTCAGTCAAACTTTGAAAGTGACCAAATTTTTTCAGAAGCCTGTCAGTCAGTCTCCCAGTAGAGAAACCCTGCGTCCCTCTGCTGTCTATAGGTAACACGAGCTCCGACGCGGCAATTCACTCCCTAGCACTGCTGTTGTTCCAAGCGAAGACAAGTGGGACGTTGTGCAAATTGAACTAATCGGCAACACTTTATCAACTCAATTAGCTCAAACCAACCCAAGTGTTTCTCTGTCTACAGTTGCAGCTCAGCACGGATGCAGTCAGGCTATAATGGCAAATTACATGCAAAGAAGCACAGACCTGCTCTGCCTGCCCTGCAAGCTGGCCAGAGGTAACCTGGTTTGGAAGTTCCACAGCTGTGTTAGCAAAACACCATGTCCTGCTGAGGTGGCCTGGCTAAATTCTTGCCTATGTCAAGATGAACTGGGAATATTTCCAAGGAAGACTTTTTGTTCCTAATTAAACAAGCAGGAATAGCACAATCCATACCAGTATTCTAGGAACAATTTCTGCATAACACCAGAGAGTATGCATACCTTACATAGGTTTCAACCATTTTAGTGCAACAAAATAGGATTGCTTTGTAGGACAAGAGAATCACGTCTTAGATGACCTTGTTGTATTAGTCCTGAGATTCCAAGGTGTCTCCATGTGGAGGAAACGCAAGGAAACGAAACCTAACCAGCCTGCTCGCTTGACTCTCCTTTCTCTTTGCTGCCAAGAAATCACGCTGGCCACTGAGACATGGACAGATTACTGCACTGAAAAGTATTGGTGATTTTATTGATGAGTCTCTCAAATCATTACTAAAACAAAATAAGCTGTTCACTTCTCAGCTGTAGTCAAATGGGACTGATGACTATTGTCTCAACCTTGGCTTATGATAAATGAGGCTACCTTACCCGCTCAGGTCCTTGACCCAAATTCACAGTTAGTCCAGTGACCTAGCCAAAACCTCTGAGAGAACAATGCCTAATGATGCTTGTCTCTACTCAAACTACTCCTTGGCAACTCTAGTTGCAACTCATCTGCCAAAACAGACACTTGTCAATAATCAACACAGCTGCCAAGGCACTTTGTGAAAGTCAGTACTTCCTCTTGCTCTCCTTTGTCTGTCCTCCATAGTTAATATACAATTCTTTGTAGTTCCACTCAGTGACCCTAACTTTTCTTCTTTGGACGACAAACAGTGCTACCTCCTAAAAACAAACAACAAAACAAACAAACAAAATCACTCACTGGTTTTAGTTAATTGCTTACAACAACAACCCCAATGCCTATCTGAAATTAGAATTTTACTGCACAAGGCACTGTACAACAGCAGAGACAGCAAAGAGTCCCGTGAAGACACCCAAACTGCACATGAAGCAGGCAAATTACTGCCAGTTTTGAGGAGTGAGATCAGGGAAGCACCAAAATAAGATTCCTGCCAAACATGCAAAAGAACTTTACATACAAAATAAAGTGCTTTCTATGTTTAAAGTCTGGTTATGCTGTTGTCTGGGGATGTGGGTTTGTTGGGTTGGGCTTTCTGGGCTTTTTGCTTGTTTGGTTTTTGGGTTTTTTTTCCTTTGAAGGGGAGGGAGGCTCTGCGTTTCTTAAAGAAAGAAGCTGTGGCAGATTGACCTCTGCAGGTCTACCCACTTGTGTAAAAGCACATTTGTGTTCAGCCTTTACAGTGGACAAGTCAGTATTCCATGTTTGCAGCAAATATGCTGGTGGAAAGGATAAATCTAACTCTCTCTCGTGAGCTGACCATTTGACTTCCAAGAGTCAAGTAATAACACAGTAACTGAATTGAATTTGAAGCCTGGTTTTGGCTGGGATGGAGTTAATTTTCCTCATAGCAGCTTGTATGGTGGTGTGTTTTGGATTTGTGATGAAAACAGTGCTGACAAAGGGATGTTTTGCCTGCTGTTGAACAGTGCTCACTCAGCCTCAAGGCCTTCTCCACCTCACCAGTGAGAGGGCTGGGATGCACAAGCAGTGGGGACACAGCCAGGCCAGCTGATTCCAACTGACCAAAGGGATAGCCCATCGCATACCATGTCATGCTCAGCAACAAAAACTGGAGGAAAGACAGAGGAAGGGGGGTGATGTTCAGAGTTACGGCGTTTGTCTTCTCAGGCAACCACTACGCACAATGACTTCCTGGAGATGGCTGAACACCTGCCTGCCAATGCGAAGCAGTGAATTAATTACCTGCTTTGCTTTAAGGTTTGCTCATGCAGCTTTGTTTTGCCTATTAAACTGTCTTTATCTCAACTCACAAGTTCTCTCACTTTTACCCTTCTGATGCTCTCCTCCATCCTGCTGGGAGAAAGCAAGTGAGCGGCTGTATGGGGCTTAGCTGCCAGCCAGGGTTAAACCACAACAAGTCCCTACCCTCATTGCTCGCCTACCCATCGCTTCATCTTTCTCATGACAGTCTTTGCCCAGCATCACTTTCAGCTATTACAACTCACAGCCTTATTGTGATGTAGGGTTGTAAGATGCCTGCATAATAAGCTGGTACTTTCTAGGAACTGAAAAAATAGTGAAGAGCCAAAACTAAGGGAGGTTATCATCATCCCTCACAAATTCTCAAAGAAGAGACTTCCATGCTTTCAAGTTTCCCTTTATTCTAAATAAATAAATAAAATCCAACAGCCTCTAAAAGAGTATGTCCCTAATTAATAATAATAATCAGATTCTACAGTTGCAGTATTTGCATTTTTTCTGACTTATTACCAGAACAGTGCAAACAATCCTCAGCACCAGCAAAAAATTAGACCATCCATATCTTCCAGAACTTGTATTTTGGCATTGCCTTTGACAGTAACCATTCAAGCTAAACAAGAAACAAAGTAAGTTTGATTAAAAAAAAAAAGAAACAAACCACCAGCCACAAATGCAGTATACTACTTTTGTGTTCATTAATATTCCAGCCACATATTATTATCCTCCACATAGTCACCCAAGCAGAAACAAACAGATATACCTTACAGGGGTGTCAGGAGATTAATTAGTTAATAACTATAAAACAATTTGAAGGTATAAAGCCATGTTACAGAAATGTTAAGTGCTGTAACATTATATACGTAGAAATGAAGGTGAGCTTGCCAGAAATTCTATGAGACTGACTACATGCAGAGTAATTACAGGAGCAGTTCAAGTTATTTTCTTGCTTAATATAACAATCCATGTCCCAGCCCATCAAACCATTGTTTCCAAGGAGTGAATACTGAGTGGAACTAACAGCTCACAGTAATGGATCTGTTCTCCAGAGAACACAATACATATCACTACCTTATAAGAAATAAGACTGGAAAGCTCAACATGAGTAGAGGAACCAGGCTGATGCCCTACTTTTATCCATGGAAGGACTAAAAGAATTCTAAAAGAATCTTAAGAAAGAACATCCCAAAAGAACAGTTTTAATCCTATCTTTTGTGCCAATGCAGCACCTATTAATCTCACTTTACCGAGGGAGTACAGCATTAACAGCAATGCCTCAAAACCTGCCCCGAGTGCTTTAGGAAGATTTGTTTAAATGCACACATATACACATGCACGCACATGTACACACACTAGAAGTCAAGGCCAGGTTCAGGTCTCAGCTCCAGCTGATTTAACTCAAGGAATGGTAGCAATTCCATAGAAGTGACTGTGCACTTGTCAAGAATTGAAACCATCTTCAAAACCAGAGAGGTCTAATTCTGAGCTTGGCAGTCTTCAGAGCAGTACGCATCTCCAGTTCAGGCCAGGACTACTGCGCAACAGCATTGACAGAGTTAGGGAGTAACACACTTAGTTAAATTTGAGAAGTGAAAAGTACAATGATGGGGCAAAGTAAAAATGCAAGAACAAAAAAAAAATACTGTCAGCATTACTTTGAATTTCCACATTCCTACATCATCATCCAGCCATTTCAAAGTTAAAGATTCCCATGAAACTGTCCTCCTGTACGTTACACGACACTGCTGTGTAACTGGTCAATGACATGCTACTCCCCAAATCTGCATGCTTAATTAGTCACGCTGAGCAACTAGCTTACCTGCAATCAAAAAAAAATTTTGAATTTTTGAAAGACTGAACTTTTAGCCTTTTCTAAACTCTCATAGACTGCAATCCTAACTACATAGCCTCACAAAATGAGTGTTCTTTGAAGAACAACTCTGCAAAGTGTATGTATACCAGGTAGGTAACACACTCCTGTCTCGCAGCTGGTAACAACAGACAGCACTGAGAACAAGAGGGAAGCGGCAGGAGAAAGACTCTGCAGTACTATTGCCCCTTGAACTCTCCTGCTTATGAAATTCAGTCTTAAAGTAACCTAGCTTTAGAGACAAAACTCTCACAACAAGGCAACCATGGTCCTGCTCCTGCCGCTTTGCACCATTAAATAGGTACCTTGAATGCAGTAAACAGCATCAGAACTTCAGTGCTGAGTCAACTTGAAAGCACCAGCCTCTGTCTCCCCAGTGGAAAACGCACATGTGCAGAGACATACGCGTATGTGAGAACAAATGCCTCATGAAATATGGCCAGCATCTCCTACGCTGAAGGGATAGATGGGAACTGAATACTCTGCAATCCATGAGAGATGCACGAAAGTGATGATATCACAATGTGAATAACTAGAGGAAAGACCAAGAAGAGCGCACCTCCCAGACAGCGCAAGGGATGAGTGACAGCCTCCTCATTTCAACTGACAGAGGGGCTAGCTGGGATGCAAAGCTTCTTGCTGGGCACGCTCCCTTGACTCAGCTATGCATTCATGTTGTCCTCACACTCTGAGCTTGCTGCAGTAGATGCGATAACATCTTTTTGTCAAGCCACGCGCACTGATATCCAGTGAGATTAGGTCTAGGCTACAATCAGTACCCTACTGCAGCTGGCTGCAGTTTTGTTTGTACTGGCCCTAAATTAAGTGTCCATTGAGATTTCTGTGCACATTGTACCACCATTGCTAAAGCTTCACCTGAAACCAAAGCTGATATAAGCGGCAGCAATAGAGAATATTTGCACTATATTTTATTTAGTTTTAACTTTCCTCAGTGCCTTCTCAATTGCTGATCATTTTCCTTGTCATTCAGTTTACAACACTAAATTCAGGGTATTTTCAAACAGTCTTTGCAAAGCTTTCTCATATTAACCAGCACTACCAAGTTCTGCCGCACTGATCTTTTGTCAACTCCATGACCAGTGTGGGAAACGTTCTCTTGAAGCTGAGGACAGCAGAGATTCAACCCATGAAAAAGTAATGGGCAGAAGACAATCTCTCAGAGATTACTGTCCATAAAATTGAATTGGCAACATCTGCTCAATCTACTGTAGATAAACAGTGAACTATTTTCCAACTCATTAACTCAGAGGATAAGACATTAAATAAACCCCAGGGGCCTCATGCTCTGTTATCACATTTAAGGCTTGTCCCAAACTCACCAAATTAGTTCTTCTGTACAAGAAAGCACCCAAGAACGGAGTTGCAGGTACATAGCAAACACATACCCATTTAAATGTCTGGATGACCAAAAAAAGAAAAGAAAGTCCTCACTTAATCTGACTGTGCTTCTAATTACTAGCCACTTAGCCTAAATTATTAACCGTGTTCTCACAGTGATGTATGGTACATGTAAATCTCCAAACAGGATTCTAATAGAATTATCTAATTCTATTAAACCACTAACAACTACCCATTAAATATTTATTAGAAAGCTTGCATTCACTTGAAATAGATTGGGATGTCAGCAAAACACGTTGCTAATCCCTTCTTCATTTCAGCCTTCTATGCTAAGTGTTCAAAATGAGCTAATCAGAATCACACTTATTGATTAAGTACAAATTAGTTGACTAATCAAGACCAATAAAAATAAAAAGATCTGAAAAGAATTCACAAAGTAGACTATGGATTTCACTAAACAAAACACACTCTGTTCAAATAAACAAGTTTGTTAAATTTAAGATATTTGATTAAATAAAGATTTTAGCTTATTCTACCATAAGGCAGGGGTGATAAATGCCAACTAATTGAACTTTCTTTGTAGCATCAATGAGCTGCACTTCTTAAAAAGAGAGAACCCTTTTAAAGCACTTCAAAGATTCAATACCATTTTAAGTTCTCAGTACAGTTGTTAGGTTGGATTTTTCTACACCTTACACAGTTTAGCTCGGCACCAGAGCAAAAGCAGTATTTCAATAAACAGAAGGACAAACATCCAAGATCTTCAAAATCACGCACAACAGCAACCATTCACCTTCCGAAAAAAGAAATGCTGGCAACAAGCAGAAAGAACACAGGGGATGAGCAACCAAATGCCACACAAAGCCATCATTTACGCCATTACTTTTGGTGGCAGATCCCGCCTTTGATCAGCAGAGTTGTACATATATTCACATGCTCATTTGAGTCATTCCAACAAAATCCAGGCTGCTTACCGTTGAAGTGTAACCAGCCCCATACTGACACATCTCCTCTAGAGTCACCCCCTCAGGAAAATACAAACCAACATTAGCTGGAAGAGTAAAATTTTAAAAACCCTCACACAAGTACCACAATGTCCCTGCCCCAAAAGCAGACACATTTACATGTTCCTGAGCCCAGAAACCATATGAAAGAAAGCCAGTCTCTTCCTCCCCTCTTACTTCCTCAAAGAGGTACTCCTCAATCCTTCTCATCTCCTTTGGAACTTTTATCTATACGAATCATCTCCAGGGCAAACTCCATACCACATCTGACGCAAATGTTACAAGCGCTGCTACCATCCTGCAGGTAACGCTGCACACCGCTCAGGATCCGAGCGGTTTAAATTGCTGGCCTGAAGGTTCACGTTTTGCCAGGGAAGAGGAGGTAGAAATCCTGGAACTCTTCCATACTTAGAAGAACTGTACACCAATGCTGAAAAACCTAGAGAGGCATAAGGCAAATCAGACATAATATAGTATCTTTCTCCTAATCTCATGAATTCTCTTTCATTTCTCAAAATGGTGGCTGTCCATACACAATCAGAATAAAAGTAATTGTTTTTTAAGTTACCTGGGTTATTTTAACTTCCCTGCAGTGGCATAAAAAAAAAATAGACTATAATAAATTAATTTAGAAATGCTAACAGATAGTAAGACAGAATTTCTACTAACAGGAAACACTAATGCATTCATAACTATGACCAACAGAAACGCACTGAAATCGACATCCGAGAGTGAAAGTGAAGCACGCAGAAAACCAAATACACCCAACCCTTGCAAGAAAACCCGCAGCTAGCTGGTCAGACTGTGCCAGTTCTAAGAGAAAAAGGAAGCTCATAGTGTAAACATTGCTTGAGGTCAAAATTCCATTTTCAAGGCCATTTGCTTAACACCACACAATTCACACGAACGGCCGTGTCATTAGCTGACAGTGTTTCATTCTGCTTTGGTTTGCAGTGCTATTCAGGGGCTACAAGCCAGCTTTCCCGTGTAGGGTGTGTTTAGTTGGCCAATACATGAGTATTCCTATTTCTTTCCCTTCTCTGCCAATTCCAAGGCTCAAGAAACACTACCTTGCTTTCATTGAGCTGGTTGGGATTTTTTGTTCAGGGGCTTTTTGTGGTTTCCCCCCACCCACCCAGGCAACTGCTCAATGTTGCCCTACATCCTGCGCAGGGGCTGCAGCAGAGGCAATGTTAGGCTGTTGCATGCTGCCTGAAAAAAATCCCACTCTGAACCGTGCAGAAGGAATCTCCTGCTGACAGTACTCCAGACCAATTAGTAAAAAAGAATAAAACAAACCCTAAAATTTCCTACCCTTAACACTCTGTAGATGTAAGAAAGGCCCTCAGTTGTGTTCAAGCCCTGTAAGTGAAGGTTGCAGCTCCCTGGAGAGGCTGACTGCCAAGCAACTCGTGCGCAGAGACTGGTCTGCGCTCTCCGAAGTGTCCAGCGACAGTAGAGCAACCTGCTGCTGTCTCCTCATCGGCGTCATGGGATTTTGAGTCTTCAGACACCTGCCCCATGTCCTTGCTGTTTTCACATATATTTCTATGGGTCTTTGTTATGAAGTACACCTGCTTTGGCACTAAGAAAAGCGGGCCTGATTCTGCACTGCATGCTACTTTTTGTAATCTTGTAGAGAGGGGACCACACCAGATAAAATTCTACCAGTTCATAAATAGTAGCAATTTACAACCACTTTGCACAGGTGTAATTGACTGCAGAGAACACAAGATGGGGAGAATCAGGCCTGATGAGATTTTACAAGTGAGCAAAGCAAGCAGAAATTGGCCTTAATTTTTGTACAATAGCCAGCACTTTAGCTCTTCACTGGGAAACTTCACAGCTGTGAAACATTTACAGAAAGGGGAAGCAATTACAGAGCACTACCACTGGAGGAGCTTAAATAATTTAAGGTTCACCATGTCCCTGATTCATTTTACTTCATTTTTTCCTCAAGACCAGATGCTGCTCATTTTAACACCCTTAATTTCCGCATATTGAGCTGGGCTTCTCTTTTCATCTAAGTGTGTGTAGACTACATATGCCTCCATGAAAATACAGGACAATTACTTCCAGAATGGGAGGATATGGGTTTCCTTCCACATCCGAATCCTGGAAAGAGTCCCTTTTGGATCTCCGAGCAAGATTTTCAGAACCCATAAACCAGCCGTGCTAGTTTATATGGGACTGCTGGCACAACTACGGAGAACTGCAGGGTCGTTACAGAAGTTAACTAATGCATGTAGGGAAACACAGTGTCAGTGGAAACCGACTTGTACACACGTGTAAGGGTGAACGTGTGTCAGTCAGTGTGTTTAGTCTTTTGTTTGTGCAGTGTCAGGCACTGCATGGTCTCATTTTATTAATAATGACAATTTCAAGCGGTAGAATTGGAATAGACTTACAATAAACATTCTCTGCCAGGCCCTGATCATTGCTTAGACTGTATCCATTAGAATCTTACTAATCTGAACACTTCAAAAATTCATATTACTGCTAGACTGAGTTTTTCACTAAATTTTAGCATTTAAAAAAAACGAGTTAATTATACATGTAAAATACACTCATTAAAATACAAGGTGGCCAAGTCATTTGTGTTTGCAAACACGAGTAGCAAAGTAGCGGATTTTCTGTTCCAAACACCTTTCTCTCCTCAGTTCTACTCCAAACCTACTCTCTGATGCAGAATTATGCTACTAACCCCAAATTTCACTTCATATAAGGTCAGTGCACACAAAACCACACAAACCTGTCAGCTTTGACAAACGTAACCCTGAAAGTCTAAGCTAAGTAGGTGGGTTTGAGGTTCTTTGTTATTGTGGGGTTTGGTTTTGGTTGTTGATTTTTTGTTTGTTTTGTTTTCCAAAAATGCTGTTTGTTTCTAGTCCAAGTCCTTACCAGAGAAAGGAGTGTTTTGGGTTGCGCGGGGAATGGGGTTTATGGTTCGATTTTGTTGTGGTTTTTTTTAAACACACAAATGTTATGTCATTTCTAATTCCTATCAATAACGATGACAACTGAGGAGCAGGAACACAGGTGCTGGGTTCTTACACAATATATTAGTTAACCAGAACATAGATAGGCAACCTGATGGTAACCAAAAGGTTGTTCAACTACTGATGATAACAATTGTACTGTCCAAGCAACAATATTCATGATCAGAATATAGAGGGTAATAATTCAAGCAGACAGCTGTTGGCAAGACGACTGAGCTCCCATATCCTGCCTGCTCCTGTATTTCTGGCACATTTCTCAGCACTGTCTGCCTTCATCAGCACTTCCAAGGGTGTCCTACCTGAGCACTGTAACCATCTCCTGTATTTGTGTGGTATGCAAAAATACAGCAGCTTTGATGAGCTGATCAGATTCTTTGCTTCTTTCATCTGCCAAAGTTGGAGACTAGCCCTTCTGCTATGGAGGACTGATTAGTTTGAACTACTCTTCCATCTAATAGTTCGTCACAACAGTTTTGTTTTAGGACCAGCGATAGGACTCTCAAATGCCCAAGTATTTTACTATATTCACTTAGCCTAAGCTATGCAAAGCTTGAAGGAGAAAGACATCAATTAGACCTTCAGAGGAAGCCACTGTCATTGTTACAGGTGGTTTTGCTGCTAAATACTTTAGCATAAGTCGTAGGAGAACCTAGTAGTAAGGGCACCACGAGCCACAGACTGCACGACCTCTCACACACAGGTAAAGCCTAACTTGACCAGTCTATGGAACATTGCAATTGGGCTCACCTCTGACTCTTGCTGATCATTACCGAACACCGGAAAAGGGAGAGATTCAGAGTTAACCCCCACCTTCTGCTGACCATTCTGTCAAGTCTCTTCTGGGTGAAGAGAAGGCGTTACTTACACGTACCAGAGGAACAGCGGCAAACAAGTCAGAGACAATATTGATGTTGATTTTCCATTCTTATTTTCAAACAAGCAAATAAGCACAAACTTACAACAGTGCAACCCCTTCAGATGTTCAAAGAGAAGCTATTTAACTAATAAATTCTTGCAATAATATCAGAAATACTTGCAGAAAATGCAACACACTGGGAAAATTTCTTCAATGAAAGCACACCTTTCTAGCCACAGCTTTTTCTACCAGCTTTATCATTACTATTGTAGGGCACAATGCAGACATGAACATTTTATATTTCTCATTTGGCCTAACTATTCCCCCCATCTTCTCCTAGAGACTAGGACAATGGAACTACAAAACTCCTGAAAAAAAAAACCTACTTCCGGAAAAAGAGAAAGAAAATCTGGACCTTTGTGACAATACAAATCCCATGGGCTCAGTAGCATGCAAATTTGATCATGCTAGGTACAAGACGAAAGGAGTATTACAATAAAGAAAGAAACAAACAAATAGATAGATAGAAAAGTAGAACAAGGAGACACTACTGCATTTTCAAGTTCAGTCTCCTGCAATCACACACATAAGCACAGGCCATAAAACAGGATCACAAAACCACCCACAACAAAAAATTCCCACCAACCAACAAAACACCACACACAAAGAATGGCACAAAGCTACAGGCTATACTTCAAATTCTCACTGTACCTTGTATCTTATCCATCTGCTAACTCTTACATCTCACCTTTCCATAGCAAAGGAGGACAGACCATCGAGGCTAGGATCCAAGAAGCAATTGATTTGCTATGAAATGTCACCTATCCCCTCCAGATCAGTTATTGTTCTAACCCAAACCTTTACTATACTAGCAAAGATAGTAAAACAAGTCCAGAAGGAATGCTTGTACTTACAAGGAAGACAATGGTAAAGACAGATTAAAAACTCTGTAAACTGATCACAAAAACAATTCCCCACGTGTAACTGCGTATCACTAGCCAGATTTCAGGCGCATAAATGCAGCAATAAGAACTCCCACAAAGACCAAGCAGAATAATACAACATGGAAGGGCATTATGTAACTGCTGGCATGTCAGCAATAGAAGCAAAAACATCAGCCACTGACTGCACAAAAATTCATCCTCAAGTACAAAGACAGTCAAGGATTTGAGCCTTGGTGAGATATATCAAAAACAAATAACACCAATTTGAATCACCACTTATCAAATGTGATTCCTTAATTTGTGAGGTATTCTACAAACTTATGACCTTCAAGAGCAGCCCTGCCAACAAAAGCACCATGTTATAGGTACCTACCAAAAACACTGCTAAAGAAAATGCTATGAAAAGATCAAGCAAACTGAAAAGACAAGGTATTCATCAAGTGCCATTAGCAGACTGTGGGCCTCAGTGTCTCAGTGTGATAGATCACACAGACTTCAGAAGAAGTCTGTTCAGACTCATAACCTACAGACTTGAAACTACGGATTTAAGTGATCCTAATCCAGGTAAACCTGGAAGATGGTTACACATGATCTAAAACCAAAAGTCCTGATTGCTCAAGCAAAACATCCAGGCCACACATTATGTGACTACAGACGAGACACAAACTCTGAGACTGTAGCTCCTATGAGTCATTTGGAAAGATTTGCATAATAAAAGGTAAAGTTCTGAAATGTCAAAATCTGAACTACTGCCCGTTTCATTTACAGAAGAAAGTCTGAACAGGTATAATATTTTTTTAATGCTGTCTTTATAAAGGGAGCAAGAGCCCTAAATGTCCGAGGGAGTGATAACAGGTAATGCCTTGCACAAAGCTCAACAAAATAAGCGAAAGAGCTCCTAATGACCCACTGGTCACCGAATCCAACTTGTACTTTTTTTTACTTCTAGTTTATAACAAGATTCAGGTTATCAATGGTTAGCTTTAAACTAATTTCAAATGAGTCATGTGAAACATGCCCATTTCAATTTCTTAGGACATAAAATCACCCAAACATTCTCTACTACTCAGACTGCCCATCCCAGAAACAACTCCATTATCCCTCTGACACATATCAGCCATCTCACTGCTTCGAGAGTGCTCAAAGGAACTCCATCCTAACACTAAAGCACTTCAAGACTTTAAATATTTAGTTTCTAAGAAAACTTGGTAATAAGCAAACTATTTATGTTGTTGTAAATAAACACTAGTTAATAATTTGTGAGTAACTGATCAGTAGGTTACAAACCACTAATATTTAAAAGGTCTCACGAAGCAGTGCTATATTGTTTTCTGCGTTGTTAAGGAAAAGGGAAGAATAATAATAAAGTATACATAAAGGTATTTAATTCCTTGTATTAACGAGTTTCAGATCAGTAATTTCTAACAACCAAAAAACTCGCACAGGCCCACCAAAAGGCAGTCTTGCTCCAAGCAGAAGCTAGGAGAAGAGACTCATAGGATGATCTCTATGAACTGAAATGTAATCAAACTGAAGACAGCAGTTGATTTGTCTGAATAGAGAAAGGGAAAATGTGCAATATCTTTAATATATGGATGGTTGGGTAGACTAAATGACTGTCACACAGAAAGCTTATCTGTAAACACTGCAGAAAGCCTTACGATTTTACCACAATAAATGACTGGTTTCAATCAAATGCTGTTAAAGCAAAAGGCATGGCCCACAGGAGTAATTACCAGTCTCTTGACTGAAACAAAGGGCAATTACAACAAGCTAAAGTATGCTCACAATAGTTGAGCACTTGATTATAGAGTGCGGCAGCAATCTGCAAGAAAGGGATATTGGGAGGGAATGGGGAGGAATGCCTACGTGGTCCCCGTTTGACGTTACTGCCTAGTGAGGGCCGGGCTGCCATAGAGGCTAACTTCATGCACAGCTTAAATTTTGACTTTTAAAACACAATACAAGTATTCTAAGTATTTTTAAGGAATTTTAAACACAGAAGTGAAAAAAAAAAAATCAGACAGGAGATGAGGGAGGGAACTCAGTGTGTTCTTGCCTACATCTAGTTGTGACCGTAAAAAGCTGTAGAATTCCTGCTGCAGAAACTAGAACTACATTGCATTACTGCAGTAAAAGCAGTACACTGCCTACAGGCATTCTCTGCATTATTTTTATGTTTGTCTTCATGGCACAGAGCTAGCAGAACCATGTTACTACACTGAACTACACAGCTGAACTGCAATAGCACTAAAAGTATTTTCACAAAAAGCAGCTCAGGCTACTTTTAAAGCCAAACAAGTTTTGGCATTGCTCCTTTCACATTTCAAATCAGGATCTCAAAAATTTCTGTCACCTCATTAAAACCTCCACTGTGGCAAGACTAGTGGAGAAAACTGACCTAATCTGACAGAAAAGAGCTCTTCTCTGGCTCGGGTAGTCTGCAATACAGTACAGCTACCTGGGGAAAGAGACTTCTGTTAGTACGCATTGTACTTGCAGTACAGGGCTTTGCTGGAGCACCGATGGTGGCAGAGGTCCCAGTGCACAGGACAGCGCCTCAGGTGCCCCCTCCCTCCCCCAGTACCTACAAGCTCCCTTAGATTCTAGTTCCATCAACTAGCTTATACATTGATTACTCTTTGCAGATTTCATCCTCAGACTTACCAATATTTTCTTCAAAGCACCACCCAAACATGCAGACTCAGCACAGAGCACGGACCCAGCCTCTGTTTTAGTTTCACCACAGTCATTTCTAGTTCCTAGAGGCCAGAAGGCTGGCAGAGACCCCCCGGCACAGTCAGAGCCACCAGTGGAAGGCAGGTCAGAGGGTGGTGGTGGAAATCACAAAGCTGTCGTACTGCATGAGGCACAGAATCAACCAACTCCTGTATCCCACTTTTTTGCTAAAGGCTCCCAGGAATACACAAAGAGTACTATAAAACATGCCTCTTGTGGTATGTCCTCTTTGACTGCATCTATCTGCATTTTTTAGATGCTCTGGAGAAAGAAAAACTAATGAAATATGGTGGGGGGCTGTCGTACCCCCCCCCCCCGAGTTGAGGTACACAGCAGCAGAACCATACAACTTACAAAAAAAGTGATTTACCATTGTAGTTCCATTAGGCTGTAGCTGGCTTTTCTGACCTCAGTGGCACAACTCCAGGACAGCAGACAAGCATAATGTGGTACATCATGTCCAGAAGTTCAGCTGGTTCAACAGGGCCGGTGTGCGCTCGCTGTCAGCGATGCATTGCAACATGCCATATTGCCATAGTATTATTTCAAAGTTCAGCAAGCAGACGCTGTCTGCAGGGAAACTGCTGCTCTGACATTGGTTTTAGGGACTCGGCAGGAATCTTTGCCTGATAACACAGGTCAGCTGCAGCTGCTTCTGCTGAGCACCTGCAGATCAGGTGAGGCACGTTTCCTTGGGATACAGGGGTCCTGTTTGCTCTGCTGCAAGGCAATGACTTTCACTCTGGTAGAAGTTCCACAGAAACTACAAGTCCTCATCTTACAGAGAGCCAAGTGTAAGAATGCTTCTCTATCCATTGTATTGCTTCATGCACTGAAGTAATTTGAGGAATGTTGTTTTAAATGCCACATAATCTAGAGGAAGGAAAAAAAATCATCTGTGAAATGAGAGACAATTTCACTTCTGCTGTACCTGAAATACAGGAAAGGGAGCTGAAGAATTTCCCCACTTCAGATGCTCAAATGGGTTTTCAGGTGCATTCCCTAGGCCGCTCCCAAAAGTGCTGATGCACCGTATACAAAATTTTGAAGAGTGCATCAAAACAACACTATCCCCTGGCAATTAGAAGATGAACCTGGGAGGATGACTGCAGTCATGGCTCCAGGGCATGCTCAGCAGTTTATGCAGAGTTGAGCAAGGTCAACAGCAGGGACTACAAGTCACCTTCCCAGACGCACACACTTGGTCAGCTCAGGACATTCTCTCACAGATGTGGGTTCCAAAACCCCTGTGGCAGAGGAAATTACTGTAACCTCTTCCCCACCCCCCATACAGGGTGTAATACACAGCACTTAATGTGTTTTTCCCCTTGGCTTCCTCCAACTGCTGCTCATTTTATTTCAAATAACTCCTTATGAGCAAGAAATCGTTCCATCTCCACCAGAGCAGAGCCACAAAGATTGCAGTCCCCTACCCCATGAGCCACACGCTGTAACTGTGAAACTTTGTGAGAAAGAAAAATGGTAAGGGGGGAAAAAAAATCTGATTTGTTATTTGTGGTTCCTGGCACCAGACATCAAGCTAATTAAACAGCAAGCCTACATGTTCAAATCAGAGGGAAGACTATTCTATTCAGTATTATCAACCTCCACAACTTTCATGTTTAAGTATATTCCCTGTACATCCTACGGCAGTTTGAAATGGTTTAGTTACTTAATTCTTTTTGGAACAATAACAACAAAAAATAATCAATATGTGGGAAGAATAAATAAAGATAGACAGGATTTAAAACACCGTAAATGTGATCTTTATATTGGTGCCTATCCTTCCTGAAATTCAGTATGCTCCTGTGAAAAGCCGTGTTCTATATTCTGCAAGTTACCCAATTAACATATTTTAGTGCTGTTATTCTCATATTCCATTAGATTTTCAGTGAGATGAGAAAGTACAGTGAGAAAAGCTCTTTTTCCATCAACCATTTAGTGCTAATTTCTACGGTATTAAGCATTCCTGTAGTTTCCCCCACACACACCCTTAAACAATGGGGTTTGACTATCCTACCACTTCTACATCGTTCAGCTGGAATTAGTATAGATATAACTTCACAATTATAAACCATGAAAGATGTATAAGAGTCAGTTTAAATTGAAAATAATACCAAAATAAGAAAGTAAAAATCAAAAAAAGAAAAAGTCAGGAAAAAAGCAGTTTTGTGACGCTAAATTCAGATTCATCTATACTTAAGATCACAACAGAGCAATTAAACAGTGAACAGGTAAAGATGGAATTTGGCAAAATGTAAGTAGCATGCAAGTTGAAGATACAAACAGCATTCTTCGTTAAACTGTTTTATTCTCACTGCATGTGCTGCTCAATCTCTTTAGCTCATCATCTTAAAAATCTACCCATGTAACCAATACATGCCAACATACCACAAAACAAAACAAGCTAAAAATAAAAGAGCAAGTTACTCACAGGTGGTTCTCAAGCTGTGGCCTATGTTTTTCTTTTTCTTATTATAGACATGCAAATCGCTCCACATCTTTTCAACAGACACACAAGATGTGCACACACACACAGCCAAAAAACCTGAAACATCAAGTTCTCAGCTCTTAAAAAGCAAACTTAGGCAACAACAGGACATATCTTTCCCTTCACAAAATGCAGGTACACTGAACAAACTCTGGATATAGCTTCAGATCAGTTATTTTCCTGAGCTCAGTCTAAATACTGAACCTTTTCAGCCTTCCTCATCGTCTATTGTCTACCTTTTTTTTTATATAAATTTCAGTGACGTTCTCGTGCATCAGTATAAAAACATTTAAATTTCCATAAGCATATCATAAATTGGATGCAGCAGCAATAGACTCAGTCCTATAACAGGGTATTGTCTGTGTAGCTTGGCCATTAATAAACTTGATTGACTTATCCTTTGTGTATAAATGCCCACAACTAGGTTACCTGGTCATATTGAATCTGTGACCTTTGTACACAAATGCACAGGCTTCTGTGCCTGAAGTAAGAGACCAGGACGGTTACCTTGAAGGCAGTAATAGTCTGTTTCAGGAGTCCAGGAACAAGGGAAACAAAGTCCTGCAGTAGGTTAATACGGGTCATAGTTATTACATGGATAGGCCGACATTTTCCAAGCCGCCTAAGAGATCGGAATGTCCAATTCACATAATGCAAATGACAATTTTAGTAGTAATGCAACATCTGCAGGCTCAATCAATCTGGCTTATTCAGGCAAAACTCCACATGACAGTAAGAAAATATGAACAAGCTTCCATGCAAATCTACCTGTTGAATTAACCTCTGAGTAACTTTCAGTGATGCAACTGTTGATTCTTTCTGCTCCCTCAACTGCCTTGGAGCACTCTGCCTTTCTTCTGCAGTTTAATGTCTGCCCTACCAATGCTTAGCCCAGGATTATCCTTAACATTCATCTCTTCTGCGCGTGCCACACTTTTCTAAGATTATGTTTACTGACATGATCTAGTCTTTCATTTGAACAACACCATCCTACAACGTCATCATATCTGCACTAAACAGCAGTTCAGTACTATAATTTGATCAAATCATTGTGAGCTATGACATAATAATAGTATGCTCTAAAAGGTTTTGGTTTTCAAGTGTTGGAAAAAAGCAGCAGACAGCAAGAGAAACTAAAAGTTCTCTAGTAATCCAAAAGGCAGATGCAGCACAGACAACAAGTACTGCCTGACCAGCATGCCTGGATGCTGAGATGGATGGGTCACTCACAGAAGAGCAGAGTCTACTTAAGCATCTGGGCACAGGCAGCTTGAGAGTCTGCTAACAATACTACTGTATGGTACAGATCCACTGTTGGATCTGAATTAAATGTACTTTTCTTGTGCAGCTGAAGAGCAGTGGGACAGGCAAGTTCATCTGGTCTTAATAACACTGACACTCACCTTTAAAGAACTTGACCAGAACTTCCAATTGCCTGCCACCAAGCTTTTGCGCTTTTTCTGAGCACACACAATTCTGCATGTTTGGTCTTTGTGCCTTACCTTGAAGAATCACACGGTTTCACAAAGTACAAGAGAGAGAGAAAGAGTAACAAACCTCTCACAGAGGAGGATACTCTCAGGCTAGGGAAAGGGATTAGCTGTTACGGACAATAATTAAATGAAAGGGAGAGGGAGGAGGATATGTCTGTGTTTGTTGCCATCAGACAAGACAACATGCACAAGAGTCCAACATCACATACAATTAGTATTGTCACTAGAGCACTAATTAATCACTTCAGACACCTTATCTGTCTCCCACACCTCCCTGCCTCAACAGTGTCATCATTTACATTGTGTAATGTTGCTAACTAAAAACAACCTAGACGTTTAATGGCCCACAGAGCAAGAAGTTTTAAGCTTTAGTATTATTTCCCTGCCTTCTGCCTCTTGTACATAACATATGAATAAGGCTATTAAAACACCAAAGATTTTGTATGGATTTGGCAGAAGCTTGTCATTAAAAGACACAAAAACACACCCATTGCCAGTTATATAAGGGGGCCAGAAGAAAAATGGTTAGCAATGCTTGCAGCTACGCCACACCAGAAAGGCCACCTCATGGCATCTGCACGAAGGTAGACAGAGATATCCAAGCTGACTTTACACTGGACTTCTGTCTGCAACTTTTTAACAGCACAAAGGCATCCATGATTGACTGTCCAATCGTCAAGAGGTATATCTGCAGTTCTGCTGATAGCAAGGGTGCAGAAACAGGCTAATGCTTCTTCCAGTGCTTCTGAAATTAATAGAAAAACAACTTTAATTTTTACCTTGAAAATCACATTCATTTTTTTTTTTTTTACTTTCCAAGTAATGGCAGCATTTTCACAAAAAAACAGAATGGTTAGTTGTTCCAAGTCCAGGAAGGAAACGAAAAATATGATAAATAAGAGCAGCTTGAAAAATCATTAGCTGTCAGGTAACTCTTCCACCATACACTGGAAAGCCTAGAAACTGTAAAAGCCTTGTTCAAGCTGGGGTTCCACTCTACCTGTTAAGGAGGTAGAGAAATTAGCTTGCTTTCCTGTGACAAACCTCACCGTACTGAATCTAATTCAAAAGAGAGGTGTTGCTTCAAAATGTTTTACTTAAAGTGACCTGGCATTCTTCTAGTGGGAGCAATGTTCTGTGGGAAACTCTGCAACCTACTCTAGCAAGGAGATGGGAATTAAGTATTGTTATGCTTATCTCCATCAAAGGCTTATTTACTTTCTGAACATAAACAATTTCAAAGCTATTGTGAAGAGCTTCCATGGGTGTCTAGCTCTAACATAACCAAAATCTTCACAGGGACACAAAACTCTGACTTACATTAACAGACAAAAAAATGAACATGTGGATCATACTCTCAAGGACTGAAACCAGGAATCCAAAGTATTTTAACATCTTTTCAAACATCTATTTAATATAAAGAATTCTGTCTGTGCCCATAACACTATGAACAGAAAGTATTAGCTACATGGGTAGATGTTGCTAATGCAAATGAAGAAGACAGCAAGGAAAGACTTTGTACATGAAAAAATAAAAAAGTTAACTAAGTAATTAAGCCACAGGCACTGTATCAAGTTTGGAGAATCATCTCAAAAAAAAAAAAATCAGGTGAGACAGTCGAGGTATCATAAATCTAACCTCTCACATTAACAGGTATTAAAGAAACAAAAAAAAAAAAAAGAAAATATCTACAGCAAACCAAAAATATTCAGGTGTATAATCATATGGTTAGACACATAAATTTTAAACCAAATCCTACTGAAATCAGTAGGTTGCCTAAAGTCTAAGTTGTTATGCCCCATACCACATGTGCAGAAGTTATACAATAGTTACAGCACAGACAAGCGAAACACTGTAGGTTCTCCAGGTTTGGTACATCATTCTCAGCATGATTCTTTTGTTTCTTGACACTGGATCTAGTTGATGCTCTTTTTAAAAAGAACTTTCAACATTTCAAACACAAAGATTATTTTCAGAGCACTATTTAGTACGTTCAGTTGTCAGCTAAAGCTCCTGAATTCTCCTTTGCAAATGGCCTAATAGCCTGGAAACTGCTACAAACACCCTTCTGAAGCTGACTGGCATGCAGGAGCAGAAGAGATTCAGATAAGCAAGTTTTGTTATAATCAGACCATTAAGCTCTTACTTTCCATCCGCAGTTTGACAGCTACCCTTCAAAATCCAAAGAGACGTTTCTTCTTTAAGATTAACAATATTGTACAAGAGATTTGTTCTTTTTCCCGCGTGATACAAGTACCTCAGATATTGAAGTGGCCGTATGCATGGATGGATAAAAGTGAACTGCAAATTTTTGAAAGGTCGGGTATTCTAATATACTAGGTATATTAGAAATCTAAACAGACAATCTAATTTCTATCAGCAAAAACATAGGCCAAACAAAATATACGTCATTTAGCTAAACAACATCAATGGTAATATGTTGGTTACAGTCACACAGTACCAAAGTAGTAAGAAGTCCAGAAAAATGAAGATGGAAGAACAAGATCCAGAAGTGGGAAAAAAACTTCAGTGAGAAACTGAATTATTTCAACAAAAAGCAATTATCCTTTGAAGACAGAAGGAGATGTTTTTTGGAACAACTGTCGTTATGCTACAAAGAAGATTAAAGATTTCTCCCTCTATTTAAAACAGTTTCTGGGACTCAGAAAAAACCTGCTGTTCAGTTTTGATATTTAATAAGATTTCTCAATAGGCATTCCTCACTTAAAAAAAGAGAAGTTAAAGAAAAACGGAAGGGATAGAACAAGTAAGTTCACTCACAACTTTGATCTCAAGTCATTCACATTCAGTGTTATTGTAGAATCGGGGAGGCTGTTTTCACCGAGGGTTGTGCACTCTACAGTGACTATCACTGACAGAAAATAAATACATTTGAAAGCAAGAAATTATTGCAAATCAATGTGTAGAGTTAAAGCTCTGGAAAGCGAAAGTCGTTTCCATGAAACAAATCACCAAAAAGTTCTGATGAAAAAAAGAGAATCGGTCAGAATAACTTCATACATCTCATATAAGACAGTAAAACCCAAACTAAACAAAAAAAAGTATACGCCTTTGTAATTTAAAATCACAGGAAGAGGCTTACTTGAATAACAACTATTAGAACCAGATTTAGAGCCCTGTTCTGCAAATGCATTGCTAGTGGGGCGTAAAGCTTATTGCAGTGCGTTATGACTCAGTGTTTCACCCTAGTTCATACTTCCATGTAGGAAAACGTCTAGGAGAGATGAAAGTCTTCTTAGAGAACTTTTATCCTCCTTGTTCAGACATTAAAACTTTCATGCGTGTTCCTTATAAGCATTTACAAAAAGAAAATGTCCAGTTTATGGCCCACTCCAGACCACTATCTCACTATAGCCAGGATGGCAGCACTGTTGTATTCCACTATATTCAAATTGTCAGAGAAAATGCTAACTTGTGGACTTCTTCCTTTCATTTCTGTTTTACACCCAGATTAAGGTTTATAATGTTAGCACATAAAAGTAACACAGACCCAAAGATCCCAGAGAAACAGCTTATACCTTTAAGTATGACACTGTGTAGTCAGTCACAAATTCACCTAACATTAAAAAAAAGTCATACGGACCTTACTGATTACATTTACTTGCTGGTCTGAGATAATGGCTACTTGATTTGCATCAGTCTGATCCTCCATTTGGATTCCATACGCTCACTTCCTACCATACTGCACGCCAAGAAATGTGTGAACATAGCCCATCCAAGAAGATTAAACATAACAGTGAAGGCTGAGGTAATAAACGATCTGCGAGCTTAGAGCCTGAACCTTGAGAGCTTGAGAACTACGGATCAGCGAGTTTTAGATGCAAAAGCATTATGGAGAGGAAAAATAAATAAATAAATTAAAAGTGAACTAAGAGGCAGGAGTGCAACAATCAAGTTGACAAAGTGGAAATACCTGTGTAATTAATGTCAGCAAACCAACAGTGGCAAAGGTTTAGAGAATAAGGAAAAAACAACATATAAGCAAATCATCTTGTATCTACATATTTCATTTCAGCTCTCCTTTTGAACTGGCTCTGACTTTTCTCACTCCAATCTGCTTCATAAAAACAACAGAAACTGAAATAGTGAATATGCATGATACTCTTGTTGATATTTTAAGGGTTTATTTTCCTTCCCAAGGAGCAGCTTGGCTGAAAGGACTGTAGTGAGTTGCTATATATGCCTCATACCACTTTGCCCAGTTCAGTTAGCTAATTATGTTAGAATACCTGTGCAGGTGCCACATATCTTAATACCCAGACATGAATTAGAACTATTTCATTTTTACTCATCACAACCTATTAGCTGCCCTCTTTATTCTCTGCATTCTGTTGCTATCACTGCAATTCTTTCCAGTCACTTCTAAGTCTTTGCTGATAAGCGAGTGAAGGAAAATGTTATTTAGTAGTAAAGAACAGAATCTATCTGCTTCTGTACAACTACAGAAATATGCCTGAACGTGATTATACGCGTTAAGTAGCTGGGGAAAACGAAAAACCTCAGCGGGTCGAGTGGCCGACAGCATGCAGTGTTGCTGAACTTTCAGCTGCTGCGTCAACAGCTTTGAAGCCAGAGGCTGTCCGGAGAGACAAGGCTATCACCAAACCATGGCTGCTTGCAGACTCATTTTTCTGTGTTCAAGCATGGGACTACTAAGAAGAGAAGACAACTGTAGATGAAGAATTCTTTTGGTCACATGCTCACAATATTCCTAATGGTTACTGGTCATCTACCTCAGAGAAGGAAAAAGGTCGTACTGGTAAGAAGAACATGAGCCATTTTCAAAGAAAAAGAAAACAAATTAAAGAGAAAACACAAAACAATCTTAGAAATGTATTGTAAAGGCAAACAGACTTTGGAACTCTGTAAAAGTGTGCCTGAACAACCACAGGCAAAATCTGCCAGAAGCAGACAAATGTTTGCAGGGCCTTCCCTGCTGTAGAGAACAGTCAACAGAAACCTCAACACGGTACTCCAAACGATCCCTGCTACCAAATAATCGCCAGCTCAGATTAAAAAGTAACATTTTTCTTTCAGTAAAAGTCATGATCCATGTTAAGATCTAGAAAATTCTATTCAGACTAGGACATTTGTAGTCTTGTTATTAGAGCTAAAAGTCAGGCTCTTGGATCTCTCCCCGCCCTTCACACTCTGATGAAAAAAAAAAAAAATTGGCTCTTCCATGTTTTGACACTGATCCACAATTTAGCCCAACTATCCCTCAAGTGGACCTTCCCGTCCCCACCTTCTCAAGATATGAATACATCATTCTGACAAATACCCTAAGTGTCTGCAAGGGAGTGCGCTGATCCAGCTATCCCCCCAAATCTACAGTTTTTCTCACGCTGCAAAAGAGGTTCCTGCTTGAAGCCAGACTCATCAGTGAGGCTTTATAACACAAATTTCACTGCTTTTGTATTCTGCAGCATCATGCTACCTTTTAATAATTCTGCGGCATGTTTGTATCCATGTCCCATTATTTGATTCTACAGTATTCTTCCTTGTCACTTTGTTTTCTTTCTTTCTGCCCATGTCACTGATTGCAGCACTCAGAGCCAGGCAGACTGCTCCTAGACAATCACTTACTCAGAGAAGGTAAGTCTGCATTTCAAAGACATCTCAGCAGCCTACTTCCTAACAGATTTGAACGGCTATTTGGCTTCTGTGTATCTTCACCTTAATTCCCTGGAAGTATTAACAACTAATTCTCACTGAGGTCAAAAGAAACTCAATGTACAAATACCTCTGAAAGCAACAGAAGCTGGTCACTTTGTTGATAGCAGACATTTACCTGAAAATCCTTCAGTCCCAATATCATTGGGGAGGGAGAGGGAGGGAAAAAACCACTATACTATACACGTGAACTGCTACAAATAATCCATAAATTAATCCACAGTCCCATAATTTTATGAAAACACTGTCCAGCTGAGTTACCTAAATTGTGCCTTTGGGTAGTCTGTTATTCAAGATTCGGCTGCTTTCTTGTTCAGACCGACTGACTAAAATACTTCAAGCTGGCAGAGCCCAGCCCTTAGAACAGGAAATATCCCCACTGAATTATAATTTATGCACTGACAAAACACATGCTATCGGTTCAACTCAATGCAAAAACAGTATTATGAAGAAAATAAAAACAGATGTTGGTTGTACTGTCATACGCCAAACACCAAGAGCTTTATTGTACATACAGTTATGGACTATGTAACTATAGAGGTGAATCTGAAGAAGGGGTAAGCTCTGATGTACTGTGCAGCTCAGAGGCATTTAGATTCAGGTTATGTTAGAAATGAGTTTAACCATTTACTTAATTATTTAGTTATAAACCCAGCTAAGAGCCCCTCCTTCAGCATACAGCTGCAGGGCTAGGACCCGAGGCTGCAGCATCTTTTGTGCAAGGCCACCTTTCTCTGCTGAGCGCGGGCAGCCTAGTGCGTGGAAATCTTGATTCCACATACGAGGATGTTTGACTTAGGGCTACTTGAAACCATTTACACTGTAACACTGAGGAGCACAATGGGTTACTTCTGCTAGGTCTAGTATCTAAAACATTATAAGTCTGAAAGACTAAGAAGGAAAAAAGATTTTGAAATGTTTTTCCCATGATCCTCAGCTCAAAAGTATTCTTATGGGTGAAATTGCTTAAGGTTTTCTTGAACAGAACTGTCTTTGATTAAATCATTTCTCTGTTCACTCCGGTTCTAGCAATGGCATCATTACGATTCTGATAAGCTGATGTTAGATGGTATCTCACTTTACAACCCCATTTGAACCTGCAGTGATCATGGAAGAAAATTTTTTCCCCTCTTTACTGTTACACAAGATTGAGCTGTTGTATAAAAGGCATCGAAGTCCAAAGAATTAAAATCCCATAGTGTGTTGAGACAACTGCATATGCAACTGAACAAATGTTTGCAGAAACTTCAGAGAGAAGAGCTCTAAAACAGTGGTATTAATATTTCTTACTAAATTCAAGCAATATTCTTTTCCCCCATCCTCACAGAGGCACATATTGATACCTGTCTTCCGGAAAAAAATAATTCAGATGTTTCCATTCAGGATCATACAATCATAAGTCAGAAGCAATGACCTGTTACGGCCTTTACTATTTTCCTTTCCTTAGGCCTGGATTCCTAGTGGATTATGTTCTACTGAATAATTTAAGTATCATAAATAAAGGTATTTTTACCTCTCCTTTGGGAGACTGCCTAGTAATATCCTAATTGACAGGATACTATTTTGATAGCCTATTTTATTATCATAATGACTGGATAATGACAAGCGCATGACAGAAGCTAAATCCTGATGCAAACTCTATCCAGCTGAGCACTGAACAGTCTGTCTCTTACAACTTGCTTGATTTGTGCTTCCTGTTGCTTTCTTCATATCAGTTCTAATTTTGCACTTAGAAAATGCCCCTCTCATCCCTACTGTCTTCCTTTTTGTGCCTACAGGTGTGGCACTGAGCAGGCTGCTGTCTGGCAGGACTGACAAGCAGTCATCTCAGCAGATGTAATGGATAATCTAAAAAAATGCAGACTTCTTCATTCTCTAAAGCTCTCTGCTTAATTACTATTTCGAAAACAGTTTACAAACTTCAGGACTGCGCTGTGACTGTAAAGAAGAGATCAGGGTACTGTCCTTTCTACCACAGAAGCTGTTTCGGAGGGGATCATAAGAGCTGGTTAAGCCACAGCAGCACAGATGACAGGCAATGGCAGGACACAGGGATGGTGAAACTGCCGAAGCAGCTTACCAGTATGCAATCAGCCACTTTACATTTTGGCTGTTAATATTCATCTTTCCCTCAAAAAAAAAAAAAAAACAACAAACCATCAAACTTTTAACAGTCATATACTAACTTTGCATTTCTTTAAAACATCCAAAATTTCCAGCATTGTACCAGGTGATGGATTTCAAGTCTCAGAGGAAAGGGACAGGTTCATTAATCAGATCACATTCCATAGCACTTTAGTTTTCCTTGGACACTCTCAGCCAAGTGTTTGGAAACAGGCTGGACTTGCACATGGGGCAATTGTACCAGAAAACCCACACTCTCTTCCTAGCTGCCACTTGTTCTGTGTGTTCTCTATAAAATCACTACATAAGTTTCTGCAGCATAGCACAAGCAACAGTTAGACCTCCTGAGTCATGGAATAAATAATAGTGTGACCCATTTTTCTTTAAGGTGGGTATGGCAGAGCACAAAATCATCTGGTTTTCCTCCTCCTTCCCACTACTAGAACACCGGTTGTTGATAAGCTTTGCTGTACTATACATCAGCCAACTGGCCTCAAAATTAAATTTGACTAGCCTTAAGAAAAAGGCCTACAAACAAGTGAAAATTAAGTTCTAGCTATTCCTTTATTATTTGGAGTAGCTTGCCACTCCAAATGAAACACATTTTAAGCACATTGGTAGAATGTATTGTAACAAACCCGGAACATCACTGCTTGCTCCATGGCTAATTAAGCCATCCACTTCTATTGCTGTCAATCTAGGAACCTCCCACTAGAACGAAAAGGGAAAGAATAAGAGATTGCCCGTGGTTTAAAGGCATTTCATTAATGCATATCTTAGGTCATAAATTACTGTTTACCTGTCAACTGGGTTCAGAACACCCACAAGGTGTTCTTTGAAGTTAACCTCTCGGATTTAAAGATTTTTAAACAGCTGTTGAAGGACTGTTTGATCTGGAAATCTAAGTCTTTTGAAGTTGAGAGCTAATGGAAGATTATTTTTTTTTTTCGACAGTGATCAAGCAGTTAACGAGATAAAGCGATGGGAAGACAGGCTTAATAGAGCATGTGGATGCATCTCATGTTATTTTTTTTTGGTAAGGATTAACAGGAAACCCAGACATAGTCAGGGCCACGTGAGTCAAAACCATAATGAAGAAGAAAATTAACTTTCGTCAGACACAGATCTTTACCAGAATCAAAGCTATTTTGCAACTGTACTCTAACCCCCCTCACCAATGCATATGGAATAGAATATTAAGCTGTTGGGGATTTGGCCTGTCCTGGTTTTGCATGCAAAGATAGCTGGTCCCTGACACATGGCTAATACACCAAGGAAAGGGCATGGCTAAACACATTCCAGCTCTGATATAAACAAACTATACACATGCTCTTGCTGTTTATAAAACCCATCAGGCACAGAGCTTTTGTAACACCCCAGACTTTCCAAGTAGTGCCTTTTGAACTCAAGGAGTGAACATTTTGAACTTTATTATTGAAAAAAAGTGTTTCCCAATAGTGAAGTTAATGTTAAGGCATTAATGTTTTGAGGCACAGAAACAACCTGCCCTTGCCAAACAAAATCCTCTGATGACAGAGTCCTCTAGCACCATGTACCAGTGGCACAAGTTAGCTGCTCTAATTCACATGGGATACAGCACCAGGAAAATCAAGATACAGGAAGAGCAGTTAGGCAGTTCAAGGACAAATTTTCATCTGTGGACAATAAGTCTAAGAGGTAAAAATTTAGGTAGTGGATTTGTTTCCTTTTATTAAAATACAAACAAGCCAAAATCATAGTTTAATTTATTATGAAATCAAATAAATCCACTTGCCGGTTGTATGTGACGGCCTTCATTAGGTTTTTTACAAGTCATCAGCCTAAGTCAGAAAAAGAGGCCTAAAAATACAGAAAAGTAGTTTTAATACACCTCTTTAAACAGGGTCATAATCTACAAAGGATGGACAATAATAACAACGTACATTTGTAACAAAAAAATTGTTTTCCCCTCAATTCTTGCTACTGCTGTAGGAGAATAGTAAGACTACTTTGCACATTAAAAAATATAAATCAGGCTACAGATTTATTTGTGTCCTTCTCTAGATCAAGCACAGCGTTCCCCCTGAAATCAACACCTGAAGATGATGAATCAGTTGAAACAGTTGGTGAGCAAATAAAATGTTGAAATGTAAAGAAAACAGCCCCATAAAAGAACTTGCAATCTGGCTTGATAGCTTTGTGCACTCTGCTTTAGCCTTCATAAGTCACAGTAAAATGGCAGAGGATTTCAGTCCTGCATCCTCCAAGGTGGCAATATAACAGTGACAGAAATGGCAAATAGAAGCCACAGGGGAAAAAAAAGATAGGATACTTCCATTTATTTCCTTTAGCACATTTTGTTCTAGGGCAGGAGTGCCAAGGACACTTGTAACAGAATTGTTATATGATCTGACCAACTAAATAAAATGTAAATTCCCACAAAAAAAGTAGGGAATAAAAGCATATCTAACAAGTAATTTAGAAATCGTGTTACAAACTGTAGAAACAATCACTGCTAAGTGAGAGAAAGTAGTTTTCACTGTCCTTCCATTATTGCCCACCAATAACCTAGTAATTACTAACTACATCTGTACATGTTCTTACAAATCTTCTCTAATGGGATAGTTAATAATGCAAAACCTCAGCCCAAGATGCATTTCTACTCTTTAATATATTTGCACAACCTATGTAGTAGGTTTGTCGTCAGATTTTCCAGAAGGCAAAAGATATCCCCAAACCCACAACTATCCAATGCTCAACTAATCCAGCATTTCATCTCTGACAGCAGCCAATACCAGATGCTTCAGGAAATAACCAAGGAAACCCCAAGGCGGACCCATCATTCACATAAGGAAAGACGCTTCTTTCTCACCTTAAGGTAAATACTAGTTTATGCTCAGTTTTCTCCAATGACCATTATTATCTTGAAGTGGAGAACTGAGACTAGAGTAGTGGGACTATCAAATATTATATTCACAATAATTTATTTCAGGGTTGAGTCTCCAACACCTTACCTAAAGCACAAAGCAGCCAGTTTAGCATTCTCTGTGCAAAGGAGGTATAAACTATCCGAGATGTGATGGGGAAGCAGGAATGAGAGGTGCAAAACTTCAGGTCACCCAACCAACACTGAAAGTCAGCTGTGCTTGTGGCAGTGCAAGGACTAAGGGCTAGGAAATACAACCACGGCGCGCTTACAAGGACGGACTGGAGGATCCCCAGAGGTCCCGTCCGACCCCTACCATTCTGTGTGATTCTGTGAACCCTCACTTAAAAATTTCTGCCAGCCTCCGTATATACTGAGTTCAATGCCCAGCTGATGCAAGTGGAGCAGAGAGCACAGAGACAAGCACAGAGATATTTAGTTAATTTTGCCATTCCAATTAAAAAATAGTTTTAAAATAAACCGAAGAGCAAAAATACATTGTACTCCAATTTACTGGATACATAATGGAGAACATACTGACATTAACAAATCCATACTACATCTCCCAAGGGGAGGGTTGTGATGCACATAACTTTAATGGGATGACTAATTTCTTTCATAACTGGTTGCTTGTGCCACCACGTACTGTGGCTGAATAAGCACGTTATGACTCCAGTAAACGGCACCATTCACGGGAGGAAAGTTTCTCTGGTCTGAGAACCAGCTATAGCACTGAGACCTATGTTCTCACCTCTTCGCATGTTCAGTAATAGCTTGGCTTAAATAATATCATCAAAAGTATAAAAAGGTGTCTTTCCACAAACAGAGAAGTCCAGACTGATTTTTAGGGGTGATGTCATGCGCTTTGTATGCCGAAACCACAAGCAATGCGCATTTTAGGGGTCTGAAACTAAATTAATAAATACAGTTTGATGGAATTATTTCCTCATCCTACAGTTACTCATACACTCTATGCTTTTAATCAGTTTTAAATAGTTACTGAACAACCAGAATGCCAAGGTTGTTTTGTAAATGTAATCTCTTAATGAACATATAAGTAAAGTGTATCATGGGAGTCTGTTCCAGACACCAGACAGACTGTTATAATCTTGAGCTCCAGAAAACTGGTACGTATACTTAATAAGACTTTTAAACACGGCGAGGTAGAAGTCACATGTAATACCCTGAAGCAATTTTGTTCACACAAGCAAGGTTAGAGATTTAATTCTTTTTTTAGTACATCAGAGTATTCCTAAAGTCTTTATGACCCATAGTTAAAGGGTGACAGGAGTCCACCATTCAAAGCAGCACCAGTACCTGGGTATTTTCTGGTTCATTAGTACTAGAAGGTGTGTCACATAAGGCCCTCCTGACCAAGCGCAAAGCTCTGGAAGTGACATATAATACATAACTCTATGGATGTCAGCACAGGTCAGGCTCACTTTATTGGACATACTAGCAAGGGGACAAGGGCTGGACTGGTGTTCTTATGTGAGTATGACCATCCCCAGGAATAAAGTCTGTAGCTGGAGTCACCACAGGGGAGAGCTATCTACATTGACCGATGTTATCTTTACCATAACTGAAGAACCAAAAAAAAAAATCACTGCCACGCATCAGACTGAATCATCATTGCTTTCTGAATTAACAAGTTCCGTGACAAAGCCAGAAAAATAAATAGAATAGTGCCTCATGTAAAACTGGTCTGCCATTTCACATGTTAAATCCTATATATGCAGATGGGATGGCAAGGAAGCACTAAAGCCTTGGCCACAACACTAAAATTTTAATCTCTTGGAGAATTCAGTGACATCAACTTGAAAACTAAGTGATTAAGCACTAGCTTGAGGTACCCACACTGCTGAAAATTACTTAGCACTGAGTTTTGCATACTGTAAAAAAGTCAATTTGAACAATTTTACCCTTCATTTAGGGTAAAGTATACCACTGTGCAGAAAATCAATTTGAGCCCTATACACTGCTTAAGTCTCACCCATGTCTACAGCTTTTTAGTGGTTTTAGCAATACACAGACCTTGTATGTAAGGCAAGCTAACAGTCACTGAATCCCAGTTTATTGTCAAATATATTTTTTTCTTACTATGACCTACCTTGGCTCTTCATTTCACCTTAATCAGATTACCTGGAAAAGCCTTTTACATAGTTACCTGTAAGCTAAATTGTCTGGGAAGGAATATTTACTTCTCATACAGAAGCTAATTTTGAGAAATTCAACTGGAACTAACCACAGTTACAGAAGCCAATTTTATAGAAAGAGTTTTTCTCTCCTCATACAAACAAGTCTCAGCTTCTTTTGCATGCAAGGAGTACAGGCAGCTTTCTCAGAAACAAAGAAAAAAAAATCCACAAAATGAAATAAAAAAAATCCACTCCCATGTTCCAATGTCAGAAGGCAGAGCACAACACTTCTCATATAGCTCATAAACAGAGAATGATGCCCTGGCCCAAATCACGATGAGGTTTAAACACAGCATGATGCTAGCCTGTGTCCCCAAAGTCAAGAATGGGACTCTAACCACGTATTCTGAGGAAACACGTGCTCAGACTTCAAAGCAACACATGTTGCAAGCAGTACCCACAAAAAAAAAGAAAGAATTATTTTAGCTCAGTGTGGATATGTCAGCATCCAAGACTACATCTCACAGCCACATCTTCCTGCAAGTTCCTCCTTAGATATATCACAAAATTAATCTTTAAAAGATTCCTATTTTAAAAGAACTCTCTTTAGCTTTCTCCTAGCATGTGCATCGCAGGTCATTTTAGAGAACCTGACACTCAAAAAAAAGAAAAAGAAAAAAAAAAAATCTCTGAAATATAGAGAGGGTAGGGACTGTGAAGCTATTAACTATTGATCACAACAAGGGGGCTGGCAGCCAATAAAGCCAGTCTGCTTCATTCCCAGTATATCACCGAAGCAATTCAATTGGTTCAGATTTTTAAGGCAGATTTTCTCTCTTTTCCAAATTACTTCATTAAGCCCCCAATTACGTCCTGAATTCAAACCAGCTTCCTTCAAGTTCAGAAAAAAAACTGGTACAAGTTGGCCAGACCAATCTGCTTTAAGTGCCTGCAAGATCTGGTATTGCACTGAACTTTGGCAACTCAGTTTCACTCATGCAAGTTGTCAGTGAGAAGGGAAGTGGTGGGAAGAAACATTCATGAATATGCATGCAACCTAAAGCTGAATTTTGATTTGGCTGCATTCATAACCCATTTATGTTCATTTCTGTGGATGATCAGATGCTAGAGATTTATTCATGAAAATGAACTGAGCACTCAGCCACCAAAAAAGAGTTCTGAGCAGCATTTTCAATGGCAAGGTCTGCCAGTGCTGGTGAGCTACACAAGTCACCTAATCAGACAAGGGAAATAAGCAAAAAAAAAAAAAAAAGTAATATATGTAAATCTAGCACAAATTACAAATATTCACAGTGAGTTGTTCACAGATGAGCTGCTAATCAGCACCAATTCATTGAGGAGTGGAAGTTCAGTGGTCTAGGTTCTGCCCTGTATCTATCTGCAGGCAATGTAAAGTGGTAATAACCACTTCTGTTACAAAGCATTTAGAAAGCTACAAGTAAGAGGCATGAGATAGAGCTAGCTATCAGTAAAATACCAGTGTACAACTATTTGCTGTCCTTCCACACACGAAAGGGAAAAAAAAAAACCCTGATTACTTGTTATGACAACTTGCACAACCCTACATGACAACCCAGACAAGGACTCAAATTAAGTCCACCATGATTTCAGGTTTACTGAAAATCTGCAGCATGCTAAGGCACAGCCTAACTGTCCTAAACGAAGAGGTGCTCTCCTCTGTTCTCTCATATGAAGACCCTCTTTGCACACTGGACAGTTCTCTAAAGCTATATAGTACCTCAGATTTCAGGAGGGCAAATGGCAGCTTGGCTTAATCGGAAGCCACCAGGAAAGCTGCATCACACCTCTTTCTTCTTCAGATCACAGGAAAATCCAGGAACTGTGTTACAGGAGATTTAAGTTAGAGCAGCGCAGAGCCTCAACTGTAAGACTCTCTTACATTTCGGACTTTCAAATTCTTAAATTTGCCCTTTACTTAAAAAAGTCAATGATTTCACCAAGAAAGTTTGATTAGTTTCTTTTACTTTCTGTAATGAAGTGCCATCCTTTTTACACTTGAAAGGATCTTTGTAATAATGCAACATTGATCTTTTGAATACAGATGAGCTAACCTAGATAATAGGATTTGGTACCGAAAGGGCGGGCTTCTGAGCATGGATATCTAAGGCTCCAGTGCCATCCAGAGGATTTTGAAGATAAGGCACCTATTCGTGAGCAAATGTTTAGATCTGGCATTGTGACAATCAATACTCTCTCATTGCCATTATATTCGCAAGTGATCTTGCAATGCAAAGAAAAATTCTATGACATACATAACTGAGAATGTAATACAAACACACACGAGAGAGCGATGATGCAGAACCAGACATAAAGAGGTAATACAAAGAAAGAAGCAGCCATCAGCAGCTTCCATGGATAAGAATTTTGGAGCTTTTCTTATTTTGGTAAGAATACATAGACACCATGGTGTCTACTTTATTAACTGCAATAACACCTTCTAGAAAGAGGGAACGGTTTGAGAAGAATGTTAACTGCATTTCTGTAGACAGAAAGAGAAAAAATGAATTTTTATTTCTTTTTACTGTATCTGTTTCTATATTTCAAATGGAGTTCCACAACAGAAACTGTGCCAACAACAGTGCCCAGTGGCAAACTGACAAGTTACCTGCTTTCTTAACAAATAACCAGCACTTACCTTTTCCTTTGAGTGCCTAAGTACAAAACCATCATTCCTTGCACACAGAGCACGGAATGGGTTATGAAAATACTTGGATTTTCTTCGCAGCTGTACTACAAGCTTGTTGCATTCGCTTTCTAGCCAGTGTAACAAATCTACACTTTTATTCCCCCATCACCTTCTTCCTTCTATTTATTTACTTTCACAACCACCAAGTGACAGCAGCAATTTCTTGTTACGTGCTTATAACATACTTGTATTGCTAGGTCTGTTTCATGATCTAATACCATTCCATTTAACTCTGCCTCTTGCAAATACAGATCAGGTCTATCCTGAGAAGGAACGCCATGCCGAGAACTATCTTAAAAGCAATTCAAGATGAACTCCGTGTCACCCATGACCTGCAACACAGAAGAATGTTTAGCACAAACCCAGGCATATTAAGGGGAAAAAAAAAAAAAATTCAAGGTACCTATGCCAGACAGCACTCTGTTTAAATACAACAAAAGTAAAAACCCTTCCCCTCCACCTTCAAGAGAAAAACATAGCTTCTAACATCTCATCCAAGCTCTTGCCAGGCTGCCAAATCATTGTCGTAATGGAACAGCAAGAGCTGAACTCAAACTGTGCCTCAACACCATTTTCAAACACAACTCTATTCCAAGCGTAGGCAGAGCCTTTGAGGAAGATAACATAAAGAGTCATTTCAACTGACCTTTTTGAAATCTTTTTATGATATAGCCCGTTAACAGGCTTATTGGGAATGCATTTTGCACCAGAAAGATTTGTATTGGTCTGGATAACTTCAATCGGACTTCTCTTATGCAGAGCAATCAGATTTTGCTGGTGACAGCACACATGTGCCATCATTTCAGCTTCAGCTCTCCAGGCTTTCAGACTACTGAAACACAATCATTCTATATTCAGAACATCAAGCGCTTCTGTTAAACCATGATAGCAGCAGGATATCTCCCGATTTTTTTCTTTGCAAGTGCCTTCAGGCAGCACCTATAGATTGGTCGTTTAACAAGAAAGACAGACTGAGCCATAGCTTTAACTTGTAAACAAGGTCTTTGAAAGAGCAAAGGTGTGAGTTTGTCTCCAGTAAAGCAAACTTACTTTGCTGTTTGCTTTAGGCATTTTTGTGATAAATCCACAGAGTAGGAATGGATTTCCTGTCTGTCTCTGCAAACTTGCCTTTTACTGAACCAAGCGAAACTGCCAGAATTTTATTTCCAATGCCAACATGTGTGTCAGGGTCAAAGACAAGGGGTCAAGAGTGCATTTCAGGATGAGGTGCATTTCTTCTCAGTGCTTATGCAACCTGCTGTAGTAAGTGAAAATTACACACCAGGATTTCCAGGGTGTCAAGAGACAGAATGAGGAGGCTCTGGCATTTGGTTCCTGGCTTCTGTATTGATGCACTTCTGTCATCACGTATGAGTAACTGGCATGTCCAAACAAAACAGATAAACTTTCCATTTAAAACAGAGATTTTAGACATTATTAAAATGAGATTGTTTACATTTTAATTAGATAACCAAAACTGAATCCTCTATAGTGTTTTTTACCCCAAGACCTAAGTATGTTTTACAAGTAAAATCCCAGACCAGTCGTGATCATGATTGTTCTCATTACCAGTTGAGAAAAGTACGAGACAACTTGCTTCAAGTCACACAAATTTTCAGACTTTCAGCCATCGTTTTTGCTTCTCAGCTATCCCACACGAAAGGAACAAGCAGACACATTTCCACCACCCCCCCGCAAATGATCCTGTTGCCTCCAGCCATTCTAACCCCCCTGAAGAAAAACAGAGCTGAAATCTCCATGGCAGGCTTGGCAGGCAGCACCCAGCAAGTGATGTGTGCACACCACCAACTAAATATCGCCTGTTCCACAAGTGCTACATCAGAGGGGAAACGGACGTCCTCCTCGCACCATCGGCAGGTGTCCATCAAACTGACAAACGAAGATAAAGCAGCTACTTTGCTGCTTCCACCAATATAAACACATCAAGAAATAATAAATATTATAAAATTTTAACTACCTATCTGCTTCTACCTGCAAACGTGAAATTCCCTCACGCTTCAATAAACGAAAAAAACACGCTCGATGAAGTCTAACAAACGCGCCATCTGCTCGGAGCGAGCCGAGGAACCCGAGCACCCGTTAGGCGGGACAGCACTGACCTCCGGCGGCAGCGCGGCCGGCGAGCGGCTCCGGGGGCGGGCGGGCCGCCGCTGGAAACGCGGGAATCGGCCTCAAATCGCCGCCCTCCCAAGGCACCGCTGCTGGGCGGCAGCGGGAGCCCGCCCCGGCCCCAGGCAGGGCTCCACGGCCCGAGCGGAGGCCTCGGCTCCCGAGGACGGCCCGAACAAGCCGGCGACGCTCCCAGAGCCCAGGCTCCTGCAAACAGCCTTCGCTCCCCGCCTTCGGCCGAAGTCTGTCACCTCGCTCCTCTTCAGTGCACGGAGTTTCAGATTAAACAAGAGGATGTTTTGCTAAAAAAGCAAACAACGAACCCAAAACAAAACCCAGAAACAAACAAACAAACAAAGAAAACCACCACAGCACACGCAAACAAAACCACCTTCCTCACAACAGAACGCTGAGGCGTGAGGTGCGCTCACCTCAGGCCACTACGAGGTCAGGCTCTCACAGCTCTCCCTTCTGTAACAGAATCACAGAATCACAGAATGGTCGGGGTTGGAAGGGACCTCTGTGGGTCACCCAGCCCAACCCCCTGCCGAAGCAGGGTCACCCAGAGCAGGCTGCACAGGACCTTGTCCAGGCGGGTCTTGAATATCTCCAGAGAAGGAGACTCCACAGCCTCCCTGGGCAGCCTGGGCCAGGGCTCCGTCACCCTCAGAGGGAAGAAGTTCTTCCTCATGTTCAGACGGAACTTCCTGTGCCTCAGTTTGTGGCCATTGCCCCTTGTCCTGTCACTGGGCACCACGGAAAAGAAACCTCTCTCCGGCACAAAAATGAAGCAGAATTGTGTTCCAAAGTGTCGCCATTAGTCCACGAACGGAGCGTAACCACCACTTAGAAACTCCCTCCGCCGTCTCCCTGCACGTCCCCTGCAGTGCCACGCACCCTGGTGCCACGGGCTGCGTGCCCGGCGCCGAGGGGCACGGCTGCGTCTCCGCAGCAGCGAGGGCGCAGGAACACAGCGCTTCACACCTCAGCGCGGGGAAGGCACGAAAAGATCACAGAAAAGAGGTTCTTCAAGACTCCTTTTGAGTAAGCAGCTTACACCATTATACTTCAAAAAAAAAAAATTAAGGCCACGGCGTCTAAACAAGCACAGCAATTTCTCCTGAAATTTTCTCAGGACGGAAACTGCAGATGAAAGAACACGAGGAGAGGAGCCCTGAACACAGCCCTGGAAGGACGCCAAACGCAGGTAAGCAAAAGCACTCACACGCACCCACTTGCAGCCACCCGCCCCGGGCTCCGCCGCCGCCATCCCGCGCCGCCCCTCGCCCCGCCGCCGGGAGGCGCCATTTTGTGCGCCAGAGCCGTGCCCGCCGCTTGCCCGCCCCGCCGCGGCAGGGGGCGCCGCGCTGAGGGGGCTGATGGCGGCGGCGGGAGGGGAGCGGCCGAGCGCTGCCCTGCTGCCTTCGCCCTTCCCCCGTGCTGGGGGGGACGTTGCGGGGTTTCAGTCTCAGAAGAGGAAAAGGGGGAAAAAAAAAAAAAAAAAAAGTCTTGCGGCATTCAGTCTTTTTTAACTAATTGCTGCTGTGCAGACGGCTGAGGTGTCAGCTCAAGGATTGGTTTGCACGAAAAAGTGGCTTTATGCAGGGAAATAATTGCGAAGCCCAACTTGAACAGAGAGGCTGACAACGTTAAAGCCTGGCCAGGAAGAAGCAGGCGGTGCGCTTATGTAAATATTCTCTCATGATTCTGGAAGCCCCCATGAAACAGTTCACCTTGCGCTTGGGAACTAGAGAATGAGACTGTCGGCTGTGAAGGTTACTCTGACCAATTTCGTTTCCCTCTGTAAACTGGCTGAAGCCTGCAGCGCAGAACGAAAACGAGCTTTCCAAGTTATTTCAGCGTTGAAGCTCCAGCTGCTCTAGACGCAGGACAACCCCGAGGCCGGCCGGAGGCCTCGCTCTGCACCTGGTGGCACTGCCGGCGGTCAGGCCTTAAATCGGGGAGCCCTTACGTAGGACATGCCTTGGACGGACACCGGCGGCAACTGCAGCTGAAGAGATAAAAAACCCGCTGGGGTCCAATCAAGGAAGAGTTTTCCAGCCCAGCCAAAGTACTCTGAGGTGAACATGTCCCTGCTGTGCTCTGAGCTAAGTTCTGAATTTTTTCATGTAGAATAAAAGCGAAATCGTAAGTGGCTGCTGGAGATGGAAATGAAAATGCAGAATGAGGCCCAGAGAGTTGTCCTGGCTCCAGTGGTTTCTGTCCCTGAGTTAATGCAGCATGTGGTCTTAACACTTGTTCCACCACATCCTAAATTGGGTGACTTAATTACTACCAGGGTCGTTAATGCCAGGTTGGAGCCCTTCCTCTATTCCTAGCTTCCGTGAAAGTAGATATTTGTAAATGAATACAGGATAAAGCCTCTGCTATAGAAACCACTGCAGTGACTCGGGTTACATTAGAACAGTATGGAAGTCCATAGGGATTACTTAAATGCAATGGAGAGAAGCACAAAGCCTCAGGGGTCCACTAAGCAGTCTCTGAAAATCAGACAGAGAATTTTTGTAGTAAACGTGTTACCTCATATTTATGTCTGTTGTCTCTACCTGCAATAATCCAGTCCACTAGCTATCTTTTCTCAAGCTGTGTTTATGGACTTTGAAAATGAGTCATTTTTTGCTTTATGTAGGATTAACAAATTTTCCCCTCCCTCCCCATAATCCAGATAAATGATATCCACTCTCTGTGTCCTGCCTACTCAGAACTACCAAGTACATTTATCTTGCCTAAGCTTCTTTTCCAGGATCCATGCTGATTACCCCTTAAGCGATTACATATATCTAAATATTCTGTGTGCATAATTGCTCTCTGTGTATTTTCTGCCACTGCGATCAGATTTACAAGCCTGCAGCGTTCTCAGTCTTCTTCTAGCCATTCTTCTTCTGTTAGATGCTCACTGGTGCCTAATGCCGTGCTTTGTCCTTTAATAAATTATCAGGAAAATACATACTTTTTGTAGAGACAGTCAAAATGGCCACCACTAAGACTCAAGAAGGAAAACTTTCATTCTAAGTTATGTGTCTCTACCCTCACCCAGCCTAGAAAAGGCTTCTCCTTTCATACAGACCTGACAATTTGGAAAAGCCAAGTTGAAGGTGCGTTTCTTGGCACTTGCCTGGTTGGAGAGAAGCCAGAGGGGCTACCCACGGGGCAGGCGAGCCGCCCGACCTCGTCCTCAGCCCCTCCGCACCCAAGAGGGAGGGCGGCTGGTGGCGGGGGCCACAGTCGGCCCCGACGCGATGGCCCTGGGAGGCTTTCCACAGCGCTTCCCTGCAGAGCCTCTCCTGGCAGGCAGCCGGGTCCCTGAGCACCCCACCGTGTGCGGGGCTGGCCCGCTCTGCAGCCGGACCCGGCCAGCGCCAGGGAAGAGGGGCTGCAGGGCCAGCGGCTGCCTCAGGGCCCTGGCCTCTGACTGCGATATGCCCTGATGTTCCACGTCTGTATCGCCAAGCCTATCACTCCACTGTTAAGTACATTCCTCGCATTTTTCATTTCTGTTCAATATTCTTTCTGTTTCCTATATTGTCCCTAGTAGTTATTGCCTTACTCTTAGCTTCCTCTGTTATATCTCTCCTTTCCCTACTGGAAGTCCTCTTCAAAAATCATCAAACAAAAAAGAGCCCAATCATAACCTGAGATCTGAAACTAAAACAGAAATAAAAGAAAGACTGAATACAGAGGATAATATTTTGCTGAACTTCTATCCAGCTCCACATGTATTGCCCCAGAGAGAGGAGGAAATAAGAGTCCTTTGCTCTGTACTGTGAGGGGCCCAGAGCCACTATTTCCAGAGTTCTCCTCCTTTTGTCTGGACTGCTTGTTTCTAACTCGCTCTCTTCCCTTCCTCTGCATTAGTTTAACACTGACCCCTCTAGATCTGTGGGATATGCAGGCACTTACCAGGAATGCCCCCATGGTCACAGTTCAATGAATCAGGTTTCTAGAAGCTGAAGAAGCTCTGCTTTTCTGCTGATGGAATGAACTAGAACAGCTCTCAGCAGGAGGGAGGAGGACATTGTGCAAAGCTCCCCACTTAATTGCCATGAGTAGATAGCGAAGGGAGGGGGTGTCAAAAGTACAAGTAAAGGTTCAAATCAGTATTACACATCCAGTTCACATTGACTGGATACATGATATTCCTTCTGTTCTTTTGAAAGTCAGGCTGAAATGAACAGTACCCTTAGGAAGTACGCAGGCCGTGAGACAAGCACTGCCTGCTGCAGAATGCTTAGAGACTTGGTGTGTGTGATGAGAGGTATTTGCAGGTTCCACTCAGTGCTTGGCTCCCAAACAGCCTTGAAATGCCTTTGTAGAAGAAAATTGCATAACGTGTTGAACATTGCTTACGTCTCAGTATGGTAAGATATCTCTGTAAGGCAGAGGTTTGCTCTTACAGTAGTGTTATTTACATCTTGTTTGCATGAAAAGATAAGATGAATATTACACATGTTAATATTTTAGTTATAGATTTAAGTGTATCTTAATTTACACTAATGTTATTTAACTTGTTTTCAGATAGAGGACTTTGTTTACCGACACTGATTATCTTGTACTTTCACTGTGTCTCTTTCTGTCTCTTTCTCTTGTTTGTGTCTGTTGCATTTGTGTATGCATAGCTAACTATCCGCTAAAGGCTGGAAACAGTCGTGCACAGGCTTGGTTCCTGTTTGTTTCTCCTTTAGCTAACCAGAGAAAGTACAGTCCCCCAGAAGTGAGGAAGTGTGGTGCTTTAGGTCCTCAGGGAGAAAATCTGCAGCTATTGCTTCACCCGTGTGAACCAAGCAGCTCTTCATAATGCCACTTTACTGTTCACACGCCTGGGAGGGGATAAAAGATACCTGCTGCTGTCACCTACTGGGCTATGTGTGCCTGTGTTGCTTGCTCTTGCAAGGAACAGTAAAACTATTGCAAGACTGTTGATTTACTACTTAGATGAATTATTTTGAGAAAATATACAGAACGTCACATGGAGGAATGTGTTTTGCTTTCATTTGGACCCTTCCTCCTCCTTTTCACAAACTCTTTCCTTCCTGCTGTCTCCCTGTGGGAACTGAACTTGGGCAAAATAAAGCCCCCTTGTCTACAAGGGCATATTTGCCCATTTTCAGTTCTTCAGACCTACACCCATCTTTTGAAGCTCCACTGTTGCAAAGCATGTGGTCCTCAAAATATTTCTCTTGCCATTCCTGCTAGAATACTGAAATATATAATTAATCTTGACCTTGTGCCTTGTCAGCTTTTAATACTTCTAATTGCCTGTCTGCTCCGGCATAATCATAAAACCTTTTAACATCTCACTTAGTCCAGTTTCCAGAATTTTACCTTCTTCAGCACTTCTCACAAATAGCGGGCCAAATAAATTCATTTAGGCTACTGGCAGTGCCAGCATCATTCATCTTTTCTTACTGAGTTTCCCCCTGACTATTTGCTGCTTATATATATAAAATAGTGTTTCACTTAGTTCTACATTTTCTTAATTCTCTGAGCATTTTTCTGTCATAGGGTCATAGGATAATTCAGGTCAGAAGGGACCACAGGAGGTCTCTAATCTGACCTCCTGCTCTAAGCAGGGTCAGCTCTGAGGTAAGGACAGGTGGCTTTATTCAGTCTGGTCTTGAAAATCTCCAAGGACAGAGACCACAATCAGTTCCAGTGCCCGACTGTCCTCATGGTGTGAAAGCTTACCTTACGGCCAGTCTGAACTACTCATGTTTCAGTTTATGTCCATTGTCTCTGGTTCAACAGCTTTTCAACAGCTCCCTGTCTGCCCGGACCCCAGGGCCTTTCCTGCAGAGCGGCTCCCCGGCCTGGATCCACTGCAAAGGGCTCTTCCATCCCAGGTACAACACTTGGCATCTGTCCTTGATGAATTCCGTAAGGTTCCAATTGTCCATTCCTGCAGCCTGTTTAGATCCATCTGAACAGGCTGCAGGAATGTGAAGGCCTTGTGCTTGAGCATAGCAGTGGCTGCTCACAATTTGGTGCCATCTGCAGACTTGTTGAACATGCACTCCATCACCTCCCTCAGGTCACAGGTTCACCCCATTTGTTTCGTCCAGTTGTTACAGAGAAGGATACCATTTTCCTCACACTATAAATGGTGCGGTTGGCATTGTCCTTCCAATATTTGTTGCAGGGCTAGTGTTTGCCTCAGAGATGAGTTCTTCAGGGTTATTGTCGAACTAATTGAACTGATGTGGGATATTTGTGCTACTTCTTTATGTCTCCTGAGTCAACAGGACTAAGTGGCCAGGACTGTTATACAAATCCAAGCTTCAATTTTATTGGTTCTTTAACCTCGAGTCCTGTTAAGCCTCTTTTTCGATGCATTATTTACCCATCCATCATTCAGGACTTTCAACACCACTGTCCTGATTTTCCTGTATTCTAATAACTCAGAATTGCGAAGCCACTCGCTATTAGATGATGATCAGTAATTCTGAAAATTAGACCATTCGCTTCTGGAGTTAAAAATAAAAGTACACTGGCTGAATCAACAGGCAAGAACAGAATCTGGTATTTGAAACTGAGGTACAGGGCTGTTTTGGAAACTTCCCACACAGGCAGCAGACACAACAAGTGTGTGTGTATATATACCTATATATTTATAAAATGATGATCAGAAACTCCAAGTGATTACAGTTCCTACTGATGACTAAAAATATTTGTGTGCTGGAGTGCTGGTGGAGGGAGGAAGAGGATAGCAGGAGGTCAGAAGACGGTTTTATGTACAACCGGGGGCTGAAAGTCCATCAGCCCTGAAAGTTCAAGAGAAGCTTTTCCTGGACGTATGGGCCATGCGTGCCTTTTCTGTCTTCTGGCAACGGGCCAAGCTGAAGGACTACGAGCCTGTTACCACAACTGCCTTTTGCCAACACACCAGTCCCATAAAAAGCAGCGCAAGCCCTATCTGCACATGTTCTTACTAGTGCAGAAATGTCACTGGGGCTGGGGCAGGAGCAGTGCCTTTGGCGACCTGATCAGGTCCACCCCCCTGTGATTACACTCAACTGCCATCACTACCAGTTCCCAGACTGCAATAAAAAGATTTGGAACTTAACTGCTCCGCTCTTTGATAGTGATTTGAATTACAGTAACCCCAACAGAGCACTATCAGAACTTAAAAATACATGTAAGAGGACAATCTGTATCCTTATTCACCCCTCATCAAGATACTCCCTAGCACTGATGCTTCGAAGTTTTGTGCCTATGCTTAAACCTAAACATGGTAAGGAACCCTACTGAAATCAGTGGAACATTAAGCACAGACAGAAATATTTTCTGTAATAGTTTTCTTAATGTAATTCCTAATCCCTGCGGTCTACACACTTTTTCTGTAACTATTAAGGACAATTTTTCATGCTGGCAAATGCCCTATAACATTGCACAGCAGTCGTTATTTTGGAAGCTAGTGTCACAAAACAGCCAATCCTCCTCGAGAGCCCTTTCTCAGGTTATAAAGAAGCTGTTTCAGACAGAAGTCTCATTTCTCTAAGGTTTTAATTAAATACAGATTCTGGCAATTTAAAGTAAACAAACAACACTGTAAAGCCACAAGTTCCCTGAGCCCAAAGCTACAACTCAAGGTCCCTCAAGACAGTGATAAGCTTACCGTTCAATTTATCTCTGAACTCCAAAATCTCATCAAAACCAGTGTCTGTTGTAGGAGGCTATATATTTCTATCTTATTATACAGTTCATCTAAGCTCCTGTTACACTGTAATCCCAAGATGCTCAAGCATTTTTGTATGTGAGTGGCTGGTTGTGAAGTTAACACATTAAACCAACAGCTTAAATAAAGATGTGCCACTTAAAAAGAATATCCAGTTTTGATTTAATAATAGAGCATGTGGGAACAGAATGGTGAAAAACTTGGATAATTTATGTCATTAGTGAGCAAATGTAAATCAACCTCACATAAATTAGGTCAGAAATCACTGATATCATTTGAAATTAAGTTATCTGACAGGTATGCACAGGTCTGTCACAGTTCACTAATGAGTTTTCTCTTTTCATTTAGGAAATAAATTAGATTTAAATTTGGAGTGTCCATTTTGGCATGTTATTGCAGCCAATAATCAAAGAGAGAAAAATTCTAAAGGAAAATTAAACCCTGTTTTGAAACATTGGTTCCTGCCCCCCCACCCCCAACGTACAGAGAACACCTCAATCCTCACGGCCCTGCAGCTTCTAGCCCTGTCCCCAGTCCATGCACAGCAGCACACGTGTGAGTGTCCACTTCTGCCCTCATACCCACTGACTGCTTGTCCTGCTTTCTGTCTGCTCCGACAGATGCCACACAGGCACAGGTCACCGCAGAGCTCCTGCATGTGCCTCCTGAGGGTACGCTGGGGTGCTTTGGAGCAAGAGTTAGCCTGCTGCCGTCAGGGTCTCCACACGCAGCCATACCTTCTGAGCCTCCTGAATACATGTGCAGTCCCTCTGAAGTACACACTGGGGTGAGGGGAAATCCTGCTTAACAGCCTTGGTTATTTCTTGTGATATTGACCACCGACAAATTTGTTTCAGCCAACTGTCCTAATTCAGAAACCTGTATTCACCTCTGTAGCAGAAAAGACTTGAATGCAACGAGGTCAGACACGTGTGTGATGTTCTTCTAGGTGGGCGGTGTCAGACAAGGCTGAGTGAATGATTTCAGCTGTTTCTTAAGAGCTTGAGCACATGGAAGAAGAACTTCAATCACAGGAAGTCTTTTTTGCTGAAGTTTTTCTGTGTTAAGAACTGAACTAACACATTACACAAATACTGAAGCAAAGAAGGCCTGGACAGCAAGATGACTGGATTTATGAAGTAGCCTGCGCATTGTATTCCACAGAATCTGAGATATTCTCTGAGTGTTAGCCTTCTCATTTCAAAATGCCTGCATCAAAATCCCCAGCCTCACCACTTCAACTGTAGTCCCCATATTTCACAACAGCCTTTTAAATGCATCCTCTCAACGGCCCATCATGGGTATGGGTGAGGAAAGCTACGGATACGGTTGCATCCTAAGCCAGGTGGAACTTGGCGAATCACTGTATTAGTCTGGAGTGGACTACAGAAGAAGTTTAGCCAAGTGGAGTGACCTGGATGTCAGAACGTCATCTCTCCTCTGCTCAGGGATGCAGCATCGGGTGCCAGTGCTTCCGCCTTCCTTCAGCTGTAGTACTTTGACATGCAGCTGACAGCTGCATTGACGACTTGGCCAGCGCCTCTTCCAGACGGCAGACAGAAGGTGGGGAAAATGCCCCTCTGCCATTTTGTAACTCACATTTCTTTTTGTGTGGTCAGAAATGTCACCAACTTCTGACAACCTGGTTTTATTTGAAATCTACTGTATAACATACAGTAGGACATGAGAGCAGCTAAAAGATTGTTTTGAACTGAAATTCTGTTTTCCTAGAGATTTTCACATAAGTTTGCAAAAATATGGCTCTTAATAACCAGAAGGATTTAATGCATCATCTGATTTTCTTGTTTCACCCCAAGAACTGTGAATCCCAGAGTACCAAAGTAGAGTGGCTATTTAGAGCTATGACATCAGTTTTACTTTCTTTCAGTGTTTAACAGGCAAAACATTAAATTTGGGAATTTAAGAGAATCTAGCACTCCAGAATCCAACAAGTTCCATTCATAGACTTACTTTTTATTTTTGGAATTAGTTTGCAAAATCCTTAGCAAATTGGGAGTTTGTCTATTAGGAAATTTGGAATGTGAGGGGGCAGTTTAAAGCTTCTTTTTGAAAAAAAACCATAAAAAACCAAACTGGCAGCAACCTGCTTTATAAATCTGATGGGCACGAAAGTCCAGCTGTGCACAAAAGCCCTTGGAGATTACATCTCTGGCACTTCTGATACAGAGCTTCTACTGGAAAGCAAACACTTCTTATACCTTAGTGCTTCCCAAAACAGCCAAGAAATTTCCTCAAATGACTCACTCCTGAAAAATGTCAGGTTTCTATTGAACCCGCAGGAGCCCAGCTTTCTGGGAAATTGGCAGTAGATATTGCTTCATGGCTTCAAGACCACCAGTCTAATAAGAATTCTCTGCCTTTCCCTGATGGCTTTTCAGCTTATCGTTACGAGCAGAGAAGCATGCCGTTTTTGGAACTGATCCATACTTCAGTTACTCACAACAAACTTTAACAGCAAAATGGAGTCAAGCAGAGAGAACGACAACTTTGTGAAGTCTTACAGTGACAACCTTTTTGCAGTGCCTCAGCCCAGCAATAAACCAGAAAGCACCGAGTTCAAACACAGAGTTCTGCCACTGTTGAAGAACAACATGAAACTCCTCTCTGTGCACAGTTATTAACACATAGCACTGCTATGAAGCCATGCTAATAAAATTAGCTTTAGGAAGTAGAGAAAGGGCACAACACTAAGTCAACAAGTTATATTTCTCTTGAAATGACGTAAATAGGTTGTATTCATTTTTTCATTCCAATATTGAATTTCCCTAGAACAATAGTGGAGGCTAGAAAAGAACTGAAACATTTATAAAATGCTAACTTCAACTCTGTTTCATTTTATTTGTGGACAAATATATATGGTCTTTATCTCATCTTTATGTAGAAATAAATCAAAAGAGACCAGATGATATAAGAAACTTTGTTTCATTTATGAAAAGCTGTCCTTTGGGTTTAGAAGGACTAGAAGATAAAAAGTGAAGTGCATCTTTGCAGTCTGAACAGAAAATGAGACTTTAAAACCAGTGATTTTGTTTCTTTATCCCCAGAGCTGACAGAGAGCAATGAATACATGAATATAAACATCAAATAACGCTGGAATGAGGATGCAAGCAGGACTGACTCTGCAATGCCGTGCTTTCACAATCACTAAACTGGCGGAAATTGGCACTGCTTGTGTAAAAAGCAGCCATTCTTCCCTCTGCAGACACAGATTGTGTCTCATGCAATCTCAATGGTTTTGACCCTGAGCAGTTCCTGGGCTCTTGCTGACCAACACGAATACCTACAGAGCCACGAAGCCACCAACACAAAGCCAGAGAAGAAAAGGGAAGAGTATGACCAATTCTTTCAACAGCAACATAGCTTAGAAGTGATTGGAAAATTACAGCGCGAGTTCCACTGTCTCTTGCAGTGTCTGTAGTGCTCTCTTAAGACATCTGTAACCAAAGGAGGGAAATGCCACGACAGGTATCTGTCTAGCAATAAAGCATCTCGGAGGCTACGTTCTCCAGGGCAACTTCTACACTTTATAGTGGGGGGATGCTGAGGGTGCAGAGCCCTCTGACAAGATCTAACTGAACGGTAGTCTTTTCTTCACAGAAGTGACAGTTAACTAGCTTTGCATTTCCTGCTGGAACTTTGGAAATAATGATTCCTTATTCTTGACTTGGTATGAAAAAGGTAAGAGGAACTGTTATTTCTGTATTTTTGTTTAAATATTTACATCAAAGATGATAGACTGTTTCCGATTTTGTAACTTACCCAAAGTAAAAGCTACGATTTTCACCTTGTAGGCACTAGGAACAATTTTTCTTGGCAGGAAAACTAAATAGCAAACAGACATGACATCGAAGAACATACTTGCCTTTCACCTCTGTAATCTGTCACAGCCTTCAGATATGCTAATAAAACAAAGAAATGGTAGCCGGATGCACTTTGGTATTTATTTTTTATAGACTACATATGGAGCAAAATGGAAAATACATTGCTAAATAAATACAGATTACAAAATTTGATCATTAACATACTGAAATAAAATGTGTATTTATCTGAACAGAGTCCAGATCTTAACGCATTTATACAAAAGGATTCAATATCTCAGCATGGGACTTCCCACGTATTTAATTACGACAGCTTGATGTTCATGATCACCTTGCCAGGATTTAGGCAGAATTACCCCAAAACTCTTGGTCAAAAGGATTAACGTAATGAAGTGTCAACCTAAGTTATACTTTTGAGCCATTTCATAGAAGTTAATGAATGAAAGGAGCTACCCCTTTAACCCAGTTATAGTCAGTGTGACTTACTTCAAAACCTTTTTGGTTAATTTCCTTTACACTTCAAAATAAATTTTGAGTTGTCAAAACCACACCAAAGTCATTTTTTAACAGCACTAGTGACAAGACTCTTGGACTGCAGGCTAGCTGGGAATATACTTTTCATTGAACATAGCCTTTGAATATATATCTAAACAACTTTTTGTGGAAGGGATGCAGTACGAGGTGGGGAAACTCGTAATGCCTTAACATTTGATTTTTCTGTATCTTTGGTCATCCAATTATTCAAGACTGCAACTAAGAGAATCACATTTTTTCCATACATCTCTTGTCATCTTTGTATCTTCCAGTCACACTGTCATCCTCTGAAACATTCCCCAGAGTTACAACAGTTTAGTGTTAACTAGCTCCAGAGCCTTCTTTTTCAAATTAATATATTCTCCCTCTTTTTGAGTGGAAAAATTAAGCATTGGGCTGGGTAACAATGTGTACAAGGTGTAACACATACATAAATAAATCATCTTGACGACACTTCTGTATCAGGTGTTGGCTGGAATGCTGCTTAGGAAGCAAGTGTTCCCCAAACCACCCCTTCCTGTTTGAAGAATTGTACATTTTACTAAACACAAAAATGACTCTCTAAATGTGGAATAACTTAAGAAAGTACTCAGCATGAGAAAAATCTAAAATTCCAAGTCTCTCCTCCCAGTAAAACGCCCAACTCATCCCCATGAGGTGCTTTACGTGTGTGTGGGAAATCTTTTTTCCTTCCTGGTCAGACTGCTCCGTTTATAGTAACAGAGGCAGTGCCAATTAACTTATACCAGTTGAAGGGAAGGGATGGTGAGAGCACTTTTCTGTAGGTGGAAGGGACAGTTTTGCATCACCTTGAAAAAAAAAGCAGCCCATTTCATTAAAAAAAAAATAAAAATATATATATAGAATTGGGTACTGCCCTAGTCAGTATTGTAACATCCACTTTTTGTGTGGATCTAGCAATAAGCAATTTGAGAACAGTTTAACAAACATCAGCAATAAATCCAGAATGGCATATACCGCCTTCCAAATCTTAACCTATTTTCCCACATTTTTAAAATGGAAATGAAATAAAAAGACAACCACTTAGAGAATTATTTAGCGACCTGGTTTTAATAAAGTACTGTCACTTCTGACTATGTATGCCAAGGAAAAAACAAACAAAACCCCAAACAAAACCACACAATGGATTAGCAAGTCTATTGTCAACCTCAATGTTCCTTAAAATTTTTCTTCTTGTGGCTTTTATTATTCTCATCCCCAACTTCTCATATCAGTTTTAAATTTACTGTGACTTTTTAAAAAATACGGGTTTAAATTTAGTAAAAACTTAGCTGCCTATAAGTGGAGGGGACATACTCAGAATCTTCCTGATCAAGCACTGAGGAACAGGACGTTTCAGACTCGTATTTTCAAAACATTCTGTACCTGTTTTTTGTGCATTTATCACATCCCCAAGGCAGCGGCACCTTGACAGAGAATCTAACTCTGGAAATAGTTCACTGAATTAAGGAGAGGCAAGGTGGGAATCACTAAAAGGGCACACAGATTTCAAGAAGAATTGCAAATACTTACGATTCAGATAAACAAATCGTGATGGTAAAGAAACAACCAACAACTGTTTCTCATGCTGGCAATATATATTTATTGTCATTTTGGAGATAGGTTACCATGTGTATATCAAGACTTCAGACTAAAAACAAATGGGGATTATGAACTCTTACCATATGCCAGTTGGAAATTAAATGACTGAAAGTAAAGCCGACCTCTAGATCTTCAGTTGGTCTGGTTTTGTGGTGTCCCCCCCCCCCTTCTTTTCATTAAAGCTGAACATCTTCCCCTTCATTTCAACCTCAGAAAAATAAATGATTATCCAAATGCAGCTCTTCCTAGTTTTACTAATGCTCTGCAGGCAATCTTGGAACATTTATATTGTTGATTCTGTAACTTCAGAAGGAAGCTAACCTTTACAAACCCGTGTTCTTCCTCCACTTTACCTGGCTACTGACTCCAACTTTAAGGACTAGACTACAGCAGATTAAAGATTTGATTATATTTAGACTATTGCGGTTACATTATTATGGCAAACCTTCAACATACGCGCTTTACTCTTCCAGAACAAGCTACACCAGTGCAAGATCCAAAAGTCTGTGCAAAAGAAGCCACAGTGTTACAAATCCTTGAAATAGTTTTCCTCTCACTAACAAACATATTCCGCCCACTAATTTCACCAATCCCAAATACCACCCAAAAGAAAGAGAAAGGTGAAGATATTGCATGCTTTTATACAAAAAACAAACAATCCCCTGCTCAGAAAAAAGCCAACCCTCCAACTCCATTCCCCCTAGCCAAAACACCCCCAGGTCAGACCTGTTTGTTCCCCACCCTCCCAACCCTCTTCTAGCTTTGATGTGTCACCATTAAAACAAATGCATACAACTTGCTGTACAAATATGAAGATGCAAGCATTTAAGTTACAGAACATTCTGAAAATATTTCAAGCATAAAAAGTACACTTGATAATTGCAAAAATAAAGTTTCACTTTTTTTAAAAAACATTTTGATCAGAGCTCAAGCAAAACAAACGTAATGTTTCTTACTTCAGTTTAACTTCATAAGAACACCACCTCCAGAAGTTAAAACCAAAAAACTCAGATTCTTGGTGACAAAGTAACTGACCATGTCTTTTCATGAAGAGAAATGGTATATACAACAATGGCACGGACCTTAAGCATCAACAACATATTTCAGCCAAAAGTAAGTCTACAAGTGATCTGAGTCATTCTTAGCATCAAATGGTACGGATTGCTAAGAACCATGATCCACCAGGAACAGACGTTAAGTTAGACTGGTACGAATGGACGGAAAGATCCATGACATCAAACAGGCTCAGTTTTTGTCACTGAACTTTTTTTAGGCTAACAATTTCACTAGTGCAAGACCATATGTTTACCTGATTAAATGAAAACTCATAAATGTCACAATTTAAGAACACTCATACAAAACTATTCTTTTCTTTTAAAAAAGTGCCACATACCATACTTTTACTAAAAAAGTTACAAACTAATGGAAGACTGTCTGCCTCCATCTCTTGTCAATGAGGAAAGGCCAAAGTGATTCTCTGATCCCAGCTCGGAAGGGCGTTCTCTGGCCTATCCCCAGCATCTCCAACTTGGAGCAGTCTAGCCGAGCATTCCTTGGACGAAGAGCACCCACAACTGGACAATCAGTGATCTAAAAAATAAACAGAAAAAAACCCAACACACCAACAAGTAATCAGAAATTACAGAAAAACACTTATTCTTGTATATGCTTATTTAGAAGTTTTCCTTCATAGCTTTCTCTATGGGTACATTCCCCACCTCCGTCCCAGCTATTTCGTGGCAGTTTTTTGGTTTGGGGTTGGTTTTTGTTTGTTTGTTTCACGGTAAACTTCATTTCAACATAAGGGATGTCAGGCAGAGTAACATGAAGTGTCTTAAATTTTTACTGCTCACCATTTATGCTCTTCTACATTTTATTCCTATTTTCACCCTGCGACCATAATCACAAGGTACAAAATGCTCTAAAATGTCGACGGAACCTTGTCTTGAAGCGACATAGCTTTGGGCAGAAAAAATTCAGACTAACTTGTTGTTCTCTGTTCTTTTTCTCTGCATCTACCAGACCACATTTCAGTTCCAGCCTTCACTAATTCAGAATCCTTGGGATTTCTTTTGGATATAAATAAAATCTTATTTACATATGTTACATTCTCACAACATTATCAGTATGTCTTTAAGAGCAGTCTTACTCTTAAGTGTCAATAAAACTGCAGGACATGTGTTTTAAGCAAAGCAAAAGTGATATGAAGTTCTTAAGTGCATGTATTCAGAAATGAATCTGGACACTGAACAGTTCTTACAGATTCCTACCTTCAAGTTAACGTCTTTCGATCCATAAGCTTTTTTAAGGACAAAAATACAACAAAAAATATGGATATGCTCGTGACTAAGGGGAACCGTTCTGCAAAGATACCATTACGCTACAAAAAACTGGTTACCGACTGACTGGGTAATTGTCTTAACTCAGCAGGTCAACGCAGCTGCTGTTTTCCCGAGCTAGACACCAGACAGTGTCCTCCTCTGCTGTGCCAGACGCACGCACGCAGATCGTCCTGAAGAGGAAGCTTACTCGTAAAGCTAGCGTGAGACCCACTACTGTGAATGACAGAGCACTTCCATCTCTCTACAGGTCAAACACCACATGACTTACTGGTCTCAAATGGCTGCTGGGAAGGTTGAAAGCATCTGCAATCGCACATGCCATTTCATACTTAGTCATCTGCTCATTGCCAGACCAGTGAAATATTCCTTTTATTGATGGATCCTACGGAAGAAACAGGAAGCACAAGTGAAGAAAAGCAGCTAGCTACCCCTGTGACGAATTCCTGTGCAAGAATTGTGCAGAGTGGTCTTCCAGCAAGATCCTCATCTGAAGGCACCTCACTGACATTCTGGAAAGGCCTCACGCATTTCCAGAGAACACCTGACTAGGGTTTGAGACTGAAAACCGGTGTTACGTGAGTCTGACCTGACTTTTCACGAACAGCTTATATTCTGTAGAATTAACAGCAGGCAAAGGAGCGAGCCAACCAACCACCCAAGGTCAAACAGCTGCGGAGGGGGAACTCGGCTGTTCTACACTATTCACTTACTCGAAAACAAATGCAGAAGGCACCACACCCATTCTGAATGTTCAACTGCAAACCATGTACAAGTCCCACCAAACAAACTGATTGTACCACGTCCACCGTATGTGCATGGGCCACTTTTTTCAAAGCTCTATGTATGAAAAATACAGGTGGCTGGTTGGTTTGTGACCTTGCAAAGGTGGTAACCTGCGGGTGCTGTGGTGAATAAACCCAATCAAGTATGTAAGTCCAGTGGCTTTTCTTTGCCACTTCTGTATTCTTAGTACAATAAACAAGGGCATCTCTGAGAACTACATTCAACCACCATGGGGTTTTTTTTAGTCCAAACCAGCAATTTGTAAAAGGCGTATCAGAATAAGTTAGGTCTTTTCATTTCTGTCCTGTATCCTACAAGACACATGACAGTTTTCAGAAGGATCTGTCCCATCACTTTGCTCACTTCTGTTTCAACTATCAGAATATCCACGCACTGTCATGTAAAGATACTGTAGCATCACGGCTTGCTTTTCTCTCCTCTCCTCCCTCCCCATGTTCCAGGAATGCCAAGAACAAGGCAGGTTATGTGCGCTTCTCAGCTGTTCAGAAACAAAGCCAGGAACTCCAACTGGTTTTACCTTGCAGAGGCTTGTTTCTTTAAGCTCTTACCAGCATTCTCTTCTCTGCTAGCTGTCTGCAGACAGTTGCTACATCCTTGACGTTCGTAGGAAATCTTTGTTGCCAGTGGTCCATGTTGGCAGATTTGTTACTGAACTGCACTTTATCAAACATAACAGTCACAGCACTTTCCTCCAGTCTTTCTACCTCTCCATACAAGACAGGAATCCTAAGTATCGCAGCATCTAGAAGAAATAATATTTTAACAAGTATTAACGTCGTTATGAATAGGTATGAATGCTGTAGCATAACCTGAAAAGTGTTTTGGAAGTGTTAAGAAATATGCTGGTGATATTAAGCATCTACAAATCACAAAGAAAGTGCCATTAATATATGTTTGCCCTCAGAATATCATTTTAATTTATATCAATTAAGCCAGTTTATAAACACTAAGTTCATATAAATTTATTTTAATTTATGCCATTGATTTCTATAAGGTTAACAAGCTTTCATTAACACTGCAAGAGTAAAAAAAGGAGGCCTGTTTGGATTAGAACAAAAATTGAAAAATTAAAAACCCAATTGCACTGTGCAGTTACTCCAGCACTCCCCATCCTCCCTGGGTGAGGGCAAGAACAAAAATTCCACTAATCACTGTATTCAGGCAGCAATTACAGAGATTTTTCGCCCAGCACGCGGAAGCCTCCTGCATAAAGGAAAGTATTATTTACCAGACAAAAGACAGGAAACAAGAAGCTTGACAAATAAAGAATAGGCTCACAGAATGCAGTAGTGAACAATGTTAGATTTCAAGATTGTGATTTGAGAAATTAAACCAACAGCAAACAAGTGGAAAGAGAAGGACATTTTATGATGGAATACCTCACACTAGTCTATCTCAGTCATGAAGACTCAAAAGGCCTCTTCGAGGGGAAATCCAAGAAGGCTACGACAAATTCATTAAAAGTAATACAGATGTTTTTACTTCAAGAAAAAAAAAATAAAATCAGTCCTGAAATTAGAAGTGGAAGTCACCAAATCACTGCAATTCTTAAAGATTTGTAGGCAAATGCTATCGCTATTAGAAAGACCAAAAGGAAAAGCTAACACACAAGTTATTCTCACAGAAAAATAAACTGAAAGAAGTACCTACACAAGAAGAACAAATACAGTAAAACACCCAACACGACACTGATTTCCTGCTGCTCTAAAAACAGTTATTTGGTCACCCGGCAAACGCATTATTCCTCTCTTTAAGCACTGCTTGAAATCTCACTTGTTTAATATCTTGAGAAGTATGTTATTTGAGAAAAAGGCTGCCTGCCTGTTGTTCTCAGAGAGCTGTCTGAGACTCGGGGAGCACCACCTTCACTGCCAGGCGTTCTGAAGACCTACTGAAACCTTTTCCTTTTACAAGCACGAGTACTAAAGATAACTTGTATCCTCTCCTAACCAAAGTAAAATATATATTTTTTAAAAAATACACAAAACCCAAATTATTAGCGGAGATTCTTGCATTATACAACAGAAATGGACAGGGAAGTTCTTCATGCAACTACAGACATCTGATAGACTGAGTTCCACCTGCACAGGACTAGCACATGAGTGGCTGAAAGACTAACACACGTAAAATATCCACATTTGTATGACACAATAGAATCGGCATTTGCAAGCATCTTACTCGGCACCGTCTCAAAATTCCTTCTGCTATTAATACCACTGCTGGAACTCACCACTGCCTGACAGACCGTGCTCAGAAAGGGTAGGAAACAAAACCGAGGTGCCGACCCGGGGAGGGATCTGGTAAGACACCCACACCTACTCGAATTCGGTGCAGCCTTATCATCGTTACCAACCCCGAGGAGGGAGCAAACAGCACCACAGTCAGATTCAGGGGTGATACTTAAGTAAGAGGCGGAGTGAATAACTTTTTATTGAAATTGATTTTTACTTAAATAAGACTTTTCCTATCAAACTCTTTTTTAGAAAGTCTATTTCTTACTAGTAATGACCAACCTATATTAAGGCCTACTGATTTTAAACATAGTATACATCAGCTTACTGAAAGACCATTGCACTAATTTACCAGTTGTTTAATTCTCCGGTTGAGCAGAGCAGCATCACAGTGCGAGTCTCATAGTGACATCTCAGAAGCCTCTTCTGCAAGTGCACTGAGATTATTTTCTTCAGACTCTTTGACCAAACGGAAGTGCTTCTTTCCTTACAGTCTGTGAATGGAAACTGGCAGCGCACTAACTAGAAACAACCACACCTCTCTTGTGTACACAAAATAAGCTGTAAATGCAAGGGAGCATGTTCAGCCCCGAGCTTTTTTCCCTTTATTAAGCAGAATTTTTTAAGCTATGTTTGCTTATTTTGAATACCAATTTTCATGAAGATTTAGATAAATAAAATAGTTGCTTAAAACCAGAACCACATTACTAACCCTTCAGCAAGCGCTCCGAGCAGGGATCTGATGTGTTTGGTGAGTGCGGCGGGTAAAAATAAAATGGATGGCCTGATGGCTTATGTCATGAGAGCAAAACAGGAGATCAGCAAGGAACCCAAGAGAGTAACAACAAAAGCCTGTGCTGATTTTATCTGCATTATTATTAAATCACAAGTCTGTTTCTCCCTTTAAGTAAACATACATTGAGAGCAATTGCAATGCACCCCCCTAAATAACAGCAGCTATATATTACGCGTGGTAAAGCTTGTGCCATTACAGTGTACTGATGGTGTTTTTTATCTTTCCTTAGGAACAGTTGATTCACAGCAGAGAGAGGCTTGTGAACATCCATCAGCAGAGACCAGTAACCCAAATGAAGATCGGAACAAGTAAGAAATAAAGCTTTAGTCAACCTGTAAGCAATAGGAATCATCTATGAGCAAGGAGACTGACTCCTAATCACATTCTTTTCTAAGTCTCGTTCCCATGGTTTTGCCACTTTACCACTGACTCACGAGTCTATTAAGCTAATATATAACTAAGTAAAAATAGAAAGCCTCTATTAAAAATGTGTGAGTGTATTCTTACCTTCATTATTATCCAGGACTGCCTTTTCACCCTCCAGTTTGGTTTTACCATATAAGTTCAGGGGATTTGGTACATCCGTCTCTTTGTAAGGAGGGCTTGTTCCATCAAACACGTAGTCTGTACTAATGTAGATGAGAAATGCTCCAACTCCAGCTAGGAGGAAAATGTTTATACACGGTGTATTTTAACTCATGCCTTGTTTGAAAACCCAACAAGCCTTTAAACAAATCTCCCAAAGACCTCATCTTCCAGCCCCATTCATTCCCGCTGCTTTGCCTGTTTGCTGATCCTTCACACAGACACGCATGCTGCCCTCACAGAAAATGGATTGATTGCACGCTGATCGCGGAAACGACCGCACTTTGAGTAACTTACTCGCCTTTATGTTCCTGGATAAATAAACGCAGTATTTTAACAAGGAACCACATCCATTGGTTTGGACCATCCGTGGTCTCCTTACCTGCCTCTTTCGCTAAGTTGCCCGACGCAGCCACATTGAGCTGAGAAGCAGCATCTGGTTGACTTTCGACAACGTCTGGCCTTCTCTCAGCAGCACAGTGCACTATAACATGAGGCTGGAAATTAAAGACTGATTTTAAACAACAAACATTGCCAGGGGATTGCAGCTGCACCCTAACTCTAGTGATGAACTCCCTCAGGCAAAACAGCATTTTTCTAAGCTGTGAGATGTAATAAAAGTAGCAGTACTGTTTTTAACTGTGGCGTTCTGAGGAGCAAGCTTTCCTTCGGAAGTCAAATAGAACCACGCTGCTTCAAGATTTCATATTAGAACACCCCAAAAATGTATCATTAATTTTGCAATTATGATCTTCAGTAGCTTTGATTTTACAGCAAGAGCGAAATTGTTGGGTTTTTTTCAACTTGGTAAAATAATATGAAATCTAATACTAAGATAATATTATCTCTCTCACACACACATAACGGTACTTCAAAAAAGAAATCAGCCAGACTTTAGACAAGCCACTTAGACATGGCTTGTTTGACATATGCAGACTACTGACAAGATATTTAAAGCCATTTGAGAGAACGGCACCCTGTATTTCAGGTTTTATAAGTTCCTCTTGCAAACCAGATCGAAAAACCAGCGACCTTCGCACTGCACCGCCTGCTCGACACGCAGTTACTGCTGTTGCATTTGAGTATTCTTCAACTTTGAAAGAACCGCTTTGTACCGCTACGTCAGTAACTCCCAGTTATCTTTTTCTTTCAGCCATCAATGCAAGCGTGCCGACGCGTACGTCTGTTGCCTGCCGTCCATCGGAGGCGATGGCAGCACCGCTCAGCACTGCCCGTGTCTGCAGAGCAAGCCCACCCGCCGGCTGCCCAGGAGAGGCAGCCACGCCGTCTCTCAGAGCTCTGCCAAAGCCTTCGCCCACTGAAGCCACACGAACGCAGCATCGGAACAGCACTGTCCGCTGACTGCCAGCCGCATCAAGTACCCTCCCCGTCCACTGCCGGTTCCAGAAGCTTACCTGGAAATCGTGGATGATGTTGTGAACAGCAACGGAGTCCAGCAGGTTGACCTGCTCGAACCTGGGCTGAGCTCGCCTGTACCCGCAGCCAACCGCGTTCCAGTTGTTTTCATTGAACTCTTTAAACACAGCTCTGCCCAGCAGTCCCGTCGCGCCAGTAACCAAAACTCGCCTACTGGGAATATCAACGTCTTCCTAAGGAAAAGAGAACAGGAAAAGTTTTCTTTCTACTGTTATTACTGTTTTTTCTTTAAAAGCATGCAAGGCTACAGTCTGTGCTATGGTATGAAATAGAGTTTCCTTGCCTCACGAGTGCTGCGGAGCGCCTCACGGAACACAAACATCCGGGGGCACCGACACGGTACCACATCAAGTACTTGCACATATTTTTTAAGATAATGAAAACACAATTAAATGGGAAACTCACTTACTTCCACAACAAGAGGGGAAAACAAAACAAACCGCTAATAAAGACAAAATTATAAGTTCATTCAAAATCTCGTAACTTTGTGCAATTTGAAACGAGGGAAATAACTTCTTTTGGAAATGAACCCAAAATACTGAAGGTTTAGGATCCACATCCTGCAACAAATAATTCTGGACAGACTGTGCCTGTTGGAGGCTTAACCTCTCAATCTATAGAACATACTAAAGCTCTCGTTCAGCCACCACACGTTCCGGTACCAGAGACAGCTGCGTACGGCAGTTCCCACAGAGTTCACAGATCCTGGAATGGGGGGGGCCAGAGGAGCGCCGAGCTCTCCTGCTCCCACCACTGCCGTTCGCAGACCCGCAGCAGTTACCGCCTCGCGGCCGCGCAGCTGAACGCTCGCATGCGAACAGCGCGTGTGCCTCAGCGCAGCATCCAGACTTAATTCAGCTGCTGTTAATTGGTTTGTCTCGCAGGGAACTGAGCACGCTCCCCTGGGAGGAGGCGGCACAACCCCGGACCTGCTGTTGGGCTGGACAGAAACCACCGCGGCGCGGCAGCTTCTTTTCACTTCTGTCAGTTTCCGTACTTTTGCTTACATATGGCTGGATATTAACAATGCGCTGCTCTCCCGAGGAGCCAGAAAGCACGCTCAGAACGCGCGGCAGTTTTACAGACGGTTACTGTGGGTGAACGACAGAAGACACCCCACCATGTAACTGCCTTCGCTGCAAAGTTTCCCCAGCGCGCAGGCAGGCGTCTGCCGAGGTCAGGCTGAAGACCTCCGCACCCGCCGCGGTCAGACACAGCGGCGCAGGAGGCTCTCGGGGCAGCGCGTCTGCACCCGCTCCAACGACGCGGCCGTCACCGAGGGCTCCGCGGGACGCCCCGCGCCCACCGAGGACTCGCGCGGTGAGAAGGGGCTGGACCCAGCCGTCCCGGCCGAGCGCGCGAGCAGCAGCACCGCGGGGCTGAAGCCTGGCGCCTGCGGGGTGCGAGGGGTCGGCGGGGCGCGAGGTCACCTGGCAGCCGCCGCCACCAACGCGCGACGCCGGGCTGCGACCCGCGAAGGCGGGACGCGGCGACGCGCTGCCCGGCGGGGCGTCTCACGACACGAACGGAACCCGCCGCTGTCGCGACGAACGCGGAGACAGCGGCGTCACGGAGCGCCCGCGAACGGCTGACGCGGCCCGCAGCGTGACGTCACGACCCTAGCGTCACGGCGGGGCGCGCAAGGCGAGCGGCAGCTCTGCGCGCGACTCTGACGTCACGCACAGAGACCAAAGGCAGGCGGCGAAGCGCGAGGGTCCCCCGGCGCCGCGGGCGCGGTGACGTCGGCAGCAGGCGGTGACGTCGGCGGCAGGCCGTGACGTGCCGCGCCGCGGGGGACGGAGGGAGGCGGCCCCGCTCCCCTCCCCGGGGCCCTGCGCACCCGGAGCGGGCCGGCCCACCGCGGGCCCCCGCCGCTCACCTCCACCAGCTCGCAGCGGCCCGGCACGAAGCGGATCTTGAGCTCCTTCTCCCGGCCCACCATGGCGACGCCGCGCCCGGGCCTGGGCCTTCTCCTGCTCCGCCGGGCTCGCCTGGCTCTGCGGGAGGGCGGGCGCGCCGCGGGCACGGCGCGCCCTTACTGGGCCGCGGGGACGCAGGCGCCTGGCGCCGCCGCGCGCTGATTGGCTGAGGAGCGCCAAGGCGGCGGGGCCGGAGCAGGGGTTTAAAGGGGCGGCGGCCGCAGCGCCCTGGTGCAAAGGCCGGGCGGGGGCTGACGGTTGCGAGGCCCTGGGGTTGCGGGAGCCCGGCCGCCGTCCGGGAGTTTCCGTCAGCCCCGGGGCGGGAAGGAGAACCCGAGCAGCGGCGCGGCCCGGCCCGGCTGGCGTGCCGAGACCTGCGAGCGGCCGTCGGCCTGCGGGGAAACACTAAATGCAGCAGCATTCTAGCTCACCTTTTCAGTTTTATTGTCGTTGCGTTCCCACCGTGAAACTCTGCAACTTCACGGAAAAGAGAAACGAAACTTCTGCAGCCGACACTGCAGTCGTTGGGGATGGTGCGCTGCTGGTGACTAAATGCACAGCTCATTAAACCAGTGTCTGCGGCTCGCAGAGACTAATGAGTAATTAGGCCTTTCCCCACACCTTCCCCTCTCCACAACTGCAGTCGAAGCACAGCAGCAGGCGGTTGGTGCCCCGTTCCCAGCAGCGATTGGACCTGGCCTCAAACCACCGCGGGAATTGCCAGCCGAGGGAGTGGGGGCCGCTGAGCTGTGCACCCGTCCCTTTGTCTGCCTCTGCCTGCAGAGCGCACACAGCCACGAGAAGCAACAGCCCTGCTGAACGCTGAGACCGCAACGTGAACCCTGCTCAGGCTGGGAACGAGCGGCACCACCTTCTCACCACGTTAGGGGAGCTGCTGAACTGAGCACCAAGGATGGCTCAGCGCCCAGACCTGCAGCCGCCCCGCGCCCTGGGGCTCCGGCAGCTCGGGTACCCCAGCCCAGAACCGCACAGCCCCGGGGCAGCCCAGACCCGGCCCTCTCTTTGAGGGGACTCCACCCACGGGTTCGCCCTCTCCTGTCCCAGGCGGTGTCAGCTCTCTGCCAGCTCACGCAGTCAGTGCCCGCAGCCAGAGCCCCGGCCCGCGGAGCTCTGCGCGCCGGCCCTCGGCAGCACCCCCGCGCAGGAGGGCAGCGGGCACCGGCACCAGAGCGCGGCCTTCCACCCTTCCCTGCAGGCCCAGGATCTCCTGCTGTGCCCGGGGAAACCCAGAGGAGCCGAGAGGCCAAGGGCGCTGCAGGCTGGGTGCGCGGCCCCTTCAGCTGCAGCAGCTCCTGTGAGCCCAGAGAGGTGGCCGGCGCCGAGGCCAGACGGACAGCGGGCTTGGGGACAAGAGTTCAGGCTGGGACAGAGAACTGCAGGGCAACTACACCGCGGCCTTGGGTCTGATCCCTGCTCTGTGAAGGAAACAGACAAATTGTTTCATTTAAAACTTTTATTGCGCTCAAACATCCTCAATGAAACAGCAAATTTAACATAAAGCTGTAAATACAAGATAGATGCAAAAAAAAAAAAAATCTCTCAGGAAATGGTGAATAAGGACAACAAATGAAATCTCGTCTCTGAGCTTCAGCTGCTCTTCTGAAAACAAACTGTGCAGATTCAGCACACAAAAATAAGTGAAACCGTGAAGTTTTTTTGGATTTATGGTATTTGTCTTCACAGCCTGAGGGGAGTAAATTTTTTTCTGATCACCTGCAATGGAAAAATGGGACTAAGTTTGGGTTTTTCACCGTGGCTCCCCCCACAGCGAGTCAGGAATCGTCTGTCTGCTGGGGAAGGCAGGCACTGGACTCCAGAGAGGGGGAAGCCAGGATTTCAGCCCCGGGAACGCGCTGTGGAACGAGGCTCCCGGCGAGACCCGCACCCACCCTCGCTTGCGCCAGCTCTGCTTCTCCGGGCGCTCGCCACCTTCCCCCGCCGCCTGCATCGGCGGGGCATCCGCACCTCAACCCCTGCGGCAGCGCGGGGCCCGGGCAGGCAGCAGCTACGGGAGCAGGGCTGGAGCCCCAGGCCGAGTCCCTTCTCCTCAACACCCGCTGGAAGCTGCAGGAAAATAATCGGGGTTCAGGGCAAGTTTTGCACCTAAACAAGCAGTCTTTTGGCAAGAGATCTTAGTGCAAAGAGAACATCAGCACTGGTTACAGCCCTCACTGAGGTCCAAGAGCACTGGAGCATTCTGTCAGGTCAGACTTTGGCAGGAGAAACATTCCGTTTCCTGGGCTAGGCACCGAGTACGTCATTACGCTCCACCAGCACTCCAAAGGAATACATCAATTTCTTAATGCCATCAAACCTTCCATCACAAAGCTCTCTTCTCTAATACTGCCCCAACGCTCGTACACAGAGTTCAGTACCAGGGCACACGAATAAACAGCATATTGTCCTGTCATCTTAGAGAGAAGCCTGTCCCAGCTCCTAACGAAACTTAAATACCGTTCAAACGCAGCAGCAGTCTCCCCGCGCTCACGCAACGCGTTGCTGTGCTCTTCCTGGAGCTGCAGAACAGCGCTGCCGGGCCTTGCATGGAGTTGCTCCAACTCGGCATTCTTCCTGCAAGAAAAATTCAGCATGCAGTAAACTTTCAATACGTGAAAAGAAGCAGCAACTTGCTTGAAAGTCCTTCCCAGTCGTTGCCCCCTCCAGGGCAGAAGCATCCAACGCGACACGCACGGCGCTTACCCCTCACCGCACCACCCTATTCCTACAGCACTGGCACGGCGAGCAAGTCTCAGCACGCTGCTTCAACAGTTTGAAGTTAAGACAAAATAAAACTGGCTCCAGTCACTCAGCTGGATGAGGTCTAATCACTACCAATAATCAACACCCAGCAAGAAATCAATAGAGCTCTGCTCAGGTGTCAAACGCAAGTTAGGCTCAGAGGCTTTGCTTATGCTACTGATTTAACGTTTCTCCTTTCCAAGCTGTAGAATCAGAAAGTTTCTTTCACAAACCCTTTCAACTCCGCTTCCGTCGGCGCAAGCTCAACATCTCGCACTTTGATTTCTGGTTCCAGCTGCTTCACCGGCTTTTCAGCTCTTTTCCGTTTCGCATGTAATTTATTCAGCTCCTTCCTTGTGCCATTCAGCTCCTCAAGACGTCTCTCACTTGTTACCTCCGGCTGAAACTCTCGTAGCTTCTGGTGCGCTGCTGCAGACGCCTCCTGTGTGCCAGAGTATGGCAGAGTTTAAAGACACCGTTACTTCTCGAGATACTAAACACCAACTTGCAGCGTTCAAAGCACAAGAATAAGGTCAAGCCTAGAGGAAGAACCAAAATACCCCACCACACCAGCTAGGATTCTTCGAGCTCTCGACCACACACGGTTTCTGCTGGCCAGCACCCACTCGTACGTTCCACAGATCAGACCATGATTGACACAGCCATCTCACGTGTAACCAAAGTCAGAACCTTTAGCGCCAGGCACTGGGATGGGAGTCTATCTGCAGACTAATGGATAGTCTGTATTTACCTTCTCTTGCTGCAGCTGAGAGACTGTCTCCTCATGTTTCTGCAGCAGTTTTTTGCGTTCTCGTTCTTCTAACCTGATTCTTTTTTTCAGGTCTTCTATGTGAGCATTCATACTCAGGAATTTTCCTCTGCTCTCAGATAACTCCTTCTCTGCATAGAGGAATCGTCAATATAACACAAACTCCCTTCTCTGTCCTCCAGCCGGGCCAGGGAGGGGATTCTGCCCCTCTGCCCCGCTCTGCTGAGAGCCCCCCGGGAGTCCTGCGTCCAGCTCCGGAGCCCTCAGCACAGGACAGAGCTGGAGCTGTGGGAGCAGGGCCAGAGGAGGCCCCAGCAACGATCCGAGGGCTGGAACCCCCCTGCTGAGAGGAAAGGCTGGGAGAGCTGGGGCTGCTCAGGCTGGGGAAGGGAAGGGTCTGGGGAGACCTCAGAGCAGCCTGGCAGTGCTTAGAGGGCGCCCGTAGGAAAGATGGGGACAGGCTTTTTAGCCGGGCCTGCTGCGACAGGACAGGGGGCAATGGCTTTCAACTCAAAGAGGGCAGATTTAGACTGGATAGAAGGAAGAATTTTTTACAGTGAGGGTGGTGAGGCCCTGGCCCAGGTTGCCCAGAGAGGTGGTCGATGCCCCATCCCTGGGAACATTCAGGGCCAGGCTGGACGGGGCTCCGAGCACCCTGACCCAGTTGGAGATGTCCCTGCTCACTGCAGGGCACTGGACTAGATGACCTGGGAAGGTCCCTTCCAACCCAAACTATTCTATGGTCTGTTCTTCATAGTACTTCCATTCCAGCTTTACAGTTAGTTAGGCAAAGGGGAGAGAAAGAAAAAAAAACAAACCACAAAACACCACAACCAAACCAACCCACATCTTTAACCCAGCTGGAAACTCCTCCAAACTGGCTGAAAGTCACCACTTCCAAAATAATGTGAACAGCGGGAATCTTTGGGCCAAGCAATTCGCCTGCCTTCATCAGAAAGCAGGACGGTTGGGGAAAAACAACTCAATGACTTCCCCAAAGCTTCTTGCACGGAATGCCAGCAGGCAGAAGCCAAGCAGTGAACAGAGAACTGGGTACCAGCCTCAGGCTGCACAGTGGCTGGGTCTGGTGGAGAGGGGCCAAGAGGTGAAGAAGGAGCCCTCGACACATTCCCGATACCCCACAAACTTGCGCGCAAGCTGCTAACGGTGGGTGGGGACAATGTCGTGCTGCTTCTCCAGGAAGAGGAGGAACAAGTCGTTTGTTCGCAGCTTTCAGGCTGCAGCCATTCCCACTACGGCAACAGTTTCCATGTCTGTACTCTCTACCTTAGTAACCTTCCACCGAAACAGAAATTCAGACTTAACAGATGTCAGATTCCGGGGAGCTTCCACACTGGTGAAACACGCCTAGCCGTTTTCAGCTGGAGCTCAGAGACAGGACTTAACTTGGAACACACCCGCTGAAAACGGCATTTGACACCCAACCTGTCTGAGGTGCTTGCAGACATATTAGCTGTCCCACATATGAACAGCACACAAGGACTAACAGTTACCTTTCTCTTCTTCAAGCAGCTGACACCTTTCTTTAAGTCCTTTGATCACTTCAAAAGATTCTTCCTCTCTTTTTCTGAGGGTATCCCTCAGGACCTCGATGTCTTGGTCTTTCTTTAGCAGCGCCTCTTCCATCCGGGCAGCATCCAGTTTGTACTTCTCGACTGTGTCTGCAACAGTGCTGTAGGAGAAAATTCAGGTGTCTGTTACGACGAATTTGGTTTGTGAGCTTATTAGAGAGACATTTAGAAAGATAATTAAAAGAATATCTTACAACTCCTTTCCACTGTGTGGAAAAACATCCGATTGCTTTCCCCCTCCCCCAACCCGCTCTATTTTAATACTGTTAAACAGAATTGTTGCCAAGGTTCGACTTCAGCAGCCATCAGCCAGGCTTAGTTTTACTGCCTTTTAACTCAGCCGGTCCAAATAAAGAACGTTGTGCTCTTACCTGAGCTCTCTGATACATTGCAGGAGGTTTTCAATGTCAGACAGATGTCTAGCTTTCTCTCTCTCAGCAGCAGACCTAAAGCCAAGAATTTGTCATGACGGATGTATTTGAAAGTTCAGAGCTACCTGTCAGCTATTTGTTTGCAGGTAAGCAAGTGAAAATCAATCCTTGAGTCACGCCTCAGACGTAAGGCATACTTTTCACAATCCAGCTGGCTGGCCAACCGGTACTGGCTCCAACCAACACGGTTTGTCTGTTGGAAAAGGGCAGCTAGACCAGAGGAACAATGTTTTGTGTGTCCGTTTTACAGGAACACGGCAGTGCCTAAAACTTCATTCCACCAGATTTATTCCAGGTCACAGACACTAATAATTTCTGTTTCTTCTCAGCAGGGAGGAGGCCTGTGTTTTCCCTCAACTATGTGCTTACTCTAAGGTGCAAGCACATAAGCCCAGCTAGACGACATCACGTCACCTAAGCCCATTCCCTTCCTCTCTACTTACAGTTTTTCTTCCAGCTGTGCTGCTTTTCCTTTCGAATGCTCTAGATTCCTTTGCACTTCCTGCAGCTTCGCTTCCATGTCTTCCTGCTTTGCAAGCGCAGTCTGAAAAAAGCCCCAAAAACCAAATGTTACCACCAAAATGAGATTTGCTAAAAGACAAAATCAATCGTCTAACAGCGGGAAGCAGAAATGAATTCATAACTGCAATTTAATGGTGGCACTTGCTACTCTGCTGACCCTGATTCAAAGTATCCCCCTGTACAGACACCCGGTATTTGTTCAAACAGCAACAGCCACCACCACCTGAGAAACGCAAACGCGTGGAAGAGCTTTAAACGGTACTTTGACCACTGTTTGATGAAGGAATTAATGACCTGACCAACAGAGTGATATTGCAGCAGAGGTACTTCTAGGCTTCTGCACTTGAACTCAGATTTACTCTGCGCCTCAAGAGCAAAATCAAGAACCTTCGCTGTCTGCTCTTCCCTTCTGTTTTCACTCTACAGAAAGCAGAGGAAACTACCGAGCTGAGGACAGAAACAAACCACGAGCTGCAGCTCTGCTGTAAGCCCTCCCTCGTCTGTTCAACAGCTCAGAACTGCTACCCTGTGCAGCGCAAACGCTCCTACCTTTTCCTTAGCACATCTCTTGTTTCTGAGCTTCATTAGCTCCATGCATAGGCTGCTCATTTTCTTCTGCGTGCCATCTGCAGACAGCTGATCAGAGATGAACAGAAAGTCACTAAGCGTAACTCCTTCACACGCATTACTCTTCACACGCCCTTCCAAAAGCGTCTCCCCCCCAGCCACAGCACTCATCTCTACCCGTCCCCGAGAAGGACGTCAGCAGGGCCCGCTCTGTCTCTAGGCAGAGGCGCACAAGACCCCAGAGCAGACAGGCTCCAGCCCTGCGCCAAGGAGGGGGCACGGGGAATGTGAAAGCACGTGCTGATCGGCACCTCAAGCTTCCTCGTGCCCAGGGAGCTTCACAACAAAGCCTACGCAAAGACGCACGCATCTGGGAGAATACCTTTGACTTCAGCAGGCTGTTGGTCCTCGTCAGTTCCAGGAGCTGCTTCTTGAGGCCCGCAACGTTTGCCAGAAGCGACGTTTTCTCCTGAACCGCAGCACTCAGCTTTGCTTCCATCTTAGCAAAGTCCTCATCCAGAGCCTGAAGCTTTTTATCCTGCTCTCCACGCTCTCGCACTAACGCACGAATCTAAAACAAAAGATATTTGCTCTCTTTCCTAGTATTACCCTTCAGCACTAGTTTATGCCTGTGGTGTTCTTGGAGAGGCTGAGTATCCCAACTGTATTAGCTTTATTTCAGAACATGCATCTTCAGCTCTGTCATTTGCAGCAAAGGAGATGGCCCAATCGCCACAATTCTCTGTCGTTACACACCACAGGTTTGCAGTGCCAGCATTTCAGCTGCCTGATTTTACGCTGCTGAGCCAGTACAACCCGTTAAAGTTACAACAGTCTTAGCTTCAGCTTCCAACAGAAGCCAGCTCTCCTCTTTGCTGCGGAACAGAAAGACAGCGTGGGACTTGTGAGACGCACGCAGCCTGGATTTGTACACAGAAGTGTACTGATAAGGAAAAGCTAGCTGCCCGTTCAAGTTTAACATTATGTCAATCACGAAGCAAAAATCTCAGCAAACAGTTGGTAAATAAACCAGAACCTTTTTGGGGTAGAGAACATAGGACTTGGTTCTTCCCCTTCCCCCCTCCCTCTTTTTTTGGTTGTTTAAAAAAAACCTCCACTGACTGCACAGCTGTTCACAATCAGTAGGAATCAATGTAATTCTATGGACAAACCCAATGTTTTCTGCACACCATAACATTTGATAATCTCTGCCCTGCACAGAGCTGCTTGCAAACTACTCGCATGCTGTGTCACGCAAGAGAGGCCAACCTTCCCAATTTGTACGTCTGATGACACTAAGTGGGAAACATACGACAGGACTGCGCCCGCATGATGCATTCATACCTCCTTCTCCAGTCTCTTCTGTTTGTTTTTCTCTTTCATAAGGACAGGATCTTTCTGGGGCTTCAGAGTCCCATTAGCTGGCTGCTGAAAACAGATGTATTAGAAATATGTAAACTGATCTCTAGCTGCACAGCAGTTTAACACCACCGTTACATACGGCGGCGGATGCTTTCATACAGGCAGTATTACTGAAGATACACACACCCCCCAAACAAAAAGCAAACGTCTCTCTCAAACAGGGCAGACAAGCAGCAGGTTAGGATGGGTTTTACCCCTGTGCTTTCTCATAAGCATTGCTCTGAAAGGACAGCTCATGGCCATTGCCATGAGATCAGGGAAGCTCGAGACATCAGCACTCCATAAAGAACATTTTAACCTCTGAAACACAGCTTTGTTTGTAGAATTGCGTCCCACATCACCAGTACCAGTAAACTAAAGTAGGAAGCTGGGGTGATCATTTTTCAACCTAACCTACACACCTTCAAATCCACAGCCTCGCACGTTGCGCCGAGAACCTGTACACACACACTATCATCCTCTCTTTGTTTCTTTTACCATCAGGTTTCTGCCTTGCCCTGTCCACCACATGAAACCAGAAGCAGGATCTTCCGAAGCAGCAGCAGCTGCACCGGAATCACACAGGGAGCAAGAGGCAAAAAAGCCCAACAGCGTAACAGCAAAGACAACAAGCCACTCTGGAGCCCCAAGCAATCCTCACGTGATACCCAGAGACGCTGCAGTTTCCTTTCTCCTTCCTGCCTACTCAGGAACACAGGTACAACAGTGTGTTTCACAGCGTACTCGGGCAGGTTAATAGCAGTTGTCCAAAGGGGAGACAGGATTGGACTCGTCACAGTCAGGCTCAGCTGCAATTTCACAGCGCTACAGACACGACGGCAGAGTCTTACTGTTGATCCGAGAGGCACGAGTCTCCTGCCAGTCACCAGGGCAGGTGCGCTCTTCTCGCTGCTGGGATTTGTCTCGCCTGCAGATGGATGCAGAAAAGAACGGTGAAGGAAGAGGGTGGGCATGCAGACAGCGTGGGCAATGGAGCCCAACGAGACGAGGTCAATTGACTTCTTGTACAAAAGGGAGAAGGCCACCCGACTGCTAGCCTGTCCACTTGCCAAGCCAGTGCCAGCTGTTTTCTTGCTGCAGCCAGGCAGTTCCATGTCAGTCATCTGGGCACTTGACAGAGTTTAGGGAGAGGCTACCAGATGACACCCAGTTTGAGAATTCAGCTTCTGCCAGGTGTGTCGTGTCATGTGTCCGTCCCCTCCCCCCCAACCCTGCTGTCTGCTAATGAAGTAGTTAAATCATTTATTGGGTCTCTAGAGGTCCCCCTAATTAGCAGAAGTCACATAGAAGGCTACTTTTGGAAGATTCACTTAGACATGTTTTTACAGCTGCATCCCCTTGAGCTGCAAGCTGGGCAGTGAGCCCCTGCGACAGGAACCCAGTTCTGACCAAGGGCAGAGCAGGAACAGCACGTGAGCACCAACCATTGCAGCATTCAAGGATGTGACAGCACTGCTTTCTGTGCAGCTTCTAGGACTACTTACTCTTCTGCTTCCTAACCCGCCGACAGGTTTCAGAGGGCAGAGAACTTTTCAGTGCGTCTGAAGACTTGACGTCACAGGATCCTCGCAGCGGGGTACACACTAGAAGTGAGATTTTCAGAACAGCAGAGAACTATTAAGTCAAATGACAGGGTTTTCAACTTCACTGACTTGAAAACAGTAATACCTCTAAGTTAAATCCGCTTAAAAACAGAGAAGAAAAAACAGCCAACAACCGGAGCCTCAGTTCTCCTCCTCCTCCCCGCAGACAGGAAGAAAACATAAAGCACACGTGGTGGGGGAAAGGCTTGGTTTGTGACACTGCGAACAGAACTAGAAACCACGATTTACAGCCACCACACGGCAAGGCATCTTTTTAGGGACAGCGGTGCATTAACTTCCATAAAGAAACAAACCAAAGGCTGAGAGCATCTTCTTAGCTCGATGCAGCCTCCTCCAACCGAGAGCAGCTCCATTTCAGGGGAGCTCAGGGGAGGGTGGCAGAGAGGCCTTCCCTCAGCTGCAGCCACAAGCTCCCGGGCAGAAACTCGGCCAGCAGCAAACGCTCCCGCCGCGGGGCTGCCGCTGCGCCCGGCTCCGGGCGCTGCCCTCGCAGCTCTGTCTCCAGACAGCAGCAGGCGGGCAGGGCCTCGTCTGCCGCTGCTGCGTTTCCCGCGCCCACATCTACGCGCAGAGCTCAGCGCTGCCGCACCGCGCAGGCGTCTGCCCGCGCCTGCCCAGGACTCGACCTCATTCCGGGGTGTTTTTCCTCACAAGGGCTCACGCGAGAGCCCCCGGCACACAGCTCCCCTCAGGGGGGCACACGGGCGGGAGCAGCGGGACGCGCTGAGGTAACGGCCGGGCAGCTCCCCTCCCAGAGGCGACACGGGCAGAAGGAGAGGAAAGCGCCGAGGTCCTGGCCGGCCGGTCCCCCTTCCCCCTGCAGCCACCGCCAGGGGCCGGGGCTCCCTCCCCGCCGCGCCCGTACCCGAGCTCTGGTCCAAGCGCCGGAGCGGAGCCCTGCAGAACGCCATGGCGGCCGAGGGAGCACAGCGCAGCACTGCCCGCCACCGGCAACGGCCCCAACCGCCCCCACCCGCCGCGTTCCCCGGGCAGCCAATCACCTCGTCCCGCTCCAGGCGCGCTCAGCCAATCAGCGCGCCCTGCGCGGAGCAGGCGCGGTGTGCCTGTGGGTGGGCGGGCAACCAGGCGCGGCGGGCCGTTACGCATGCGCAGGTCGGAACGTGCTGGGCGGGGCGGGCCCTGCGGGGCGTGGCGAGCCGGGCTTCGCGCATGCGCGGGGAGGGACGTGCGGGTAGGGAGGGCCCTGCGGGCCGGGGCGGGCCCTGCGGGGCGGAACGCGGGGCGTTCCCAAGGCGGGGCTGTCGGCAATGGCGTCCGCTTCGGGGAAGCGTAGCCCTGGCGCTGGGCTGAGACACTGAGGCCGCGACAGCTTCGAAAAACGCAAAGCCCCAAGACTGGCACCGCGAGAGAGAATTTTACGGCCGCCCGCGGGCGCTGGCACTCGCGGGGGCCGCGTCCCCCTGCTCTCTGCCGGCAGCACAGGAGGAGGTGACGCGGGAGTCACACTGCGGGGTGCGGCGCCAGCCGGGACCGAGGACGGCTCAGCGCCCAGACCTGCAGCCGCCCCGCGCCCTGGGGCTCCGGCAGCTCGGGTAGCGCAGCCCAGAACCGCACAGCCCCGGGGCAGCCCAGACCCGGCCCTCTCTTTGCGGGGACTCCACCCGGGGGTTCGCCCTCTCCTGGCCCAGGCGGTGTCAGCTCTCTGCCAGCTCACGCAGTCAGTGCCCGCAGCCAGAGCCCCGGCCCGCGGAGCTCTGCGCGCCGGCCCTCGGCAGCACCCCCGCGCAGGAGGGCAGCGGGCACCGGCACCAGAGCGCGGCCTTCCACCCTTCCCTGCAGGCCCAGGATCTCCTGCTGTGCCCGGGGAAACCCAGAGGAGCCGAGAGGCCAAGGGCGCTGCAGGCTGGGTGCGCGGCCCCTTCAGCTGCAGCAGCTCCTGTGAGCCCAGAGAGGTGGCCGGCGCCGAGGCCAGACGGACAGCGGGCTTGGGGACAAGAGTTGAGGCTGGGACAGAGAACTGCAGGGCAACTACACCGCGGCCTTGGGTCTGATCCCTGCTCTGTGAAGGAAACAGACAAATTGTTTCATTTAAAACTTTTATTGCGCTCAAACATCCTCAATGAAACAGCAAATTTAACATAAAGCTGTAAATACAAGATAGATGCAAAAAAAAAAAAAATCTCTCAGGAAACGGTGAATAAGGATGACAAATGAAATCTCGTCTCTGAGCTTCAGCTGCTCTTCTGAAAACAAACTGTGCAGATTCAGCACACAAAAATAAGTGAAACCGTGAAGTTTTTTTGGATTTATGGTATTTGTCTTCACAGCCTGAGGGGAGTAAATTTTTTTCTGATCACCTGCAATGGAAAAATGGGACTAAGTTTGGGTTTTTCACCGTGGCTCCCCCCACAGCGAGTCAGGAATCGTCTGTCTGCTGGGGAAGGCAGGCACTGGACTCCAGAGAGGGGGAAGCCAGGATTTCAGCCCCGGGGACGCACTGTGGAACGAGGCTCCCGGCGAGACCCGCACCCACCCTCGCTTGCGCCAGCTCTGCTTCTCCGGGCGCTCGCCACCTTCCCCCGCCGCCTGCATCGGCGGGGCATCCGCACCTCAACCCCTGCGGCAGCGCGGGGCCCGGGCAGGCAGCAGCTACGGGAGCAGGGCTGGAGCCCCAGGCCGAGTCCCTTCTCCTCAACACCCGCTGGAAGCTGCAGGAAAATAATCGGGGTTCAGGGCAAGTTTTGCACCTAAACAAGCAGTCTTTTGGCAAGAGATCTTAGTGCAAAGAGAACATCAGCACTGGTTACAGCCCTCACTGAGGTCCAAGAGCACTGGAGCATTCTGACAGGTCAGACTTTGGCAGGAGAAACATTCCGTTTCCTGGGCTAGGCACCGAGTACGTCATTACGCTCGACCAGCACTCCAAAGGAATACATCAATTTCTTAATGCCATCAAACCTGCCATCACAAAGCTCTCTTCTCTAATACTGCCCCAACGCTCGTACACAGAGTTCAGTACCAGGGCACACGAATAAACAGCACATTGTCCTGTCATCTTAGAGAGAAGCCTGTCCCAGCTCCTAACGAAACTTAAATACCGTTCAAACGCAGCAGCAGTCTCCCCGCGCTCACGCAACGCGTTGCTGTGCTCTTCCTGGAGCTGCAGAACAGCGCTGCCGGGCCTTGCATGGAGTTGCTCCAACCCGGCATTCTTCCTGCAAGAAAAATTCAGCATGCAGTAAACTTTCAATACGTGAAAAGAAGCAGCAACTTGCTTGAAAGTCCTTCCCAGTCGTTGCCCCCTCCAGGGCAGAAGCATCCAACGCGACACGCACGGCGCTTACCCCTCACCGCACCACCCTATTCCTACAGCACTGGCACGGCGAGCAAGTCTCAGCACGCTGCTTCAACAGTTTGAAGTTAAGACAAAATAAAACTGGCTCCAGTCACTCAGCTGGATGAGGTCTAATCACTGCCAATAATCAACACCCAGCAAGAAATCAATGGAGCTCTGCTCAGGTCTCAAACCCAAGTTAGGCTCAGAGGCTTTGCTTATGCTACTGATTTAACGTTTCTCCTTTCCAAGCTGTAGAATCAGAAAGTTTCTTTCACAAACCCTTTCAACTCCGCTTCCGTCGGCGCAAGCTCAACATCTCGCACTTTGATTTCTGGTTCCAGCTGCTTCACCAGCTTTTCAGCTCTTTTCCGTTTCGCATGTAATTTATTCAGCTCCTTCCTTGTGCCATTCAGCTCCTCAAGACGTCTCTCACTTGTTACCTCCAGCTGAAACTCTCGTAGCTTCTGGTGCGCTGCTGCAGACGCCTCCTGCGTGCCAGAGTATGGCAGAGTTTAAAGACACCGTTACTTCTCGAGATACTAAACACCAACTTGCAGCATTCAAAGCACAAGAATAAGGTCAAGCCTAGAGGAAGAACCAAAATACCCCCCCCACCAGCTAGGATTCTTCGAGCTCTCGACCACACACGGTTTCTGCTGGCCAGCACCCACTCGTACGTTCCACAGATCAGACCATGATTGACACAGCCATCTCACGTGTAACCAAAGTCAGAACCTTTAGCGCCAGGCACTGGGATGGGAGTCTATCTGCAGACTAATGGATAGTCTGTATTTACCTTCTCTTGCTGCAGCTGAGAGACTGTCTCCTCATGTTTCTGCAGCAGTTTTTTGCGTTCTCGTTCTTCTAACCTGATTCTTTTTTTCAGGTCTTCTATGTGAGCATTCATACTCAGGAATTTTCCTCTGCTCTCAGATAACTCCTTCTCTGCATAGAGGAATCGTCAATATAACACAAACTCCCTTCTCTGTCCTCCAGCCGGGCCAGGGAGGGGATTCTGCCCCTCTGCCCCGCTCTGCTGAGAGCCCCCCGGGAGTCCTGCGTCCAGCTCCGGAGCCCTCAGCACAGGACAGAGCTGGAGCTGTGGGAGCGGGGCCAGAGGAGGCCCCAGCAACGATCCGAGGGCTGGAACCCCTCTGCTGGGAGGAGAGGCTGGGAGAGCTGGGGCTGCTCAGGCTGGGGAAGGGAAGGGTCTGGGGAGACCTCAGAGCAGCCTGGCAGTGCTTAGAGGGTGCCCGTAGGAAAGATGGGGACAGGCTTTTTAGCCGGGCCTGCTGCGACAGGACAGGGGGCAATGGCTTTCAACTCAAAGAGGGCAGATTTAGACTGGATAGAAGGAAGAATTTTTTACAGTGAGGGTGGTGAGGCCCTGGCCCAGGTTGCCCAGAGAGGTGGTCGATGCCCCATCCCTGGGAACATTCAGGGCCAGGCTGGACGGGGCTCCGAGCACCCTGACCCAGTTGGAGATGTCCCTGCTCACTGCAGGGCATTGGACTAGATGACCTGGGAAGGTCCCTTCCAACCCAAACTATTCTATGGTCTGTTCTTCATAGTACTTCCATTCCAGCTTTACAGTTAGTTAGGCAAAGGGGAGAGAAAGAAAAAAAAACAAACCACAAAACACCACAACCAAACCAACCCACATCTTTAACCCAGCTGGAAACTCCTCCAAACTGGCTGAAAGTCACCACTTCCAAAATAACGTGAACAGCGGGAATCTTTGGACCAAGCAATTCACCTGCCTTCATCAGAAAGCAGGACGGTTGGGGAAAAACAACTCAGTGACTTCCCCAAAGCTTCTTGCACGGAATGCCAGCAGGCAGAAGCCAAGCAGTGAACAGAGAACTGGGTACCAGCCTCAGGCTGCACAGTGGCTGGGTCTGGTGGAGAGGGGCCAAGAGGTGAAGAAGGAGCCCTCAACACATTCCCGATACCCCACAAACTTGCGCGCAAGCTGCTAACGGTGGGTGGGGACAATGTCGTGCTGCTTCTCCAGGAAGAGGAGGAACAAGTCGTTTGTTCGCAGCTTTCAGGCTGCAGCCATTCCCACTACGTCAACAGTTTCCATGTCTGTACTCTCTACCTTAGTAACCTTCCACCGAAACAGAAATTCAGACTTAACAGATGTCAGATTCCGGGGAGCTTCCACACTGGTGAAACACGCCTAGCCGTTTTCAGCTGGAGCTCAGAGACAGGACTTAACTTGGAACACACCCGCTGAAAACGGCATTTGACACCCAACCTGTCTGAGGTGCTTGCAGACATATTAGCTGTCCCACATATGAACAGCACACAAGGACTAACAGTTACCTTTCTCTTCTTCAAGCAGCTGACACCTTTCTTTAAGTCCTTTGATCACTTCAAAAGATTCTTCCTCTCTTTTTCTGAGGGTATCCCTCAGGACCTCGAGGTCTTGGTCTTTCTTTAGCAGCGCCTCTTCCATCCGGGCAGCATCCAGTTTGTACTTCTCGACTGTGTCTGCAACAGTGCTGCAGGAGAAAATTCAGGTGTTTGTTACCACGAATTTGGTGTGTGAGCTTACGCTTCAGCACAAGGGAAAAATGCTTAGGACTGTTGGTTTCCAACAGGAAAACGGCCTTCTCCTGCCTCCCCAGACACAAGTTTTTGCACATTGAGACAGGTTAGCTAAAATGCAAAGCAATTCATTTCAACACAGACCTTTTGTTTTAAAAGAAACTCAACGTCACACGAATAAAATGGAAAGGTTTGACTAGAACACAATTAGCCACCAGAAATGATTGACAAAGGACTGCTACATCCACTTTCTTTACAAAGCTGAGTCTGGACAGAAAAACATACACATTAATAAGCCGGATTTTACAAGAATAAGCAGAATCCTAAGATACACAGCCAGTTTGTGAGGAATCTCTTCCTGAGTAAATTCACAGTGGTGGCGGGGGACGAAGAGTGAAATAGTTCAATTCATACCCTTTTGTGTTTTCACCCTGTTCTGGGCTAGGGACACTTTCCTGGGAAGACAACTGGTTACAAAGCTCTGGATGAGTAATGTTTGGAACCTGCCTGATGCTCAGGTACCCGTAAGTCATCACAACTCTCACATCAGAGCATCGCAAAGTTCACCGGAAGCCCAGACTGAGGGGGGGGCAGGGGGCATTTGCCCTACTGTACATTGTTTTTCTGCCAGTGCCTTAGAGGAAAAGGAGTTCCCTTCATTTACGTACAACTCACTCAGGCTAGAAACGCGATTTCAGGACCCCGATACAAGACTCTTCCATAGTGCTGCTTGGCCCAGGAAAGCAGAGACATTTAGAAAGATAATTAAAAGAATATCTTACAACTCCTTTCCACTGTGTGGAAAAACATCCGATTGCTTTCCCCCTCCCCCAACCCGCTCTATTTTAATACTGTTAAACAGAATTGTTGCCAAGGTTCGACTTCAGCAGCCATCAGCCAGGCTTAGTTTTACTGCCTTTTAACTCAGCCGGTCCAAATAAAGAACGTTGTGCTCTTACCTGAGCTCTCTGATACATTGCAGGAGGTTTTCAATGTCAGACAGATGTCTAGCTTTCTCTCTCTCAGCAGCAGACCTAAAGCCAAGAATTTGTCATGACGGATGTATTTGAAAGTTCAGAGCTACCTGTCAGCTATTTGTTTGCAGGTAAGCAAGTGAAAATCAATCCTTGAGTCACGCCTCAGACGTAAGGCATACTTTTCACAATCCAGCTGGCTGGCCAACCGGTACTGGCTCCAACCAACACGGTTTGTCTGTTGGAAAAGGGCAGCTAGACCAGAGGAACAATGTTTTGTGTGTCCGTTTTACAGGAACACGGCAGTGCCTAAAACTTCATTCCACCAGATTTATTCCAGGTCACAGACACTAATAATTTCTGTTTCTTCTCAGCAGGGAGGAGGCCTGTGTTTTCCCTCAACTATGTGCTTACTCTAAGGTGCAAGCACATAAGCCCAGCTAGACGACATCACGTCACCTAAGCCCATTCCCTTCCTCTCTACTTACAGTTTTTCTTCCAGCTGTGCTGCTTTTCCTTTCGAATGCTCTAGATTCCTTTGCACTTCCTGCAGCTTCGCTTCCATGTCTTCCTGCTTTGCAAGCGCAGTCTGAAAAAAGCCCCAAAAACCAAATGTTACCACCAAAATGAGATTTGCTAAAAAACAAAATCAATCGTCTAACAGCGGGAAGCAGAAATGAATTCATAACTGCAATTTAATGGTGGCACTTGCTACTCTGCTGACCCTGATTCAAAGCATCCCCCTGTACAGACACCCGGTATTTGTTCAAACAGCAACAGCCACCACCACCTGAGAAACGCAAACGCGTGGAAGAGCTTTAAACGGTACTTTGACCACTGTTTGATGAAGGAATTAATGACCTGACCAACAGAGTGATATTGCAGCAGAGGTACTTCTAGGCTTCTGCACTTGAACTCAGATTTACTCTGCGCCTCAAGAGCAAAATCAAGAACCTTCGCTGTCTGCTCTTCCCTTCTGTTTTCACTCTACAGAAAGCAGAGGAAACTACCGAGCTGAGGACAGAAACAAACCACGAGCTGCAGCTCTGCTGTAAGCCCTCCCTCGTCTGTTCAACAGCTCAGAACTGCTACCCTGTGCAGCGCAAACGCTCCTACCTTTTCCTTAGCACATCTCTTGTTTCTGAGCTTCATTAGCTCCATGCATAGGCTGCTCATTTTCTTCTGCGTGCCATCTGCAGACAGCTGATCAGAGATGAACAGAAAGTCACTAAGCGTAACTCCTTCACACGCATTACTCTTCACACGCCCTTCCAAAAGCGTCTCCCCCCCAGCCACAGCACTCATCTCTACCCGTCCCCGAGAAGGACGTCAGCAGGGCCCGCTCTGTCTCTAGGCAGAGGCGCACAAGACCCCAGAGCAGACAGGCTCCAGCCCTGCGCCAAGGAGGGGGCACGGGGAATGTGAAAGCACGTGCTGATCGGCACCTCAAGCTTCCTCGTGCCCAGGGAGCTTCACAACAAAGCCTACGCAAAGACGCACGCATCTGGGAGAATACCTTTGACTTCAGCAGGCTGTTGGTCCTCGTCAGTTCCAGGAGCTGCTTCTTGAGGCCCGCAACGTTTGCCAGAAGCGACGTTTTCTCCTGAACCGCAGCACTCAGCTTTGCTTCCATCTTAGCAAAGTCCTCATCCAGAGCCTGAAGCTTTTTATCCTGCTCTCCACGCTCTCGCACTAACGCACGAATCTAAAACAAAAGATATTTGCTCTCTTTCCTAGTATTACCCTTCAGCACTAGTTTATGCCTGTGGTGTTCTTGGAGAGGCTGAGTATCCCAACTGTATTAGCTTTATTTCAGAACATGCATCTTCACCTCTGTCATTTGCAGCAAAGGAGATGGCCCAATCGCCACAATTCTCTGTCGTTACACACCACAGGTTTGCAGTGCCAGCATTTCAGCTGCCTGATTTTACGCTGCTGAGCCAGTACAACCCGTTAAAGTTACAACAGTCTTAGCTTCAGCTTCCAACAGAAGCCAGCTCTCCTCTTTGCTGCGGAACAGAAAGACAGCGTGGGACTTGTGAGACGCACGCAGCCTGGATTTGTACACAGAAGTGTACTGATAAGGAAAAGCTAGCTGCCCGTTCAAGTTTAACATTATGTCAATCACGAAGCAAAAATCTCAGCAAACAGTTGGTAAATAAACCAGAACCTTTTTGGGGTAGAGAACATAGGACTTGGTTCTTCCCCTTCCCCCCTCCCTCTTTTTTTGGTTGTTTAAAAAAAACCTCCACTGACTGCACAGCTGTTCACAATCAGTAGGAATCAATGTAATTCTATGGACAAACCCAATGTTTTCTGCACACCATAACATTTGATAATCTCTGCCCTGCACAGAGCTGCTTGCAAACTACTCGCATGCTGTGTCACGCAAAAGAGGCCAACCTTCCCAATTTGTACGTCTGATGACACTAAGTGGGAAACATACGACAGGACTGCGCCCACATGATGCATTCATACCTCCTTCTCCAGTCTCTTCTGTTTGTTTTTCTCTTTCATAAGGACAGGATCTTTCTGGGGCTTCAGAGTCCCATTAGCTGGCTGTTGAAAACAGATGCATTAGAAATATGTAAACTGATCTCTAGCTGCACAGCAGTTTAACACCACCGTTACATACGGCGGCGGATGCTTTCATACAGGCAGTATTACTGAAGACACACACACCCCCCAAACAAAAAGCAAACGTCTCTCTCAAACAGGGCAGACAAGCAGCAGGTTAGGATGGGTTTTACCCCTGTGCTTTCTCATAAGCATTGCTCTGAAAGGACAGCTCATGGCCATTGCCATGAGATCAGGGAAGCTCGAGACATCAGCACTCCATAAAGAACATTTTAACCTCTGAAACACAGCTTTGTTTGTAGAATTGCGTCCCACATCACCAGTACCAGTAAACTAAAGTAGGAAGCTGGGGTGATCATTTTTCAACCTAACCTACACACCTTCAAATCCACAGCCTCGCACGTTGCGCCGAGAACCTGTACACACACACTATCATCCTCTCTTTGTTTCTTTTACCATCAGGTTTCTGCCTTGCCCTGTCCACCACATGAAACCAGAAGCAGGACCTTCTGAAGCAGCAGCAGCAGCTGCACCGGAATCACACAGGGAGCAAGAGGCAAAAAAGCCCAACAGCGTAACAGCAAAGACAACAAGCCACTCTGGAGCCCCAAGCAATCCTCACGTGATACCCAGAGACGCTGCAGTTTCCTTTCTCCTTCCTGCCTACTCAGGAATACAGGTACAACAGTGTGTTTCACAGCGTACTCGGGCAGGTTAATAGCAGTTGTCCAAAGGGGAGACAGGATTGGACTCGTCACAGTCAGGCTCAGCTGCAATTTCACAGCGCTACAGACACGACGGCAGAGTCTTACTGTTGATCCGAGAGGCACGAGTCTCCTGCCAGTCGCCAGGGCAGGTGCGCTCTTCTCGCTGCTGGGATTTGTCTCGCCTGCAGATGGATGCAGAAAAGAACGGTGAAGGAAGAGGGTGGGCATGCAGACAGCGTGGGCAATTGAGCCCAACGAGACGAGGTCAATTGACTTCTTGTACAAAAGGGAGAAGGCCACCCGACTGCTAGCCTGTCCACTTGCCAAGCCAGTGCCAGCTGTTTTCTTGCTGCAGCCAGGCAGTTCCATGTCAGTCATCTGGGCACTTGACAGAGTTTAGGGAGAGGCTACCAGATGACACCCAGTTTGAGAATTCAGCTTCTGCCAGGTGTGTCGTGTCATGTGTCCGTCCCCTCCCCCCCAACCCTGCTGTCTGCTAATGAAGTAGTTAAATCATTTATTGGGTCTCTAGAGGTCCCCCTAATTAGCAGAAGTCACATAGAAGGCTACTTTTGGAAGATTCACTTAGACATGTTTTTACAGCTGCATCCCCTTGAGCTGCAAGCTGGGCAGTGAGCCCCTGCGACAGGAAACCAGTTCTGACCAAGGGCAGAGCAGGAACAGCACGTGAGCACCAACCATTGCAGCATTCAAGGATGTGACAGCACTGCTTTCTGTGCAGCTTCTAGGACTACTTACTCTTCTGCTTCCTAACCCGCCAACAGGTTTCAGAGGGCAGAGAACTTTTCAGTGCGTCTGAAGACTTGACGTCACAGGATCCTCGCAGCGGGGTACACACTAGAAGTGAGATTTTCAGAACAGCAGAGAACTATTAAGTCAAACGACAGGGTTTTCAACTTCACTGACTTGAAAACAGTAATACCTCTAAGTTAAATCCGCTTAAAAACAGAGAAGAAAAAACAGCCAACAACCGGAGCCTCAGTTCTCCTCCTCCTCCCCGCAGACAGGAAGAAAACATAAAGCACACGTGGTGGGGGAAAGGCTTGGTTTGTGACACTGCGAACAGAACTGGAAACCACGATTTACAGCCACCACACGGCAAGGCATCTTTTTAGGGACAGCGGTGCATTAACTTCCATAAAGAAACAAACCAAAGGCTGAGAGCATCTTCTTAGCTCGATGCAGCCTCCTCCAACCGAGAGCAGCTCCATTTCAGGGGAGCTCAGGGGAGGGTGGCAGAGAGGCCTTCCCTCAGCTGCAGCCACAAGCTCCCGGGCAGAAACTCGGCCAGCAGCAAACGCTCCCGCCGCGGGGCTGCCGCTGCGCCCGGCTCCGGGCGCTGCCCTCGCAGCTCTGTCTCCAGACAGCAGCAGGCGGGCAGGGCCTCGTCTGCCGCTGCTGCGTTTCCCGCGCCCACATCTACGCACAGAGCTCAGCGCTGCCGCACCGCGCAGCCGTCTGCCCGCGCCTGCCCAGGACTCGACCTCATTCCGGGGTGTTTTTCCTCACAAGGGCTCACGCGAGAGCCCCCGGCACACAGCTCCCCTCAGGGGGGCACACGGGCGGGAGCAGCGGGACGCGCTGAGGTAACGGCCGGGCAGCTCCCCTCCCAGAGGCGACACGGGCAGAAGGAGAGGAAAGCGCCGAGGTCCTGGCCGGCCCCCCTTCCCCCTGCAGCCACCGCCAGGGGCCGGGGCTCCCTCCCCGCCGCGCCTGTACCCGAGCTCTGGTCCAAGCGCCGGAGCGGAGCCCTGCAGAACGCCATGGCGGCCGAGGGAGCACAGCGCAGCACTGCCCGCCACCGGCAACGGCCCCAACCGCCCCCACCCGCCGCGTTCCCCGGGCAGCCAATCACCTCGTCCCGCTCCAGGCGCGCTCAGCCAATCAGCGCGCCCTGCGCGGAGCAGGCGCGGTGTGCCTGTGGGTGGGCGGGCAACCAGGCGCGGCGGGCCGTTACGCATGCGCAGGTCGGAACGTGCTGGGCGGGGCGGGCCCTGCGGGGCGTGGCGAGCCGGGCTTCGCGCATGCGCGGGGAGGGACGTGCGGGTAGGGAGGGCCCTGCGGGCCGGGGCGGGCCCTGCGGGGCGGAACGCGGGGCGTTCCCAGGGCGGGGCTGTCGGCAATGGCGTCCGCTTCGGGGAAGCGTAGCCCTGGCGCTGGGCTGAGACACTGAGGCCGCGACAGCTTCGAAAAACGCAAAGCCCCAAGACTGGCACCGCGAGAGAGAATTTTACGGCCGCCCGCGGGCGCTGGCACTCGCGGGGGCCGCGTCCCCCTGCTCTCTGCCGGCAGCACAGGAGGAGGTGACGCGGGAGTCACACTGCGGGGTGCGGCGCCAGCCGGGACCGAGGACGGCTCAGCGCCCAGACCTGCAGCCGCCCCGCGCCCTGGGGCTCCGGCAGCTCGGGTACCCCAGCCCAGAACCGCACAGCCCCGGGGCAGCCCAGACCCGGCCCTCTCTTTGCGGGGACTCCACCCGGGGGTTCGCCCTCTCCTGGCCCAGGCGGTGTCAGCTCTCTGCCAGCTCACGCAGTCAGTGCCCGCAGCCAGAGCCCCGGCCCGCGGAGCTCTGCGCGCCGGCCCTCGGCAGCACCCCCGCGCAGGAGGGCAGCGGGCACCGGCACCAGAGCGCGGCCTTCCACCCTTCCCTGCAGGCCCAGGATCTCCTGCTGTGCCCGGGGAAACCCAGAGGAGCCGAGAGGCCAAGGGCGCTGCAGGCTGGGTGCGCGGCCCCTTCAGCTGCAGCAGCTCCTGTGAGCCCAGAGAGGTGGCCGGCGGCGAGGCCAGACGGACAGCGGGCTTGGGGACAAGAGTTCAGGCTGGGACAGAGAACTGCAGGGCAACTACACCGCGGCCTTGGGTCTGATCCCTGCTCTGTGAAGGAAACAGACAAATTGTTTCATTTAAAACTTTTATTGCGCTCAAACATCCTCAATGAAACAGCAAATTTAACATAAAGCTGTAAATACAAGATAGATGCAAAAAAAAAAAAATCTCTCAGGAAATGGTGAATAAGGACAACAAATGAAATCTCGTCTCTGAGCGTCAGCTGCTCTTCTGAAAACAAACTGTGCAGATTCAGCACACAAAAATAAGTAAAACCGTGACCTTTTTTTGGATTTATGGTATTTTTCTTCACAGCCTGAGGAGATTAAATTTTGTTCTGATCACCTACAATGGAAAAATGGGACTAAGTTTGGGTTTTTCACCGTGGCTCCCCCCACAGCGAGTCAGGAATCGTCTGTCTGCTGGGGAAGGCAGGCACTGGACTCCAGAGAGGGGGAAGCCAGGATTTCAGCCCCGGGAATGCGCTGTGGAACGAGGCTCCGGGCGAGACCCGCACCCACCCTCGCTCGCGCCAGCTCTGCTTCTCCGGGCGCTCGCCACCTTCCCCCGCCGCCTGCATCGGCGGGGCATCCGCACCTCAACCCCTGCGGCAGCGCGGGGCCCGGGCAGGCAGCAGCTACGGGAGCAGGGCTGGAGCCCCTGGCCGAGCCCCTTCTCCCCACTGCCCGCCCAGGCGACGCTGCCGCACGCCCGGGCTGCCGCAACGTGTCACCCGCACGCCAGCGGGGAAGCTGGAGGAGACACGCGGCAGCAACACCCAACTCCCATCTTGCAAGATTGTGCAAACCGCCTGCCTGTAACCCCTCCCTCCCTCCTCTTGCCCCCCTAGACTCCTGCTGCTGCCTGACCTGACCCACCCCTCTGCCTGCTCCGTCAGGCCCCGGGCTGGGAAGCCCAGCAGCAAACCAGCAGCACACCACATGAGGCCCGTCGAGGGCTGCTTCCAGCATCCGCTGGGAAAGACACACGAGCGGCCCTTCCCCCTCCTTCCCCAGAGACAGCAGCCCGCACGAGGCTGTCGTACCTGCTTTGCGTAAGCCTGAGAGCCACAAGGACGTGGTTACACAAGAATCTAAGCTTACCTTCTTCCAGAGGAGTTTCTGGAGGGATGTTTTCCTTGGTGTGCTGGAAAGCTGTGGAAGGATCACAACGCCGAATGCCCTGGACTGCGTTCAGTTGCCCCTGGAGATCTCTGTTGGTTTGCTTTTCTTTCGCCAGCAACACACGCAGTTTTGAGACATCCTAAAGAAAACGGGACACTTGGAAGTCAGATTAAGAACAGCAGAAAAGCCTGCTTCAGCCTTCACTGAAGCAGCGCTTCTGAGCAACACGACCCACAAATGTACGCACACAATTTTCCGTGGCGTTAAAAAAGGAACTACGACTGCTGCGCAAGGCCACCAAGCACAGGGCAGCCCGAAACTGTCCGGTGCTGCTTTCAGCAGATGGTTTGCTAAGCCTCGAACCTCCAAGAGAGCTAAGAAAAACCAACCCAGCTAAGAACAGGGGTAGTTATTTGCACTGGTGATCCCTCTGCACATCACACATTCAGTCAAAACTGACAGAGATTCCCTTGCTGGTGCAGGAGGCCGGTGGTTTGTTCTAACCTGGCTCTGGCAGGGAATTTAAGAACCACGGAACGCAGTCGTTTGCGGGATCAGTAGTCTGTCAATATTTAGAGCAACACACCAAGGAATCTAGCAAATCAATAACATGCCCATTTGTAGCTTTTCGTTTCACCAACCTGCTTTAGGTGGGCATTCTCTTCCTTCAACTTCAGCACATGCTTAATTTTCTGTTTGTGGTTCTGGTGGCCAAGGAGTTCAGCGTACGCCTCGCTTAGTTTATTGAGTTCTTCTTGGGCAGCACCATGCTCATGTAAGAGCGCACTCTTCTCTGCTTCAAATGCATCCAGTTGTTGCTGAAATACACACATTTAGAAACCTTTAGATTCCCCAGCTTTCTACTGGACTGAAATCTAAAGACAGACTGGTCTGGGAAGGGGAATAGCTGGCTCCTGGACAGTAGCTTAGGAAACCGCCGCAGGATAAATGGCTGAGAATGGGAACCAGCACGCCTGCTTCTCAGGAGCAGAACCTGAGCCACCGGCACCAGTCGGAAGCCAGCAGACACAGACAGACATCTGCTGCATCACACACCTGAAACGGCTTGGTTTTGTTCTTCAAATCTTCATACAGCTTCCGCCAGGTCTCCACCTCTTCTTCTAAGCTGGAGGTCACACCTGCATTTATGGTCTTCCTAAAAAGCAAGAAGTGGAGTTTCAGGACGCTCACTGTTAGCTCGTAGCACTTCTTCACGCTAGCTTTTGATCTGCTGCAACGTGCAGGGTTAGTTTAAGGAAAGTCACCTTGATCTTTCCGCTTTGAGTTCTCTTTTCAGATCTTCAGTTTGCTCTTCCAGGTTTTTCTTAAGTGTGGTCACTTGTGCAAGGCAAGACTCTCTCATTCCTTCTCTTTCTGCTTCTTTTAGTGCAACCTTTGTCTGGATTTCTAAAACCATCCTGAGGAAAACACCATCCATCCTTAGTGAACCTGTTCTTTCATTTTGTTATTTTTTTTACACTCCTCTAAATCTGAAAACACAAGTAACCATGGCTGACAAGCTGTTAGTAGAAGAGCTGAGCTAATCATTTGCACAAACAGTGCTACAAGAGCAGAACGACAACGCAGAAAGCGGTCAAGTCCAGGAGGCACAATTACTTTTAACTTCTCCTATGAGAAAGAGAGCAGTGCTTTTGAAGCAAGGAAGGATTCTGCATTTCTGATTTATGGCTGCTGAACACCAACTGCTTGCAGTGGAAGAGACTTCAGAGTCAGACTTAACTGGCAGAGGATTGCTCAAGCAGAAACCAGTCAAGACTGTGGAGCAAGGATGTGCTCCAGAGCTCAGGATGCCTGCCTGCACCTAAAGCACTGCCTGCCCTCTCCAGCCTCCCCTGGGTGGAGACTGAGAACCCCTCCCCTGGCACCCTCAGCCAGCAAAGAACTCTTCAGCCCTTGCTCTTTTACCAGCTCTAACGGGAGCTGGAGGCAGTATTAAGCAGGTGGGGAGGAAAGAAAGGGCAACATCTTAAGCAGCACAGGTTTTTTAAAATAAGCTGGGCTAAGCTGCTGTTGTCCTCTGGACACTGTTAATATACTGGCTCTAGGTGAGCAAGACAATAGAAACATCACAAAACTTTACAGCGGCGTTTTACAAATCAGCAAAGAGAGAGACCGGGGAAGATCAGAAATGCCAGACTCAGTTTGGTCAACACAGCATTTCCATGCAGCTGAGCAAGTCATTTCTCCACATGCCCCAGTTGAAAAGATCAGAGCGTAGCTGAGTTAAACCCAGCTTCCGCAGCTAGCCAGGAACTCTGTTAAAAGCAGCGGGGAAGGAAGCCTTCCAGCACACACACACCACGTTCCGTAACGCAGCTCCTGTCCAGGCAGGTCCCACTGTTGTCTGCCACGGGTGACCGTACACTGGGGCCTTTAAAGGCCACACTCCAGCAGTCGAGTGACTTGCCCATAGCAAGGGCCTTTCTCACGCTCCGTGCCGTGGGTGGAAGGAGAGCACACACCACCAGGCTGCTGCCAGACAGCCGGAGGAGAAACACGGCCTCAGCTCGCGGCCCAAGACAGCTTCCTGGGGGTTGCTACTCGGCAGCTGCGCTGCGGTGCTTTCTCTCGGGCAGAGAGAGGGCCTTGGCCTCGCTCGCGCTGCAGAGCGGCACCTCACGGGCGGGTCACTGGCATCTGCTCGGGAGCAGAATTTGAGGTGACACGACTCAGAGCAGCAACGGGGTGAGCTCTGCGCTCAGAATTTGTTTGTCTGCCCCTGTGGATCTTATCTGTGGAGCAGTCACTGCAACTGGTATTTCTGATCAAGACAATCTCCCAACGTATTTCAGGTAACTGTTGCCCTTTTCCTGTCTGCTCCACATCGAGGAAAAAGTCAATGCAATTGAACAGACCCATTTTCTAACGTACAGAAAGGTCATGAATTTTGTCTGTCAATACTTTCAATCCTCTGCACTGCGAAAAGGAAGAAACTTACCACATACTTTACCCTTTGGCATAAGTATTTTAAATATTATACTTTAATACTTTAAACTAGACACCAAAAACTTAAACTGAATACCGATTTTATCTGGTAGAGCGCTGTATGCCAAGTTCTAGTTCAGAAGGCAAGCCTTCGCGGGCATTCCTTAGCTTAAGGAGAAGTTTGTCTCTCTTGTACCTTGCGCATTCTTCTTCCACTTTATTTTTAGCACATTCTGCTTCCTGAAGCAGCTGTCGACTCTCCTGACTCATTTTTTTCAGGCTGGCAATTTCTTCTCGCAGAGAGGTGTTCTCCACTCTGAGGCTGCTTATTTCTTCAGCTGTTGTCTTCTTGTAGCTGGTATTACCACGCAAATAAGAAACATCTCGTTACTTTAGACAAAATACAGATTGACATGTTCAGGCCTTACAAGAGCAACACAAGGTCATCTGAACAAATCCAAGAGATTTTGTAATCTGGAGCTATGGCAGCATTCTGGCACGGATAAAACAAAAGTTTTTTTTAAAAACAACCCCAAACAAACCCCACATTTCCCTAAAGCCATAAGCATTAACACTACGACAAATTCCGCAAGACAGGTATTTTCACCTTTGGGTAGCTATTTTAAACACAAAAGGTACAGCATATCTGAAGCTGATTTTCAACACCAAAAGACCTACGATCTGCAGCTTGCTTTGGCAGATACCCCACTTGATCCTCCATGGTTGTGCTGCATACCTGGCAGTAACAGTATCACTTTTTGAAATACTTCCACGACCTGAATATTTTGAGAAGAAAGGTCTGCAAGAACTGCAGGAAAATAATCTGGGTTCAGGGCAAGTTTTGCACCTAAACAAGCAGTCTTTTTGCAAGAGATCTTAGTGCAAAGAGAACATCAGCACTGGTTACAGCCCTCACTGAGGTCCAAGAGCACTGGAGCATTCTGACGGGTCAGACTTTGGCAGGAGAAACATTCCGTTTCCTGGGCTAGGCACCGAGTACGTCATTACGCTCGACCAGCACTCCAAAGGAATACATCAATTTCTTAATGCCATCAAACCTGCCATCACAAAGCTCTCTTCTCTAATACTGCCCCAACGCTCGTACACAGAGTTCAGTACCAGGGCACACGAATAAACAGCACATTGTCCTGTCATCTTAGAGAGAAGCCTGTCCCAGCTCCTAATGAAACTTAAATACCGTTCAAACGCAGCAGCAGTCTCCCCGCGCTCACGCAACGCGTTGCTGTGCTCTTCCTGGAGCCGCGGAACAGCGCTGCCGGGCCTTGCATGGAGTTGCTCCAACTCGGCATTCTTCCTGCAAGAAAAATTCAGCATGCAGTAAACTTTCAATACGTGAAAAGAAGCAGCAACTTGCTTGAAAGTCCTTCCCAGTCGTTGCCCTCTCCAGGGCAGAAGCATCCAATGCGACACGCACGGCACTTACCCCTCACCGCACCACCCTATTCCTACAGAACTGGCACGGCGAGCAAGTCTCAGCACGCTGCTTCAACAGTTTGAAGTTAAGACAAAATAAAACTGGCTCCAGTCACTCAGCTGGATGAGGTCTAATCACTGCCAATAATCAACACCCAGCAAGAAATCAATAGAGCTCTCCTCAGGTGTCAAACCCAAGTTAGGCTCAGAGGCTTTGCTTATGCTACTGATTTAACGTTTCTCCTTTCCAAGCTGTAGAATCAGAAAGTTTCTTTCACAAACCCTTTCAACTCCGCTTCCATCTGCGCAAGCTCAACATCTTGCACTTTGATTTCTTGTTCCAGCTGCTTCACCAGCTCTTCAGATCTCTTCTCTTTCGCATGTAATTTATTCAGCTCGTTCATTGTGTCATTCAGCTCTTCTTCAAGAAGACGTCTCTCACTTGTTACCTCCAGCTGAAACTCTCGTAGCTTCTGGTGCGCTGCTGCAGACGCCTCCTGCGTGCCAGAGTATGGCAGAGTTTAAAGACACCGTTACTTCTCGAGATACTAAACACCAACTTGCAGCGTTCAAAGCACAAGAATAAGGTCAAGCCTAGAGGAAGAACCAAAATACCCCACCACACCAGCTAGGATTCTTCGAGCTCTCGACCACACACGGTTTCTGCTGGCCAGCACCCACTCGTACGTTCCACAGATCAGACCATGATTGACACAGCCATCTCACGTGTAACCAAAGTCAGAACCTTTAGCGCCAGGCACTGGGATGGGAGTCTATCTGCAGACTAATGGATAGTCTGTATTTACCTTCTCTTGCTGCAGCTGAGAGACTGTCTCCTCATGTTTCTGCAGCAGTTTTTGGTGTTCTTGTTCTTCTAAGCTGATTCTTTTCTTCAGGTCTTCTATTTGAGCATTCATACTCAGGAGTTTTCCTCTGCTCTCAGATAACTCCTTCTCTGCATAGAGGAATCGTCAATATAACACAAACTCCCTTCTCTGTCCTCCAGCCGGGCCAGGGAGGGGATTCTGCCCCTCTGCCCCGCTCTGCTGAGAGCCCCCCGGGAGTCCTGCGTCCAGCTCTGGAGCCCTCAGCACAGGACAGAGCTGGAGCTGTGGGAGCGGGGCCAGAGGAGGCCCCAGCAACGATCCGAGGGCTGGAACCCCTCTGCTGGGAGGAAAGGCTGGGAGAGCTGGGGCTGCTCAGGCTGGGGAAGGGAAGGGTCTGGGGAGACCTCAGAGCAGCCTGGCAGTGCTTAGAGGGTGCCCGTAGGAAAGATGGGGACAGGCTTTTTAGCCGGGCCTGTTGCGACAGGACAGGGGGCAATGGCTTTCAACTCAAAGAGGGCAGATTTAGACTGGATAGAAGGAAGAATTTTTTACAATGAGGGTGGTGAGGCCCTGGCCCAGGTTGCCCAGAGAGGTGGTCGATGCCCCATCCCTGGGAACATTCAGGGCCAGGCTGGACGGGGCTCCGAGCACCCTGACCCAGTTGGAGATGTCCCTGCTCACTGCAGGGCATTGGACTAGATGACCTGGGAAGGTCCCTTCCAACCCAAACTATTCTATGGTCTGTTCTTCATAGTACTTCCATTCCAGCTTTACAGTTAGTTAGGCAAAGGGGAGAGAAAGAAAAAAAAACAAACCACAAAACACCACAACCAAACCAACCCACATCTTTAACCCAGCTGGAAACTCCTCCAAACTGGCTGAAAGTCACCACTTCCAAAATAATGTGAACAGCGGGAATCTTTGGGCCAAGCAATTCGCCTGCCTTCATCAGAAAGCAGGACGGTTGGGGAAAAACAACTCAGTGACTTCCCCAAAGCTTCTTGCACGGAATGCCAGCAGGCAGAAGCCAAGCAGTGAACAGAGAACTGGGTACCAGCCTCAGGCTGCACAGTGGCTGGGTCTGGTGGAGAGGGGCCAAGAGGTGAAGAAGGAGCCCTCGACACATTCCCGATACCCCACAAACTTGCGCGCAAGCTGCTAACGGTGGGTGGGGACAATGTCGTGCTGCTTCTCCAGGAAGAGGAGGAACAAGTCGTTTGTTCGCAGCTTTCAGGTTGCAGCCATTCCCACTACGTCAACAGTTTCCATTTCTGTACTCTCTACCTTAGTAACCTTCCACCGAAACAGAAATTCAGACTTAACAGATGTCAGATTCCGGGGAGCTTCCACACTGGTGAAACACGCCTAGCCGTTTTCAGCTGGAGCTCAGAGACAGGACTTAACTTGGAACACACCCGCTGAAAACGGCATTTGACACCCAACCTGTCTGAGGTGCTTGCAGACATATTAGCTGTCCCACATATGAACAGCACACAAGGACTAACAGTTACCTTTCTCTTCTTCAAGCAGCTGACACCTTTCATTAAGTCCTTTGATCACTTTGAAAGATTCTTCCTCTCTTTTTCTGAGGGTATCCCTCAGGACCTCGAGGTCTTGGTCTTTCTTTAGCAGCGCCTCTTCCATCCGGGCAGCATCCAGTTTGTACTTCTCGACTGTGTCTGCAACAGTGCTGTAGGAGAAAATTCAGGTGTTTGTTACGACAAATTTGGTTTGTGAGCTTATTAGAGAGACATTTAGAAAGATAATTAAAAGAATATCTTACAACTCCTTTCCACTGTGTGGAAAAACATCCGATTGCTTCCCCCCCCCCGGCTCTATTTTAATACTGTTAAACAGAATTGTTGCCAAGGTTCGACTTCAGCAGCCATCAGCCAGGCTTAGTTTTACTGCCTTTTAACTCAGCCGGTCCAAATAAAGAACGTTGTGCTCTTACCTGAGCTCTCTGATATATTCCAGGAGTTTTTCAATGTCAGACACATCTTCAGCTTTCTGTCTCTCAGCAGCAGACCTAAACCCAAGAATTTGTCATGATGGATGTCTTTGAAAGTTCAGAGCTACCTGTCAGCTATTTGTTTGCAGGTAAGCAAGTGAAAATCAATCCTTGAGTCACGCCTCAGACGTAAGGCATACTTTTCACAATCCAGCTGGCTGGCCAACCGGTACTGGCTCCAACCAACACGGTTTGTCTGTTGGAAAAGGGCAGCTAGACCAGAGGAACAATGTTTTGTGTGTCCGTTTTACAGGAACACAGCCGTGCCTAAAACTTCATTCCACCAGATTCATTCCAGGTCACAGACACTAATAATTTCTGTTTCTTCTCAGCAGGGAGGAGGCCTGTGTTTTCCCTCAACTATGTGCTTACTCTAAGGTGCAAGCACATAAGCCCAGCTAGACGACATCACATCACCTAAGCCCATTCCCTTCCTCTCTACTTACAGTTTTTCTTCCAGCTGTGCTGCTTTTCCTTTCGAATGCTCTAGATTCCTTTGCACTTCCTGCAGCTTCGCTTCCATGTCTTCCTGCTTTGCAAGCGCAGTCTGAAAAAAGCCCCAAAAACCAAATGTTACCACCAAAATGAGATTTGCTAAAAGACAAAATCAATCGTCTAACAGCGGGAAGCAGAAATGAATTCATAACTGCAATTTAATGGTGGCACTTGCTACTCTGCTGACCCTGATTCAAAGTATCCCCCTGTACAGACACCCGGTATTTGTTCAAACAGCAACAGCCACCACCACCTGAGAAACGCAAACGCGTGGAAGAGCTTTAAACGGTACTTTGACCACTGTTTGATGAAGGAATTAATGACCTGACCAACAGAGTGATATTGCAGCAGAGGTACTTCTAGGCTTCTGCACTTGAACTCAGATTTACTCTGCGCCTCAAGAGCAAAATCAAGAACCTTCGCTGTCTGCTCTTCCCTTCTGTTTTCACTCTACAGAAAGCAGAGGAAACTACCGAGCTGAGGACAGAAACAAACCACGAGCTGCAGCTCTGCTGTAAGCCCTCCCTCGTCTGTTCAACAGCTCAGAACTGCTACCCTGTGCAGCGCAAACGCTCCTACCTTTTCCTTAGCACATCTCTTGTTTCTGAGCTTCATTAGCTCCATGCATAGGCTGCTCATTTTCTTCTGCGTGCCATCTGCAGACAGCTGATCAGAGATGAACAGAAAGTCACTAAGCGTAACTCCTTCACACGCATTACTCTTCACACGCCCTTCCAAAAGCGTCTCCCCCCCAGCCACAGCACTCATCTCTACCCGTCCCCGAGAAGGACGTCAGCAGGGCCCGCTCTGTCTCTAGGCAGAGGCGCACAAGACCCCAGAGCAGACAGGCTCCAGCCCTGCGCCAAGGAGGGGGCACGGGGAATGTGAAAGCACGTGCTGATCGGCACCTCAAGTTTCCTCGTGCCCAGGGAGCTTCACAACAAAGCCTACGCAAAGACGCACGCATCTGGGAGAATACCTTTGACTTCAGCAGGCTGTTGGTCCTCGTCAGTTCCAGGAGCTGCTTCTTGAGGCCCGCAACGTTTGCCAGAAGCGACGTTTTCTCCTGAACCGCAGCACTCAGCTTTGCTTCCATCTTAGCAAAGTCCTCATCCAGAGCCTGAAGCTTTTTATCCTGCTCTCCACGCTCTCGCACTAACGCACGAATCTAAAACAAAAGATATTTGCTCTCTTTCCTAGTATTACCCTTCAGCACTAGTTTATGCCTGTGGTGTTCTTGGAGAGGCTGAGTATCCCAACTGTATTAGCTTTATTTCAGAACATGCATCTTCAGCTCTGTCATTTGCAGCAAAGGAGATGGCCCAATCGCCACAATTCTCTGTCGTTACACACCACAGGTTTGCAGTGCCAGCATTTCAGCTGCCTGATTTTACGCTGCTGAGCCAGTACAACCCGTTAAAGTTACAACAGTCTTAGCTTCAGCTTCCAACAGAAGCCAGCTCTCCTCTTTGCTGCGGAACAGAAAGACAGCGTGGGACTTGTGAGACGCACGCAGCCTGGATTTGTACACAGAAGTGTACTGATAAGGAAAAGCTAGCTGCCCGTTCAAGTTTAACATTATGTCAATCACGAAGCAAAAATCTCAGCAAACAGTTGGTAAATAAACCAGAACCTTTTTGGGGTAGAGAACATAGGACTTGGTTCTTCCCCTTCCCCCCTCCCTCTTTTTTTGGTTGTTTAAAAAAAACCTCCACTGACTGCACAGCTGTTCACAATCAGTAGGAATCAATGTAATTCTATGGACAAACCCAATGTTTTCTGCACACCATAACATTTGATAATCTCTGCCCTGCACAGAGCTGCTTGCAAACTACTCGCATGCTGTGTCACGCAAAAGAGGCCAACCTTCCCAATTTGTACATCTGATGACACTAAGTGGGAAACATACGACAGGACTGCACCCACATGATGCATTCATACCTCCTTCTCCAGTCTCTTCTGTTTGTTTTTCTCTTTCATAAGGACAGGATCTTTCTGGGGCTTCAGAGTCCCATTAGCTGGCTGTTGAAAACAGATGCATTAGAAATATGTAAACTGATCTCTAGCTGCACAGCAGTTTAACACCACCGTTACATACGGCGGCGGATGCTTTCATACAGGCAGTATTACTGGAGATACACACACCCCCCAAACAAAAAGCAAACGTCTCTCTCAAACAGGGCAGACAAGCAGCAGGTTAGGATGGGTTTTACCCCTGTGCTTTCTCATAAGCATTGCTCTGAAAGGACAGCTCATGGCCATTGCCATGAGATCAGGGAAGCTCGAGACATCAGCACTCCATAAAGAACATTTTAACCTCTGAAACACAGCTTTGTTTGTAGAATTGCGTCCCACATCACCAGTACCAGTAAACTAAAGTAGGAAGCCGGGGTGATCATTTTTCAACCTAACCTACACACCTTCAAATCCACAGCCTCGCACGTTGCGCCGAGAACCTGTACACACACACTATCATCCTCTCTTTGTTTCTTTTACCATCAGGTTTCTGCCTTGCCCTGTCCACCACATGAAACCAGAAGCAGGACCTTCTGAAGCAGCAGCAGCAGCTGCACCGGAATCACACAGGGAGCAAGAGGCAAAAAAGCCCAACAGCGTAACAGCAAAGACAACAAGCCACTCTGGAGCCCCAAGCAATCCTCACGTGATACCCAGAGACGCTGCAGTTTCCTTTCTCCTTCCTGCCTACTCAGGAATACAGGTACAACAGTGTGTTTCACAGCGTACTCGGGCAGGTTAATAGCAGTTGTCCAAAGGGGAGACAGGATTGGACTCGTCACAGTCAGGCTCAGCTGCAATTTCACAGCGCTACAGACACGACGGCAGAGTCTTACTGTTGATCCGAGAGGCACGAGTCTCCTGCCAGTCACCAGGGCAGGTGCGCTCTTCTCGCTGCTGGGATTTGTCTCGCCTGCAGATGGATGCAGAAAAGAACGGTGAAGGAAGAGGGTGGGCATGCAGACAGCGTGGGCAATGGAGCCCAACGAGACGAGGTCAATTGACTTCTTGTACAAAAGGGAGAAGGCCACCCGACTGCTAGCCTGTCCACTTGCCAAGCCAGTGCCAGCTGTTTTCTTGCTGCAGCCAGGCAGTTCCATGTCAGTCATCTGGGCACTTGACAGAGTTTAGGGAGAGGCTACCAGATGACACCCAGTTTGAGAATTCAGCTTCTGCCAGGTGTGTCGTGTCATGTGTCCGTCCCCTCCCCCCCAACCCTGCTGTCTGCTAATGAAGTAGTTAAATCATTTATTGGGTCTCTAGAGGTCCCCCTAATTAGCAGAAGTCACATAGAAGGCTACTTTTGGAAGATTCACTTAGACATGTTTTTACAGCTGCATCCCCTTGAGCTGCAAGCTGGGCAGTGAGCCCCTGCGACAGGAAACCAGTTCTGACCAAGGGCAGAGCAGGAACAGCACGTGAGCACCAACCATTGCAGCATTCAAGGATGTGACAGCACTGCTTTCTGTGCAGCTTCTAGGACTACTTACTCTTCTGCTTCCTAACCCGCCGACAGGTTTCAGAGGGCAGAGAACTTTTCAGTGCGTCTGAAGACTTGACGTCACAGGATCCTCGCAGCGGGGTACACACTAGAAGTGAGATTTTCAGAACAGCAGAGAACTATTAAGTCAAATGACAGGGTTTTCAACTTCACTGACTTGAAAACAGTAATACCTCTAAGTTAAATCCGCTTAAAAACAGAGAAGAAAAAACAGCCAACAACCGGAGCCTCAGTTCTCCTCCTCCTCCCCGCAGACAGGAAGAAAACATAAAGCACACGTGGTGGGGGAAAGGCTTGGTTTGTGACACTGCGAACAGAACTAGAAACCACGATTTACAGCCACCACACGGCAAGGCATCTTTTTAGGGACAGCGGTGCATTAACTTCCATAAAGAAACAAACCAAAGGCTGAGAGCATCTTCTTAGCTCGATGCAGCCTCCTCCAACCGAGAGCAGCTCCATTTCAGGGGAGCTCAGGGGAGGGTGGCAGAGAGGCCTTCCCTCAGCTGCAGCCACAAGCTCCCGGGCAGAAACTCGGCCAGCAGCAAACGCTCCCGCCGCGGGGCTGCCGCTGCGCCCGGCTCCGGGCGCTGCCCTCGCAGCTCTGTCTCCAGACAGCAGCAGGCGGGCAGGGCCTCGTCTGCCGCTGCTGCGTTTCCCGCGCCCACATCTACGCGCAGAGCTCAGCGCTGCCGCACCGCGCAGCCGTCTGCCCGCGCCTGCCCAGGACTCGACCTCATTCCGGGGTGTTTTTCCTCACAAGGGCTCACGCGAGAGCCCCCGGCACACAGCTCCCCTCAGGGGGGCACACGGGCGGGAGCAGCGGGACGCGCTGAGGTAACGGCCGGGCAGCTCCCCTCCCAGAGGCGACACGGGCAGAAGGAGAGGAAAGCGCCGAGGTCCCGGCCGGCCGGCCCCCCTTCCCCCTGCAGCCACCGCCAGGGGCCGGGGCTCCCTCCCCGCCGCGCCCGTACCCGAGCTCTGGTCCAAGCGCCGGAGCGGAGCCCTGCAGAACGCCATGGCGGCCGAGGGAGCACAGCGCAGCACTGCCCGCCACCGGCAACGGCCCCAACCGCCCCCACCCGCCGCGTTCCCCGGGCAGCCAATCACCTCGTCCCGCTCCAGGCGCGCTCAGCCAATCAGCGCGCCCTGCGCGGAGCAGGCGCGGTGTGCCTGTGGGTGGGCGGGCAACCAGGCGCGGCGGGCCGTTACGCATGCGCAGGTCGGAGCGTGCTGGGCGGGGCGGGCCCTGCGGGGCGGGGCGAGCCGGGCTTCGCGCATGCGCGGGGAGGGACGTGCGGGTAGGGAGGGCCCTGCGGGCCGGGGCGGGCCCTGCGGGGCGGAACGCGGGGCGTTCCCAGGGCGGGGCTGTCGGCAATGGCGTCCGCTTCGGGGAAGCGTAGCCCTGGCGCTGGGCTGAGACACTGAGGCCGCGACAGCTTCGAAAAACGCAAAGCCCCAAGACTGGCACCGCGAGAGAGAATTTTACGGCCGCCCGCGGGCGCTGGCACTCGCGGGGGCCGCGTCCCCCTGCTCTCTGCCGGCAGCACAGGAGGAGGTGACGCGGGAGTCACACTGCGGGGTGCGGCGCCAGCCGGGACCGAGGACGGCTCAGCGCCCAGACCTGCAGCCGCCCCGCGCCCTGGGGCTCCGGCAGCTCGGGTAGCGCAGCCCAGAACCGCACAGCCCCGGGGCAGCCCAGACCCGGCCCTCTCTTTGCGGGGACTCTACCCGGGGGTTCGCCCTCTCCTGGCCCAGGCGGTGTCAGCTCTCTGCCAGCTCACGCAGTCAGTGCCCGCAGCCAGAGCCCCGGCCCGCGGAGCTCTGCGCGCCGGCCCTCGGCAGCACCCCCGCGCAGGAGGGCAGCGGGCACCGGCACCAGAGCGCGGCCTTCCACCCTTCCCTGCAGGCCCAGGATCTCCTGCTGTGCCCGGGGAAACCCAGAGGAGCCGAGAGGCCAAGGGCGCTGCAGGCTGGGTGCGCGGCCCCTTCAGCTGCAGCAGCTCCTGCGAGCCCAGAGAGGTGGCCGGCGCCGAGGCCAGACGGACAGCGGGCTTGGGGACAAGAGTTCAGGCTGGGACAGAGAACTGCAGGGCAACTACACCGCGGCCTTGGGTCTGATCCCTGCTCTGTGAAGGAAACAGACAAATTCTTTCATTTAAAACTTTTATTGCGCTCAAACATCCTCAATGAAACAGCAAATTTAACATAAAGCTGTAAATACAAGATAGATGCAAAAAAAAAAAAATCTCTCAGGAAATGGTGAATAAGGATGACAAATGAAATCTCGTCTCTGAGCGTCAGCTGCTCTTCTGAAAACAAACTGTGCAGATTCAGCACACAAAAATAAGTAAAACCGTGACCTTTTTTTGGATTTATGGTATTTTTCTTCACAGCCTGAGGAGATTAAATTTTGTTCTGATCACCTACAATGGAAAAATGGGACTAAGTTTGGGTTTTTCACCGTGGCTCCCCCCACAGCGAGTCAGGAATCGTCTGTCTGCTGGGGAAGGCAGGCACTGGACTCCAGAGAGGGGGAAGCCAGGATTTCAGCCCCGGGAACGCGCTGTGGAACGAGGCTCCGGGCGAGACCCGCACCCACCCTCGCTCGCGCCAGCTCTGCTTCTCCGGGCGCTCGCCACCTTCCCCCGCCGCCTGCATCGGCGGGGCATCCGCACCTCAACACCTGCGGCAGCGCGGGGCCCGGGCAGGCAGCAGCTACGGGAGCAGGGCTGGAGCCCCTGGCCGAGCCCCTTCTCCCCACTGCCCGCCCAGGCGACGCTGCCGCACGCCCGGGCTGCCGCAACGTGTCACCCGCACGCCAGCGGGGAAGCTGGAGGAGACACGCGGCAGCAACACCCAACTCCCATCTTGCAAGATTGTGCAAACCGCCTGCCTGTAACCCCTCCCTCCCTCCTCTTGCTCCCCTAGACTCCTGCTGCTGCCTGACCTGACCCACCCCTCTGCCTGCTCCGTCAGGCCCCGGGCTGGGAAGCCCAGCAGCAAACCAGCAGCACACCAGATGAGGCCCGTCGAGGGCTGCTTCCAGCATCCGCTGGGAAAGACACACGAGCGGCCCTTCCCCCTCCTTCCCCAGAGGCAGCAGCCCGCACGAGGCTGTCGTACCTGCTTTGCGTAAGCCTGAGAGCCACAAGGACGTGGTTACACAAGAATCTAAGCTTACCTTCTTCCAGAGGAGTTTCTGGAGGGATGTTTTCCTTGGTGTGCTGGAAAGCTGTGGAAGGATCACAACGCCGAATGCCCTGGACTGCGTTCAGTTGCCCCTGGAGATCTCTGTTGGTTTGCTTTTCTTTCGCCAGCAACACACGCAGTTTTGAGACATCCTAAAGAAAACGGGACACTTGGAAGTCAGATTAAGAACAGCAGAAAAGCCTGCTTCAGCCTTCACTGAAGCAGCGCTTCTGAGCAACACGACCCACAAATGTACGCACACAATTTTCCGTGGCGTTAAAAAAGGAACTACGACTGCTGCGCAAGGCCACCAAGCACAGGGCAGCCCGAAACTGTCCGGTGCTGCTTTCAGCAGATGGTTTGCTAAGCCTCGAACCTCCAAGAGAGCTAAGAAAAACCAACCCAGCTAAGAACAGGGGTAGTTATTTGCACTGGTGATCCCTCTGCACATCACACATTCAGTCAAAACTGACAGAGATTCCCTTGCTGGTGCAGGAGGCCGGTGGTTTGTTCTAACCTGGCTGTGGCAGGGAATTTAAGAACCACGGAACGCAGTCGTTTGCGGGATCAGTAGTCTGTCAATATTTAGAGCAACACACCAAGGAATCTAGCAAATCAATAACATGCCCATTTGTAGCTTTTCGTTTCACCAACCTGCTTTAGGTGGGCATTCTCTTCCTTCAACTTCAGCACATGCTTAATTTTCTGTTTGTGGTTCTGGTGGCCAAGGAGTTCAGCGTACGCCTCGCTTAGTTTATTGAGTTCTTCTTGGGCAGCACCATGCTCATGTAAGAGCGCACTCTTCTCTGCTTCAAATGCATCCAGTTGTTGCTGAAATACACACATTTAGAAACCTTTAGATTCCCCAGCTTTCTACTGGACTGAAATCTAAAGACAGACTGGTCTGGGAAGGGGAATAGCTGGCTCCTGGACAGTAGCTTAGGAAACCGCCGCAGGATAAATGGCTGAGAATGGGAACCAGCACGCCTGCTTCTCAGGAGCAGAACCTGAGCCACCGGCACCAGTCGGAAGCCAGCAGACACAGACAGACATCTGCTGCATCACACACCTGAAACGGCTTGGTTTTGTTCTTCAAATCTTCATACAGCTTCCGCCAGGTCTCCACCTCTTCTTCTAAGCTGGAGGTCACACCTGCATTTATGGTCTTCCTAAAAAGCAAGAAGTGGAGTTTCAGGACGCTCACTGTTAGCTCGTAGCACTTCTTCACGCTAGCTTTTGATCTGCTGCAACGTGCAGGGTTAGTTTAAGGAAAGTCACCTTGATCTTTCCGCTTTGAGTTCTCTTTTCAGATCTTCAGTTTGCTCTTCCAGGTTTTTCTTAAGTGTGGTCACTTGTGCAAGGCAAGACTCTCTCATTCCTTCTCTTTCTGCTTCTTTTAGTGCAACCTTTGTCTGGATTTCTAAAACCATCCTGAGGAAAACACCATCCATCCTTAGTGAACCTGTTCTTTCATTTTGTTATTTTTTTTACACTCCTCTAAATCTGAAAACACAAGTAACCATGGCTGACAAGCTGTTAGTAGAAGAGCTGAGCTAATCATTTGCACAAACAGTGCTACAAGAGCAGAACGACAACGCAGAAAGCGGTCAAGTCCAGGAGGCACAATTACTTTTAACTTCTCCTATGAGAAAGAGAGCAGTGCTTTTGAAGCAAGGAAGGATTCTGCATTTCTGATTTATGGCTGCTGAACACCAACTGCTTGCAGTGGAAGAGACTTCAGAGTCAGACTTAACTGGCAGAGGATTGCTCAAGCAGAAACCAGTCAAGACTGTGGAGCGAGGATGTGCTCCAGAGCTCAGGATGCCTGCCTGCACCTAAAGCACTGCCTGCCCTCTCCAGCCTCCCCTGGGTGGAGACTGAGAACCCCTCCCCTGGCACCCTCAGCCAGCAAAGAACTCTTCAGCCCTTGCTCTTTTACCAGCTCTAACGGGAGCTGGAGGCAGTATTAAGCAGGTGGGGAGGAAAGAAAGGGCAACATCTTAAGCAGCACAGGTTTTTTAAAATAAGCTGGGCTAAGCTGCTGTTGTCCTCTGGACACTGTTAATATACTGGCTCTAGGTGAGCAAGACAATAGAAACATCACAAAACTTTACAGCGGCGTTTTACAAATCAGCAAAGAGAGAGACCGGGGAAGATCAGAAATGCCAGACTCAGTTTGGTCAACACAGCATTTCCATGCAGCTGAGCAAGTCATTTCTCCACATGCCCCAGTTGAAAAGATCAGAGCGTAGCTGAGTTAAACCCAGCTTCCGCAGCTAGCCAGGAACTCCGTTAAAAGCAGCGGGGAAGGAAGCCTTCCAGCACACACACACCACGTTCCGTAACGCAGCTCCTGTCCAGGCAGGTCCCACTGTTGTCTGCCACGGGTGACCGTACACTGGGGCCTTTAAAGGCCGCACTCCAGCAGTCGAGTGACTCGCCCATAGCAAGGGCCTTTCTCACGCTCCGTGCCGTGGGTGGAAGGAGAGCACACACCACCAGGCTGCTGCCAGACAGCCGGAGGAGAAACACGGCCTCAGCTCGCGGCCCAAGACAGCTTCCTGGGGGGTGCTACTCGGCAGCTGCGCTGCGGTGCTTTCTCTCGGGCAGAGAGAGGGCCTTGGCCTCGCTCGCGCTGCAGAGCGGCACCTCACGGGCGGGTCACTGGCATCTGCTCGGGAGCAGAATTTGAGGTGACACGACTCAGAGCAGCAACGGGGTGAGCTCTGCGCTCAGAATTTGTTTGTCTGCCCCTGTGGATCTTATCTGTGGAGCAGTCACTGCAACTGGTATTTCTGATCAAGACAATCTCCCAACGTATTTCAGGTAACTGTTGCCCTTTTCCTGTCTGCTCCACATCGAGGAAAAAGTCAATGCAATTGAACAGACCCATTTTCTAACGTACAGAAAGGTCATGAATTTTGTCTGTCAATACTTTCAATCCTCTGCACTGCGAAAAGGAAGAAACTTACCACATACTTTACCCTTTGGCATAAGTATTTTAAATATTATACTTTAATACTTTAAACTAGACACCAAAAACTTAAACTGAATACCGATTTTATCTGGTAGAGCGCTGTATGCCAAGTTCTAGTTCAGAAGGCAAGCCTTCGCGGGCATTCCTTAGCTTAAGGAGAAGTTTGTCTCTCTTGTACCTTGCGCATTCTTCTTCCACTTTATTTTTAGCACATTCTGCTTCCTGAAGCAGCTGTCGACTCTCCTGACTCATTTTTTTCAGGCTGGCAATTTCTTCTCGCAGAGAGGTGTTCTCCACTCTGAGGCTGCTTATTTCTTCAGCTGTTGTCTTCTTGTAGCTGGTATTACCACGCAAATAAGAAACATCTCGTTACTTTAGACAAAATACAGATTGACATGTTCAGGCCTTACAAGAGCAACACAAGGTCATCTGAACAAATCCAAGAGATTTTGTAATCTGGAGCTATGGCAGCATTCTGGCACGGATAAAACAAAAGTTTTTTTTAAAAACAACCCCAAACAAACCCCACATTTCCCTAAAGCCATAAGCATTAACACTACGACAAATTCCGCAAGACAGGTATTTTCACCTTTGGGTAGCTATTTTAAACACAAAAGGTACAGCATATCTGAAGCTGATTTTCAACACCAAAAGACCTACGATCTGCAGCTTGCTTTGGCAGATACCCCACTTGATCCTCCATGGTTGTGCTGCATACCTGGCAGTAACAGTATCACTTTTTGAAATACTTCCACGACCTGAATATTTTGAGAAGAAAGGTCTGCAAGAACTGCAGGAAAATAATCTGGGTTCAGGGCAAGTTTTGCACCTAAACAAGCAGTCTTTTTGCAAGAGATCTTAGTGCAAAGAGAACATCAGCACTGGTTACAGCCCTCACTGAGGTCCAAGAGCACTGGAGCATTCTGACGGGTCAGACTTTGGCAGGAGAAACATTCCGTTTCCTGGGCTAGGCACCGAGTACGTCATTACGCTCGACCAGCACTCCAAAGGAATACATCAATTTCTTAATGCCATCAAACCTGCCATCACAAAGCTCTCTTCTCTAATACTGCCCCAACGCTCGTACACAGAGTTCAGTACCAGGGCACACGAATAAACAGCACATTGTCCTGTCATCTTAGAGAGAAGCCTGTCCCAGCTCCTAATGAAACTTAAATACCGTTCAAACGCAGCAGCAGTCTCCCCGCGCTCACGCAACGCGTTGCTGTGCTCTTCCTGGAGCCGCGGAACAGCGCTGCCGGGCCTTGCATGGAGTTGCTCCAACTCGGCATTCTTCCTGCAAGAAAAATTCAGCATGCAGTAAACTTTCAATACGTGAAAAGAAGCAGCAACTTGCTTGAAAGTCCTTCCCAGTCGTTGCCCTCTCCAGGGCAGAAGCATCCAATGCGACACGCACGGCACTTACCCCTCACCGCACCACCCTATTCCTACAGAACTGGCACGGCGAGCAAGTCTCAGCACGCTGCTTCAACAGTTTGAAGTTAAGACAAAATAAAACTGGCTCCAGTCACTCAGCTGGATGAGGTCTAATCACTGCCAATAATCAACACCCAGCAAGAAATCAATAGAGCTCTCCTCAGGTGTCAAACCCAAGTTAGGCTCAGAGGCTTTGCTTATGCTACTGATTTAACGTTTCTCCTTTCCAAGCTGTAGAATCAGAAAGTTTCTTTCACAAACCCTTTCAACTCCGCTTCCATCTGCGCAAGCTCAACATCTTGCACTTTGATTTCTTGTTCCAGCTGCTTCACCAGCTCTTCAGATCTCTTCTCTTTCGCATGTAATTTATTCAGCTCGTTCATTGTGTCATTCAGCTCTTCTTCAAGAAGACGTCTCTCACTTGTTACCTCCAGCTGAAACTCTCGTAGCTTCTGGTGCGCTGCTGCAGACGCCTCCTGCGTGCCAGAGTATGGCAGAGTTTAAAGACACCGTTACTTCTCGAGATACTAAACACCAACTTGCAGCGTTCAAAGCACAAGAATAAGGTCAAGCCTAGAGGAAGAACCAAAATACCCCACCACACCAGCTAGGATTCTTCGAGCTCTCGACCACACACGGTTTCTGCTGGCCAGCACCCACTCGTACGTTCCACAGATCAGACCATGATTGACACAGCCATCTCACGTGTAACCAAAGTCAGAACCTTTAGCGCCAGGCACTGGGATGGGAGTCTATCTGCAGACTAATGGATAGTCTGTATTTACCTTCTCTTGCTGCAGCTGAGAGACTGTCTCCTCATGTTTCTGCAGCAGTTTTTGGTGTTCTTGTTCTTCTAAGCTGATTCTTTTCTTCAGGTCTTCTATTTGAGCATTCATACTCAGGAGTTTTCCTCTGCTCTCAGATAACTCCTTCTCTGCATAGAGGAATCGTCAATATAACACAAACTCCCTTCTCTGTCCTCCAGCCGGGCCAGGGAGGGGATTCTGCCCCTCTGCCCCGCTCTGCTGAGAGCCCCCCGGGAGTCCTGCGTCCAGCTCTGGAGCCCTCAGCACAGGACAGAGCTGGAGCTGTGGGAGCGGGGCCAGAGGAGGCCCCAGCAACGATCCGAGGGCTGGAACCCCTCTGCTGGGAGGAAAGGCTGGGAGAGCTGGGGCTGCTCAGGCTGGGGAAGGGAAGGGTCTGGGGAGACCTCAGAGCAGCCTGGCAGTGCTTAGAGGGTGCCCGTAGGAAAGATGGGGACAGGCTTTTTAGCCGGGCCTGTTGCGACAGGACAGGGGGCAATGGCTTTCAACTCAAAGAGGGCAGATTTAGACTGGATAGAAGGAAGAATTTTTTACAATGAGGGTGGTGAGGCCCTGGCCCAGGTTGCCCAGAGAGGTGGTCGATGCCCCATCCCTGGGAACATTCAGGGCCAGGCTGGACGGGGCTCCGAGCACCCTGACCCAGTTGGAGATGTCCCTGCTCACTGCAGGGCATTGGACTAGATGACCTGGGAAGGTCCCTTCCAACCCAAACTATTCTATGGTCTGTTCTTCATAGTACTTCCATTCCAGCTTTACAGTTAGTTAGGCAAAGGGGAGAGAAAGAAAAAAAAACAAACCACAAAACACCACAACCAAACCAACCCACATCTTTAACCCAGCTGGAAACTCCTCCAAACTGGCTGAAAGTCACCACTTCCAAAATAATGTGAACAGCGGGAATCTTTGGACCAAGCAATTCGCCTGCCTTCATCAGAAAGCAGGACGGTTGGGGAAAAACAACTCAGTGACTTCCCCAAAGCTTCTTGCACGGAATGCCAGCAGGCAGAAGCCAAGCAGTGAACAGAGAACTGGGTACCAGCCTCAGGCTGCACAGTGGCTGGGTCTGGTGGAGAGGGGCCAAGAGGTGAAGAAGGAGCCCTCGACACATTCCCGATACCCCACAAACTTGCGCGCAAGCTGCTAACGGTGGGTGGGGACAATGTCGTGCTGCTTCTCCAGGAAGAGGAGGAACAAGTCGTTTGTTCGCAGCTTTCAGGTTGCAGCCATTCCCACTACGTCAACAGTTTCCATTTCTGTACTCTCTACCTTAGTAACCTTCCACCGAAACAGAAATTCAGACTTAACAGATGTCAGATTCCGGGGAGCTTCCACACTGGTGAAACACGCCTAGCCGTTTTCAGCTGGAGCTCAGAGACAGGACTTAACTTGGAACACACCCGCTGAAAACGGCATTTGACACCCAACCTGTCTGAGGTGCTTGCAGACATATTAGCTGTCCCACATATGAACAGCACACAAGGACTAACAGTTACCTTTCTCTTCTTCAAGCAGCTGACACCTTTCATTAAGTCCTTTGATCACTTTGAAAGATTCTTCCTCTCTTTTTCTGAGGGTATCCCTCAGGACCTCGAGGTCTTGGTCTTTCTTTAGCAGCGCCTCTTCCATCCGGGCAGCATCCAGTTTGTACTTCTCGACTGTGTCTGCAACAGTGCTGTAGGAGAAAATTCAGGTGTTTGTTACGACAAATTTGGTTTGTGAGCTTATTAGAGAGACATTTAGAAAGATAATTAAAAGAATATCTTACAACTCCTTTCCACTGTGTGGAAAAACATCCGATTGCTTCCCCCCCCCCGGCTCTATTTTAATACTGTTAAACAGAATTGTTGCCAAGGTTCGACTTCAGCAGCCATCAGCCAGGCTTAGTTTTACTGCCTTTTAACTCAGCCGGTCCAAATAAAGAACGTTGTGCTCTTACCTGAGCTCTCTGATATATTCCAGGAGTTTTTCAATGTCAGACACATCTTCAGCTTTCTGTCTCTCAGCAGCAGACCTAAACCCAAGAATTTGTCATGATGGATGTCTTTGAAAGTTCAGAGCTACCTGTCAGCTATTTGTTTGCAGGTAAGCAAGTGAAAATCAATCCTTGAGTCACGCCTCAGACGTAAGGCATACTTTTCACAATCCAGCTGGCTGGCCAACCGGTACTGGCTCCAACCAACACGGTTTGTCTGTTGGAAAAGGGCAGCTAGACCAGAGGAACAATGTTTTGTGTGTCCGTTTTACAGGAACACAGCCGTGCCTAAAACTTCATTCCACCAGATTCATTCCAGGTCACAGACACTAATAATTTCTGTTTCTTCTCAGCAGGGAGGAGGCCTGTGTTTTCCCTCAACTATGTGCTTACTCTAAGGTGCAAGCACATAAGCCCAGCTAGACGACATCACGTCACCTAAGCCCATTCCCTTCCTCTCTACTTACAGTTTTTCTTCCAGCTGTGCTGCTTTTCCTTTCGAATGCTCTAGATTCCTTTGCACTTCCTGCAGCTTCGCTTCCATGTCTTCCTGCTTTGCAAGCGCAGTCTGAAAAAAGCCCCAAAAACCAAATGTTACCACCAAAATGAGATTTGCTAAAAGACAAAATCAATCGTCTAACAGCGGGAAGCAGAAATGAATTCATAACTGCAATTTAATGGTGGCACTTGCTACTCTGCTGACCCTGATTCAAAGTATCCCCCTGTACAGACACCCGGTATTTGTTCAAACAGCAACAGCCACCACCACCTGAGAAACGCAAACGCGTGGAAGAGCTTTAAACGGTACTTTGACCACTGTTTGATGAAGGAATTAATGACCTGACCAACAGAGTGATATTGCAGCAGAGGTACTTCTAGGCTTCTGCACTTGAACTCAGATTTACTCTGCGCCTCAAGAGCAAAATCAAGAACCTTCGCTGTCTGCTCTTCCCTTCTGTTTTCACTCTACAGAAAGCAGAGGAAACTACCGAGCTGAGGACAGAAACAAACCACGAGCTGCAGCTCTGCTGTAAGCCCTCCCTCGTCTGTTCAACAGCTCAGAACTGCTACCCTGTGCAGCGCAAACGCTCCTACCTTTTCCTTAGCACATCTCTTGTTTCTGAGCTTCATTAGCTCCATGCATAGGCTGCTCATTTTCTTCTGCGTGCCATCTGCAGACAGCTGATCAGAGATGAACAGAAAGTCACTAAGCGTAACTCCTTCACACGCATTACTCTTCACACGCCCTTCCAAAAGCGTCTCCCCGCCAGCCACAGCACTCATCTCTACCCGTCCCCGAGAAGGACGTCAGCAGGGCCCGCTCTGTCTCTAGGCAGAGGCGCACAAGACCCCAGAGCAGACAGGCTCCAGCCCTGCGCCAAGGAGGGGGCACGGGGAATGTGAAAGCACGTGCTGATCGGCACCTCAAGTTTCCTCGTGCCCAGGGAGCTTCACAACAAAGCCTACGCAAAGACGCACGCATCTGGGAGAATACCTTTGACTTCAGCAGGCTGTTGGTCCTCGTCAGTTCCAGGAGCTGCTTCTTGAGGCCCGCAACGTTTGCCAGAAGCGACGTTTTCTCCTGAACCGCAGCACTCAGCTTTGCTTCCATCTTAGCAAAGTCCTCATCCAGAGCCTGAAGCTTTTTATCCTGCTCTCCACGCTCTCGCACTAACGCACGAATCTAAAACAAAAGATATTTGCTCTCTTTCCTAGTATTACCCTTCAGCACTAGTTTATGCCTGTGGTGTTCTTGGAGAGGCTGAGTATCCCAACTGTATTAGCTTTATTTCAGAACATGCATCTTCAGCTCTGTCATTTGCAGCAAAGGAGATGGCCCAATCGCCACAATTCTCTGTCGTTACACACCACAGGTTTGCAGTGCCAGCATTTCAGCTGCCTGATTTTACGCTGCTGAGCCAGTACAACCCGTTAAAGTTACAACAGTCTTAGCTTCAGCTTCCAACAGAAGCCAGCTCTCCTCTTTGCTGCGGAACAGAAAGACAGCGTGGGACTTGTGAGACGCACGCAGCCTGGATTTGTACACAGAAGTGTACTGATAAGGAAAAGCTAGCTGCCCGTTCAAGTTTAACATTATGTCAATCACGAAGCAAAAATCTCAGCAAACAGTTGGTAAATAAACCAGAACCTTTTTGGGGTAGAGAACATAGGACTTGGTTCTTCCCCTTCCCCCCTCCCTCTTTTTTTGGTTGTTTAAAAAAAACCTCCACTGACTGCACAGCTGTTCACAATCAGTAGGAATCAATGTAATTCTATGGACAAACCCAATGTTTTCTGCACACCATAACATTTGATAATCTCTGCCCTGCACAGAGCTGCTTGCAAACTACTCGCATGCTGTGTCACGCAAAAGAGGCCAACCTTCCCAATTTGTACATCTGATGACACTAAGTGGGAAACATACGACAGGACTGCACCCACATGATGCATTCATACCTCCTTCTCCAGTCTCTTCTGTTTGTTTTTCTCTTTCATAAGGACAGGATCTTTCTGGGGCTTCAGAGTCCCATTAGCTGGCTGTTGAAAACAGATGCATTAGAAATATGTAAACTGATCTCTAGCTGCACAGCAGTTTAACACCACCGTTACATACGGCGGCGGATGCTTTCATACAGGCAGTATTACTGGAGATACACACACCCCCCAAACAAAAAGCAAACGTCTCTCTCAAACAGGGCAGACAAGCAGCAGGTTAGGATGGGTTTTACCCCTGTGCTTTCTCATAAGCATTGCTCTGAAAGGACAGCTCATGGCCATTGCCATGAGATCAGGGAAGCTCGAGACATCAGCACTCCATAAAGAACATTTTAACCTCTGAAACACAGCTTTGTTTGTAGAATTGCGTCCCACATCACCAGTACCAGTAAACTAAAGTAGGAAGCCGGGGTGATCATTTTTCAACCTAACCTACACACCTTCAAATCCACAGCCTCGCACGTTGCGCCGAGAACCTGTACACACACACTATCATCCTCTCTTTGTTTCTTTTACCATCAGGTTTCTGCCTTGCCCTGTCCACCACATGAAACCAGAAGCAGGACCTTCTGAAGCAGCAGCAGCAGCTGCACCGGAATCACACAGGGAGCAAGAGGCAAAAAAGCCCAACAGCGTAACAGCAAAGACAACAAGCCACTCTGGAGCCCCAAGCAATCCTCACGTGATACCCAGAGACGCTGCAGTTTCCTTTCTCCTTCCTGCCTACTCAGGAATACAGGTACAACAGTGTGTTTCACAGCGTACTCGGGCAGGTTAATAGCAGTTGTCCAAAGGGGAGACAGGATTGGACTCGTCACAGTCAGGCTCAGCTGCAATTTCACAGCGCTACAGACACGACGGCAGAGTCTTACTGTTGATCCGAGAGGCACGAGTCTCCTGCCAGTCACCAGGGCAGGTGCGCTCTTCTCGCTGCTGGGATTTGTCTCGCCTGCAGATGGATGCAGAAAAGAACGGTGAAGGAAGAGGGTGGGCATGCAGACAGCGTGGGCAATGGAGCCCAACGAGACGAGGTCAATTGACTTCTTGTACAAAAGGGAGAAGGCCACCCGACTGCTAGCCTGTCCACTTGCCAAGCCAGTGCCAGCTGTTTTCTTGCTGCAGCCAGGCAGTTCCATGTCAGTCATCTGGGCACTTGACAGAGTTTAGGGAGAGGCTACCAGATGACACCCAGTTTGAGAATTCAGCTTCTGCCAGGTGTGTCGTGTCATGTGTCCGTCCCCTCCCCCCCAACCCTGCTGTCTGCTAATGAAGTAGTTAAATCATTTATTGGGTCTCTAGAGGTCCCCCTAATTAGCAGAAGTCACATAGAAGGCTACTTTTGGAAGATTCACTTAGACATGTTTTTACAGCTGCATCCCCTTGAGCTGCAAGCTGGGCAGTGAGCCCCTGCGACAGGAAACCAGTTCTGACCAAGGGCAGAGCAGGAACAGCACGTGAGCACCAACCATTGCAGCATTCAAGGATGTGACAGCACTGCTTTCTGTGCAGCTTCTAGGACTACTTACTCTTCTGCTTCCTAACCCGCCGACAGGTTTCAGAGGGCAGAGAACTTTTCAGTGCGTCTGAAGACTTGACGTCACAGGATCCTCGCAGCGGGGTACACACTAGAAGTGAGATTTTCAGAACAGCAGAGAACTATTAAGTCAAATGACAGGGTTTTCAACTTCACTGACTTGAAAACAGTAATACCTCTAAGTTAAATCCGCTTAAAAACAGAGAAGAAAAAACAGCCAACAACCGGAGCCTCAGTTCTCCTCCTCCTCCCCGCAGACAGGAAGAAAACATAAAGCACACGTGGTGGGGGAAAGGCTTGGTTTGTGACACTGCGAACAGAACTAGAAACCACGATTTACAGCCACCACACGGCAAGGCATCTTTTTAGGGACAGCGGTGCATTAACTTCCATAAAGAAACAAACCAAAGGCTGAGAGCATCTTCTTAGCTCGATGCAGCCTCCTCCAACCGAGAGCAGCTCCATTTCAGGGGAGCTCAGGGGAGGGTGGCAGAGAGGCCTTCCCTCAGCTGCAGCCACAAGCTCCCGGGCAGAAACTCGGCCAGCAGCAAACGCTCCCGCCGCGGGGCTGCCGCTGCGCCCGGCTCCGGGCGCTGCCCTCGCAGCTCTGTCTCCAGACAGCAGCAGGCGGGCAGGGCCTCGTCTGCCGCTGCTGCGTTTCCCGCGCCCACATCTACGCGCAGAGCTCAGCGCTGCCGCACCGCGCAGCCGTCTGCCCGCGCCTGCCCAGGACTCGACCTCATTCCGGGGTGTTTTTCCTCACAAGGGCTCACGCGAGAGCCCCCGGCACACAGCTCCCCTCAGGGGGGCACACGGGCGGGAGCAGCGGGACGCGCTGAGGTAACGGCCGGGCAGCTCCCCTCCCAGAGGCGACACGGGCAGAAGGAGAGGAAAGCGCCGAGGTCCCGGCCGGCCGGCCCCCCTTCCCCCTGCAGCCACCGCCAGGGGCCGGGGCTCCCTCCCCGCCGCGCCCGTACCCGAGCTCTGGTCCAAGCGCCGGAGCGGAGCCCTGCAGAACGCCATGGCGGCCGAGGGAGCACAGCGCAGCACTGCCCGCCACCGGCAACGGCCCCAACCGCCCCCACCCGCCGCGTTCCCCGGGCAGCCAATCACCTCGTCCCGCTCCAGGCGCGCTCAGCCAATCAGCGCGCCCTGCGCGGAGCAGGCGCGGTGTGCCTGTGGGTGGGCGGGCAACCAGGCGCGGCGGGCCGTTACGCATGCGCAGGTCGGAGCGTGCTGGGCGGGGCGGGCCCTGCGGGGCGGGGCGAGCCGGGCTTCGCGCATGCGCGGGGAGGGACGTGCGGGTAGGGAGGGCCCTGCGGGCCGGGGCGGGCCCTGCGGGGCGGAACGCGGGGCGTTCCCAGGGCGGGGCTGTCGGCAATGGCGTCCGCTTCGGGGAAGCGTAGCCCTGGCGCTGGGCTGAGACACTGAGGCCGCGACAGCTTCGAAAAACGCAAAGCCCCAAGACTGGCACCGCGAGAGAGAATTTTACGGCCGCCCGCGGGCGCTGGCACTCGCGGGGGCCGCGTCCCCCTGCTCTCTGCCGGCAGCACAGGAGGAGGTGACGCGGGAGTCACACTGCGGGGTGCGGCGCCAGCCGGGACCGAGGACGGCTCAGCGCCCAGACCTGCAGCCGCCCCGCGCCCTGGGGCTCCGGCAGCTCGGGTAGCGCAGCCCAGAACCGCACAGCCCCGGGGCAGCCCAGACCCGGCCCTCTCTTTGCGGGGACTCTACCCGGGGGTTCGCCCTCTCCTGGCCCAGGCGGTGTCAGCTCTCTGCCAGCTCACGCAGTCAGTGCCCGCAGCCAGAGCCCCGGCCCGCGGAGCTCTGCGCGCCGGCCCTCGGCAGCACCCCCGCGCAGGAGGGCAGCGGGCACCGGCACCAGAGCGCGGCCTTCCACCCTTCCCTGCAGGCCCAGGATCTCCTGCTGTGCCCGGGGAAACCCAGAGGAGCCGAGAGGCCAAGGGCGCTGCAGGCTGGGTGCGCGGCCCCTTCAGCTGCAGCAGCTCCTGCGAGCCCAGAGAGGTGGCCGGCGCCGAGGCCAGACGGACAGCGGGCTTGGGGACAAGAGTTCAGGCTGGGACAGAGAACTGCAGGGCAACTACACCGCGGCCTTGGGTCTGATCCCTGCTCTGTGAAGGAAACAGACAAATTCTTTCATTTAAAACTTTTATTGCGCTCAAACATCCTCAATGAAACAGCAAATTTAACATAAAGCTGTAAATACAAGATAGATGCAAAAAAAAAAAAATCTCTCAGGAAATGGTGAATAAGGATGACAAATGAAATCTCGTCTCTGAGCGTCAGCTGCTCTTCTGAAAACAAACTGTGCAGATTCAGCACACAAAAATAAGTAAAACCGTGACCTTTTTTTGGATTTATGGTATTTTTCTTCACAGCCTGAGGAGATTAAATTTTGTTCTGATCACCTACAATGGAAAAATGGGACTAAGTTTGGGTTTTTCACCGTGGCTCCCCCCACAGCGAGTCAGGAATCGTCTGTCTGCTGGGGAAGGCAGGCACTGGACTCCAGAGAGGGGGAAGCCAGGATTTCAGCCCCGGGAATGCGCTGTGGAACGAGGCTCCGGGCGAGACCCGCACCCACCCTCGCTCGCGCCAGCTCTGCTTCTCCGGGCGCTCGCCACCTTCCCCCGCCGCCTGCATCGGCGGGGCATCCGCACCTCAACACCTGCGGCAGCGCGGGGCCCGGGCAGGCAGCAGCTACGGGAGCAGGGCTGGAGCCCCTGGCCGAGCCCCTTCTCCCCACTGCCCGCCCAGGCGACGCTGCCGCACGCCCGGGCTGCCGCAACGTGTCACCCGCACGCCAGCGGGGAAGCTGGAGGAGACACGCGGCAGCAACACCCAACTCCCATCTTGCAAGATTGTGCAAACCGCCTGCCTGTAACCCCTCCCTCCCTCCTCTTGCTCCCCTAGACTCCTGCTGCTGCCTGACCTGACCCACCCCTCTGCCTGCTCCGTCAGGCCCCGGGCTGGGAAGCCCAGCAGCAAACCAGCAGCACACCAGATGAGGCCCGTCGAGGGCTGCTTCCAGCATCCGCTGGGAAAGACACACGAGCGGCCCTTCCCCCTCCTTCCCCAGAGGCAGCAGCCCGCACGAGGCTGTCGTACCTGCTTTGCGTAAGCCTGAGAGCCACAAGGACGTGGTTACACAAGAATCTAAGCTTACCTTCTTCCAGAGGAGTTTCTGGAGGGATGTTTTCCTTGGTGTGCTGGAAAGCTGTGGAAGGATCACAACGCCGAATGCCCTGGACTGCGTTCAGTTGCCCCTGGAGATCTCTGTTGGTTTGCTTTTCTTTCGCCAGCAACACACGCAGTTTTGAGACATCCTAAAGAAAACGGGACACTTGGAAGTCAGATTAAGAACAGCAGAAAAGCCTGCTTCAGCCTTCACTGAAGCAGCGCTTCTGAGCAACACGACCCACAAATGTACGCACACAATTTTCCGTGGCGTTAAAAAAGGAACTACGACTGCTGCGCAAGGCCACCAAGCACAGGGCAGCCCGAAACTGTCCGGTGCTGCTTTCAGCAGATGGTTTGCTAAGCCTCGAACCTCCAAGAGAGCTAAGAAAAACCAACCCAGCTAAGAACAGGGGTAGTTATTTGCACTGGTGATCCCTCTGCACATCACACATTCAGTCAAAACTGACAGAGATTCCCTTGCTGGTGCAGGAGGCCGGTGGTTTGTTCTAACCTGGCTGTGGCAGGGAATTTAAGAACCACGGAACGCAGTCGTTTGCGGGATCAGTAGTCTGTCAATATTTAGAGCAACACACCAAGGAATCTAGCAAATCAATAACATGCCCATTTGTAGCTTTTCGTTTCACCAACCTGCTTTAGGTGGGCATTCTCTTCCTTCAACTTCAGCACATGCTTAATTTTCTGTTTGTGGTTCTGGTGGCCAAGGAGTTCAGCGTACGCCTCGCTTAGTTTATTGAGTTCTTCTTGGGCAGCACCATGCTCATGTAAGAGCGCACTCTTCTCTGCTTCAAATGCATCCAGTTGTTGCTGAAATACACACATTTAGAAACCTTTAGATTCCCCAGCTTTCTACTGGACTGAAATCTAAAGACAGACTGGTCTGGGAAGGGGAATAGCTGGCTCCTGGACAGTAGCTTAGGAAACCGCCGCAGGATAAATGGCTGAGAATGGGAACCAGCACGCCTGCTTCTCAGGAGCAGAACCTGAGCCACCGGCACCAGTCGGAAGCCAGCAGACACAGACAGACATCTGCTGCATCACACACCTGAAACGGCTTGGTTTTGTTCTTCAAATCTTCATACAGCTTCCGCCAGGTCTCCACCTCTTCTTCTAAGCTGGAGGTCACACCTGCATTTATGGTCTTCCTAAAAAGCAAGAAGTGGAGTTTCAGGACGCTCACTGTTAGCTCGTAGCACTTCTTCACGCTAGCTTTTGATCTGCTGCAACGTGCAGGGTTAGTTTAAGGAAAGTCACCTTGATCTTTCCGCTTTGAGTTCTCTTTTCAGATCTTCAGTTTGCTCTTCCAGGTTTTTCTTAAGTGTGGTCACTTGTGCAAGGCAAGACTCTCTCATTCCTTCTCTTTCTGCTTCTTTTAGTGCAACCTTTGTCTGGATTTCTAAAACCATCCTGAGGAAAACACCATCCATCCTTAGTGAACCTGTTCTTTCATTTTGTTATTTTTTTTACACTCCTCTAAATCTGAAAACACAAGTAACCATGGCTGACAAGCTGTTAGTAGAAGAGCTGAGCTAATCATTTGCACAAACAGTGCTACAAGAGCAGAACGACAACGCAGAAAGCGGTCAAGTCCAGGAGGCACAATTACTTTTAACTTCTCCTATGAGAAAGAGAGCAGTGCTTTTGAAGCAAGGAAGGATTCTGCATTTCTGATTTATGGCTGCTGAACACCAACTGCTTGCAGTGGAAGAGACTTCAGAGTCAGACTTAACTGGCAGAGGATTGCTCAAGCAGAAACCAGTCAAGACTGTGGAGCGAGGATGTGCTCCAGAGCTCAGGATGCCTGCCTGCACCTAAAGCACTGCCTGCCCTCTCCAGCCTCCCCTGGGTGGAGACTGAGAACCCCTCCCCTGGCACCCTCAGCCAGCAAAGAACTCTTCAGCCCTTGCTCTTTTACCAGCTCTAACGGGAGCTGGAGGCAGTATTAAGCAGGTGGGGAGGAAAGAAAGGGCAACATCTTAAGCAGCACAGGTTTTTTAAAATAAGCTGGGCTAAGCTGCTGTTGTCCTCTGGACACTGTTAATATACTGGCTCTAGGTGAGCAAGACAATAGAAACATCACAAAACTTTACAGCGGCGTTTTACAAATCAGCAAAGAGAGAGACCGGGGAAGATCAGAAATGCCAGACTCAGTTTGGTCAACACAGCATTTCCATGCAGCTGAGCAAGTCATTTCTCCACATGCCCCAGTTGAAAAGATCAGAGCGTAGCTGAGTTAAACCCAGCTTCCGCAGCTAGCCAGGAACTCCGTTAAAAGCAGCGGGGAAGGAAGCCTTCCAGCACACACACACCACGTTCCGTAACGCAGCTCCTGTCCAGGCAGGTCCCACTGTTGTCTGCCACGGGTGACCGTACACTGGGGCCTTTAAAGGCCGCACTCCAGCAGTCGAGTGACTCGCCCATAGCAAGGGCCTTTCTCACGCTCCGTGCCGTGGGTGGAAGGAGAGCACACACCACCAGGCTGCTGCCAGACAGCCGGAGGAGAAACACGGCCTCAGCTCGCGGCCCAAGACAGCTTCCTGGGGGGTGCTACTCGGCAGCTGCGCTGCGGTGCTTTCTCTCGGGCAGAGAGAGGGCCTTGGCCTCGCTCGCGCTGCAGAGCGGCACCTCACGGGCGGGTCACTGGCATCTGCTCGGGAGCAGAATTTGAGGTGACACGACTCAGAGCAGCAAGAGGGAGAGCTCTGCGCTCAGAATTTGTTTGTCTGCCCCTGTGGATCTTATCTGTGGAGCAGTCACTGCAACTGGTATTTCTGATCAAGACAATCTCCCAACGTATTTCAGGTAACTGTTGCCCTTTTCCTGTCTGCTCCACATCGAGGAAAAAGTCAACGCAATTGAACAGACCCATTTTCTAACGTACAGAAAGGTCATGAATTTTGTCTGTCAATACTTTCAATCCTCTGCACTGCGAAAAGGAAGAAACTTACCACATACTTTACCCTTTGGCATAAGTATTTTAAATATTATACTTTAATACTTTAAACTAGACACCAAAAGCTTAAACTGAATACCGATTTTATCTGGTAGAGCGCTGTATGCCAAGTTCTAGTTCAGAAGGCAAGCCTTCGCGGGCATTCCTTAGCTTAAGGAGAAGTTTGTCTCTCTCGTACCTTGCGCATTCTTCTTCCACTTTATTTTTAGCACATTCTGCTTCCTGAAGCAGCTGTCGACTCTCCTGACTCATTTTTTTCAGGCTGGCAATTTCTTCTCGCAGAGAGGTGTTCTCCACTCTGAGGCTGCTTATTTCTTCAGCTGTTGTCTTCTTGTAGCTGGTATTACCACGCAAATAAGAAACATCTCGTTACTTTAGACAAAATACAGATTGACATGTTCAGGCCTTACAAGAGCAACACAAGGTCATCTGAACAAATCCAAGAGATTTTGTAATCTGGAGCTATGGCAGCATTCTGGCACGGATAAAACAAAAGTTTTTTTTAAAAACAACCCCAAACAAACCCCACATTTCCCTAAAGCCATAAGCATTAACACTACGACAAATTCCGCAAGACAGGTATTTTCACCTTTGGGTAGCTATTTTAAACACAAAAGGTACAGCATATCTGAAGCTGATTTTCAACACCAAAAGACCTACGATCTGCAGCTTGCTTTGGCAGATACCCCACTTGATCCTCCATGGTTGTGCTGCATACCTGGCAGTAACAGTATCACTTTTTGAAATACTTCCACGACCTGAATATTTTGAGAAGAAAGGTCTGCAAGAACTGCAGGAAAATAATCTGGGTTCAGGGCAAGTTTTGCGCCTAAACAAGCAGTCTTTTTGCAAGAGATCTTAGTGCAAAGAGAACATCAGCACTGGTTACAGCCCTCACTGAGGTCCAAGAGCACTGGAGCATTCTGACAGGTCAGACTTTGGCAGGAGAAACATTCCGTTTCCTGGGCTAGGCACCGAGTACGTCATTACGCTCGACCAGCACTCCAAAGGAATACATCAATTTCTTAATGCCATCAAACCTTCCATCACAAAGCTCTCTTCTCTAATACTGCCCCAACGCTCGTACACAGAGTTCAGTACCAGGGCACACGAATAAACAGCACATTGTCCTGTCATCTTAGAGAGAAGCCTGTCCCAGCTCCTAACGAAACTTAAATACCGTTCAAACGCAGCAGCAGTCTCCCCGCGCTCACGCAACGCGTTGCTGTGCTCTTCCTGGAGCTGCAGAACAGCGCTGCCGGGCCTTGCATGGAGTTGCTCCAACTCGGCATTCTTCCTGCAAGAAAAATTCAGCATGCAGTAAACTTTCAATACGTGAAAAGAAGCAGCAACTTGCTTGAAAGTCCTTCCCAGTCGTTGCCCTCTCCAGGGCAGAAGCATCCAACGCGACACGCACGGCGCTTACCCCTCACCGCACCACCCTATTCCTACAGCACTGGCACGGCGAGCAAGTCTCAGCACGCTGCTTCAACAGTTTGAAGTTAAGACAAAATAAAACTGGCTCCAGTCACTCAGCTGGATGAGGTCTAATCGCTACCAATAATCAACACCCAGCAAGAAATCAATAGAGCTCTCCTCAGGTGTCAAACCCAAGTTAGGCTCAGAGGCTTTGCTTATGCTACTGATTTAACGTTTCTCCTTTCCAAGCTGTAGAATCAGAAAGTTTCTTTCACAAACCCTTTCAACTCTGCTTCCATCTGCGCAAGCTCAACATCTTGCACTTTGATTTCTTGTTCCAGCTGCTTCACCAGCTCTTCAGATCTCTTCTCTTTCGCATGTAATTTATTCAGCTCGTTCATTGTGTCATTCAGCTCTTCTTCAAGAAGACGTCTCTCACTTGTTACCTCCAGCTGAAACTCTCGTAGCTTCTGGTGCGCTGCTGCAGACGCCTCCTGCGTGCCAGAGTATGGCAGAGTTTAAAGACACCGTTACTTCTCGAGATACTAAACACCAACTTGCAGCGTTCAAAGCACAAGAATAAGGTCAAGCCTAGAGGAAGAACCAAAATACCCCACCACACCAGCTAGGATTCTTCGAGCTCTCGACCACACACGGTTTCTGCTGGCCAGCACCCACTCGTACGTTCCACAGATCAGACCATGATTGATACAGCCATCTCACGTGTAACCAAAGTCAGAACCTTTAGCGCCAGGCACTGGGATGGGAGTCTATCTGCAGACTAATGGATAGTCTGTATTTACCTTCTCTTGCTGCAGCTGAGAGACTGTCTCCTCATGTTTCTGCAGCAGTTTTTTGCGTTCTTGTTCTTCTAAGCTGATTCTTTTCTTCAGGTCTTCTATTTGAGCATTCATACTCAGGAATTTTCCTCTGCTCTCAGATAACTCCTTCTCTGCATAGAGGAATCGTCAATATAACACAAACTCCCTTCTCTGTCCTCCAGCCGGGCCAGGGAGGGGATTCTGCCCCTCTGCCCCGCTCTGCTGAGAGCCCCCCGGGAGTCCTGCGTCCAGCTCTGGAGCCCTCAGCACAGGACAGAGCTGGAGCTGTGGGAGCGGGGCCAGAGGAGGCCCCAGCAACGATCCGAGGGCTGGAACCCCTCTGCTGGGAGGAAAGGCTGGGAGAGCTGGGGCTGCTCAGGCTGGGGAAGGGAAGGGTCTGGGGAGACCTTAGAGCAGCCTGGCAGTGCTTAGAGGGCGCCCGTAGGAAAGATGGGGACAGGCTTTTTAGCCGGGCCTGTTGCGACAGGACAGGGGGCAATGGCTTTCAACTCAAAGAGGGCAGATTTAGACTGGATAGAAGGAAGAATTTTTTACAATGAGGGTGGTGAGGCCCTGGCCCAGGTTGCCCAGAGAGGTGGTCGATGCCCCATCCCTGGGAACATTCAGGGCCAGGCTGGACGGGGCTCCGAGCACCCTGACCCAGTTGGAGATGTCCCTGCTCACTGCAGGGCATTGGACTAGATGACCTGGGAAGGTCCCTTCCAACCCAAACTATTCTATGGTCTGTTCTTCATAGTACTTCCATTCCAGCTTTACAGTTAGTTAGGCAAAGGGGAGAGAAAGAAAAAAAAACAAAACAAAACACCACAACCAAACCAACCCACATCTTTAACCCAGCTGGAAACTCCTCCAAACTGGCTGAAAGTCACCACTTCCAAAATAACGTGAACAGCGGGAATCTTTGGGCCAAGCAATTCGCCTGCCTTCATCAGAAAGCAGGACGGTTGGGGAAAAACAACTCAATGACTTCCCCAAAGCTTCTTGCACAGAATGCCAGCAGGCAGAAGCCAAGCAGTGAACAGAGAACTGGGTACCAGCCTCAGGCTGCACAGTGGCTGGGTCTGGTGGAGAGGGGCCAAGAGGTGAAGAAGGAGCCCTCGACACATTCCCGATACCCCACAAACTTGCGCGCAAGCTGCTAACGGTGGGTGGGGACAATGTCGTGCTGCTTCTCCAGGAAGAGGAGGAACAAGTCGTTTGTTTGCAGCTTTCAGGTTGCAGCCATTCCCACTACGTCAACAGTTTCCATGTCTGTACTCTCTACCTTAGTAACCTTCCACCGAAACAGAAATTCAGACTTAACAGATGTCAGATTCCGGGGAGCTTCCACACTGGTGAAACACGCCTAGCCGTTTTCAGCTGGAGCTCAGAGACAGGACTTAACTTGGAACACACCCGCTGAACACGGCATTTGACACCAAACCTGTCTGAGGTGCTTGCAGACATATTAGCTGTCCCACGTATGAACAGCACACAAGGACTAACAGTTACCTTTCTCTTCTTCAAGCAGCTGACACCTTTCCTTAAGTCCTTTGATCACTTCAAAAGATTCTTCCTCTCTTTTTCTGAGGGTATCCCTCAGGACCTCGAGGTCTTGGTCTTTCTTTAGCAGCGCCTCTTCCATCCGGGCAGCATCCAGTTTGTACTTCTCGACTGTGTCTGCAACAGTGCTGCAGGAGAAAATTCAGGTGTTTGTTACGACAAATTTGGTTTGTGAGCTTATTAGAGAGACATTTAGAAAGATAATTAAAAGAATATCTTACAACTCCTTTCCACTGTGTGGAAAAACATCCGATTGCTTCCCCCCCCCGCCCCCCGGCTCTATTTTAATACTGTTAAACAGAATTGTTGCGAAGGTTCGACTTCAGCAGCCATCAGCCAGGCTTAGTTTTACTGCCTTTTAACTCAGCCGGTCCAAATAAAGAACGTTGTGCTCTTACCTGAGCTCTCTGATATATTCCAGGAGTTTTTCAATGTCAGACACATCTTCAGCTTTCTGTCTCTCAGCAGCAGACCTAAACCCAAGAATTTGTCATGACGGATGTATTTGAAAGTTCAGAGCTACCTGTCAGCTATTTGTTTGCAGGTAAGCAAGTGAAAATCAATCCTTGAGTCACGCCTCAGACGTAAGGCATACTTTTCACAATCCAGCTGGCTGGCCAACCGGTACTGGCTCCAACCAACACGGTTTGTCTGTTGGAAAAGGGCAGCTAGACCAGAGGAACAATGTTTTGTGTGTCCGTTTTACAGGAACACAGCCGTGCCTAAAACTTCATTCCACCAGATTCATTCCAGGTCACAGACACTAATAATTTCTGTTTCTTCTCAGCAGGGAGGAGGCCTGTGTTTTCCCTCAACTATGTGCTTACTATCAGGTGCAAGCACATAAGCCCAGCTAGATGACATCACGTCACCTAAGCCCATTCCCTTCCTCTCTACTTACAGTTTTTCTTCCAGCTGTGCTGCTTTTCCTTTCGAATGCTCTAGATTCCTTTGCACTTCCTGCAGCTTCGCTTCCATGTCTTCCTGCTTTGCAAGCGCAGTCTGAAAAAAGCCCCAAAAACCAAATGTTACCACCAAAATGAGATTTGCTAAAAAACAAAATCAATCGTCTAACAGCGGGAAGCAGAAATGAATTCATAACTGCAATTTAATGGTGGCACTTGCTACTCTGCTGACCCTGATTCAAAGCATCCCCCTGTACAGACACCCGGTATTTGTTCAAACAGCAACAGCCACCACCACCTGAGAAACGCAAACGCGTGGAAGAGCTTTAAACGGTACTTTGACCACTGTTTGATGAAGGAATTAATGACCTGACCAACAGAGCGATATTGCAGCAGAGGTACTTCTAGGCTTCTGCACTTGAACTCAGATTTACTCTGCGCCTCAAGAGCAAAATCAAGAACCTTCGCTGTCTGCTCTTCCCTTCTGTTTTCACTCTACAGAAAGCAGAGGAAACTACCGAGCTGAGGACAGAAACAAACCACGAGCTGCAGCTCTGCTGTAAGCCCTCCCTCGTCTGTTCAACAGCTCAGAACTGCTACCCTGTGCAGCGCAAACGCTCCTACCTTTTCCTTAGCACATCTCTTGTTTCTGAGCTTCATTAGCTCCATGCATAGGCTGCTCATTTTCTTCTGCGTGCCATCTGCAGACAGCTGATCAGAGATGAACAGAAAGTCACTAAGCGTAACTCCTTCACACGCATTACTCTTCACACGCCCTTCCAAAAGCGTCTCCCCGCCAGCCACAGCACTCATCTCTACCCGTCCCCGAGAAGGACGTCAGCAGGGCCCGCTCTGTCTCTAGGCAGAGGCGCACAAGACCCCAGAGCAGACAGGCTCCAGCCCTGCGCCAAGGAGGGGGCACGGGGAATGTGAAAGCACGTGCTGATCGGCACCTCAAGCTTCCTCGTGCCCAGGGAGCTTCACAACAAAGCCTACGCAAAGACGCACGCATCTGGGAGAATACCTTTGACTTCAGCAGGCTGTTGGTCCTCGTCAGTTCCAGGAGCTGCTTCTTGAGGCCCGCAACGTTTGCCAGAAGCGACGTTTTCTCCTGAACCGCAGCACTCAGCTTTGCTTCCATCTTAGCAAAGTCCTCATCCAGAGCCTGAAGCTTTTTATCCTGCTCTCCACGCTCTCGCACTAACGCACGAATCTAAAACAAAAGATATTTGCTCTCTTTCCTAGTATTACCCTTCAGCACTAGTTTATGCCTGTGGTGTTCTTGGAGAGGCTGAGTATCCCAACTGTATTAGCTTTATTTCAGAACATGCATCTTCAACTCTGTCATTTGCAGCAAAGGAGATGGCCCAATCGCCACAATTCTCTGTCGTTACACACCACAGGTTTGCAGTGCCAGCATTTCAGCTGCCTGATTTTACGCTGCTGAGCCAGTACAACCCGTTAAAGTTACAACAGTCTTAGCTTCAGCTTCCAACAGAAGCCAGCTCTCCTCTTTGCTGCGGAACAGAAAGACAGCGTGGGACTTGTGAGACGCACGCAGCCTGGATTTGTACACAGAAGTGTACTGATAAGGAAAAGCTAGCTGCCCGTTCAAGTTTAACATTATGTCAATCACGAAGCAAAAATCTCAGCAAACAGTTGGTAAATAAACCAGAACCTTTTTGGGGTAGAGAACATAGGACTTGGTTCTTCCCCTTCCCCCCTCCCTCTTTTTTTGGTTGTTTAAAAAAAACCTCCACTGACTGCACAGCTGTTCACAATCAGTAGGAATCAATGTAATTCTATGGACAAACCCAATGTTTTCTGCACACCATAACATTTGATAATCTCTGCCCTGCACAGAGCTGCTTGCAAACTACTCGCATGCTGTGTCACGCAAGAGAGGCCAACCTTCCCAATTTGTACGTCTGATGACACTAAGTGGGAAACATACGACAGGACTGCGCCCGCATGATGCATTCATACCTCCTTCTCCAGTCTCTTCTGTTTGTTTTTCTCTTTCATAAGGACAGGATCTTTCTGGGGCTTCAGAGTCCCATTAGCTGGCTGCTGAAAACAGATGTATTAGAAATATGTAAACTGATCTCTAGCTGCACAGCAGTTTAACACCACCGTTACATACGGCGGCGGATGCTTTCATACAGGCAGTATTACTGAAGATACACACACCCCCCAAACAAAAAGCAAACGTCTCTCTCAAACAGGGCAGACAAGCAGCAGGTTAGGATGGGTTTTACCCCTGTGCTTTCTCATAAGCATTGCTCTGAAAGGACAGCTCATGGCCATTGCCATGAGATCAGGGAAGCTCGAGACATCAGCACTCCATAAAGAACATTTTAACCTCTGAAACACAGCTTTGTTTGTAGAATTGCGTCCCACATCACCAGTACCAGTAAACTAAAGTAGGAAGCCGGGGTGATCATTTTTCAACCTAACCTACACACCTTCAAATCCACAGCCTCGCACGTTGCGCCGAGAACCTGTACACACACACTATCATCCTCTCTTTGTTTCTTTTACCATCAGGTTTCTGCCTTGCCCTGTCCACCACATGAAACCAGAAGCAGGACCTTCTGAAGCAGCAGCAGCTGCACCGGAATCACACAGGGAGCAAGAGGCAAAAAAGCCCAACACCGTAACAGCAAAGACAACAAGCCACTCTGGAGCCCCAAGCAATCCTCACGTGATACCCAGAGACGCTGCAGTTTCCTTTCTCCTTCCTGCCTACTCAGGAATACAGGTACAACAGTGTGTTTCACAGCGTACTCGGGCAGGTTAATAGCAGTTGTCCAAAGGGGAGACAGGATTGGACTCGTCACAGTCAGGCTCAGCTGCAATTTCACAGCGCTACAGACACGACGGCAGAGTCTTACTGTTGATCCGAGAGGCACGAGTCTCCTGCCAGTCACCAGGGCAGGTGCGCTCTTCTCGCTGCTGGGATTTGTCTCGCCTGCAGATGGATGCAGAAAAGAATGGTGAAGGAAGAGGGTGGGCATGCAGACAGCGTGGGCAATTGAGCCCAACGAGACGAGGCCAATTGACTTCTTGTACAAAAGGGAGAAGGCCACCCGAGTGCTAGCCTGCCCACTTGCCAAGCCAGTGCCAGTGTTTTCTTGCTGCAGCCAGGCAGTTCCATGTCAGTCATCTGGGCACTTGACAGAGTTTAGGGAGAGGCTACCAGATGACACCCAGTTTGAGAATTCAGCTTCTGCCAGGTGTGTCGTGTCATGTGTCCGTCCCCTCCCCCCCAACCCTGCTGTCTGCTAATGAAGTAGTTAAATCATTTATTGGGTCTCTAGAGGTCCCCCTAATTAGCAGAAGTCACATAGAAGGCTACTTTTGGAAGATTCACTTAGACATGTTTTTACAGCTGCATCCCCTTGAGCTGCAAGCTGGGCAGTGAGCCCCTGCGACAGGAACCCAGTTCTGACCAAGGGCAGAGCAGGAACAGCACGTGAGCACCAACCATTGCAGCATTCAAGGATGTGACAGCACTGCTTTCTGTGCAGCTTCTAGGACTACTTACTCTTCTGCTTCCTAACCCGCCGACAGGTTTCAGAGGGCAGAGAACTTTTCAGTGCGTCTGAAGACTTGACGTCACAGGATCCTCGCAGCGGGGTACACACTAGAAGTGAGATTTTCAGAACAGCAGAGAACTATTAAGTCAAATGACAGGGTTTTCAACTTCACTGACTTGAAAACAGTAATACCTCTAAGTTAAATCCGCTTAAAAACAGAGAAGAAAAAACAGCCAACAACCGGAGCCTCAGTTCTCCTCCTCCTCCCCGCAGACAGGAAGAAAACATAAAGCACACGTGGTGGGGGAAAGGCTTGGTTTGTGACACTGCGAACAGAACTAGAAACCACGATTTACAGCCACCACACGGCAAGGCATCTTTTTAGGGACAGCGGTGCATTAACTTCCATAAAGAAACAAACCAAAGGCTGAGAGCATCTTCTTAGCTCGATGCAGCCTCCTCCAACCGAGAGCAGCTCCATTTCAGGGGAGCTCAGGGGAGGGTGGCAGAGAGGCCTTCCCTCAGCTGCAGCCACAAGCTCCCGGGCAGAAACTCGGCCAGCAGCAAACGCTCCCGCCGCGGGGCTGCCGCTGCGCCCGGCTCCGGGCGCTGCCCTCGCAGCTCTGTCTCCAGACAGCAGCAGGCGGGCAAGGCCTCGTCTGCCGCTGCTGCGTTTCCCGCGCCCACATCTACGCACAGAGCTCAGCGCTGCCGCACCGCGCAGCCGTCTGCCCGCGCCTGCCCAGGACTCGACCTCATTCCGGGGTGTTTTTCCTCACAAGGGCTCACGCGAGAGCCCCCCGCACACAGCTCCCCTCAGGGGGGCACACGGGCGGGAGCAGCGGGACGCGCTGAGGTAACGGCCGGGCAGCTCCCCTCCCAGAGGCGACACGGGCAGGAGGAGAGGAAAGCACCGAGGTCCTGGCCGGCCCCCCTTCCCCCTGCAGCCACCGCCAGGGGCCCGGGCTCCCTCCCCACCGCGCCCGTACCCGAGCTCTGGTCCAAGCGCCGGAGCGGAGCCCTGCAGAACGCCATGGCGGCCGAGGGAGCCCAGCGCAGCACTGCCCGCCACCTGCAACGGTCCCAACCGCCCTCCCCCCCGCGTTCCCCGGGCAGCCAATCACCTCGTCCCGCTCCAGGCGCGCTCAGCCAATCAGCGCGCCCTGCGCGGAGCAGGCGCGGTGTGCCTGTGGGTGGGCGGGCAACCAGGCGCGGCGGGCCATTACGCATGCGCAGGTCGGAACATGCTGGGCGGGGCGGGCCCTGCGTGGCGGGGCGGGGCAGTGCGAGGTGGGCGGGCCAGGCTGCGCGCATGCGCGGGGAGGGACGTTCGGGTGGGGAGGGCTTTGTCGGGCGGGTCAACAGGTCTGCGCGCATGGGCGAGAAGGGAATTGTGGGGCGTGGCGAGCGGGCCGTCCCGGGCTGCGCGCATGCGCGGGGCGGGGCGGGCCGTAGTCGCCGATGTCGGCGCCATTCGAGGAGCGGAGCGGGGCTGTGCCCTGCGGGACGCCGTGGGGCCGGTGGTACCAGACGCTGGAGGAGGTGTTCATCGAGGTGCAGGTGCCGTCGGGCACCCGCGCGCAGGACGTGCGCTGCAGCCTGCAGAGCCGTCGTATCGAGCTCTCCGTGGGTGGCCTGGAGGTGTTGCAGGTACCGGCTGCCGGGAGGGGCGGCTCGGAGGCGGCGGGCTCGGGCGGGCCGGCGGGCCGCTCTCGTGGCGGGGCGGGAGGTGTTTGGGCTGCGCTCGCTGTTGGAAGCCAAAGGAAACCCGCAGAGCCGCGCGTCATGAGGAGCTTCAGCTCGGCCTTGGCAGTCTGGCGTCGGTGCGGGACCCGCGGCGGAACGCGGGGCGTTCCCAGGGCGGGGCTGTCGGCAATGGCGTCCCCCTCGGGGAACCGCAGCCCCCGCGCTGGGCTGAGACACTGAGGCCGCGACAGCTTCGAAAAACGCAAAGCCCCAAGATTGGCACCGCGAGAGAGAATTCTCCGGCCGCCCGCGGGCGCTGGCACTCGCGGGGGCCGCGTCCCCTGCTCTCTGCCGGCAGCACAGGAGGAGGTGACGCGGGAGTCACACTGCGGGGTGCGGCGCCAGCCGGGACCGAGCGGGCGTTCCGGGGTGTAACGGTGTCACGTCTCTTGCAGGGTAAACTCTTTGACTCTACCATAACCGATGAAGCAACGTGGACGTTAGGTAATAACCGACCCGTGAAGGGGAGTCTTGAGGGAGGTGGAGTTTCTCAGCCTGTGCTGTAGGAGAGTTTACCCTTTGTTTTTGAATGGGAAAGATTACTTTCTTCCCTGTGCATAGCTGTGTGAAAAAGGCAGTCGCCATGGCCAGACCAAGGAACTGGGGCAGTCCAGCAGCCCTAGAGATGATGGTCAGTGGGAAAGTGCTGCTTCTCGGAGGGCAGCGGCCAGTGGGTTACAAACCCTGCCGTAGTGAGAAGGTGTTTTGCAAACTCTCGTTAAAGCTAGGCGGTTATGGTACAGCTATGTGGTGTGTGCCCATCCGTAATTGTTACTTTTCTTGGGGTTTTTTTTTCCTCCTTCTTTTATGTGTGTTTTGGGATAGGTGATGTGCTATGGCTTTTTTTTTTGGGATGGGTGAAAAAAACGACAGTCCAAGAGAATCGAAAAGCAATCTCAAAATCACACTAAGCTACCTACAGATAATGAGCAAAAAAAGCTGCTCTGATCGTTACATCATAAACATTGTTAAGTGTTCGGACTATTTGGGGTGTTGGCCATTGTCTTTGTGGACTGTGCCTCTCACTTAATGTTTTCCGGTGATGGCTTTTGTTTTCCATTTAATATTTGTTCTAAATACTGATTGATAATTTAGTAACTTAAAGGTGAAAAGTAGAAGCGTAAAGAAACATTGTGAAGTGAAGCCTACTCTTCTCCAGTATGCCAACAATCTTCAAAATGCACTTTATAATGCTGTATTTATTCAGTTAAGTAGAACTAAACGTCCTAGGTGTTAACTTTGAAATGTGCTTGCGATATATTGTCTGTAGGCATACTGTCTGTGTTTAAACAGATGGATTATACCTCTGTATGTCACTGAAACTTAGCTCTGGATTTTATTGGCAGTAAGTCTCTGTAAAGCCTGACCTCCACTCCTTCGTTAGGGCCTTAGCTGAGGTGTATATAATCTTTTCTCTGTTGTGAAGCTCTCTAAAAGGTTAGTGTAGGTTTGTAACAAAAGTACTTACGAACTGTGCTTTAATCCCTTAAAACAGCCTCAGCATTTTACAGGCCAGGGAGGGGAGAGAGGGCTGTGTAGGTTGTCTTTGCTTCAGCATTTCTGTTTCTTGTGAATGTTTGTTTATTTGTCAATAACCCTGTTGGCATTGGCATTAAGAATTTAAATTTCTTCACCAAAAAAATCCCATGCTTGTTAACAGTGAATTCACCAAAAGAAGAAAAAAGGACTGAGTTTAATGGTTGGTTTGTGTGTCTGGTTGCGTTTGACAGAAGACAGGAAGCTGATACGCATTGTTCTGATGAAGACAAACCGCGATGCTGGAAATTGTTGGACGTCTCTGTTAGAAAATGAGTATGCTGCTGATCCTTGGGTGCAGGACCAGATGCAAAGGAAGCTCACCCTGGAGCGATTCCAAAGAGAGGCAAGTTCAAGGGCCGTGATTACTCCCTGTACGTCGTGTTTGTGCGCAGAGGTTATGGCTGTGAAAGCTGGGCAAAATTGTTCTGCTGTCCAGTGCCGTGGAAACATCGACTGTCGGTCAGCGTATGGGAACACTCCCGAGGCTTTCTCGGTGTCCTTTCAGGAGGTTATTCCGTCTGCAGCCTGTCTCAGGGGTTTGGGAGAAGTTGAGGGCGGGGTGGCCTTGTAGGGTTTGTTGCAGAATACTAACAACTCTTAACTCAGGCTACACGCAATTTCTGTTATTATCTAGAATTAAGACATGGCCATATTTACAGCAAGCTTCTAACGTCAAGCTCTGTTGAATACGTTTGTCCATAACATCAGATGATGTAGAATAGTTAACTGGAAAATATTTTCCTTGCCCTTTTTACTAAAATAGCTGAAATTGTTTTGGTACAGCTTTAGCATGTGACTATGCCTGTGCGTGTGTGCAGAGCTGTAGAGTGACGGCTGATGACTGAACAGCTGAATCGGCACGCTCTGTACGGCAACAGAGAACATCATTCTTGTGAAACTGGTTATCCAGCGTGGCATGTACTTACGTTTTCAAACAGTAATTTCAAGGCACACCAGTAGCCAGAAATTTTTCTTAAACTTTCCTTAATATTTCTTTACTGGGAGATCTAACTGTTTGCCACATTAAGAACAGGGTTACAAAGTCACTCCAGCAGCAGGCAACTAAATTATGATGATGCAGGGTTTATTTATTGATGCGTTTTCCAGGAGCTTTGGTGCCATGACAAATGGATGACAAATTGATTGTTATGTGTCCTTGTTAGAGCTGCAGAACATGAACAGAAACAGCTTCGGGCTTGTTGCTAGTTGGATGTTTGGGTTTGGTTTTTTTGAAACATTTTTATTAAGAGTAATCTACCTACTAAACTTTTATCTCCATCAGAACCCCGGATTTGACTTCAGCGGGGCAGAAATTTCTGGAAATTACAGCAAAGGAGGACCAGACTTTTCTAGTCTTGGAAAGTAACCTGCTTTGATCTGTGTTCCTTGAGAGGAATTACACACCACACCTACAGACTGGAATGGTGTAACTGGTGAAGACTTCCGTGATCTCTTCAGCAGATTGTTTTCAAGTAATTACTTCAGTGAGAAGAAAGACTTATTCCAGCAGAACGAAGACAAAGTGTTACCAGCTGATTTATAAGCTGCAATAACTTTCTAATACTAAGGGATAAACTATAGAGAAAGCTGTGCACAAAAAAGTAACATATGGAGACAGAATGTTGGTTTTGGGTTTTTTTAGAACCACCACAGTAAAGTAGCCAGTTATGAACTGTCTTTATGCAAAGATATCTTACTTGCCATTGAGGAATAGATCTTGTAAGCAAGATACACAGTATTTTCTCTTAACTTGCAAGGGGCAGGGTGTTAGGATGGCCACAGTTACGCTGTCCCTGTGTAGCAGCCCTCTGAGAACTAGTTGTCCTTCTGAAACAGTGGTTTAAATAAACTACCGCATCTTGCCTCGAATAAGGTTTTACAGTCCACGGTGCTGTCAGATATAGCACTAATGATTGATACTTGCTGCTGGGTGAACCATACTACAAAACAGAAAGGTCGGGTGAACGTCTGGATATAAATAATTTTATGTGTTAATGTAATATAGCATTTCAGAATAAATATTTAAAATTTTGAAAGTAAGATAATGACTTTTGAAAGGAATAAAAAGCCCCCAAGTAGGGAATGGTATCTTGCATCTGTTCATTACCAGCCTCTAGCACAAGTTGTTGATAGTGTATCTAAGAAGCTGTAGATTTTTGTAGATAAAGTTTTAAATTTAATAGCGACTTTTTAAACTTAGCTATTGCATGATACAATATTTTGCATGTGCCAATTATGGATCAGGAGTTTTCTGCTCATTGCTAAGGATGCAGCTGAGAAGCAGTGCAGCCACAGCATTATACAGGACAAATGCTGTGTCAAACAGACCAACAGAGGGAGAAAACGCGATTCCCAAGTCCCGTCGTGTTCTGAATCTGACAGTACCGCATATACTTCGGTCCTAAGTGGAAGCTGCGCTGGAGGTAAATTGCCAGCCGCTGGCCATCATACTGCAGAGTCTTGTTTCTAAAATTGCATCATTATTGCAGTTAGCACACGGCAAAATTAAAGCAATAGTTGAGGAGGAATGCTTTCATTGTAATTGTATCCAGTGCTTGCTTGTTGCGTGAGCAGGCAAGCGCCAAGTCCTCCTGAAGTAACCAGGTGTGCTCCCTCTACCTGTGTCATCTTTACAGAGCGTGAACCAAGTCCAGAGACGGTGCTTGGGTTCTGGAGAACTGGCCTTACTGCTCCAAGGGAAGTCGTGGGGTATCAAACGCTGACTGATGGCTGTGAAGTCTTGTATCTGACACATCAGTGCATGGACTTTCCTTTACTATATGCACTTTCAAAGCTAAACTTCATTCCCATGTTTTCTGCTTTATGAAGTAGCGTGAGAGTCATCCTAGACCTGAGACCAAAGCTGACATCAAGGCAAGAGGACAACTGTGAAGTATGTATTCCAGCATCACAGCTTCGATTTCATTTTAAGAGGAAAGGCTTCAACTACTTGGTTAAGTATTTTATTGTCTGCTGTAAGTTACAGACTTCCACTTTCAGAAGAATCTAGATGAAAATAAAAAGAGTTTGATGCTATGACTTTCCTCAATCAGCATCTACTGAGTTCTCAGCCCGTTACAAAGGGTGGTTTGTGTTCCATCTCGCTCTGATTCAATCCCTTCCTTCTTAGCCGAACAGTAACAGGTGTTTGACAGGCGTCAGTCTGGGTATGCGATACGGTACCCAGAGCAGCCCCCTCTCCAGGAAGCAATCCTGTGCACTCACGCAGAGTGCTACTCTGCTATGGAAATGAGTGGAAGACAATCCCCTGGCCTTATTTTCATGTGTCTGGTTCAAGCTCAGCCGAGAGTCATGCCACAGCATTGCACTCTCAGAAGGAGCACAGCTGCTCCGAGTCCTCATTAGGCACAGAAATGTATAGCTCAGCTTACACCTCATCAAACTGGGATGCTCCCATCAGTGCAGAAATGCAAATATTGCAAGTAGAAATCTGAGTGCCAGATTCTTTTAAGAAAGCACCATCCCTATATTTATTGCGACTTATAAAAACAGGTGATAGGTGTTATTAGATAAATAATGGAAGAGTGTTGGAAGTGAAATTTGAACAGTCTAAGCTTTTTCAGTCTTGACACTTTCACATCTGAAAGGATTCAGAGTCAGTGGGCCAAGGTGAAATAATTTTAAGCACCTTGAGTTCTTCCTGTTGGCTCTCTAGCCTTTCCTGTGCAGCCTCAACCTCTTCAAAAAAGAAAAAAAAAAAAAGAAACAATCTCCTTGATCTCTTCCCTCCTGCCTGGAAGTTTTCCAGGTACGGTTCAGATAAAAAGTCGCTTTATAGGCTTTCTACTGCGATGTTTCTTAACAAATGGGAAGAGAGTTGCTCTGTTAAGCACGCTGCAATGTTTAATTGAAAGGTCCATATCTTGAGACATGACAATACCATCAGAACCCCACATTGCCTCTAATCCATCTCTCCCAGCAGGCTGACCACACCTTTGTCCAACCCCTCGTAGGCCTTCCAGAGGCCAGCACACCCCGCAGGGGGCACTGACAGACGCAGAGCCCACTTACATGTCGTGTAGTGCAGTCACTCCCGTGAGTTCACAATTCATCTGGTACAGAGCTTTGGTACACAATTTTCTGTGAAAGGTTTAAGGAGTGTGGGATATGCAAAGAACGGTTTCTCCCTCAGCCGTTACCATAAAGCGGAAAGGGCTGGCCGGCTAACATCTAAGCCCACACCATGTTCTGAACGTTCTGATCCCTCCCTCTCCACCACATCAGTTCATCTGGCCGTGGGCTGTTACCAGCCCATCGCTAACCGCCTCTGCTCCGCAGCGATGCGGAACTCAAGAGGTCATTAGCGACGTTCCCCCAACACCCCCACTCATCTTACATACAGTAATACACTCTTAGGACTCACTTTCCTGTTAGCACCAGAAGCACGATACGCCTCAGGTACTGATCTGGTCTTCAGAGTTGTATTTTATGAAGCTTACGGCTAACGAGATCAGAGTCCAGGCAATCTCCAGTGCGTCTCAACACGATTGCTCCTACGTCCAGGCCAAGCTGGGGCAGTAGCCCTGCTCCGACCGTGCCTGCAAAGCTGCGCCCGTTCAGCATCAACATTTGCCTCCTGCACAGTGACTCTGGAAAACTGCCAGATTTGGGGCAGCTGGCCCACTACTTCCCCTCAACTTTCTTTAGGTATCATGAAGCTTTTACACTCTATGAAATAATTCGTCATCTCAGCAAACTACACCTCTTGCAAAATGCTGCAGTTACTGGTGCTGCGTTAGCGCCAACCTTTTCCAAGGCCGTGAAATCAGGTTTCTCTCCCCTCCTGCTCTAGCCACTTCACAAGTTCAGCGGGCAGCACGTCGCCTGGTTCTCAGTCGGTGTCTGCGGCAGAAGGCCGGTGCCCTGCCCAGAGGAACACGCAGACATGGGGCGCTGCCCGAAAGGCATGTCAGGTGATGTGACAAGCGACAGCCATTTGCTGTTGTCATCAGTACTGAGCGGGATTAGTCTTCAGCTCGACTGAGACACTGCGGCACTGTGCCACTGCACGTGATGTTTTCCTGGTCTCACACAGTCTGTGGGAAGAGAACCAGATTTTTAAAATTAAATATGTAATTCAGCACCTGCAGTTACAGTAAACCAAGGCTAGACTACACGAGCTGCTCTACAAACTATAAGGTGTTAAAATTCCTTGCATCGGTATTGTGGTATTTCACGGAACAGTAAACAGTCTGACAAATAAGACTGGAAACTGACACCGAATATTGTTGTAATCATCATGAAAAGAACATATTTGCTGAAAGGATCGTTACTCTGAAATGTTACATATTCTCTCCACCAGTTGCATTCTTTGTTATTAAGATCATGTCTCAGACTTTGCTTCTCAAATATTCATGTGTCTCTTGACAAGGTCACAGGATGGTTCTCTCCTCATTTTATTGTACTCCTGTAAAAAAACCAAACCAAAACCGACCAGTCAGTGAAAGGCCTTCTACCAGAGCCAAAGCATCAGACTTTACTACAGCAAGACAACAGCAAGACCTCTGCTATAGTAAATACGTAGGCTTTGGAATTAAAGTCTAGATAAGGAAGTAGTTCACAGTTTCTACAGAGTAAAAAAAACAGTAATATGAATAACTGAATTACACTTTTTAGACTTTACTAAACAGACAGTTATACAAGTAAAACTGCATAAAACTGTCTTCCTTTTAAGCAGTTTAAGTGAACCATTACCAGAAACTCTAACAGGCAACTGTTTCCCTTTTCGCCGATTCTTTTTAGGGTAGAAGCACGCCAAGCTTTTTCTCTGCCTTTTTACCAGTTTTGCTCCATGTTTCGAGTTTGAATGAGGTCCCAATGTCTGTAGAACACGTTTGTGCTCCCACAGCACACCAGAGGATCAGTTCTTTCGCCAGCGCTCGTATTTGAGGTTGCCACTTCTTTAGGTACAGCACTGGCTCGAGCAAGAACACAAGAACAGGCCAGCCTCTACGACAGGCCTGCTACAGTTAGGATACAGGTCTCCAGGAGGTTGCCTGTACGGACTAAGAAACTTTGAGGCAGTTAACAGCTAATTACTTCTACATTATCAGAAGCTGACTGTTGATTTTACAAGGAGTTACCTGTTAGGAGCTGGTCTCTGGGATTGTAGGGAGGTGTGTTATTCTGTAGTAGCTATGTTTAAGCTGCCGTGCTGTCCGCCCAGACACAATCCATTTTAATTTCTGGACGTTTGGTTTGGAACACTTGCTTGAGGAATATTCTGTAAGGCACTTTAACACCAGTTCCTTCCAGAAGGTCAAATCTCTGTTGCTTATCTAAATAGCAAGACAGAATCTCGTATGTTAATACTCATTAAATGGTTATTTCATACATGTACTTTCAGCTTCTTCACGTAAGATAAGAAGACAAAGATCCCCAGCCAAATGGAAAAAAGCCCCACCCAGCAAAGCCACAAAAGAAACCAGTATGCCAATGGACCTCCCCTCTCCCCACCGTGTAGGCCCTTGCAGGCATTCTTCTTCCTCGGTCCCCTGAAACTTTATCAATGTACCTTGGAATGCAGTCGCAGAAATTCCAGTGCCTCTGTCAACTCCAGCAGCTTCTGTTCTTCTATCTCCAGTGCCATAATAGACAGTGCCAAGACAGAAGGCTGAAGAGAGAGAAAATATTTTTAAATGCTGCTTTGTTAAGTTCCTGTAGTCTACCTGTCTTTGAGCTTTCGAGACATTTACCTTGGCTTTAGAAAACATGATTCTGCAGTGACATGCCTTAAGCTGGGTCTCGAGTCTCTCAAAATTAAGGTATTTTCTCCTGTAATAAAAACAGATGAGTGAATGTAGAAGAACGCAAGCTTGATCAAGGCAGCACCGCCCTGGGAATTCAGAGAAGCAGCAAGAACGTTCGTTACCTAAACAAAGGCCTCATTTGTCCCAGAAGTTCTAGGGTTACAGTCAAACAGGTGTTCCGTTTTGGCAGTCCCAATGCCAAAAATGACTCGTGTTACACTGGGGAGAGCTGCACTGTCAGAACAGGCTTACCAAAAAGGAATTTCAGTGCTTGCCAGCAGAAGGAACCTCTTTCTAAGCCAGATTTTGAAATCTTTGCAATGAGGCAATACTTAGTGCAGCATAAGCAGAGATTTATTACACCATCATTACTGAGCAAGTCTAGTTTTCGGGTCAGAGCGCAATACTCTTCAGATCAATTTATGCAAACAACATTTAAAATTAAAATAATATTAAACCACAGATACTCACGTTTACAGTATTTAGCAATAACGGGGAAAGTCTGTGGGATTTTTAAGTGTAGAAAAGCCACGAGTAAATTCGTAATTACTCAAGTAATTTCCCTGCTTACTTTTCTACATAGGCTTCCTGATCATAGGCAGTCATAGCAAAATAAGCAGTAGATATTGTACCTTTCACAGCTCAAATTCTCATGAATGAGTGAATAATATAGTTGCAGAAATTGGAAAGCTGTTGTAGCTTTGACTTTCCAGCACAGCTTCTCCAATACAATTTTCTCCATTCTCATCATGTCGGAAACAGTGAACCTGTACTGGCTTATTCGAATTAAGTCAGTGGCTAAAGGAACATTTCTCTCTTCTTCCGATGCCTTCACGGCCAAGTAGAAGCAGCTGAGGCCAACACAGCCCAAGTGTTTCGGCTGTACCTAAAGAAAAGTAAATTGTTGTTACTTTCAAAGAGGAAGGCCTTTGCTCATCCATTCCAACACGTAAGTACCAAACTACATAGGCATCAATGTGTTTTAGGAAAAAATTATGGGAGACGGGGGGGTGTTGTTCTGTTTTTACAAGATTGAGGAGTAAGTCTTTTATCTACCTACATTTTTATCTTTATTTAACTAAATGAGAAGACCGCTACACACTACAAGTTCTGCCTCGTTCATCTAAAAAGCAAGATTGCAGATCAATATATTCTGATTGAGGTAGAACTGGTTTCTTAATGAGGTTCTACAATAGCCCAGTCAGAAGCTTTTAGGACTTAAAGCGTCAAACATATTAGCTTATGCCAAAAAAGAGGGGTTTTTTTACTCTCATCTATATATATACACACAAATATATACATACATACATATATATAGATAAACTAACATTTTATTCCATAGCCTTTACAGTCCCCATCTGTACTGCTTGTTTTGGATTCAGAAGCCTTTCAAAGCATCATTTTCCTATCCGCCCCATCTAGCTTTCTCATTTTTGTTTTAAAACACAAGGAAAACAAGCTTTTGTTCCTGACCAGATAGTCCAGCGATAATCCCATCTCGTTAGACAATAAAAAACAACCCAGGTCAGCATGCCACACACGCACAGTGGAATGGAGCGCTAACTAAATGTTTTACCAGATTCCAAGTGCTGAACAGCATCAAGCCTCTTGATGTGCAGGAGGCTCACAGGCAGGCCGGAACAGCAGCCAAATAAGAAGTAATTTAAGGTGTGCTTGCACACACGCAACAGATGAGACAATCTGCCTTGCTCTAACCCACTGACACGGCCTGCATTTCCAACTCTGCGGGCATCCTCCACTCGACACCGATGCCCTCTTCCTTCTCCAGAGAAAACAGCTTTCTTAACAGCACTAAAATCTGGACAGGGAAAGCCATTTTTTAGCTCATGAGCAATCAGCATCTCTGGACGGAGCTTGGCCTTTAGCCATCTAGAGCCAAGACATTCTAACTTTGAACAGGAACAAGGCTGCAACGAGCAGGAGCTAATGACCGAGAGCTTCAACCTTAAAAAGCCTTACCTTCATTTTTGACAGAAACCTATCCAGGAAGTTCACGGCCAGCGAGAAAGTCTCGGTACGGAAGCCAAAGAACTGCGTTAAGCTGAGCAGATCCTTCACCTCGAAGTCCCGCAGCCTGGGGGTCATCCGGAGGCCGTTGTCGTGAGCGGACTCGATCAGTCGCAGGCCGGAGGCCTTGGGCTGGCCCCGGGGCTCCTGCTCCGCGAGGGCCGTCAGCTGGTACAGCAGCTCCCGAGCGCCAGCGGCCGCCAGCGTCTCGATCATCTGCAAGGAGCCACACAGGCCACAGCCCTCAGGGGCTGAGGGGGCCGCCCCGCCGCAGGCCCGGCCGCGCCCGCCGCCGCCCCGGCCCCGCGCCCTTACCTTGTCCCTGCCGCCGCGCTCCCTTCCCCCGTGCGGGGGGCGCCGAGCCGGTGCCCGCCGCCCCAGCAGAGCTCCGTCCCGACCCCTCTACGGCGCGGCCCGGCCCCTCTGCCGCCAGCAGGCCCACGCCATGCCTCCGCCGCCCGCCCGGCGGGACTGGGCCGAGCTGAGCTGAGGCGGTGACAGACCTCCGGCCGGGCCAATCGCGGCGCGCGGGTGGCGGGAAGGGGCGGGGCTCCGTCGCTAGGAGACAGGCCGGGCCGGCACGCGGGCGCCGCCTCGTCCTGGAGCCGTCGGGCGGGCTGGAGGGCGCGAGGCAGCGGCTCCGCGCGGGGCTCCCGCCCGCCCGCTCCTCTGTGGCAGTGGCGGGGCCCGGGCCGCTCCCGGGGGCTGGAGCCGGGGCCGGACCCCCGCCCGCCCGCGCCCTCGGAGGAGCCCGGTGCGAAAGCTGGCTCCGACTCCTCGCCGGGTGTCCTGGCGGGACTCAGCGGTGCGGCTGCCCCCGCCTCCGCGGGGCTGGGAGCTGCAGGTACGGATTGGTAGGGTCGTGGTTTGTGTATTCTGCTTCTGAACTGGCTTTAGGCAAGTAAAGGGAGTTGCTTGCTCCGGAGAGCTTCTGGTCCCAGGCTGCTTCATTTATTTATTTAATAAATGTTCCAGTATCTGTTATTTTACCAGAAGGGAACGCCAGTCTCATGAAGCCTGGGAAATGGCTGGAGGAGGTATTTTGCAAACCTAATGGATGCTGCGTCTTTGAGTGGGTCAGAGGTGCCTAAGCACTCGCTTTCCTGAAACTGTTGGGGTGTTATTTCCACTACAGCCTAAAACTTTCAAGCCGTTGTGATGATTACTATGAGTTGGTTGAAAGGCTCAGCATTCTCCGAAGGAGTGAACTGATGCTTTCTATAATGCAGTGTTTCTAGGGAGGCAAACCTCTTAGCTGCAGTTGATCTTCTGACTCCTCAAAAAAAACACATGTTGATATGTGGCTAATAAATGAGATGAAATACAGTCCTCAACTTTTTTTACTGTTAAGTGTAAAGATACTGAAGATACGTGCAGCTTGCAGGTGGGAGGAAGATGTCTGAACTTCAGAAGGGCTTGAAAGAGTTCAGATCCAGGCGGGCTTTGTGGTTTTTGGAAATGCTCTCGGGAAGTCCAGAATTTCAGTGCAGCCTAGGTGGTAACTACCCTGAGAAGAATGCTTTTTTCCGGTGGAGGCTATTGGCTTCTCTGTTGTTGAGAGATCTTCCTGAAAGGAAGGCTGAATGGTGTATTTTGCCTCTAGGCAGCCTGTGCCTGAACTCCCAAGTCAAAGAAGTCACCCTGTGCCCTCTGAGACAGGATGGTTTTCTGTCTTTGTGTCTGCTGCTTATGAACGTTTTTTGGTTTGCATTCGCTGTAAGCGTTATTTCCCAAGTGCTTTATGCTTTTCTTTAAAAATAGAGGGAGGGTGAGGTGCACCTGAAGTGGTGGCAAATGGCAAACAGCCTACACCTGTTCCAGGCAGTATTTTACCCTCCTCTACAGCACAGGTTTTCTTTACAATACTCATCACATTAGAGCTGGTCGCATCTGCCAGGAGTAGAGGACAAGATGAGTTTAAAGCCCTCTGGGGTAAAGTTAGCATAATATTTGCAAAACAATAACAAAAAAAGGCGTATATCTACTCACATGAGACAGTTTAGTGGACAGATGTGATAGACAACACGGCAGTTGTTCAGAGCAGGGTGCTTCTGTTAGCCAAGGGTAGGTCTAAGAGTTGCAGCCAACGACGGACTGTGATCGGGTGTGTGTAATTTCTGGTTCCTTCTATCTGAAACGAGCAGCATGGTTGATTTGCTCTTGGAGGTGGGCCTTTGCCTTGCAGGTGTGAGAAACTGCAGTTGCTTTCAGTGTCTTTATATTTCCTGGGGTAATGCTGTGGAATTGCTTTTGCTTTAAACCAGGCTGTGTGGAAAAATAAAGATTAGTTATGAGAGTTTTTTGTTTAGTGAAACTTGTTTGTATGTGCGGGTTTTTTTTTTTACCGTTTAGAAACATCAGCGATATCCTGGCAAGGACGCGGCGTGTGCTTTCCCCAAGAGCCAGGCTCGGCAAAGCAATCGTTAGCCTGAGTTGCTCTTAATACGGCGATCCAAACTCGATCTTAAAAACACTTTGCACATCCCCCGCTTGTCTGTGTTAATGGCTGTTACTACCAGTATTCACTGGGCTATTGTCCTGCAAGGAGAGGACGATAAGGGAGCAGCTTTCCTGGGAAGCCTTTGCAGTTGTGTTGCTTCGTTTGAAGGAGTGCGAGGGTAAAACAGAGGGACGGTTTCATGCATCAGTGAGCTTTATCGTCTGATTTACTCAGTGTGTGCATCAAAAACTGTATTCATCCTATTTTCTCCCATTGTACTTCTCGCTGATTTATTATGTGTTTGTTTCGTTTTCCCTGTGACTTGTGTTTGGAAATTCACCAAGGTTGGTTTTATTAGAGGAGTCTGTGTATTTCCGAAGGCTGGAGTGATTGACAAGAAAGGCAAAACCAGAAAGGAGCGTGGTTAGAGATGCAGAGATTTTTGAGAAACATGCGTTTCTCATAGTAAGTGCTCGGATTTCGAGAAGGCCAGGTGGGAGTCGGCACGAGGGAGCTGGAGGGAGTCCTTGGGTGTGAAGGTGGCACGACCACATTGTGTGTCTTTCTCCTCTAAAGCACCACTTGCTTGCATAGAATCTAACTGAACTTTTAGGTTTCCACTTGCTGTCTATTTAACTTCTTTCCTCAGACCTTTGTGAACTTTTGGTAGAGTGAATTCATCTAAAAATCACTATTTTGACCCTCATTATAATGACCTTGATTTGTATGTCTATTAGGCAAGAAAGAGTAATTTGTTCAAAAAGGAGGCTGGAAGCATCAATCCCAAATCTCATGCCAGAGCCCTTCAGAATGAAAATGAGTTGGTTTTCTGTGCTACAAACTCTTAACTATAAATCAGTTTGTTGCCACTCTGTGAGATTCCTGTATAATTGCCCATGAATGCCAACTCAAGTACTTCAAGTATTCACAGATGCAGAACATCAGAAATAAAGATTATAGTAAATCAGATCTCATGAATATGCATATTTTTGTTGCCAGTAAATAATCTGAGTTATCTAAATTAAAATTCAAAATTATATATTGCAAAGGAAGCGTTCTTTTTTTTAAGAGTTGGAAAACAGTTGCGGTAGCCTTCCTGTCGTTACTATGCACATAATAATCGTGAAGCAAATGATACTTCTCTTTGTGCTGCTTGTTTTAAATAGCTTTTATTTCTTAAATTGCTGTTAAAAATAGCCTGAGAACTCTACAAAGCAGGGGGGCCACGGAGCTGGTTGGAAGCTGCTGACAGCAGCCAGTGCCCCTGGCCTGTTTTGTGTTCTTGCAGTGAGGATTCCAGACTGAAGTGACACTAAGGAAAAACTGATTAATATCAGTTAAATGTAACGTGCAGGTTTTGATTTAAAAATGCTCCTAGGTCTCAGACACTTAGCAGGTGGAAGGGCAGGACACCTTCAGCAGCGTAGGCAGCCAGTGTCCCCGGTGCAGAGCCTAGGCTGCCGCTGGCCTCCTGGGCAGCAGCTGTGCGGGGTGCCGGGCTCTGCGCTGGAGCGAGCGCGCAGGCTCCCGCTGCTCTGCAGCCTGCTGGGCATGGGCAGGGGGCTCTTCAGGGGGTGGCAGCGGGCAGCCAGGGCACCGGTGACTGCTCCAACCTCTTGTAGCTGCTCCCGAGTAGCTCTGGCAGACAGGAGGCAGAGGGTTAAGACTGGACAGCTGAAGGTGTTAAATCTTCTCTGCTAGATGTCTGTCCTACCTTGTTGGTGGTTGTCGTGCCCGAGGTAGGACCATCCCGTTCTCTTGTGGATGGGTCTGTTCTCTTGTGGATGGGTCCGGTGGCTGAAGGCACACTGATCCCAGCGTGTGTGGTTGTGCCATGCTGAGGAGCGTGCTGGTCCTGGGACTGCTGCAGGGATGGGTGGTGGTCCTGCTGCAGAAGGATAGCTGCACGAGTGATGTCTTCACCTCTTTTCTATTTAATCTGGTTCTATATGTCTTTCAGAAGTCTGTGTAAACATCTGTTAAATCCCTACTGCCAGAGTCGGAGAGCACCAGTAGGTCTGAATTAGCTGGACCTGTCTCGTGTGGGACTCCGGCCCGCGCTCCCTGCCCAGGGCTCCAGGAGCCTCACTTAGGCTCAGAGCTACTCTCTGGGAAGGGCTGCGCTCTGCTCAGCTTGTCCAGACCTGTTGAGTGGACTTCCCAGACGGACCTTGGACTTGCTTTGTCACCTCTCGTTTGTCTGGTAGTTTGTCCCGTGGCTGTCGCCAGGCCGGCTCTGTGCGCTCTGCTGTGGGGTGGTGTCTTTGCTGGCCAAGTCCTGGTCTGCCTTTGCAGGGTTGTCCTCAGCTTCTACCTGGGCTTCCCTGGTGGAGCGATGCTGCTCCCTGGCCCTTTCATCTTTACGAATCGATCCTCAAAGCTTTTGTCTGATTCTGTAGAAAACCCTGTGTCCTTTCCACTCCACCTGTTCTAGAAGTGCCTTGTATTACAAGGAAAGATCCTGCGTGCATCTTGCTGCAGATAGTACCATTATAAACAAAAGAGCTTTGATCTAAAGCAGGTTTTCGTGGGGAAGTCTTAGAGCTCTCTAGTACGTAGTTTTCTCATTATCCTTCTGCTGTACTTATGTTAAGTAACATTCACAATTCCCTCCACCTGTTTATGTAAGATTTTAAAAAACGCTCTGGAAGGGTACATGCTGAAACGAATAGGGCTTCCTTGTCTGTGAGCTGTCCTGGACAAAATCAAGAGATCATGGTTACTAGGCAGAGGACAGATCCTATAGTTACGTCCTGTGGGGACTATAAACCTGTTGTTATCAGCTAGAGGAATTTCTGCTGTGGCAGAAATATGATTATTTTGTGGTGGGTTACAAACAGATATTGACTTCTCTGAACAACACCAGGAAGCGCTGCAACGTGGTTGTCTTGATGGGAGAACCATGTGTATGCAGTCTGGGTCCTTGGGAGGGGGAAATACCATTCTTTCTGCCATGGAAAAAGCTGCATGTGTATTATCACCCTGTTTTCAAGACAGCTACTGAAGTTAGTGATGGCTTTTCGTGCTTCACCATATAGTGTTTTATGACTATAGCATCAGGATTAAGATAAAGCTTCTTGAAACTAGTTTTGCTGGGATTTCAGTAAACAAAGGATTATTGTAAGAGCCAGAAACGTTTCTTCCCTGCCTCTTCATATACAGTATACCTTGGTGTTTCCTGCACAATTCGGATGGACCCCCACACGTAAGGAGAATCAGGGTTTTGTTCGCAGTTGTCAGTACTTATGTTGTGTTTGTTCCCTTATTCCAATATTAATTGTCTTGAATTAGTTCATTAATGTGCTAATAAAGTGCACATGAGAAAGAAAGGGAAATGAAAGACGTGAAGCTTCCCAAGTAAATGTGAGGCCCTGTAGGAGATTTGCTTTGTTTGGTGTTGCACTGTTACTGAAGCTCACTATATCAAAAAATGTCAGAGGACAGAGTCAAGATCTCTTGGATAGATTTACGTAGAAGCGCTTGTGAGTACAGCCTGGGAGGCTGAGGGGACAAGTGTCTAAGCCATTTGGACCGGCTGCAGGGAAAGTGTTCATAATACCAAGTCCAGCATGGGCACAGGGGAACTGTGGGATTCTAATTTCAAAGGCCTTGTTAAAGCTCACGGAGATGCAGGTTCTCAAAGGAGTTTATGCATCGAACTCCCACTATCATTAATGTAAGGGATTTAGATGTCTCAGCTTCATTGGAGAAGAAAGGTCATGGAGATCACAGGGGGTGTCAGTTAGCCTGGATGTTAGAGAATTACAGAATCACAGAATAGTAGGGGTTGGCAGGGACCTCTGTGGGTCATCTAGTCCAACCCTCCTGCCGAAGCAGGGTCACCTACAGCAAGCTGCACAGGACCTTGTCCAGGTGGGTCTTGAATATCTCCAGAGAAGGAGACTCCACAAGCTCCCTGGGCAGCCTGTTGCAGTGCTCCGTCACCCTCAGAGGGAAGAAGTTCTTCCTTGTGTTCAGACGGAACTTCCTGTGCTTCAGTTTGTGCCCATTGCCCCTTGTCCTGTCACTGGGCACCACTGAAAAGAGCTTGGCCCCATCCTCCTGACACCCACCCTTCAGATATTTGTAAGCATTTATAAGGTCCCCTCTCAGCCTTCTCTTCAGGCTGAACAAGCCCAGCTCCCTCAGCCTCTCCTCGTAGGGGAGATGCTCCAGTCCCCTCACCATCCTTGTAGCCCTCCGCTGGACTCTCTCCAGTAGCTCTTCATCTTTCTTGAACTGGGGAGCCCAGAACTGGACACAGTACTCCAGATGAGGCCTCACTAGGGCAGTGTAGAAGGGAAGGAGAACATTGATATGTGTTGGATGATCTGACTGTAACTTCCAAAAGTTTCTTGTGACTCTTGCTTTTCACTGCATTTCTCCTTGGCCTGTAGACTTCTTCCTGTTTAAAAGCAGAAAAATGCAACAAGCTCTGTGTTTTCTTGCTGTAAATCAATTGGGAGAAGGATGCTTTGTCAGAGTTGAATATAGAGATTGTAACACTTTCTGTAAATACGAAAGCCTGGAATGGGTCTAAAAGTTGTAATTAACTCCTATTCTTAGTCAAACATCCATTCCATGCTTTTTTTCTCCACTCATTTTCTTAATAAAGAAAACTTACAAGGTAATAACAGGATATCTACTTTTTCAAACTGGACAACTTATTACTACATGCTTATGTGAAATTGCTGAGCAGACTGGTGAGTGTTTCCCCACCTTGACGGCAATGATAATGCACAAAGCTCTGTTTCGGATAGGGATGATAGCAGTCCATTAGCTTTTTTATTGGAATAACATGTAATCTAAATGCCCCAGTCTCTTGTATCTATCCGATACCTGATTTGTGTCCTTGCTTATGTTTGTTGTGATCTCTTTGAATTGTTTTTGTGATGCCTTGATTTTAAAAATAGTCTCCTTGTACCCCAAAGGTATTGAACTTGAAAGCAATTCAGAAAAATTATTTGCTGTTTCACACGTCTTTCCCCCAGCCTTTGTTAGAACAGCCAACAAGCATCATGAAGAGGACTAGTTAGCTGTCCTAGAAGAAAAGGGCGTGGGGTATGAAATCCTAGATGTTGTGGTGGAAACTTTTTTTAAAATAGCAGCCGAGCTTTCCGTGATTACCTCTTTTCTGCTCGTAATTTTCAGCTAGGTATTTCCTCCCACTTTGAGAAGACTCAGGGCTGCTTTACTGGGAAGAGTAGTGTCAGCTGGATTCAGAACACTGAGTAATTTCCTGAATTGACAGGGAAAGCTGAGTCTGGGGACTTAGGTTATTAATGAGCCTGCAAAGGGGTGTGTGTTTTGGTTAATCACCTTGTGAGGAGCAGTCTAGGGACAGGGTCAGTTTGCTGTTGAGTAATATTTACAGTTTAAGCTTTCTCCTCTGACTCTAGTTTCATCCAACCTCAAGAGCTATTAGCTCAGTGTATTTGCAAATAAATGAACTCTGTGGTGAAGCTTTTTTAAGATCTTTGATTGAGAAATGTAACTGTCTCATGTTTCTAATGCAAATTCCTGTTGACTACCTTTAAAATTATGGGACTGAGAGTGTTTCAACACCGATGTGTTGGCCACTGTCCCTGGTTGCACAGGAATGGCCTCTCTGGTCCTAGCTTTTGCACTTAGATGGCAAGTTAGACTGGAGAGCAGATTCAGTTGAAACCTATTTTTATTCTAAAACATCAAATTAAAGTGACAGCGGAACAGTATCTTTAAGGGTTGGATCGTGTGAATGCCTTGCCTTGGTGGGAAGGAGGAAGCCTCTCAAGCTAGGCCCATGCCTGCACCTTGCTGTAGACTGTCCTCCAATAAATCTTGCTGCTGTTTTTCTCAAAAGTAGAGCTCTGTCACACTCTGCAAAGTGTCCCATAAATAATCTGAGTATACAGAAGAGTGCTTCGTGTCAGACTGGAGTAACTCATTCTCCCAATGCCCCAGTGAAGAGTGATACATCTTGTTTTAAGAGGATAATAGTTTGCTTTTTGTTATCTGTGTTGCATTTCCAAGATAAGAGGGTCTGCTAATTGATTGTAATTGCTAATGTGCTTCACCAAATGAATGAGTTAACAAGTTCAGGTAGTAGTTTAAACAATTGAGTTAAATAACTTTTTCTGAATCATAGATTCAGAGTGCAGCAGCCTGCAAGTCAGTGTCTGTGCTATTGTGGGAACTCGGTGGTTAGCACACAGCTCGGAATATGAAGCATCAGGACACTTCAGTTCGTGTGCACAGCTACATCCCTCTTTTCAAAAGCTGTTTTAGGAGAAAGATGCCCTGGTTTTCACAAAGGCAGAGCTGTGATTAAAGGACAGTCTGCTTCCCTGACAGACCCTTTTGGTTTGGTAGAGGAGATGTTCAGATAACCTAATGAAGGGTATTTTGTTCTTGCAGTGGGAAACCATAGCAACCTGCCACTTTAGGATGCATGGTATATAATCTGTCTGTCCTTCAGATAATATTTTGCAGTCCAGAAATAGTTGTCGTTTCCTAATGTGTGAATGTAGAATGTCAGACGAACGTAGCTGGAGTGACAGTGTCATCTCTGAGGTAAACGTGAGCCCTGTTGTGCTGCTTGTCTGGTGCTGCACACTTGGAAAGCCGGTTCCAGAGGAGGGCAAAGGAGGTCTGTTTTGTTTTTTTTATTTTTACTTATTAATAAGTAGGTTATAGAGATGCTCTGAGAATTGGTAATTGAAAGAGCTTGCTGTAGTCCCCTTAGTGCCAAAGTCGCCCTGCCCTCCAACCCATACTTATATGTATGTGTATAGGTACTCATACCCTACTTATATTTGGCACAGTTTTTTTAAATGACAGTATTTGGCGTTCAAAGCTTTTGGGTCACTGGTCTCTGATACCGATTTCTTCAGGCTCAAATAACCATAGAAGTGCTTGGTAATTATGTAGTGGGGCAACTTGCTTGCAGCTGGCCAAAGCTGCTGGCTGTGCTTGATGAGAACACAGAAAGCATTCTTACTTGGTTGGATAAATATGTGTGCGAGCAATCTCATCGACTTCTTTCTTTGTGCCTCCCTCCCCCTTACAAGTTCTGAAACAAAGCTGAGGGAAGTATTTTCTGTAGAAACCAGCATTGATTACTAAACTGTTAAAATTTAGCTGGTGAGTCTTAGAATCTGCTGCCAGTTTTAGAGACTGGGCTACCAGTTTGGAAAGGGATGCTTTGCTCAGCTTTCAAGTGAAGAGGACTGAATAAGCAGTGTATTGAAGGACTAAATGGCAAATTTTTAACGGTAGTACTAGGGATTGATTTAGACTAAACACCCTGTATTGCCTTTAAAATATTACCATGACTCCAGCTTATTTAGAACTGTTTAGAGATAAACTTCAGTAGCACAGAATGCTCTTTATGAATCTACATTTTGTGAAATAGAGCCATTTCAAGTGTTTTTCTAGCAATTAAATGTTAAATGTCGTCTTTAAACTGATCTGGCTCCTAATTGTTTGTGACCCATCAATTTCTTTAAAATGATAGTTAACCAAATTTTTCTCTGCATTTTTTTCTCCGCATTTCTGTGTGTTTTTTTTTTTTAAAAAGCATGTCTGTCCAATAGCTCTTTTTATTCCCTTGCCACTGCTAGGTTTGTTTTTCACCCACCTTTGAATAACTATGCCTTTCTGGAAAACAGTGGAGCATATTTAAACTATTTCCATTAATTTTTGGTCTAATACCTCTTCCTGTGTGGTCTGGATCCAACTTTTTTCAGCTTTTGAAATTTTTTGATGGTGTATTTGTTAATTGCATTTGCAGGTAGATGGATTCAGCACTGAAATCACTTGTGTCTAAGCAAATGCTGCGGGTTTCCTCTTTTGTTTTTTAGTGTACTGGCAGGTTTTTCTCCCTGTGTTGTTCAGGGATCTAATAGAAATCCCTCTTGTTGGGAGAGGACACTTCCAGTTGAAATAAAGTATAAATGACAGTACATATGCTCGGATGTATAATATTAAAACTAATAATAGAAATAATGTTGTGGATAACTGTAGTCTTTCAAGGAAGAGGAATGTCAGGTTCCGACTTCTCCCGAGAGAGGGCAGTAGTGGCACGTGCTTTGTGTAGCCCCTGTTCCTGTAACCCCCATTAAGGACTGTGAGCTTTGCTGTATTTATATTAGGTGTTTCAGTGAATGTGTTGTGGAATTACTTTTATAAATTCAGAGCTGAGAAATGCCAGAAAAGGCTGTGAAGGGAGATATTTTTATAAAGAGGACTTTCAACTTAACCTCCCTCTAGAAAGATTTTTGAGTTCCGAAGAAAAGCAAGACAACTTGCTGAAGGGAAGAAAATGCTATCACTTGACAAGTAGTGTTGGCAAACCTGCATTTAAAGTTTTATAGGTTTTCAGGAGATGGTCAGGTTTTGCAGGAATTAAACTTTATCAAAGGATTTCATTTCCATACGCAAAGTTTAATTTTACAATATAGTTCAATACGTGCCAAGTTGGATTGTATGTACTTAAATGATGTACTTCTAACTGTACATCCTCATGCAGTTGTTTTGCAGCAACAGGTATGGAGGTACGGCCTTAACGTGAGACCTGTCGTGTTTTCTTCACTGGCTTTCAGTACTGGCATTAGCGAGATCAGGGCGTGTTGGTGTAGGTGTCAATGAGTGCTGTCTTCTGAAGCATAACTTCTGCCAGTCGAGAACCTGTTGATATGGTATCTAGTGACATGAGTTTTGGTGCAGCAAATATAGTGGTGAAGATAAGATTATAACTGGATAGGTAACTTGCTGAGGTGGCACAAGGACTGGCCTAGTGGGTGGGATAATATAATTAATTATGTAATTGGGTATTCGGTTTTGATAAACTGCTGATATGCTGTCCATTCTGCCTTTGTTTGTCCTCTGTGTCTGCTCAGCTTTACAGAAGTTTGTTGTGCTTGTGCTCCACTGAGTCTGGAAACTCTGCAATTGCAAGCCAGTAATCATGCAGAACAGTGAACCAAGGTCTTTCTGCAGACGAGTCCGTAGCTCTGTTAAATGAGGTAGAAAGAGTAACTCCATGCAAGCACAACTGCTGCTGGCTTGTCAGTGGTGGGGTGTTCGTATTTACATGCTGGCTAACGCCAGTGCGGATTATGGGAGTTTCCTGAAGGCTTTGCTAAAGCAATGTGCGAGACGGGTGTGTGATCCCTGGGTGATGAGAAGTGGGAAAGTGGCGTTACCGGCTTTGGCGTGCCAGGGAGCACAAACCACAGTTCTTTTCTGAGTGTCAACTGTTATGCAAAGCTTTTATTTTAGACTGGAAAACAAAAGTGTACTAGCTTTGCTTGCACATAATTTTAACTAGCATTTAAGATGTTTTTCTTAGCTAGATTTTCCTTTGTTGGATTATCTGCCAGTACGCCAAAGGAGTCTTCACATACTATGGAATAGTGCTTCCTGCTTTCCATGCGTGGTAAGTGATATGGAATGGATGGAGTTAGGAATCTATATTAAATCTGATTAAAAACAATCTGGCAAACATGAAATCATGTTTTCAGATGTATGTAGGCAGTAAACTTGATGGGATGAAGAAAATGTCAGGGTGGGTGTCTGTAGGCTGTCAAAGGGGTAACTGCAGGCTACGTGTTGTGCTGTAAGGTGTGAGTGCTGCCTGAGTGAGGTGTAAAAGCAGAAAGTGGCACCTCAGTTAACTTTGCACTCCTGTGTGGGAATGTGTTCCTGGCACAGATACACCTTGTGTTCTGAAGCTGCCATTTGGGTGCCTGTGTGTCTGCAGACCTGCTCTGGATGAGGAATGTGTGGGTTACAGCATCCTTGCTGGTCACATCTCATGGCTGCCACGTGCGCGCTGGAGCGGGAGAGACTGGCCCGTTCCTTGGGGCCGCTGTACGCGTGCATGGTTAGGACAAGCTGGTCAGTGGGGGGACTGCGGGGGTCTTCTGAGGTGGAAGCCAGGGAGAGCACCCCTCCCCTCTTTCGCTGACCGTTGTGGCTGCCTGGAGAAGCTGTGCTGCCTTAAGCACACCGGCTGTGAATTGCCAAGCCAGCTGAAATGGGGAACCTAAATTGGTTGTGTAAATATTTACCGACTCCAAACTGGGCTGTTGTTACTTTGTAACATACCCTGGTTTTCAGGTGGAAACGCTTGTCTTTGCTTGGGAAGCCCTTTGTCGTAGGGATTGGCATCCAACTAGCAGCTGATCTTGGACCTACACTTGCATTAGATTCAGGAACTGCAGCAAACCCTGAGGAACTAGGAAAGCTAAACTTTTGTGTATGCTTGAGTTGATTTTCTTTGAATTTGGGTGAGGAGAAATGGTGGTCAGTTCACTGGAGGTTTATCTTGCTTGTGTATTACCAGGATCAGTGTAGTGTTTTGCTTGCAAACCTTGTATTTGATGTTTATCATGAGGTTTGTGAGTATGTTCTAATGACCAGTAAGCCTCGTACCATGTTCCGTGTACAGCAGGGGTCTGTGGGAGGTAAGCTTGCATTTTGGAGCTTTGAGAGGTTATCTGTGTGCTGGGAGCTCAGAAACAAGGAGCAATGCTCTCTCTTGTCATTTTGGTTGCTCTTCATTATCTCTGGGAAGCACTATTTGCAAATTAAAAGGCTGTTAATCAAATGTCTGCTTTAAATAGAGTTTTCCGTAAGCTTAAATTTCCATGGCGTTATCTATCTTGACAAATTACTGTTGCTTCTATCTGTTTCTTCTGTGTCTTGTCTCCCTTTTTGGTTTGTTCCTTGCTTCCTGTAAATAAGCTTATACATTATGCATCTAGAAGCTATTTTCCTGGTGTTACCATTCAGAATAACTTAAAATACACAGCAATCAATGCTACTCAGGAAAACTGTCATATTTGTGTTCCCAGATATCTTGGAAGGTTAAAAAATCTGTAACTGGCTCAAAGGTGATAGCATTCACTGTAATGGATTGCACAGAAGATCAATTGGAAAGAACCATTATTTGAAAATGTTATTTCAAGCTAATGTCAGATTAATATTATATATCAGTAAAGCCTCTTGTATTGGCTGGTGACATGAGAACATCTGGTTCATTCAGCTACTCTCTGTATGCAGCTTCATTTCTCTTTCAGAGTAACAGGCATCTCTAGGCTACTGTGTCTTTAGCCTCTGCTTTTCTTGCATCTAATTTAATTTAATTGTGATACAGAACTTTTTTTTTCAGATTGACAGGAGACCCATAGAGGCTGTATACATAATCGTTGCCATGACATGAAGGCCTGTAGCATTTTGGAAGGAGTTTTTGCTTTTCTTTCCTTCTGTGCTCAGCCACTGAGTGTCCCAATTCCTATTGATGAGAGGAAAACAAAAATCATTTAATGAAGAGATGAATTACCAAGAACTGTTTTCTTTGTCCCAGTAGATAAACAGATTAAATCCGTTTCCAGCTGTCTTGCAGAACAAAGAATTAATTTTGTTAGGAAGTATGTTGAAACTTTAAGCAGAAAGAAAGGCAAGGTCAACAGCTACTTCCACAAACTTGGTAGCAACTAATGTCTCAAACTTGTCTAAGAAAGCAATAACGTGAGTAACTGTAGTAATAATCTGAATGTGATCCAGAGACAACCTAACGTGTAATTTCTTGGCTCCTATGGTGCTGTTTCCCTGATTCTGGCAGGACTAACTAGCCAGAGTGGTGTACTAGCAGCCACCTTTGCCTCTCCTGGTCCAAGACCGCTTTTCAACCTCTTTCCTTTGCTTATAATACCCAGTGCATGTTATGCTGATAAGTCTGCATGGAGGCACATGCCTCAATCAAGAGCCGCTTTGCATGGCAGTGCAGGGTCACCCTGCTCATGGGAATGTGACAAGGATTTCTGCTTTGCCAAAGAGCTTCAGCTCTGCCATTTTATTTCCTTTCACCCAGAGCTTTACTCGAAATCAGTATTGCTACTTGTCTGCTAAGCAGCAGCAACAGGTCAATGTGCTGATGGCACAGCTTGTAACCAGGTGAAATGGCAATAGGTAATGGAGAGTTCACTGAAATGAAGCTGTTTTGGACACTTGCATTCAATTTTTCCCTGTGTGTGGAAAGTTATGAACATCTTGGGATCCAGCCAGGAACTGTAATACTTCTGTCTGCAGTCCTGTACTTCTAATCATACCTGTAGTCATCACTGTACCAGGCATTGACGAGACATAATGCAAGAATTCCATCTTGAATAGCTGGTAACTACTCAAAGCTTAACTGTGGGTGAAGTAAAATGGCAGCTTTTTTTGTGAATCCTTAAGTTTTCATTCAGTATGTTTCATCAAAACATGTTTTACATTTTTTTTAATTTTTTTTTAAATCAATGTTTCTACTTAGCAATCCTTGTACCTGTATCCTAGCTTATGGATTTTCGTAATTAATGAAGTGAGTCACTCTCACTTCTGAGACAGCACTGGAAGCCGGTAGATTTCATAAAGTACTCCAGAGAGCTTCTGCTCTGTAACTCATTGCAGCATTTACTTTGTAATTAAAAAGGCTCTTACTGATGGGCAGGACAAAAGGATTTATAAAGGAAGTTGTAGATGGGTTTCTGTGTATGGGGGGGGGGGGTTGGTTTTGGTGTTTTGGGGTTTGGTTTTTTTGCTTTTAAAACAAAACTTTCTGAAGAGACAACTGTTGATTTGTTGAGAAAATCTGAAACTGTTTCCCCATGTCACAGATAGCACATATTTACAGCATGTAGTTAATGGAACTATTTTTCCTAATAGATCCACAGAACTGAACTCCCTGCTTCTCCCCCCACCCCTTGGAAATAGTGCTTTGAGGCTTTGGGATACTTTAACACTTAAAAAAACCCCAAGCTTTGTAGGGTGCCTACTGTGCTCTAGATGGTCATCTATATGTTTTTTATGTAAATTCTCATGTAATAGGTGATACTTTAAGGAAAAAACCTGACATAATGGTCACTGTATTCTGGATATATGCAAACCGAATACTACAGAAGTGCCTTTTAAGTACCTAAGTGCTTTTTGTGTCTTTCAATGGAAAAAAGAATTTCAGCAGAAGGCAGCCATCTTTGGAGAAGAAAATGTAAGGCATGACATGTTACCCATAAACCAGGAAAAAAAGAAAAGATTTTGCAGCAAGCCATTCAGAACTATGTTGGCTTTTAGGTCAATATGTTGAAATTCCCATCTCCCCATTCATAATGTGCTTCAGTTTGTAGAAAAGAACTTTATTGGATGCCTAATTATTTTTGGAAACCTCTGATAGAAATAGCTGTCCTCCCGCAAGCCTACAGTCTGCGCTTGATTTGCTTGAATGTTTTGTTGGTTTTCTCAATCATGGTGCTTCTTGTAGCTCTCTTGCAAGTTAGTCTTACGCTTCTGTGACTTCTGTAAGGCAGTTGTGTGGCGGATACGGAATTGTTTTGCGTGCTGAGAACTTGCTCTTCCAGATGCGTGTTGCTGAGCACTCGCAATGACAGCTAAAGCCAGCCCCATCCAGCATGTCTGAACCTTAAGCCCTGAGGCCCAGTCAACCTTTTGCTGAGATGGGTGAAAAGGCTAGCAGCAGTGGGAGCTGGACCGAGGACACAGTCTTTGGAGGCAGGAGTCAGAGCAGGAGTATCATGAGATACGGGGTTCCTGTGCTGCTACTGCCCAGTCAGTCTGTGCTCGCCTGCCCGCCCTCGGTGCCTCCGTTGCTTTGCTTTGGTTCTTTGAACAATCATTTCAGCTGCTTCAAATGTAACATTTGAGAGCTCCCTCTGGCACAAGCTCTGCCAAGTGCATGTGTGGCAATAGTTTTTTGGTGTCTGATGATGTTCTGTGAAAAATAATAAAACAGGAGTGTGCTGTTTGTCGGTATAAAAACCGCAGACTTCATAGGATTTTCCCAGAGAGACAGAAGCAGACAGGTCCTTGCTGTGAAGTGAGTGAATATATAATCACAGAGACTGTTTTGCACTTGTTCTCCTCTGCAGTTATTCCAAGTCTCTCTTCCATGTCCTGTTCAGCACATTGCCTCTGAGTCAGGCTTTCTGCTTAGTGTTCAAAAGAAGTAATTACAGCAGATGAACCCAAGAGACTTCTCCTCAGTACTTGGAGATGGACCTTTGAGCAGGTGAATCCTCTCATGCCTCTCCTAAATGCAAAGCAGCGGGGCAAGGGCTTTGGATGCAAGCAGTGGGCATTCCAATGTAACTTTGGGGTTCTTTTTAAACAGAAAAGAGCTCCTGTTCCATACCCCGTGAAGCTGAGTTGCAGTGGGATCCTGGTTACTTGTAGGCACATGGCTTTTTTGTTTTTATGGTTTTTGCTTTGTTTTTGAGTCAGTGTTTTACTACACTATCTGATCTGGATACTTACAGAGCCCCAAACCATAACAGCCATATAAATTTGAACCACAAATTAAGGGATATTTGCCAGTCTGAACTGATGGTCAACTTTGGTTTCTTCTGTTTATGTAATGATGTTTAAACTTTTAAATCTATGCTTCTTTACACTTTTGTCAGAAATAAATCTTGTCTCCTGTATGTGCAAACAGCAACTGCTCTTATTTCTCGCCCTTTAATGTGAAAATGCATTATGCTCAAATGCTTGTGCTGAATTACTAGGCAATTGTGCAAGGACATGCTAGCAAGTAAGTCTTGAGCTACTTGAGTGAAATAGGGATATTCTTACAGAAGCTGTGTGAACTAGCAACAGCAAAAAAAAAAAAATCTGCCTTTCTGAAACTAAGTGCATTACTGGTGAGTGAGAGCTCGTTAAGAAACTTTTGACAAAATAATTGTTCTTAGGATAGGCCAGTTCCAACAAAAGCTTGATTTGAAAAGGTCAAGTTGTTGCTTCTGGTCAGGACTGAAAGGAGAGACCCCTCCCATCAGCAGCTCCTGTGCTCTGCTTCCATAACTTGTAGTTATGGGAGACTGGGGCTGAACCCTAGGCTGTTTGGACACTTAGAAAGTAGAGGTTTGAATGGGTCTTCTCTATGCTCCTGGTGATAAACCAGAAGAATGTACTAATACTGGGTCCTTCTGGCTCTTCAGAACTGAATTCCACTACTGTTTTTTGAATGTCTGAACTTAAACGATATGGAGTCTGTTGGCCAAATAGAGATGTGAAAAACTCTAGCCCTTGTCCACTGTGAACATTGAGAGATGTTAGGGAGTACTACCTCCTGGCACCTCAGTGCCTAACGATGGGTCCTTCCCTGGAGTACCAGAGGAAGACTGGGAGGTCTGTTATCGCTGCTCTATTCTTTTCTTCTCTTCCCTCTTCATAAGCTTTCTGATTACCAGAAGCAAATGTAATTAAGAACTAATACTGCTTTAAAGCATTAAATGCCATTCATGTCTTTGCTGAGCCTGGTTGTGTACTCTCCAACTGGATGAGGGATCCCCCAACAGGAAAGGTGTTCCATGTGGATGCTTAGTAATTGGTTTTGCATCTGAATTTTGAGGATTTCAGTGACCGTAGGGATAATGTATCTGCAAAATAAATACTGTTTGTTCGGTTGCTTGGCTAATGCTTGTTGAAAGACTCCTAAAGGTATTCCAAGTGCCTGAACTACTTGTTATGCATTGTCCAGCGTTTTGCACAGTCTGGACGTGTGAGTAAAGCTATTAGAAGAAATTACCATGCAAGTGACAAAGCCACTGAGATGAAAGCAAGGATAACAAAGAATAGTGGAAGGTGGGGTGTAGTTGGGGGAAGCGTGAAATTAATGTTTGGAGTACTCTGCAGTACTGCAGCTCAACTGAGATAGGATAAGTGTTTATGTGGGCTAGACAAAGTCAAATACACTGATTGAAGTGGTGTTCATGATATAACCATAGGTTGATGAAATTCTGCTTTGAGTTTGAAGTGAAGCATAAATATGCATGTAACTACTAAACTGACCATTGTAAGACACTGAACTGTAGCAACTCTACTTGTCTGTAGCTTTTCTTGACTGTGTAGTAGATCTTAATGTTCAGACATATTACCCTGCAATATTTTGGACTTCCCCAAATTAATCTAATCAATGTCCTTCTAGCCTACAGGAAAAGGAGATCTTAACGTGCTGGCTTCCTCTGTCTGGTATTTGAGTCCTTAATAAATTAGACCTGTATTTCAGATACCACAAAGCAAGACAAAGAAATTATTTTAAGCCCTCCGACAGCTTCTGCTTAAAAATCAGAGTATGATGCCAAGTGGCATCTTGTGTCATTTGCTGCCAAATATAATTTTGCCTCATAGAACTAGAATCCAATCAAATGCTGTGAAAGCAAAATTAAAAATCAGTCTACTGCTGTTACATAGAAGCTTTCAAGTGCACTTGGAAAACTGAAGATCAGTAGAAACCTTTACTGAAATATCAAATGAAAAATGGGGATTATCTCACTCATTTAAAAACTAATTCAAAATATACTATCCACAATAGGGCTACCTGTTCCATAGTGTACTTGAGAAGTGATAGAGGGGATTGTAAGAAATGTGAAACTATAATAAAAAGCCTTAATATTTTCTAGTTTTTAGTAGTCTTTAGTACTGTAACTTGTATTTCTGCATGCATAGTGATCTAACAATATAACTGTTACACTAATCCCTGTTTTCTCATTAAGGAATGTAGTGGAAGGACATGGGCACAAGCTATCACTTAGTCGTTAGACAAAATAATTAAGTGAAACAAAAGTGGTCTTGATTCTCAGCAAATAATTGGGATAATTGTGGGATAAAAGAGACTCCTAAATAACTCTACTCCAGACAGCTCAGCCTTGGGAGGGCAAATGCGCTAAGCTACAGAGATAAGGAGGCACCAAGAGAGCAACAAGACTGGAGCAAAACAACCTGAAGGACATGATATACGTGATGCTAGAACTGAGTTTGCACAGAAACAAATGTCAATCAGTGAACAGCGTGATGAAGAGGATGGGCCTTCATCTTGGGACCCCCGAAGACCACCCAAAGATACTAACAGACATGCGTGAAAGATATTTACACATGCTAATTAGTTCCTAGAAATATAATGAATAATTACCTGTGTGATTGTATTTAACCTGAAGCAACAGGGTGTCTGGCGCGCACGGTTCGAGGAGAAATCCCCCGTGTGCCTGGCGCCGCAATAAATACCACCTGCTTAACAGTATACATTGTACTGTTAGGTTTTTCTTACCGGATCTTCGAATCAGAAGTTCAGTTCACATGGTTTCTGGTGCTTCAGTTTTTGAAAAATGTGGAATCAAGTCTTCTGTGTTTATAAATACAGTGACACAGGTGTACAACTGCAACCTGTTTCCTTCCTTTACAGCTAAATCCAGGTGAACAGATTAAACTCCTTTAGAAATACTATGTAGATACTCAAAAACCGCCCCAAATTAACTTGCTTTTGGTAACATCAAATATTCTATTGGTGCATATACATAAAACTGATTCTTGAATGAATGGTGTCACATTCTGCTAAAATACGTTGTGTGGGAAGAAAAATATTTCTCTGAAGTACAGAAACCTATAAAGCAGTGAACCCAACTGCATGGAGGGATCTGCGTGCTCGGAGGATTGCCAACTGAAAGTGCAGAGTTCTCTTGAACATGTGAGAACTTCCAGCCAGGAAAATCATGGATGCTGCCACATGTCTGGCAGAGCAGCTTTTGTTTCATGCAGTTGTGCTCGGGTGGGAGTTGGGAATCACCGCTGCTGATGTGCGCTGCCTGTGGAGCTCTCCTGGCTCCATCTGCGTGGGCACAGAAAGGAGCGGTGGGGTGCGGGGGTCCAGCCGAGGCCACCCCAGCGTATGTCTCCAACTGAGCATCAGGGTGACAGCTGGGAGGTATGAACACTACCAGCAGTAACCATTGCTGTTGCGCTGTGCCCAAGAGACTGATGTCCGATTTTGGTCTATAAATTGGTCAGCTGAGCACTACATGTGTGTGCCAGAGGAGTTGGAGGGACTACCTTTGGGGAGGGAGAATGCCATGCTAACTTTGTGGTAATTGGAAGCTTTCTTCTGCTGTGTGGGAAGGGCAACACCTGATGCACGCGCTGTTTGATCGGCGGAGTGGCTCTGGTACTGACATACGGAGTTACCAGACTTCAGCACTGAAAACAGAGGAGCTCTTACCAAAGCCAGAAATGGTGTTCGGTTCAGTTCATGCTAGGAAAATGTGGCATTTTCCAGAAGGACAGAATTCCTTGCAGAAGGGGACTGTGTTTTTAAAAGCTATGAAACTACTGTAGAGCTATTGAGTTCTTATAAGGCGTGAGAATTTTGAAAGTAATCAACCTTGACTAGTTATGTTTGCTAGAAAACAAAAACTTGAGAAAGCTTATAATTTGTTCCCAGACAGTTACACCAACTTATGTGTATAGTTGTGTTAAGTGGAGAAAGAGCACATTAGCACCTCTTTATTGTGAAAGAGTGCACATAGGGAAATTTATTCAGAAGCGCTTGCACAGAAGGATGATGTTCTGGAAGGTAAAACGTTCCCTGGGAAGTTCACCTTCCTGTGCTGTCCTCTGTTTTTGTTGAACTTCAGTGTCACCGTAAAGGCTTTACAGTCCTTGAAACAGAACTAGTTTTTTAAAGTTTTTCACAATTAAGAGGAAGATAATCGCATGCAAGATGTGGGCACTGGGGAGATGTCGCACCCCATCTGGAAGGTGACACTTGTTCTAGGTGTTGGATTTAAGTTCCTGTCTCTCTTCTCCACTCCCCCCTCCCTGCTGCCTTCGAGCCTAAACGATCTGCAGGCACCCCAAAGTGTGACTAAAGCTCAGATCAAAAGCGAGTAGCCCTTGAATAAGAAGCTGATGTTAGAACTGAGTATTTGGTTTCTCTGAGCACCTCTTAACACTGCGCAGTTCAAAAGCCTCTCACCTTTTCTTAAAACTGGAGGTTTAAATGTTTATTCCACCCATGCCTGTGATTTATTTTCAATATTTCTAAATTTACTCTTGCTTCTCTTGTGTGGATCCGTATGGTTTACCAAATCACTTCACCTTTGTCCGTCTGTGAACCAGTATCAGAAACAACCTTTACAAAAGAAAAATCAGTGTTATTATGTACAAGTAATTTAGAAAGTAACTTTTAATGCTGGTCAACTGAACTATGTTATTAAAAAAATGTATTACTTTGCCAGTCAGTATAAAATTTTGAAGGCAAAAGGAATTGCTTTAACATTTGAGGTAGACATCACGATTTCTCAACACTTCTAGTCATGGGAAACTTAGAATTTCTTTGGCTTTCCTCAATATGTAAATGCGAAGTGGATGTATCACACCTGAATGTTTTTGCAGTGGGATGGCTTGCTGGGTTCTCATTTGTTTTCAAAATATGCCCATTGCTTCTGTAGTACTGCATTTTCCTTTTGACTTGTATGGCTACTTCATTTATACTTTTTGCAGCTATTCCCAAAGGAGCCCTGTTATATGATGAGCAGACCATGGGGAGTATATAGATTAAATGCCATTGGAAAATGAGCATGTGGGATTTTTTTTTTTTGAGAGTAGTGATAATTAAATTTCAGGCAAAGTTTCATTTCCTGCTCATGCCACATAGCAGTATTAAGTGTTTTCATGCTCCGTCACTCCTTTTTTTATTAACTTTCTATTTAGAGTAGTTTTTTTAGAAAACATTTTATCTTAATAAGAATAACCTATGAAGCAAGAAAGCCAGCAGACTTCACATTATCACACTCTCCATACAAGAGTGTCTCTTTTTGCTGCCACTGCTGCATTCCACGCTGCTCTGATGTTGGAAGACAGATTGGTTTTAATGATTGGGTTTTGACTGACAAAGGCAGAGATGGTACCAGTGGCCTGTCACCAAAATGATAGGATTAGAACCAAGTGAACGGAGACACAACAGCTTAAGGAACTTTTGGGAGACACGTGCTGTACTCTGGCACCTCTGCTCAGCATTAGCATTCCCTGCCTGTTGCCGAGACCCTTTATGCCAGCAGCAATGCAAATGGCATTTTAATTGACATGGCTCCCCAAGGAGCTGTGGGGATTGTAGGAAGCTCAAATCTCAGGAAAAAGTCATCTGTTCTTGGGACTCTGATGTAGTCTGAGGTGTTGTTGATAGCAGGACTTGCGTTGTTGCGTGCGATCGTTCTAATAATAAAGGGCCATCAGTATTATGGCTCTTCTCAAGTTCCCAGCAGTATTTTTGTGGAATCTAATTGAACATTAACTTGCTAATAAGCATTAATGCTTCATTCTATTGGGTAATTGACTGCGTAGTTTTGTTTTGAATGGCTTTTCGGGAAGACATAGCGTAATAAACTTTTACAATGAAATTAATACCTTACAGAAGGTTCCATTATTTCAGCAGTAAAAGTAACAAGATTGCAATAAAAGCTATATATTTGCTTTCTAGGGCTCTGAAGGCTAGGTGGTAAGGCAAGTGTACAAATCAATGCCTAATAACTACAGAAATAAGTAACTTAAAATAGTGAAAGACATTTGGGAAGGAACTCACAGAAATAAGAAGACTTTTGGGACCTGTGTGTGCTCAGAAGCTATGAGAAGTTTCTGCATGTTAGAATGTGGTGAGAAGGTACGTTATCGAAACTTAGCTGGTAAGTACAGCAGGAGGTTAAACTGATTTGCCCGTAAAAGTTAATACCTGACACAGCATCAGTAAGCACTTCTTTTTTGGGCTTGCGTGTATCGTATGCAGAAGACTGCTGAGGCAGCAAAATCTGGTTTCTTACCTAGGAACTGAATACATTATTTGTATGTCCATATATATGTATTTAGTGAAATGGTCATTGCAATGAACACAGTCCCAGAAAGAGTAAGAGGGGTGCGTACTTAAATCTATAGAGAGTAGGTGTGATTACTTGTCTCTTGAAACCAAAACTTCCATTTGACTTCACTAAGAGATATTGGATGAAATTTTGATCTGATACTTAAGTGTGAATTTGCATTAATTTCACTGAAGGCTTAACTTAATCCTGCACTGAATCAGCACTAAAAATTAAATTAGATTTTGTCTGTTCAGATACGTTCTCTTAACCTACAATTTAAGTGAAATCCATGGATGTGAAAGGAGGTACTGTATGTTATGTTAAACTCTCTGAGATTAATATTGGGCATACTGGTAGTCTTAGGCACTCAAAAGAGAAATTGCAACAGTGAATGATTCTTGCATGCTGATTTTATGCAAAAGTTGAAATGCAATTCCTGAGCAGTGAAATACTACTATTAAAATGTTTGGCTTTTATCAGTGAGAGGTTTGAAAAACAGTTAATTCTGTTGAGAAATCATTTGCCTTAAGTGTGCTTAATGCATAAACCAACTGTGTTACACATCAAATTGTGGAAGGGGTGGGGGGAAGATCAGTAAGTGATTTTCTGTGATGCAAGTTTTCCTCATAATTTTGCCTTGAATTCCAAGTATTTTATGCTAATACTATCAAGCAATGAATTATTGAAGGCTTAGAAGTGGATGTAGAAGGTAGACACTAGAGATTGATACAGGATTTTTTTTGCTTGAAAGTGTAAACGTATGAGGAAGAAGGAAGACAACGCTAGAGGAATGTGGATAGAAAAGCAGTCCAACTTGGATTAACTTTTACTAAGTTGGATGCAGTTTAAGATAAAGGCCATGACAAATTCACTCTCATAGGCTTCTTTTTTTAAGAATCAAAAGATATACTAGTGCGTTTTTACATTTCTAATAGTGATTGAGGCACCATTAGAAAATAAAGTCAAGGATGGAGACATAAACGGTTCAAACGCTTCACGAAGATCACATAATCACACATCTGGCAGAAGGCCGAGTGGACTGCAGAGTTAAGCGACCTCACTATCAATTCCCCTTTCTCTTTCATGTGTCTGCAGTGTACCATTATATGTCTTTAAATTAATTTTGTCAGTTCCTGTCAGGTGGAAGACATCTACAGAAACACCAGTGTGGTGTATTAAAGTTGGTGCTTCTGATCTAAATAGTTTTTTCTCATTTAAAATCTTTTGAACAAATTTATGCCAGCATAGGTTAAAGGCAATACTTGAGACTGGAAAGTTTGATTCTGCTTGTTTGTACTTAAAAATATAGAGATGCTAAAGAGGATGTCTGCTTATAACCTGTAACCTTGGAACTGCTGTGTCGCGTGATGAATGCGGATGGTCGCAATAACCCAATGCAGTGCGCTCTCTTCCTGGTTCTGGTCAAGTAACTGTTGGCATTTGCAATTGTAATTCTTTTCTCTCATCTTGCCCTGCATTTTCAAGTGCTGGTGCTGAAAAGAATGACCCTCAGACTGTTATTAATCACAAATCATTTAGTAACAGTAGCATCTTTGTACCTTGATCAAATTCTGTCTCTGGTAATTTCATTCTCCTTGCCTGAGGTATCCATATAATTTCCTGGGTTGATATTTTTCGTGTCTCTTCTTGTTGCCTGTTGAGCAGTTGCTGTATTTCACCCTAGCTGATGAATCTATTTCAATGGGGGATGAAGTGTTCCTGACATTTCTCGCAGCAATCTGAAAGGTTATAAGTACCTTTAGGAATTTTTAGAATTGAGATTCTGTAAATGCATAAGAAATTATTATTCAAAGCTTAACCTTCTTCCAAAGGGAGTGGGGGCAGGAGGGAATTCAGTCATAGAGTTGGAATATCTTAAGCATAGAAATTGCTTTCCAGTTTACATTGTACAAAACATTCCCATGTTATGTTAGTCCCGTGAAGTTAGGTCTTCAGTATTCCCGCATGCTAGTAAGGGAGAAAAAACAAACCCCTTTTCCCTGTCGTTATGCCACATTGGAGAGAAATTCTGTGTTTTTTCTTCTGCTTTGTATGTTTTAAATTATACCTGATCTTCAATAGCCTTGTCATAGGACCTGCTATGAATTTGTTTTTATGAAATTATGAAGTGACTTTCAGTGAAACAAACAAACAAAATCGCAACCAAACAAAAAAACCCCCAAACCAAAACACTCCCGCCCCAAACTAGCTAACCAAACAAATGCTTTCACTATTTTCCTTCTGTGGCTGTGGGCTTAGACCCTGCATGCTATCGACACGGAGGGAGAACCTCTTTTGTTTATGCAATACTGGTTCTGTATTTTTTTTTTCTCCAGGAAAGAGGAAATTCTGAATATATTACCTGAATATTTTCAGACTTGACCTTTCTAACAGTCTGATGACAAAACTGATGCTTTCCAGGCCAAGGAGATTTTCTTCAGGATAGGATGTATCTGCAAAGTAGGAATTTTGCATTTCTCAGAGTACTGTGATAAAACGTATTAAAGGTGAGAGGTGTTAAATTCAGAACTGGTTGGAGAGCCTGCAGACACTTCACTTGAACTTTGTGGGTCCTTTTTGTACACGAGTACTTGGATTAATTGTTTGCCCTAACAACGTGAGTTTTCTATGTTTAATATCTGGTTTATCTGGTAACTGTGGTTTGTACAACTTTCTCAGACAAAACTAGAGGATACAGCTTACTCTTGTTGCAAGAAAAGGAAGAGAAGTGAAATCTCGTTACTTTAAATTAAAAAGAAGGTATAAGGCATCCATGTCAAGGGTCACAGATTTCCTTTTCAATCCAAAGTGCGTGCTCTGCATAAGGAGCAGTGAATGCAAACTCTCAAATTCTGTCCTGTCCTTATTATTCATTATGACAAGAGATCGTCATGTACTTGAGAGAGCAAGGCGATAGTCTCAGTGAGTGAGGATCAGGGCTCCTAGCTGAGCAGCTTACAGATTCACTTTAGCTGAAGTAATTTAATGTTGCAGACAAAAGTGAGAAAATGTTTGTTCTGCCATTGCTGTGGTTACTGTTGCACATCTCATTACAGGGGAGTTGCTTATTCTTTCCTACTGGGGTCTAATTTTCTTTCCACTCTTCCCCCTGTCAAATGCAAGCCTATGCAAGTTGTTTTTTGATTGGTTTGCAAGGAGCAGCAGAGGAAAAATTCAATCCTCTGGTGGTGTTCCTGTTTTTGGTTTATTTAGGTTGCTGCAGGCCAGCCCTGATCTAGAAATGACATGCTAGTTTGCCTCTGTCCTTATTGCAAAATTGAGAGTAAGGTTTCATTGGCCTTGATAGACACCGTTTTGGTAATTGGAGGCCAGTTACTGTCTTCTCCAGATTCATACCAGACATCCTGGACTGTGACTGTCAGGTGTGGAAGAGCTGCTCTGTTTCACTTGCTGAGTGAGCTGAAAAAGTTTAAATTGCTTTTCTTGAGTAGTCTTACTCCTTGAATTTTCCCCTTCAATTAATTTAATTGAATTAATTACTGCCTTGAACAAACAGTAAATAGCATTTCTGTTACCCTGCACTGGTGCGTCTTGGGTGCAGAGGAGTTGGCGGCACAGATGGGATTAAGATTTGTCAGATGGTAGCTTTGATACAAAGTACTTCCCTGAGTTTAAAAGGAAATATGCATGCAAGGGCTGTTCTTCAGGTGAAAATGAGTTGCAAGTTCAGCATCTCGGTTGTTCTCAGTTCCAGATCTACAGATGGGGATACTTACTCAATGAACTGAATGTAAAACCAGGAGCTTGCTTAACTTCGATCCCTTACATGACCTTTCTTTTCTTTTGCGCCACCTCACCTTTCTTACCTTCAGTGACAATTCCAGGCTTTTCAAAATCTCCAACTCACAGTGCAATGGTGGAGGCGTCTCAGCTGGGTTATGTCCAAACAAAGGTCACTTGCGAACAACTCCTTCAAACAGGTGGCAGGCAGGACGCGGGTAACGCCTCCCTCCTGTGTGTGTACACACTGGTGGTTCTCTGTTGTATCCCCGAACAGGTAGTGGTGCACCAGCAATGAAGTGCTGCCATTTCTGATGTCTCTGATGGAGCTCATGGATGTCAAATACTGCACTGCTGAACAGCAACGAAAGCTGTATCAAGCTGTGGCTTGGTGGTGTCTGAGGAGGAGCTGCTTTTCCTAGAACTGCAGTTGGCTGCACGCTGACCTAAAATCAACAGCAGTTTTCTGAATGCTTTCTATAAACTTAACTTTGGCACCTGGTGGCTGTTTCTGGCTCTGTCTCTGTGTCAGAATTATTGCTACAGTTGGGTGACAGGAATGTTACCTCTCGGGAAGACAAACAAATCTGCTGTGCTACACTGGCAGATGAGCATGGTTAAAGAAAACTGAGCCTGGGGTCTTCCTTGAAACTTCACTTTGGTTTTTAGCTTGCAAAAACAGAAATGCAATGAACAAAGTATTACTGATCCCCTTGGTGAAAATGCAGATGTCTTGACACTGGAATACATGTCAATCCAGAGAGAGAGCGAGCGAGCATCCTTTATTGCCAAGTTGCTAATTATTCACAGAAAAGATTAAAGCTGAGCATGGCTTTCCCAAATGACTTCATATTATTCTCTGAATTAAAAATACATTACATAAAAATACTGATGTGGTAGAAAGGATTTTTGTCACTACAAGGCTACAAGATTGTCATGGTATTTAACAGACTCTGGAAGAACAGGTAGAATGGTTGCAAGAAAATACACTGCAGCAAAGCAAATGTTCTCATGATGCTTATTACCTGTGCTCTGTTGTAGAATGAATGGCATATTGCTGACCAGCTCCCCTGTCCTGGGAGGTGTGGTAGACTTTGATCTCTGATACCTGCGAGCAATTTGTATGTGTGGCCAGGGTTACTCTGCAGTTCTAGCAGTGTAGCTGAGGTCACTTTGACTCAGAACTGGTTAATGTAATTTGGATTTCTTAGCCTGCAGTGCCAGAAAGCATTCATTATGATAAAATCTGACATAATGAGTAAAAATTTTAGATTAATATAATTTTAGAAAGACATCTGTGCCTTTTGGGCCTTGTAACAAGTTATACAGGTTGTCTAGAAGAAGATGCTATAAGTGTCCTGATAATATGGCTTTTATTGCCAAATCTTAGATGTTGCAGGTTTTGTCTTTGATGGAGAGAAAGCTGATGCATCTTGAAGACAGTATGTTTTTCTGTGCGAAGGCAGAAGTAATGTAATATTATTATAATGTAGTATTATTATAACATGTAGATTGTCCCACTATGCACTGCGCTGGGGCAGCCCCACCTCAAGCACTGGGTGCAGTTTTGGGTGCCTCAATACAGGAAGGGCCTTGAACTATTGCAGCGTGTCCAGAGAAGGGCAGCCAAGGTGGTGAAGTGTCTCGAGGGCAAGAATTAAGAGGAGCAGCTGAGGTGACTTGGCTTGTTCAGCTTGGAGAAGAGCAGGCTCGGGGTGCCCTCATCATTGTCTACACCTTCCCCGTGCAGGACTGTGGAGACGGAGGTGCTGATCGCCTCTCTGGTGACCAGCAATAGGACACGAGGAAAAGGAATGGAGCTGTGCCAAGGGAAGTTCGATTGGCCAAGAGGAAAAGGCTGTTCACTGAGAGGGTGGCTGGTCACTGGAACAGGCTGCCCGGGGAAGTGGTCAATGCACACAGCCTGTCGGAGTTCAAGGAGCATCTGGAAGATGCTTTTAGTCATGTGGTTTAATTTTAGGTAGTCATGCAAGGAGCGGGGAGTTGGTCTTGATGATTCCTATGGGTCCCTTCCAACTTGAGAGGTTCTCTGTTTCTACAGAAAGACAATTTAAAGAGGTAGTGCAGCAAAGAACAGTGATACTAGTCTGAACTGCAAACCAGTTCAGTTATGCAACTGTCAATACGAGCAGAGATTCTCATTCCGTAACTGCTTCACTCTTTTATATCCAGCTTCAGCAAGGTCCCACGGCCCAGGCTGTCTTTGCTACAAGAGGTCACTGTCCCTGCTTAGACAGTTTTTCCTCCATTATTCCCTTAAGTGGTTTGTGAATTCAATGTTTTCTTGAGCAAGCTACCCAAAGGTGTCTGCTTTATTCACTGGATGACTTTAAAGATGTTTGTTGTCAGAAGCAATGCAATGAGTAGATCATCTGGCAGCCTCTCAGACATGACTGGAGGGCGTACATTTGTGAGTGCGCTTCCCATCCGCTGGCAGGTTAGCAATCTCCATTCATAGGCTTTTGAAATGGTCATTCCACAGAAATTTTGGACTTCATTTGCTGTGACGTGTAGTTATTTTATAACCACCCTTTGAAAACATGTGTACTGTTCTATGTCTCTCAAAGATTAAGCAACTTTTAAAATTTACTGGTACCTGTTAGTTCAGATGTCTCTGTTTAGACACACTTTTTGTGAAGGATAGTGTAACTGTTATCAGCTGGTATTAATGCATTCCCTTTGCATTGTGTTCAGGCTTACCGATGATGCTCATGTAGCGCATCCTTTCCCCAGTTAAAAAGAGGATGGCATACCTGCCTGTCTCCTGTTGCTAACTCTGGAAATTGGTTGTGCTATGAAGGGAACACACGATATCGTCTGGTGTCTTCTATACTGGTTTGAATGTCAGTCCCTGTGGGCCTACAGCTAGTCTCACTGTGCCTGAGTAATAAGGAGAAAACCCTTCCAGCTTAGCCTGCTTTTTTGGAACAATCGTTTTGTGGTTTGTTTTGTGAAGGGAGTGAAAAACCAGAGATCCATCAGTTTAATTTCTTATATTCTCTAGTGAGCAAATTCCTACCTTACTTCCACACTGTATGGCCAACACATGTCCTTATCTCTTGATATTTCAATCCTGACGTTCAGCATCAGGGTGACGAGTTGTATACCGTGTTACAGATCTACCAGATAGAACTGAACGTGGAACATACTTTGGGTACCCAGGCATTGCTTCACTGTTTCTGAATATTTTGGTTTTCCTTTCTCTCCTTGGCCCTTCCCTTGCTCTAAAAAAAGAAAAACCTCCTTCTACTTAGAGTATGGCCTTGAAGGCAGTGTTGTCTACCTTAATGTAAGTTATTCACTAGATACTTTAAATTCCAGAATTCTGAATGATTGGTGGGATACCTGGGGTCTAACTAAAATCCCTCCAAAAGGGCCTTGATAACTGCATAGGTGGTTTTAATACATGGTGATTTACATGATCATTGGTGCTGTTAAGTCGTGTACTAACAGTGCAGGTTTGTACAAAGTATTTGGCCTCGGAGTAAGAGAAATCATAGGTTGCTCTTCATTCAGACCTCTAACGTGATATAAGTAACACTTAGCGATGGTTTTACTGATGGGATATAGTATTTCCTTAGACTGTTTTCTGGGTCTTACTAGGAGGCGGGTGTGAAATTCTTTGGAAATAGTTTCACAGAATAGTTTTGAGCTGAGCAAGAAGATCAATACACTTCAAGAAAAATGGTGGCGATCAGAAGTCTTGGATGTGAAGAGGAAGAGGCAGGTGGCTACCTGGGAGGAAGGCTAATTTGATTTACTGGGTTTTCCCCCTCTGTGTTCTGCAGTCTGAGATATGGGGAGCAGATAGTCGTAGGAAGAGAGAGAGAGGGGCCAAGCAAGCTAATGCTGAGGGAAAATGAAAGCAATTCTCAAGGAAAGGTGGGTGAGATCTTCTGTAGGGACAGCAAAGTTTGTAAATCTGTGTCATGCACCCTGTGTGAATCAGGCAACACAGGCCTTCACAGATTAGGCGTTCATGGAAATACTTTACCAGCAGTAAGTAACTGCTGTAGCCCGTAAACTCTGCCCATTATTTCCAGCCGTGGCCCTTGAGGAAGGAGCAAAGGTCCTTGGTATTCTAAAAGAAAACTGGAAATAGACCTGTGTGGGGCGAGTTGTGGAGAGAGGATGATTTTTGCTTCCTTCTTGGCAAAACAAGAAAAGTAGAAGAAATTAATTTGTTGCTTATACATTATTATGTAAGATAAATTTACAGAGAATATTTGGGCACTGCCTAGTGTGAAAAAAGTACTGCCTGAAGGTGGTGATTTTGTCGAAGTATTAATTATGTAGTCTGTGTCTCATCCTGTGCTTCTGTCATTCCTGAATATTTTACAAAGACTTTTTCTGATCAACACCAGGAAATAAAAGAACAGTTTAAGTTGCTGTGATGGCTAAACATTAACCACAGATTTCAGTGGTTAGCTCTAGTTTATAAGATGAAGCATGAGTGCATGATGGCTGCTAACTAGAGGCTGCACTGGAGGACTGTACCTGATGTACACACAAAATTCTGGGCTTTTCTGTTAGATATTCATGAACAATCTGGAGAATGTATTCCCTTTGAATTTAGACAGAACCCCCTATTCATGAGTACAAGGAAAACCTGGTCTCAGGTAATACTTGGTTATAAGCAAGTATAAGCAAAAAAAATCCAAACAACTGGCAAACTCTTGCATACTTTGCCCTCTCCTAGAAAACTCAATACTACTGTTTGCTTCTCCCTCTCCTCGTAAGAGAACTTGCTTGCCACTGTACAGTGCACCGTCCCTTATGAAGATGCTTTTGTTTATTTGCCAAGCTTCTGGCGTTTTAATGAGGCCGCTAGGTATGTCTTTGTGGGTTGATAGACCTTTCTCCATAAAGAGGAGAAATACAGACAATACAGTTCTCCAGAAAGTCACTGTACCATCGTAAGTCTCAAAGCACCAGATGTTGGTTTGGTTTTGCTTCAGACTGAAATCGTTTGCATTACAAGTGTTCTTGCTTACCTTCATATAGTTGGATTCTGTTAACTGTAGGCAGTTGAGTTTCGAAAATCTGATATATGTGGTGCTTGATTTGTAGAGGGGATCGGTATCCCTGTAATGTTTGTTTTTCTTGAGTGCCAGTATATGCTCTGAGCCATGACTGAACGTAGCTCTTTGTCTTATGGATTAGAATTGCCCTTGTCAAGGGCTTCTCCTTCAGCTTGCTTGGTCCCTGAAGCAGAGAAGTGCTCAGCGTTTAGCTGTTCCTTATGTATGATGTGTGCAGAGCTGGCCATTTTCACTCCTACATGCCTCCTACTCAGTTGCGTGCTGGTCATCTCTTTGTCAACATTTTCTACAGTGTCTTACTGAGAAAAGTCTAACGGAAAAAAGATTTTTTCCAAACTTGTGTCTTGCTTGAAGTAAACGGAGCATATATGAAGCAAATCTATGGTGCTTTTTGCTCCTTCTCAATAACATTATATGGAGTTAATATTCACTGTGGGTGCACCAGAGTGTAGGTTTTTGTCTGTAGAGGCAAGCATGCTGATAGGTTTTTGTAAAAATCATTTCAGCATCAGTCCGAGATAAAAGTAGTAATAAAAAATTCTTTTCCTTCTGAAAGTTAGTGTGAACCTAGTCAATTTTGTAATGATCTTGTCTGCTGTGTATGAGAGTCCTGGTGGATATGTGCTTAGCTTCTGCTTTATTACCAAAGCATGAGCAGGGAGAGTAAAGCTATAAACAAATTAAAAGGCAAGATCATATCACAGTTTCCTAGTGCTATAAGAAAATGATAAAAGCTGGGGCATGAATATGTAGAAGAATTTACTGAAAATGTAATAATTTTTATCGTGACTACTTAATCTCTCTGTACCACAGCACACAGCCCTTGTGAGTAAAGGTATTCAGTTGGGGGGGGGATGGTGAAAGGCCTGAATTTGTATGGAAATACAGCCCGTTTCATGCTTGTGTTTCTTCAGTTTCTGGGGTTTGTCGGAGCGGAGTCGGGCTGGTTCCCGAGCCCGTAGGTGGCAATCTTGGGCTGCGCTGGAGATGCCGTTCCCACCCCTGCCAAACTGCAGGTGGGAATGGGGGGCTTGGGGGAAGGGACAGGGGATGGCAGCAGATGAAACGAGATATTTTCTTTTATATTTCAGTTTTTAAGACTTGCTTCCCTCAATATTTCCTCCCAGCTTCTTAATCCCCAGGGCTTAGTGTAGCAATTAGCTCGTGAGGAAGGCAGGCGGTAGCTGTGCAGCAGTTAGAGCAATGCTTCTTAGCCAGCCCAAGAAAGAAACGCTGCAGCAGTGATGCCCTCTTCCTGCCTGAGAACCCAAACCCTCCCCCCAGTAGTTTTTTCAGGGCTTGAGTGGGATCTCTAAAGGTGTCTTACCTTTTTTTAGCATCATGGAGCATGACCCTAATTTTCAAGAATTTGTAAACTGGTTTGGCACAATGCGAACAATTTTCTTTGACAGCTTTGCCAAATACAGAAATGAATTCATGGGAGAATGGTTGAGGAGGAGGTGGATCATCCCAGTTCTTGGTTTTCATGATTCCAACTTTTATCAACAGGACCTAAAATAGTAAAGGTCTGGATTTAGAGTAGACGCTATAGACATAATAATTATCTGATGAAACTGAGAAAAGAAAAACTTTTGGTGACTGGTTTTTAAGAGAAGCCAGACTGAACTGACATTTTAACACTCTATGCACAAGTTATTTCCTGTCTGTATTATTTTATAATAAAATAGACTTTGCTGGCTTTTCTGAGCTACTGAAGTTATAAGTAATTTCCTTTTTTCATACTAAGGGGTTACACAGTATTAAAATACTGGAAACTACAATTGCATCTAAGACTTCATTGGATCAAAAACTTTATATCTGTGGATAATTTTTCTTTCTCGATCACTTTGGGGAGGGATGACACATGACAATTCCTCAAGACTCCCAAAGTCTTTTAAATTCATGCTCTGCAAGGTGCTTGTTTACTTCATGCTGCATATTTCAGCAGAATGCTCAAATACACCAGGGAAGATGGGGAGAGAACCCGTGACTGGAAAATGCAGAACAGTAACTCCATTCGGTATAGTACAGGGAATGCAATTTATGTGGCTGCAGGGAAATGAGTGAATTCAGAGCTCAGATGAAGGAAAGCAGTCCTATCTCAATGTAAATCATACAGTAAAATATCATCAGCCTTGCTCCCATATCAGTATTTCACTTAAAGAATTTCAAAACCTGAATGGTGTAAGCTGGGCTGGACTTCATTTTGACATAAAATGGGGGTGTAATTCTGGGATGAAATCAGCATGTAATAATCTGATCACTTGCACCGTTGATCTTTTGTTGAACTGGGCAGAGCGAAGGCTCTCTGACAGTATGGACCGGCAGTGGCTTACGCCAGTTTTATTTTTGTGTGGTTGCAGGTCCGCTATCCCTGCCAAATGTTCTTTTTGGCTTTGGTGTGCACATGACCCCAGGGTGAGCCGGCTTAGCTGACCTAGAGCAAGACTTTCACTTTTCTCACCAGCGATTAGTTTTCAGCCGATCAGCTCCCTGAGCTGCCCTTTGCCCAGTCATACAAATGTCACTTCTGTTGAGAGAAGAAGAGGGGAGCGGTTTTGTTAAAGGGACTGTTACAGAAATACACCCTGCTCTTTCCTCTCATGCGTTGGAGCAACACAAATGATAACCTATGGTCACTTTGTAAACTTAGAGATAACCCCTTGAATGAAAGTATGAAAAGGATTGATGTCGTACAAAGATCTGCGGTGTGCTGAACTCTGAGTCAGACAGGCTGGCTCACTAGAAAGGCAGAAGGAAAGATGCCTGTCGCAGTGTTATTGTTGCTTAGAATTTCCCTCAGGCTGACATCATGCATTCCTGTGTGGTTGTTTTTCTTTTTTTCCTGGAGTAGCCGTGCGTTCAGATCTAACCCTAATCTAGCCTTCAGTGAAAGTTAGATGGCAGCTCTCCACAGGAGGAGAAATCAGACCCAGTTTTAAAGCTTCACGGGAGATGGAGGCAGGAGGCTTTCTTACCCTAAGGCAGACAGAAGTGCTGCTGACTAAAAGCTGGTTTGGAAGCTATGCAATGAATTATCCCAATGCACAGCTCAGTTGAAGGGAAAAAGATCTAACAAGCCCAGCTCGGTAATTTTTCATTACAGTCTTAGTGAAGCTTGACTTTCTTGATCTTGTTCTTCTTCCACAACAGAACTTCTACTTCTGGCGTAAATTACATTCAAGTCCAAATAAACCTGTTAAGAAACTTGCCTTTCTAGAAGACCAAATCTGCAGTCATCTCTGTATGAATTTGGTTTTCCCTTCATAAGAAATGAGCAAAAGAAAATATTGAGACGTGAAGTCAGGCTTTACCTTGTGTGCTACAGCAGTCCATTCGTGCTAAGCTAAGCCACTTAAAGCTGAAACAGTTCTTAACTGAGTTTTTCTTAATAGCGGTTCGTTATGAAACAGTGGATTTGTTTTCTTATGGAATGCTTCTGTGTGTTTTTAAAAGATATTCTGTATAAGAATGCTTTCATGAGAACATATAGATAACGACTTCCTTCTTTACCATATTCTGTCAGTTCATTTTCTCTGATAAAAACAGTATTCTGCTGTGTAACTTAAGCACAGAGAAAATGTACTTTTTAGTGTGTGGAGTAGTACTACTCCTATCGTTTTGGGGCTGGAATGTCTTGCAAAACTTAAGTGGAACAGTCTTCACACAGATCCCCGAGAGGATAATACTGTCACACTGTGGACTGGGGAAGCTACGGAACCCTTCTGTGTTTGTAGCCCAAATGCATCTATGCCCAGTATTGAAATGGCATTTTATATTTCTTCTGCAGTTATACAAGGAACTACAATATATTCAAGCTAGAGGAAAATTGTAGTCCAGATCAAAGGGCAATGAAATAACTAAATTTTGGGTACCTGTCCATGAACTGGAAATTAACACTTCAGTTCTAAGAACTGTTCTGTACTCATTAGCTGTTATCATTAACTGCACAATGCTGTCCGTTCGGGAAATAGGAGCTTGAATTTATTAGATAAAAGAAAGAGCTCATTTGAGTTCTGCTTCCTGGTTGATTGCTCAGACCATGGATCGTTTAAAAAAGGCTGGGCATCGCTGCCAGCTGTGGTCATTGTATTTCAGTGCCAGTGAATTCTGTAGTGTCTTAGTGGGGCATCTGAGCCATAATCGTTGCTTTTTTTTTTTTTTTTCCCTCAAAGGGTCTTTATGTGGCTGAGCCTGTGAAAAGACTTGGCAGTGACCCTTTCACCTAAATCCTACCTGCTTATCAGTAAGAAGTGTTCAGTTTGGGGCAGTCTTGGGCATCTGAGGGTGATACAGAAGCACTAATGAGTTTAGTTGCCCTTGATTAGGATTTGTAAGTCCATTGTTGGATCTGGGCAGAAGTATGTCATGGAAGGTCGTAAGCTGCATAAAATATGAGAAAATGGAATTCGCTTTTTTAAGAAAGGCAGCTGTAAAGCATTGATGGAAACAAGTGAATTATGGGTTATCTTGAGTATATTCAACACCTTTTACACTTGAAATCTAAAACCTTGGCAGATCAAGGGTCATATTCTCTGTAATGATGCTTCGCCTTGTTGGAGAGGTGCTGTGGCACTTGCTTTTCTTATGAGAAAATGATTCTGTGTGTTTGGACTGAAGGGTGGTTTCCTGTGTCTGAATGGTGTAATAGCAAAGATATTTTCTCTTACTTATGGTAGGCTAGAAGGCAGAGACTTTCTTTTTGTATTGTAAATTGCTGCTTTCAGATGCAAGTTTTCATTTTTTCTTAATGCCGGTCGCCAGTAAATGAAACTGCGGACACTGACGGAGAGGAGGGAGTTCAGCTCTGAAGTGAGGAAACAATGTACCTGCAGACTTGACTGGCCTGGTGAGATGAGGGTCTGCACTCAACCTTTTTTCTTTAATGACTCCGAACTTGTGAGTGAACGTGCTTTCATGGAGAAGAGGTGAACATCACTTCCTTCACCACTGGAAGCAGGAGTCTTTCTGCAGGTGCAGAAACTGACTCTGGATTAAAAGGGCAAATGGGCTTCTGACTGGGCTTTCTGTTCGAGATCAGCCAAATGGACAGCTGTTGGGGTGGTCAGCGTGGCTGCTCAGGAAGCTGGAAGAGGGGGTGAAAACAGCTCTGCTTGCTTCTCTTTGAAGCAACTTGAGAACTTCAGCAGCTATGAAAAAAATAGGCTGGAGCTATATTTTATTTCTCATTAATGTTATATGGCATATTTCTGCTTAAATCAGGACTTCATGTAACTGGATATCAGAGCTTTCTTTACAACATAATGGATGTGAGAAGTTTTAAAAAATATTTTCTGATTCTTAGTGGTAATGCCTGAGCATGGCAGCTCTTAGGAAGACTTTTGGTTGACTGGTGCTATTTCCATAATCTTAAAAAGCCGTGTAATCTAGTAAGTAATAGAATGTGGCTGTAATGACCAGTTAATGAAAACCATTATGGCTCATTTATACAACCTGTTAGTTCTTATACTTCCAAAGGGTCTGGGCACTTTAGGTCACAAGAATAAAATGACAGTAGTAGAGACTTCTTTTCTTAAATTACCATTATTGGGAAAACAGTGTTTTTACTAAAAGCGGCTGCCAGATTTTTCAGAGATGCTGTAAAGAATAGGATCTAAATATGTATATAAAAAACCCCAAAACCTCTCAGTCTTCCCCCCATGTTCTTGATTTTTATCTTCTGTGACTCTGTTGTCTTAGATGTAGAAAATTGTTTTAGCTGAAACTAGTAAGCAATAAACAATTTACTAAGGTGATTTACTTAGTGAGTTATCTATACAGATGATACTCCTACAGCTGAACTTCTGGAAGAATTTGCCTTTGGTTTTTTGATAGTTTCTGAATGTTTCGTCTGTTGCTACTTAAAGACTTCCTAGTTGCATCTTCTATTTAGGCTGAATTTAAGCTGCATAATATTTGCATGTGTGGTTGATCTTTAGATTGCTCACTTATGATGGAAGTGATTAACACTTGCTAGTATAACAGTCTAGTTAAGGCTGTTTGGTTTTGCCTCGTGAACCCATTTGAGGTGTACTCATTGTGTTATCCCTTCTGTCTTGGGAAGGTGTTGACTGTTTGCTGACGGTTAGTACCCATTTATCAGCTGTGCAACATCCTTTGAAGTCCAAATTTCTTCTATATTGTTCTTTACAAACAGCTTCTGTAGAATTCCGTAAATTGTATTACCCTATTTCAGTTTTTCTGCATTGCTGTGTGTTCATACAGCATGGAGTTACACGGACTGAAGTTATGTTGCCGGTTAGACAACTGTGCAAACGTTAGAAACAACTAAAACTCTGTGGGAGGGTTTGTTGCAGAAGCTTATTGTAATTTTGCATGACAAAGAAAACTTCAGGTGCTATAGTCTTTCTTGATTGTTTTAGCTCCTATATTTTCCATCTTCTTTTAGATGACTCTCTGAAGCTGTTGCTAATGTCTGTAGGTTCTTACTCTGTTCCTCTGCTTCCCCTACCTAGATTTTTCGCCAGATCCACTCCTCATGTTTGAAGTATAACCATCTGAATGCAGTCTTAACTGCAAGCTTTGAAGTACTTAAGGCAAGAAAATGGTAAAGTTTGTATTGAAGTTCAGATCATGTCTCTGACTAAAAGGAGGAAAAAATAGGAGACTGAAGAAAAGGAGGTTAGGCTTGAGGCAAGGCTATTTATAGGACTAAAGAATGTCTACGTCGTGCTCTGTGTGGCTGTGGGCAGGTTTCTGGGCTCAAGCTGTAGCTGTACTCCAAAGTATATGCTGAGGTCAACAAACTGTATTTCTTTTCCATTTTTATAGTGTTGTGGAAGCTTTTTATCTTTCTCTGTGGTGTGGGAGGGGGGCCATTCTGAGACCTTGCCTGAAGAAGTTGTGCTGTCTCAAGGTCCTTGACCCTGGCAATGCCCTTCCCCTAGCTCTGCTGTGGGGTGTTGTAGTTGCACCTTCTGTCTGCCTCAGGTTTATTGTCAGGTGCTGGAAGGCCCACTGTGGCTTTTCTAAGCAGAAATGCATGTGGGGTGGACGATATAGGCACTCCTTGTGGAGAGATCTTATTCCTATTTTGTATAGAATTTGGCAAAAATAACACCTTTAACAGCAGATTATTGTAAGGTTCAAGTTGTTGCTATTTGTTAGTTGAGAGAAAGCAAGCAACATACCCTACCTCTTATTTCCAGAGGGCTAGAGTATTATCTCCCTTGCCTGGTCTTTCTGTTGCAGCCAACAAAAAGTCATGAAACATCTGACCCAAAGAGGGGTGTTTGGGGGGAAGTAAAATGTGAAATCTTGCATCTTCTGGGAAGCATTGGCAAAAGACAGGGCAAGTGAAAAGCATTGTTAATTGCTGAAAACTATCAACATCTTCTTCCTATCCAAAACAATGTAGGTGAAGATAATTAGGCTCTTTTTAATTAACTTTAGGTCTATTAATCTCTTAATAGGTTTGAAGCTAAAGATTTATCTTCCAGGGTTTTTTCACTGCTAATTAAGCTTTTTTTTTCTTGATAACGTATAGGAAGTATTGTTTGGTGTTTTACATGATAGTGTTTCTTTGTCAGTCATCAGTTCTTCATAAATTGTCCCAACGATTTGACAAGAGGTAGCAATTAAAGGCCCAGCAGTCCTCTGACCAGGTCACAAACTCACCGTGGTGTTTGACATGACTGACCAAAGAGCTGCTCTCTCCCCTGGAGGTCATTCTTAGAGGGAAGCAGAGATGCTGCAGGTGCTGCTGAAAGAGTTCTGGCACAGCTGTGCGGACAGGGCAACTCGGAAAATTATTATAAGAAAAAGAAAGTTTAATGTGAAGTTGTGAAGCAAAACATGATTCTGGGTGATTCTGTGTTTTCCATAGGGAGCATCGATGTAAAACCACTAGGGCTGCAGCAGGTTTGGGCCTGAGTAACTGAACCCTTGAATAAGTACAATTTTCCAATTGCCTCAAAGCAGGCAATGAAAAGTTACTTGCTGACTACTGGCACAAACAGAATAAACCTGACGTTTGCTTGTACTTATTTATGCGGCAGCAAAGACAGTTATTTGTGTGTGGAATGACCTACTGGAGCTGCACTTGTGCCTGGCTTCTTTACCCCCCTCTCCTTTTTTCACGTGGGCTATTTTATGGATTCAGTCTCACCTTTTTGAAAGGTTACAGCCTGGTATTTGGTGAAGGATCTATGTGAATTAGGAGAGAGAATTAAAGGGTGATTGTGCTATAATGCCCTTCATAATTGTTTTCAAGAATATGTTGATGATGGGAAGATTACTGAAGGGCAACAAGTGATTTTTTTTTTCCTATTTATATATCTGTAGGTGGTAGAGAAATGCTAATTGAGTTTTTAATGACTTTTCATCCTTGAAGCCTACTGTTTCTGTATAAGTTCAAATTAATGAGAATGTACACTTAGAATAGGGTTTTCAATAGTCAACTCACTTGAATGGTACTCTTTAAAACCCCAGCGTTTGTTCCTGGAACAGACCCTAGCGCATGGTGATCTGCCTGTTGTTACCAATCCTTGGGGAGTGGGGTGGGGGTACACTGAGAGCAAGGCAGAAATATTTTTGTGCTTCAGCATTTGCAGTTAAATACGTCAGCCTGTGTTGTTACTGCTGCTGCAGTAATGTCGCCTGGCGTAGCAGCACTAGGTTTGACGAAAGCTGGTTCTGTTAGGCTGCTTCAGTAACGATGAGAGCAGTTACTCTTAGCTTGAAAATGTTAGACAATTTTTTTTTTCTTGGAGAAAGATACAAATGGCTGAAGGAAGCTAAAGTGCCCAAGTTCAGGCTTTATTTTTGACCTTAATTAACAGAGGTTAAGTATAGTGATTTCAGGCTCCAGTAGTTGTCTATGCATAAAAGAAGGGTAGTGTCAACTCTTATTTTGGACCAGCATAGGACCAGTCTGGTCAGTCACTGGCAATCTCTAGAGAAGACAGCAAGTGTATGAACTGATATGTGACTCAGTCTTCAAAATTTAGTAACAACTTTTCCCAAAACATCTGTTCTTAAAATCTGATGACAGATAAAGCAATAGTTGAATTATTTAAAAAATTTATTTAAAAATTTATCACTGACAGCATTGTTAAGGCATCAGAGACAAGCTGTAATTTAAATGATCTGTGTAAGAAATCGGTATATATGTATTTTTTTTTTTTTCCCTGGCAATTTAGCAGAGCGCTCTGAGGAAGTCTTTGCCTCTGACAGCTGACCTCTGGATGCATTCCAGGACAGCCTGCAAAGATGAGCTGTGTTCACTCTCTAAACAGGGAAGATGGACGTTTGAAGACATTGTGTCCCCTTATGCTCTTAGCAGGAAGGATGTTGTGACAGTTGATATATCAAGTTACCAGTTTCAGGGCTACTAAGCTGATTATGAACTCTGAATAATACAGACATTTAGATTATGTGAAATCCTGGTCTGAGACTGGTCTCAGGGAAGGTGGTGTTTCTCTGCTGCTTATTGCCCGAGTAGAGCTCTGCCACAACAGGGATTTTAAGAAGTACTAGTACTACTCCAAGCACTAGTGCGTTTCCACCACAAAAGTGGGAGTTTGTTGTGATTTCAAAAAAAAAAATATTACAGTTCAGGAAGCATCTTTGTTTGATGTTAATGGGAAGTTAATCTCATTGTATCTAACAAGAAGTAGGTGGGTAAGGCAGGGAACTAAAATTGGCACAGAGAAGGTACCCAGTGTTGAAGTAGCTAAAAATAGTAGTGGAATTAACACTAGATGGAAGATAAAAACACTTTCAAAAATATCAGAGTTTTTGCTTTCATTCTTCATAAGCTTGGAACTCCCAAGGTTTATGGGGTAGGGAAGAAGAAGGATCCTTTTATTGTTTCCACTTGCTTCCATAGTTTAAAGGACATTTCCAGCTGTTGCAAGATAAAATGTATTTTTCCTTCTCTCTCTGTTCTTATCTCTGTCCTTTATGTCAAATAAAAGAAGCTCAGTGAAAACATGAGGAGAGAGACTTTTAGTGTGCGTATGTGCATGTGTTCAATAAGAACTCCACTGGATGTGGCAGTTTTGCATTCACTGCTGACCCTTCTGGGACAGAAGGGCCATAGAGATTTTAATTAAATTCCAGCCCTTCAAATTTTTTTTTTTTTGTCTCTTGCCCTTCCCCAAACAAAACAGAACTTATAAGGTGTGTGTTTGAGTTTCAGCTAACTTTCTGTCAGAAATTTACTGCTTAGCTCTGATAACTGGAGTTGGGACTCAAGAATGGCTTACACTTGGCCTTATGCCTGTTAACGTAAAGCCATGTGTTTGCTCTTGATGACAGGAATCATTCACTTCATGCCCTGAGGCACACACACGTTGACTTGGGACTCTTGTACCTCGTAGCATTGCACAGTTCTCTTATTAGTTATGCTGGTCCCCCATTGGCGGCATTGTCAGGAGTGTGTGTGTGGGCTAGGTGTGGATTACAGACATGCTTACTAAGAAATTGTTTTTGGATGCAAAATTAAATAATATTCTATGTATTAAATATTGCTGTGTGCATGGGGAATATCTGAGTATGTATTGTGGCACTGGTATATGAAAAAGAATAGAACCCCCCCCCTACATAATGTTCAGGTTATGATATTTTTGTTGCATGTAAAAAAAAAAGTCTAGATAATTTTTAAATTATCTTATAAAACTGAGTAGAAGTGGGTGGAACAGCTAATATTGGGTGCCATGGTTTGTTTTTTTATTTTCCTCTAACATGAACTACCATGATTGAGGTTGACAGATCAGTTCCTGGCCGTTTGAAATTCATTTTTCCTTTAAAATTCTGGTGACAAGAATAACTTTATACTTGGAGATTAAAAGCTTCTTTAATGACGCTGTAGCGTTGGCTTTTTAATTTTTTTTTTTTAAAAGTGGCTTTTCTTATTTTGCTGGGGAGCTCCCCCTCCAGAACTGAAGATCCAATCAGTGTGAAAACATTGCTTTTTACTCCTGTATTAAATTATTTTATATTATCTGATGCTTTACCTGCCATCTTGAAAAATGCCAGTTTCTACAGTGTGGAAATGACATTGGCAATTTAGCTGCTTGCTGATTGACTCCTGCCGAAGCATCCTTTGTTTTTCTTGCTAGAATAGGGTCTAGTAGAAAGATACAAAGACAAAATGAATTATGAAAACAAAAATTTCAGACTTCACTGACTCAAGGTAAATTTTGCTTTTGGGAGGCAGTGAGAATAAATGTAAAAAGCACCTCTTGCCTTGTGGCAATGAATCATGATAGAAAATGCCACTGTAAATTTTCAGGATTTATATCCCATGGTACTCTGGAAAAAACAAACTCGGGTAGACCTCTGGAGAACTAGTTTGAACTGTTTCTAAAGTATCACACTTGGAAATACAGTATCTGCTTTCCTTATTCCTCAGACAGTACACTTAATTTGGGACTCTAGTAGGTCTCCCAGTTAGGTGTCTCACCTGAAAATGTATGATTTCACTTTTCAGGTGAGCTTTTTGCAGGAGATAATGTTGGCTGCTATATCATTCTGGGATTTGAGATAGTAATCTGGTGACCTGACTTTATGGTTTTGGGCGGCATATACCGAATGTCTGTCTTCTGACTAGATTTGCAGTAAATGACTGAAATGTTGCTCTCTCTAGTTTCATTAAGCTTAACATATTTGTAACCTGGCTGTGAAAATACCTTCACAGCAAGCACAGAGAGATTGATTGACCTCAGGGTTTCCATTTTGTGTACCAAGAGAATCTGTCACTGACCACAGAAAATCAAATGGAGAAATAACCAGAAAATAAACAGGCTGTTGTAATTATACGTCCATCTGGTCTACAGGTAGAGTTCCAGAAACAGGATTTAGGTCTTGATTCAGCAATGCCTTAATTGTATGTAAGCATTCAAAGTAGGATAACTGTGATATCTGACCATTATGAACAGGATGCTTGTGTAGCTAAGGCGTTGCTAAGGGTCTCAGTTCTTCAGGCGGAAATCTTACAAAGATGTTGGTAGAGTAGCCTGCTGTGTGATACTACGTAGATCGTAATGATGCGGCTACTACATAGGCCTGGAGTCAGAGCAGAGATTTCTGTTTGGCCAGTGACTGAGAGCTGATGATAGCCAAGAATTGTTAGAGGGCCTTGAAGAGAAGGGGCATGAAAAGTGCTAATTTCTTCCTGCAGATAATCCATGTTACAGGGGAACTTAATCAAAGCGTCACTGCTTTAATGAAATTCTCATATGAAATGCAGGACACTTGATAGAATTTATCTAAATTAATTACTCTCTGCTGCTATAAGGAAGTTGTATGACAAATTGTTCGTTCTGCCTATTCATCCATTCTTTATCAGACCTTTTCCTACTCTGATGCAACATCAGGAGCAGAAGCAGCCTTTTCATGGTGCTGAGTGGATTAATTTGCATTGATCCCAAGCTAATAGATGAGTTACCCAAGACAGCACTCAGTAGTTTTAATAACAGAATGTTTTTCTGTGCCTAAATTAACAATCATTTTACAAGTAAGGAAAACATAAAGTAAATGTTTAGGTTTTTTAAATTGTAGAAATTAAAAGAACAGATTTTATTGGTGTGTATAATAAAAGCACATAAGTCTCAGGCAGCATTTTGCATTCATCTTAGAAATAAGAAAACTCTTAACGTATTTCAGATTATAAATTGTATTTACACTACAAATTTATCTGTAAGAATAAGATGCATCAGATCAACATCTTCTTTATCCAGTTAGAGTAAAGGAGAACAAATGGCACAGAAGCAAGATGAATCAACTTTAAAAATATTAAATTATTGCCATGTTGGACAAGATGTATGAATACTGAGTAGAAGTTATGTCTTAAACTTTATTACACATAAACTTGTTTTAAAAACTTATGGATGGTCAACAGAAATAAACAAAAGCTGAATAGCTTATTTCTTATCCAACTTTAAAGGCTTTAATGTTGAGCTTTGTTCACGGTAATGATAGACTGCAACATGGCGCTTTGCTGGATTTGAGCAGAAACATATCCAAGATATTTGGTTTGGATTTTGGTTCAGAGCAGTATCCGGTTGGGCAATTCTTGACCCCTGAATCCACATTCCTACTCCATTCCTGTCCAGAGATAAGGTGAACCCAGGCAGCGCTTAGAATTTGAAACTGAAGTCTCAATGTGCTGTACTTGTCGGGAGAAGGCCCGCCGCGCGGTGTGCCCGCAGTGGTGCGTGCTGCAGAGCAGTGTACGCGGGACAGGGTGCCTCTGCGGGACGCTGGCCTGGCCCGGTGTGCTCGCTTTGGCCCCGGCCGGTTCTGAGCGACCGCACTGCCAGGCATCCAGTGCGTCTGTGCCCGGGGCTGCGATCAGCGGGCTGGCTGTCCCCGTTCTCTGCCGTGGTTCTCTCCTGAGGATGCTGAAGATCATCTGTGGTGGCTGAGCCATAGGGGTGTGTCATACTGAAATGGGTTTGTTGTTACGGAGACAGGTGGGGGGGGTTTGGATGCCCTTGTCTGTCCAAAGCTTGCTCACAAACCAAAGCAGGCAGAATGGGTTGTGTGATCACTTTGTCTTGTCTGAGCAAAGAGTCTTCATTTTCTTAGCAGCAAGTGACTAAATAATTTTTAAAAGGATGTCTCACTTTGATATGTACTGCGGAGCATCCACATAATCTGTTCTGCTGGCAGTTCTTTAGCTGTTTCAGAGGCGTTATGGCTCTCACAGCTGTTACCAGAAACCGGCACGGTGTCTGGCAATGCGAGCCTGATCATAAACCTGTATCCGAGTATATATATCCCATGGTGTGCTGCTGCACAGAGTGACTTGCTCTTCAGCAGAGTTTATCTCATCCAAGTGGGGTGCTGTCATATGGTAACTAGTACATTATAGATGTGAAACCATTCAGAGCTAGTGCAGGTATCTTGAACTGTGGCCGTACGTACGTACGACTCCACGATGCGAGAGGCGGAGGGTTCAGCGTGGTTTCTAAATAGGCCAGAGGTATCCATTACAGCAGTCTCCATTTCTTCAGTAATGCGGATTGTTACAAACAACTAATGGAGGTATTTCTAGTATTATCTTCTAAGCTGTTCTAATACTTATCTAGACTTATAAACTTAATTATTATCCTGAGTATTTTTTCCAGCATTTTCACTTAATCTGGGAAACTTCAAGCGAACTAGAAGATAGCTTATTTGTTCATCTCATTAGCTTTGAATGTTTGAGTTGTTCTTATCAGAATGTCATGTTATTATTCAGCCTATGTTTGTGAACCTGCCAAACTTTGCTGTGCTCAGGTTTCATGAGCTCTTGATTCAGAAAATGGAAAATGAATTTTTCTCTATGCGTGTCTAGAATGCTCAAAGGTGTGTGCTCCTGGAAACAGGTCGTACCTGCTGAGGAAGGCTTTGTGGGACGCGCCGAGTCAGCCTGGTGGCTACCAGATGGCTTTGTTAGTGGTCAAGCCAGTAAAAACAGAATAGTCCTTGGGGTCTGTTGAATGACTGCATCTTTACATGTACATGTGCCGTAAAGGAAACATTTAACAACCTCTGTTTCTTATGTTGTGTGGGTAGTGCCTGTAGAGTCCACAGCTAAATCCAGTGGGTTTTCGCTCTGATTTAGTGAACAGTGAGGTAGAGAACGGTGAGTTGGAGTAGATAAACTTCAAAAAAAGGTGGCCCAATTACTGTTCCAGATATGATTTGAGGATATCTGCAAAAGGCCGGATAAGCATCTGAACTTTACAGGGCTGCTGTGAGCTGTTGGAAGTTAACTTGCTGGTAGCTGGACGTCCTGATCTTATTTTTTCCTTTTTCTGAGGCTAAAATTTTTCCCTTGCAAGTGGCTTTCCTTGCCATTTAACCTTGGTAGCTGCAGCTTGCTCACTGGCTAATCCAAACATTCTCTGAAGAAAGTGGGAAAGGCCATTTCAGGCATACAAGTAAAAACAAAGGTCAAACTGACATTATTGTATATGCTGGAAAAACATGACAACCACAAATTATACCAGTTTTATGTAATCAAAGGCTTGAGGCAGACATGGTTAGCAGCTTCCAGCCTTCCTGGTTTATATTGGTCACTTATTTGTTTTGTTGTTTCACAAAGTTAAATTAAAATGGACACTGCAGTGTCCTGAAATCACCCTTTGGCGTACTTCTGAGGCTCGACTGGAGCCAAAGATATGCAGGTGGCTCTGACAGCTGCACTCGGCAATAGATTCGAGCCTGGTGCCCGCAGAAACTGGGTTACCCCACCGCTTCTGGCATCGTGGGTTGCAAGAAACGCTACGAAAATACAACTGTGCACTGAAATGCTCTCTTTCACTTCCCACTCTTAAAATACATGTAGTGAGATTTTCTTCTCATTTCTTAGCAATTATTAGTGCTAATACTTACCTTTATTTTTGCAGTGCTCTTTACTTCAAAGCCTGAGTTTACTGAAATAAGAATTATGTTCGAGTAAGTGTTTTTTTGGCAAATGGAATCAAAGTACATTTGCAAATATTTGTAATCATTAGATCTATGTGGGTACTAAGGAAAATACAGTCACTTCAATACAATCAACCTTTTAACTGTTTCGTTTCAGACTGTTTGGTTTCCTGCATTAGAACCTGTAAATGGCTAGCACAACTGCTGGGGAATCTAGGCTTCGAGGTGAAGACCTCTTTAGTATACTTTAAATGTAGATTGCACACAAATATGCAGCTGAATTGAAATGGAGAAATCTTTTGACCATTGCATTGTCATTAACTTTTGATAACGTGTTCAGTGTGTCCCTGTGAAGCCAAAACCACCTGCAGTATATAACACAAACTACAAACTCCTTGCAGAACGGTTGGGTTGGTATCGCCTGTTGTCTGGTGTGAAGGAGAGAAGGCTATGATTTCAGGTAAGATGTGCTTAATATAGATACTAGAGATTTAGCAATTGAAAGTGGGCAAAATCCACACTGAACACAATAAATTAAACATTTGTGATGTGTATACTTAAGTGAAAAACTGTTAGGTATCTGTTTTGAGGTCTGAGTTGGGTAAGTTTGTTTCCACTCAGTGTGAATATAGTTTCAGATTAGAATGCATGAATAACAAAAAGGCAGAAATAACAGGCACATTAGTGGGCACTGATTAAACTCAGTAAGAGACACATGCATTGTTCCTAAGTTATTAACTTTCTGACACAGTTTAAATTGACATAAATTAAATCTGCATGAATGGTTTAGACCCCCTGTAGAACAAAATGTTTGGTAGTGATAACGGAGTAGTAGGAAATTCAAGTCAAAGGTGAAATCTTAACTGATGAGAGGTGATAAAATTCCTTATCTGTGTTGACAGTGCAAATTCCTTCTGTACTTTGAGTCACCCTAATGGGACCAAGCATCATCACAGTAATTAAATCACTCTCCAGCACCTCTCTTTCTGAAATTAAGGCTACAATCTGTTTGGGTTATACTTTTCTATGTGTGTGGGCCCTGGGGGGGGGGGGGGGGGGAAGAAAACACTGAAAGGTGAACAAGATGGAAAAGTGGTGGAGGCAGTAAGAGTTCTACGGATTTTTTTTTTTTTTTAATACATACATGCACATATTGCTGATTTCCATGAACTAGACTTTCCCCACAAAGGGAATTGGAGTATTACGGTGGCGTTTCAGCCAGCAAGATGTTCAAGTCCTCTGTGCAAGTGGAGGAAAAATTTAATAGCCATGTATGAATTTGAGATGGAGGATTTGAGCAACTGTTATGTAATCCAAAACAGTGTTGGAAATGTGTGAGTTAGGGGGTTTTTTGGGGTGGATTAACTCAATGAAGAGTGCGCAACAGGTTTGTTGGAATTTGTGAGCTCTCGTATAGGATAAGTATAGATATTATTTCTTAATACAAGTATGCCTCTTATTAGTATCTGTTATACATGGAAAGCAGGTGAGCTGATTCAGAAATAAGACAAACTGAACAGTATAGGGAGGCAAATGCTTTCTTTAAAGTGTGTTCTGCAGTGAGAACTTGTATGGTGTGGAGGCTTGGGTGCTGGTCCTCTCGCCTCTGCGTAGTCTTTTTTCTAGTAGAAGTCTGTCCCTTTTTTCTTTCCTGTCCCGGTGCGAAGAAAGAGGCAGTTGATTTCCAGCTAGTACTTTGTTTCTTGTTCATCCAGGTGATTGCTCCATCAGGATGAATTTATTCAAAGTAGTTGGAGATGCTGAACCTCTAGCACTGCTGGTGGATTTACTTGCAAATTCTCATAGCTTCTCACTTTGCTTTTTTGCTACCTTGGCCTCTTTCTGGCCACGGAGTACTCCTGTAAGGCTAGAAAGTGCAGCTTTGCTTTCACCAGGCGAGAAGATTTAGTCTGTTGTTTCTTACTAAGTGTCAACAAGACCTGACATTTGCATTTCTTCTAGATGGGTGTAAATCTAATGAAAGGAATGAAATTCGCCTGTCAACTTCAAGCTGCAGTTATCCATTTGCTCAAGGTGGCTCTTGTGATTACTAGGATGGGAAAGGTGCTGTCGTCTTTGAAATGAGTAGTTATGAAGCCTGTACTCAAGAAGTCACCTTCTGATACTGATGAAGAGAATTTCATCAATGCGGTGGGCTGATGGGTCAGATATTTGCATCTCAAAGATGCAAGAAACCTGCTGTGTGCTCTTGTAGCAAGCCGTTTCCCATTGTGAGCTTCTGCAGTTCTCCCTTTTTTTCCTTATTTACTTGATGTCAGCTGTTTCATGATGTGCTGTGTATGAAGATTGTTTAACTCATCTCATTTGGTGTCTTATTTATTCTAGCTGATGAATTTTAATCTGTTTTTAATCCACCTTACAGGAAGATCACGGGGGAAACTCAAAGAAATTATATGCATCTTTAAAACTTACATCCTCTTTTGAAACATTGACTATTGCATAATTAATTTTACTTAATAATAAATAACATTTCACTAGTGGCGACATTTTCTAATTGCCAAAGAAACAGGTAGTAAGCCAATGTTCTAGAGGCTGAGGAAAACCTTTCTGATGGATTGGATAAATGCCTCTAATCCGGAGAGAGGAACAATGACTATTAATGTGGGCAGCAAGAACAAGTGGAAGCAGAGACTGAATTATTCATGTGGTCTGTTTCAACCCATGCTGCTGCTTCTGGTTTCTCATGCATTTAGCTCTGTGACTCATAGTTAATGCGTTTGGAGTAGAAAGGTGTGGAGGGAAAAGCCGTCTAAAAAGGCTGCTAAGAGAACATTTGCCTGCTCCGTTGTAACTGGGCAAAAAATACAGGTGGAACTCCTGAAGGTATTAGTTTATGTTATAACATGGTCATGAACAGGTCCAGCTGAGCACAATCTCTCACATAACCAGAAAATGATGATATGACAACACATCAGACAATGATGATCAAGGTTTTGAAAACAGTTATATATTTAGGACATCTAGACTTGATATTTCCAACTCAAGGCACATTAAAGAGAGAAAGTGCACAGCACGAAGAGTCAGGCTTTGTGCAAGCGTGTCGCACCTCCCACTTGTATTGCTTCTGCTGTGAGGGCTGTAATGGCCCTCTGGGGTAAAAGCTCCTGTGAAATTCTGCAGGGACATCAGATTTTCTTAGTCTGCAAAACTCAGTTATCAGTTTTGGGTCTTACTGACTTTAGAGACTATGAATAAAAATGACCAGAATAGCCTATGTAGCTTACAATATGAAGAAGAAACCTGTATGTTGTGTGCATCTGATATGAGTGACCAGCTGCTTTGATTCCTGAGCTAAGGTGTTAGTTAAAGCATTTCCAGTAAGATTTTTGCTGAAATTAGTTACAGCAAGCACCATCTATTTCAGTGACTGGGTGTGCTTGGGACAGCAGGGATGCAGTTGCAGAGTGGTAGATTCCTTTCTGTTGAAGGAGACCTTCTACCAAAACAGGGTCAGCACTGAGTGTGGACCTGATAGTTCTGTCTTACGCGAGTACTGAATGGCTCTGCATTTCTACAGCTTTGGTCGAATACAGTGATTTAAGGCACACTGTGAAGGTTATTAAAGATTATTTAAGGTTGTTACTGTGGTTGTTTAAGGTACGTTGAAAAGCCTACCTGTCCTCTGGCCTTCCAGAATGCCTAAGACACGTTGAATGAGTTTGGAGTTGGAGCATCAATAGCAGAGTACTAGCTATTGCTTCATGGTTTTGTTTAACAAATTAGTTGAATATTGTCCTGAAAACCATATATATGTTCTTGTTTAAAAATGTATATTTTTGAATAATAAGGGGAGGACGGTGTGTTTTTTATTTTTGGCACTGATTGGGAGCTCTGAGAACTGAAAGTGAAGGAAGGTAGCTTAGATGGTGCTTTAACACTGTTGCTTTTTTGAAGTTCTCGTCTGTACACATGCAAAGCATCGGACTGAGATTCAGGAATGTGGGTGGAACAGAAACTGTGCAGGCCTTCCCCTTCTGTCCCGATACAGGGGACAGATGGGTGGGTGAGGTCATTTACCTAGCTGAACTCCAGTAAGAGCCACCTCGCTGGTCGGGGCTTCAGAAAGCGACTTGCTGCTATGACAACAGGATGCTGATTGGGTCATGGGAATATAGAATCTCTATAGTAACTAGAAATACTTAGAATGTGTGGTGTGAAGTAAATTCTAAAAACGATAACATAGATGTTATAATCAATAGAAACAGTTACTGTACATCTAGTGCTGCTTTCTAATGTATGGAAAGAGTATTCTAAATAACGTAAGGAATTAGCAATTCATGAAAAGCAGCCACTGAGCTTCAAAGAAGCTGTTAAACACAATCTTTCAGATTTTTTGGCGTTGTGAAGTTTCATTATTCAAATCTTATGGCTTCAGATGCATGTATGCGTAACATTCAGGTGGTACTTGTGCTTTTTGCAACCCAATCAGCAGATGAAACATAAGTGAAACAGTTTATTTTTTCTAATTGAAAACCTCCCATTTTCTTCAGATCAGTCTCCTCAACATTTCACATGGTGAGAACTTGTTATATATTAACTGTTGGAAGAACATACCCACTGGGACTAATAGGTTTATTTTTGTTTTGACTGTGTCCCATCTGTTTTCACAGGTTTTTTTATCTGGAATATATTTTAGCTTCTTAGAAAGAGAGGTATCCAGTTTCTATGTTCCACTACCTGGTTTTTACAATAATTAAAAATGAGTCAAATGTATTTGGCAAAAGCTAGTATTTTTGTCTGTCAGTTCAGACTTATTCCATCTCCATGCTTAGGGGAATGTTCTTGTGTTCTGTCCACGCGAGGTCTCTTGCATAACCAACCCCAGCTCTTGAAAATATGTGAGGACGTGCTGTTGCATCTCTGTAGATTTCAAACCCACTAAAATTCAGCAGAATTTTTATGTTCTCCAGAATAGTTTGTGTAGTTTGTGGGGTGTGTGTGGGTTTGGTTTTTTTGGTTGTTTTTTGTTGTTGTGTTTTTTTTGTGGTAGTAGTTATCTTTGTCTTGTGTGGTTGTATGTAGTGTTTAGCATCAAAGACCTCTGGATGCTACTGCACCAGGTGTGCTATACAAATCAGGTTTCTGTGAAGTGTTGGGGTACGAGAGCACTGGTCTGAAGATCCTGAGGATGCCATGCTGTGTTTCAAAGCCGCTTTCGTTGACTTGATGTAGAGTGTGATTTTGTACCTTCTCCGAGTTCTCTCCTTCACCACTTCATATCTGAATATTTTCCCTAATACTTTTTCTCCCGTGAGCAAAATGGATACCTTCTATGATCTGAGACTTGGTATTGCTGGGTTGGAAGTGTACTCATCTGCTTGCAGCACCTGCCTTGCTGTTGGCTTGTGAAGTTGCATGGTACTTTTGAGGTTTTTTGATTCTGTAAAACAGTAGTTATAAATTGCTGGGCAGACAAGGGTCTAATATTTGCGGACATGGGGAGACGATCCAGGGAGCCTTATTTCTAGACACTGAAGTAGCAAATTCTGAGCTTCCTGAGAATTTTCAGAGATTCAGTATCTCACTGAGATCGTAAGCTTTTTTTTTTAACGGACTGTTGGCCTGGAGATGAGACCCCCATGTTACAAAAAGGAGCTCTTCACTGTAAAATGCAATGTTACTTTTATATGTTAAAGTTTTTATGATTTAAGTGTATTTTAACATTTATGTTGTGGCAGTTCTTAAGGACCTATGTAAAGCGATTCACTGATATGGAGCCATTTTGGTTGAAACTCCAGCAAAAAAGTTGGTTGTGGCTTTTTTGATTTTTTTTTTTAACTGATTCTGCCTTTTGATTTCTTACAAAGTGAGCTAGTCTCCGACAGAGTAATAACGAAGATGAGATGTTGGAGAGCACTGCTGACTAACAGCTCTGCTGAAACTCTTGTTCTGAGAAGAAGTATTGCTCTCTTCTAGTTTGTCTTGTCCCACGTTCCTTGAAGCTGTCTTCGCCATAAAAGACTGTTGAAGGACTATACAGAAGATTCAGAAGCTTCTGTTTCCTTAACCATTGTAACAAATAAAAATAGTGTTAGCAAGGATTTCATAAATCACTCATGCTGACAGCATTTGTGTGAATGCTTTCTCTTTCAGTATTATCCTGGTAGAAAATATTGATTTAGAGGAAAAGAATACCTGTTGTCTTAAGAAAAGGAAGTTTTGACCAGTGGTGTTCTGGGTTCGATCCAGGTTCTGCTGTGAAGCAGTTCTTGCAGTAGAGCAGCAGGTGAGTGAGGCAGATGGTTCTTTACACACAATTCTATGGTTGTGTCTTTTCCTTCCTCCTCTTCCCACTGTGTGTGCATCACATCTACCTGACGCACAGCGTTTCCTTATTTGAAGACTCGAAGATGTGCAAAGAACGATTCTGCCCTGGCTGCCTTCTGAGTTAGTGCATGTTCACAGTCTAGCATACTGCTGTATTTTGCAGCTACAAGTAAGATTTGCAAACTGAATTGGTCTAGAATTGAGATAGGTTAGCTTCACTGATGGAGGCAGGTCTACACTGACAATCAGAATTTCCAGTCTGACTCAGTGGGTTGTAATTATTGGCACATAAACTATATTTCCCCTGGATAATTGTATTCAAGTGCTTCTATTTTGGATTGTTATGGGGTGCCTTTAGTGCCTTGTGTTTAGACCAGCTGTTTCGGTTTTTGCAACTCTGCTTTGCTTTTTTTTCCCCTGGAATTCTAGCAGTTTGTCAAATGAATGAAAGCATTTGAGGAAGTGCGATATGTCTTACAAGACACCGTAAAGACCAAAAGTTTTTTTCCAAGAGCTGCTTCTGTAGCAGAGTGCTTGAAAGTGAGGGGATAAATGTGAGAGATTACACTGAAAGAAAAAGGCTCAAGAGAGTATGTGAAATGCTGTAGTTGATTTTTAAAAACTTGTTTTTGGTATGACAAGGCTTGAACAAATTGTGTGTAGTTACCCAATATTTAGACAGTTGAAAGATTGTTTGTTTGCTTGTATCTACAATATGTTAGTCTGTGTAAATTCCGAGGTGTTCCCTCTTCCAGTTTTGAGACAGAAGTCAGTTTTTTTAAAGGAAGATCTGAATGCCTGTAAGATGTGTACTAGGCTCTGACTAGTATGCATATCATACAGGTTTTGTCACATACTAATTTGTCATAGAATGAGAGTATTTTTGTCACAGTTCCTCTTGTTTCATACTTGTAGGTGTTGGTAGCAACAGATGTATTGAAGTGCTACATACAAGAGCCAGAAGAAATGGCAAAGGAGCACTGGGATGTTAGAGGTAGGATTTTAGTGAAATACAACTGTCTTTTATGCTTCCGAGTGCAGAATCTGCTTTGCTGCTTAAATGGGATTTTCACTTTTGATCATTTCAGCAAAGACGTACAGCCTGTGTAAAGCCACTAATGAGACTTAACTTGAGGGAATCTAGGGTGCACCTGCTTGGTTTTAATTAGAGTTATTAGATAACCAATTACCACTGCTGCCTACATGCAGAACCAAGAAGGGGGAGTGGAGTTTTAGAGTTTCTCCCAAGGAATGAGCTAATTCACATCATGACACTGCGACTCAGCTTCCTGCTACGTTGCCATGTAGAGAAATTTTTAAAAATTGCCAAACTTGTGGATACAGCGTGAAGACGTAAGAAATGTGAACCGCGAGAGGGTATTATCTTGCAGCCTGATGGTATTTTGTTGGTTGATTTACGATTGAGAGTAAGTAACATTATTTTTTCACTCAGCTCGTGGTTAGATGACTGACCTAGGGTAAAAGTGTAACATCAGCAGTTTTTCTTTTACTTTCATGGATAAACAAACAAAAAAGAAATGCAGGATATTACACCTTTTGTCCCCGAACTTCGTTTCAGTTTGCTAAGAAGTTATACATTCTTTGAACAGAGAACACCCCAGGTTGCTGTATTTGTATCTTCTGTAGATCTGACAACCCTAATGTGACCTTGAGGGCTTTTTACACTTACACTTTTTTTTAATTGGATGTCAGTGCAATTTAAACCTCTTAGCTGATATTGTGAAGCTATTTATGAAAATATTTGCATCACGGATGCATCTATCAATACCCCCAACACTACTTGAGGGCAGAGGGTTAACAGTTAAATGTTAATGTGGGAATTTTAAGGATAAAATCTTTTAACTGAGCTATAGCACTTTAATCAGGCTCATCTGCCAGACGAAAGAGTTCGAGGCAGTGGGATGTTATCAAGAGCCAGACAAAGAAGCAAGTTTGACAAGGAATTTAACAGAAGTGTCCCTAGGATAATGATACTAATATGCGTAGAGTATATTAGTGTGGGTAGGAGAGAAGTAGTTGGGTTCTCTTTTGCAATAAGATCATCTGGTTTGGATGCAAAAGTGGTGATAGTAAAAGCAAAGAAACAACCACTGTTTTATTATGCTTGGAGCGTTACAGATTTGTGAGAGAAGAATGAGATTTGTTAAAATGCTGTTATGAAATACTTATTTAGGATTGTTGTGCTTTTTTCTAATATGTTGTAAACTGCTGTGTTTTACCTGGTTAGAAGCGTATGTCTCCTAAAGCCTTGAGCTAAAAACACCTTTGGTGACAGTATGGGGAAAAAAAATGAGACGGACTGAAGCAAAACCAAGCGTGGCTTTGGAGCAGGTCTGCTACAGAAATGTGCCCCCTGCGTACCTTGTGTCTGTATACAGGATGCTGAGCACAAGGGACCACGGGACACGCGGGTGGAATACCTGCCTTTTTACCGTTAAGGGTAGCAATTCTGCTTTTTCTGTCTCTTCTAGAACATCTAACTAGGTTCTATGAACTCTAAATTAACTTTGTAGGTTATAAAAAGCTTGTATGGAAAAACAAATTGTAATATCTACAGAAAGGACCAACAACTTCATGTGTAAAAACTTCACATTTCTTGTTTTTGGAAAGCCATTTTGATGACTGAAACTGCAGAGCTACACGCAGATGCCCTGTCAGTTTGATTGTCTTTTAGATAATCCCTGCTACAGTTTGCCAAAGGCTGGGAGCCTAGCCCTGCAAACTCGTCCTTCTTCTCTAGATGACTATTTAAGTGATTTCAGAACAAAATGCTCTGTCTGGTATCTGTTTCTAGGACTGGCTACCTCCTCTCTGGGAGCCCAAAGGATGAAACTGAGCTTCTGTTCCTCAGACTTACTGTTATTGAATTGTTCTTAAATTAAAAGAAGAAACCCTTCCTATGTCTTTATACTCAGGAACCTACTACAGCTCTTAAAGGGCTTTGTGTCTGTTGCTTGGACAGAAAAATCTCTAGGATAGTACATTTTATGAAATGATTTCCTTTGTTGAAATATATTGTTTTACTTTGTTGATCCAAATGCAAGCGGTTTTCACTTGTCAAATGAGTTTAGGTATTTTGTTATGGGCTGGTGTAATGTTAAATTGCACGTGTATGAGCTGTTATGTCTTGCAGAAGATGCTGCTGTGGTGTGCTGTGCTTGTTCTCCAGCGTGAGTCGGGCTTGACGCATGTGCTGTGCTCTCCGGATGGACTTTAGGTAGCTAACACTGATGTGTTATCAGGAGTGAGCTCTGCTTAGGTCACAGCAGAGACTCGGTCGTTCAGCTGAAGTGTGGCCCTCTGAGACTTGCATAGGTCATTCAGACCAGTAAGTTTTATGTTCATATTGAAAACCTGAAGGTATTTCAGATACCAGTTTTGAGTGCTCACACTTTCTAAAGTCTGTCAGGGAAGTTCACTGTGTTTTCATTGGTTATGCAGATGGTTCAAGACTTTAACGAAAAAGTGGTACTTACTATAAGAAAAGTGAAACTCTAGGTGGTATTGCCTACATTGAAGCAAAGATTAAATTCAGATTTGATTTTGTACTGTACCTTTAAATTGAATGTACTTTTATGTGGGAGAATTCCTGTTTGGTCTCCCCGACACCTCACTGAGGGAAAGAAAAGGCAACATGTTGAGTAAAAAATAAAAAGATGGGTGGAGGGGGAAGGAACAGGTTTATATCATCTCCTTGTCTCAGGCTTGATTTTGCAACAAGATGGAAAAGGCAGTCTTGTCTTCTATGGGCTTTTGTAGAAATACACAGAAATGCAGTTACTGCCATTAATATGCGATGTACTGAAGTTATGTGGGGTGCAAGAATTTGCCTGCAGGCTTGCGTTGAGGGTTTAGAACTCTATTGTTTGACACAAAATTGTCATGCTGAAGTTTCAGAGAAGTGGAAGAAATGTCAGGAAATAAGAATTACTTTTCCCCTGATGGGCTATTTAAGATCAATTATTAAATAACTCAGTAAAAAATTCACACTTACTTCAAGGTACTCTAATTGGATTTACTTTAATGTACTGTCTTATCTCACTGAAGACAAATCAGATTTTTGGACAGTTTGTGTTTCACTATAGCAATAGTAATAACATAATCATCTAAGTGGTGTACAGGTAACCAATGTGCATGTCACCGAAATGAACCACCAACTAGTTTCGTGTTTTGAGAAATACAGCTGCAAATTGGCAACTCGCTATTTACTACTTTATTTCAGATTTCTTTGGCCACTACTGTTGATGAGAGATATTTCTATAACCTCATTCTGCTTGTAGTTTGGACTTACTTCAATTTCCAGACTGAATTTGCTCAGAGACAGTTCTTGGGGTAATCTTGCCATATTTTGTATGCCAACATGGTCTAAATAGTTTTTACTGCTGTCTTTTTCTTTTCCCCTGTGAAGAATTGTATTTCCTATCACTACTTAGAGCTTTGGGAAGGGTGGAGTAATACCAAGTCCAAAGATAATGTTTTAGACTTTAGTCGGTACCTAGCAGACAGGGAAGAGTCTTTGGGTCTTTTCAGTATCTGCTAAGAGTCAAACTGTCTGGTAAATACTAGCTCACAGCTTCATGTGATGCTTTTTTAAGATGTTTCATTAACGCTAATAATGCATTTTTATTCACCGCTGTACAGAAAGGTGAGTAAGTAATTTACATCTTAGTAATGTTGGGAGAACTGGTTAGTATTACGTGCAGGCTGTTACTGCTTCGTTCAGAAAATAGCTGGAACTTTGAAAGGTTTTTGGTTTTCTCTCTACTGTCGTGTGCTTATGTAGAATATTTGTAGATGGAGACTGCAGAATTTCAGCACACTGCAAGCTTCTAAGAGCTGTGATCCCATTTAACACACACTTCTTACTGGCTTTAAGGTACTATCAAATAATGATAGGCTGTTCTGTGCCAGCAGTTGTTCTGTTGCCATCAGCTGCATTTCTTGAGGATTCAGTGAAAAGGCATTTAAAACCTTGTAGTGCTTTTGTGTGTGTCCTATATAAAGTACAAAGTGATGGAGATCATTCTGAAAACTTGTAATTTTATTGCTCATCACACAAAAGAAAACTGGCTTTTGTCATGTATTTTTCTTCAGGTCACTGATTTTTAGTAACAGTCTTACCTTAAAAGAGTTTCACTTTTAAAGCTCAACATGTTAGTCTTAACGTTTCTTTTACTGGCCATTATTATTTTTTTTTTTTATTTTGCAAGTCAGCGCTTTTATTAATACTTAGGATAAGTCTCTGTTGCACAAGTAAAGATATTTTACCTCGAGCAATCCCTGCTGTGCATCTGTAAGAAAACCTCTTTGCTTTGAAGTCCTGAAAACTGTGTATCCAGCTTTTTTCTTGTTATCCCTGTTCTAAAAATATTTTTGTGTAATTCTTTCTTATAGCTGAAGCTGATTAATTATGCAAGTTAAACACTACAAAGTGAGACAGTGAACATGCTTGAAATGAAGAAGAGCTAAAGTCTGTATTCTGTAAATAAAATAAAAATTAATCAGTATAATGGACTGTTTCAGTTTTCAGGTGCAGTCCGTCTGTGTGTCCCGCGTGGGCTTCCCCTGAGCAGTCAAACTGAGTGTGTGTTCCGTGGCGTTGGGCTGGTGCAGTCCTGGGTGATGTTCTCTGGGTAGATTTCACCTGTGCTAAGAGCTCGGTGGAATAATGTGATCTCGGCAATACCTCCAGACCAGTAATCAAAGAGGAACATCGACTTCAGGAAAAGGGCTTTCTTTTTCAGAAGAGGTTGGTAACGAATGGCAACTTCAGGGAGGTCATGGCACGGAGGGAGAAGATGCTCAGTTCGGGAAGGTTCTTTGCATCAGAAAAACTGTTATTCCAAGTCGTTATTCTCTCATTGTGTCAGGTCTCCTAACAGCAATGTGTGTGAAGAATCTGAAGTAGGGTTTGGCTTATGAAGTCTTAAAAGCTAGAGGACAAGGAGGGATGTAGTATTTGATCTCTTCAGAAGTTAGGGGCTTTGCATTTACTGCCTGCTAACCCTTTGCTGGGACACAGACTCTCACTCAATGGTTGCTTGTGCTCTCCTCAGCTCAGATGCATTTTCTTTTTATTCGTTGTCCAGCTGAACTCAGCCATACGCATAGAAGCTGATTTCTGAAAGGCTGGAATGTGTTTAAATATTCAAAGGTTTGCAAAGTCGGGGTGGGGGGTTGCAACTTTTCTGGCTGCCTTTGTAGACACCTGGCATAAGCTTTGTATTTTTACTTGTAGTCCTGCTTTGTTCTGTTTCAGAAATGACATAATTAACCTCATTAATATCAAAAAACTGTATTATCAAAGATGCTATAGATGCAAAAGGAAAGCCGAATGCTTATTTGTATAACTTCTTATCAAAATCTGAGTTCATATCATAAATACAGCCACAGTAGAGAAGATAAAGGGGGGAAGGTAAAGGAACGGAACTTCAGACAGTTTGATTCCAAGGAGCGAATTGAACTGCTAGGAAATCTGGGAAAGAAAATATTAACTTGCATGAAATCATTATTATTGCAAATTAAAAAGTATTTTGGAAGCACCGAAACGCAAATTCCAGCATTGCTTTGATTTCATGTCAGCCTGTCCTTTGGTCCATCATGCCCGGTATGTGGTGCAGCAGGGGAGGGTTAGGAAGGAAACCAGGAGCTGAAGCTCACCTGTGAACTTCTTGACAGCCTTGATTTTCGTATCTACAGGGAATGTAGCGTTACGCTGATGCATCTTTTGTCACAATTTTTAATTTTCTTATTAAGAAAACTGAAGAACTTCACTTCTATCCCATTGTATGCTTTTCCTAGCACTTCTGCGAGTTAGTTCTTGTATGAGGGGAATGCACTGAGGTCCCAGTTAAGATGTACATCAGAGCTGGGTTTTAGAGCTGTGTAAGCTTTTTTTGGAGGGAAGAATGTTCAACCAAAACCTTTCTGGCAGAAAATTTAGTCGATGTGTGATGTTTCATAATTCATTTAAGTTTTGCTGAAAATTCCTTTAAAGACAATGAAACAAAAGGGATGTGTAAAGTTCAAGGCTTTTAAAAAAAAATTTCAAATATGATAGTTTAAAATTATTTTCAGAAATCTGTTTTATTTTGTGGGGAAAAAAACTCCCCAGAAACCCAAGCAATGACTTAGACTATTGGAAATAGAAACGGAATACCTTCTTTAAGTTAGTTTTCCCATAATCACTGGACTAGTTGTTCGGAGTGCCAGCACAGTTCAAATAACCCACTCTACAACAAAATTGTCCTCCCACAGGTGTTTCCTAGATATCTTTGCATCAAAAAATCAATTTGAGAAAAAACAGTTACTTTTTTGTCCAGCTTGTAATCAGGTAACCCAATAAAGGCATCCATCTTCCATTGCAAAGAAAATATTTGCATTAGTATCTGCAAATATGGTATGGAATGTAATGCTTCAGTTCTAATATTGCAGGGGTTATTTGACCTGATCCTTCTCTTTGTGCTCTTTTCTACTCCTGTTTGTCATGCTTTCTTCTCTTTTTTTCCAGATGCCTAATAATTTCACAACAGTAGCAATAAGTCTTTAACGCAAACATCCATCTCTCTCTCAACATCTGCCATGACAACTTTTTTCTAAGCCTTGACAGCCCCTTTTATAACTCTAAATTCCTCCAGTTTCTTTAACTTGTCACCGCTGTCTCCACTGTAAGGTAAATGCTGAAGTCCTTTTGGTGTTCCCCCAGGTTGATGCCATCTTCATGTCCTTTTGGTTGGGTCAAACACAGAGAATAGTAAATATGATATGAGATAATAAATGGTAGGGTGTGCCTTTGAAATAAGAAGTTGCAGGGCAGGAAGGACCTTCAGTAGTGCACTCGGAGCACTTGACTTGCTGCTTGGTTGGTTTCTAGCTGTTGGACTTCATTCTGGCGCTGCCCTTGGAATGGCCTCTGGCTGCTGCTCAGGTGCCCAGCTCTTCCTGGTGCCTTCCTTAGCAGCTGTACCTGTTTCTGCTCCAGGTCCTCTTGGTGATACAACTACAAACCATGCGTCTACAACATGCAACTGTTCTGAGCAGTGGTTTGAGCTTTTGGGAAGAAGGTAGAAGTTTTTTTCTTCTCTCACAGAATTTTGGATTGGTGGGGAGATCAGAGAGGGTGCTAGTGCTGATATGAATAGTACCATGATAAATAGCAGGGGGTAATACCTGCCAGTACGATAGGTTGTGTCTTGATTTTTTTGTTTGTTTGTATTTTGCAGCAATATGTAACTGTTTCTTTACAAGAACCTAAGCCAGTGGGAATTTTGGGCTTTTAGTTAGAAAGAGAAAATCTGGGTTAGGCTTTTTCAAAGGTTTAAAATTGGAGTGAACTCAGAATTGATTTGCAGTACAGCCTAATCTACTACTGCTTGTTGAGTGAAAGTATTCCAAGAGAAATAGCATTAATTTTAGAATCATTTTTGATATATCTTAAAGTAACTCTTTCCTAACAAGAAGAAGAAAAAAGACAGGAGGAACTTTGACTTGTAACTGCCTTACCATATCAAAAGCTTCGCATAAATTATTTTGAGAGAAGATGATGTTTGTCAGAAAACATCTAAGCTTATTTTGAACTTTGACTGAAATTTTGAGCAGCTGGTTCTTGCTACGTACAGTGAATGGTTTGAGCATTTTATGCCTTGTTGTGTTAGCAGAAGACACAAACTTTTAGCGTATTTATAGATGCATGGTCATGTTGTTTTCTTGAAAAGTAGTCTTATGCTCAAGTACTTTGTTTCCCCGTTAGTGCCTGCTCAACAGCTTGGTTTGGCAAGTGGCACATTTTGTGCCCTGAGACTCATTGAACCAAGATCCTCTGCAGTAAAATACACACTTGAGATGGGAGAGTTCAGCTTGAACCAACCATACAAAGCATCAGAATCAAATACTAAAGCCTCTTTCTTCACTCAATAAATCAAAAAGGCGCGTCTGTGTGGTGATGACTTTGCCTCTGTCAGCCTTTTCTCCTAGGTGGAGACACTGTTCTGACAGACGGTTGCAGGAACATCGCTGTCTGGTTCTCTGGTTACCCTCTGCTCTTCCATGCCTTTAGGAAACTGCTGGAAATTGTTCCAGTAATTTCATTTGTGTATGCTTTGGTTTTATTAAATTTTTAATTTTAAATAAATGTGAGTGAAAGTTCCAACCTTGTTAATTCAGTAAATTTCAGTATATAAGAGGTGGTCTTTCACATGTGATCATCTTTAGTAGCTGTATGAAAACTGTACCGGAAAAGATGATCCACATTTTTGATAAGTTCATGTCATTTTCTTAGCTGTTTTTTTCATGCAGACTTCCTATAGGAGTTGTGAAACTTTCGCTGCTGAGAGTTTTTGTTAGTCTCCAATAGTTTTTTACTGAAGGCAGAAGAGGAGAGATAGGGAGCAAAGGATTAGCCTCCATTAGAAAACTGAAATTAAAGAAGGAAGGTTTTACCATTCGCTCTGAGATGACTGTGCTTCAATTGTGGTTTTTTTTGTTTTGTACTGTGTTTTATCAGGAAGGTGGAACTGAGTGACTCTGCTAAGTGTCTTGGGCAGACATGCAGCCTCCTCAGATTTCTTGGTAGGCTTTAGAAGAGATGATTCATTGTAGCATTTTTATTTTTAACTAACTTCTTCCTTTCATACATAAAAATGAGTAATAGGATAGCTTAGAAGTATTTTCTAGAATTTATTTGTAACAGTGACTATAGAACTTAGAATTTATCATTAAGAACCTTTGCTCAATTGAAACTTGCTAATAAAAATAATTTTTCTCTGCAGTTTTGTTAAAGACGACAAAAATATACTCGTGTCAAAAGCTGTTTCCAAATAACATCACTTTTACTTTTTAGAATGCACTGCGTAAGAGTTTATGCAATGGGGAGGGGGAAGAGATTTTGTTTGATCTAGTCACCTTCCTGACCCCTGTAACTGAAAGGTGAGAAGTTCTGGTGAGTGTTTGTCCTGGCACAAAAGGCTGAGATTTCTGTGGGAGTTTGAATAAATATTTCCTACATCTTGCAAGAATGGCTGTAAGGATGCTCTTAAATGCTGCCTTCCCTCTGTCCAGCCAAAAGTATTTCAATGTCAAAATTAAATGTTTGTTAAGTTACAGAGAAGACAGAAAAACAGCTTTAATCTGGGTTTCAGGGAACTCCAACTACCAATCTTTGTGTAGAAGAATATGAAAGCATTCAGATACAACTGTATACCGACAACATATATGAATTCCGTTTAGAGGTGTGTCTCCAAGTGACACTAATAGCAATTACATTTTCAATTTGAAGACACAATTGTAGGCCTGTAGCGAGGAAAGAGTAAACAGGAGACAGGTTCATATGCAACCTGTTCTCTCTGGAGACACTAAAGAACCAAGCAGATTGACTGGAGAATGTCTTTGAGAATTGCACCAGGTTTAACTTCAAGGTGTGGGGGGGAATTAGCTGACTAAATCTTTCCCTCAATAAGGAGGGTCAGAAAAAAATTTGCAGTTAGTCTGACAGCAACATTTTTCTCTTCTTCTAGATGTTCCCTGCATTTTCTTTTAGTGTTAGTGAGTTTGGGATTTGTGGGAACAGAAGAGTGAAAGAAGCTGCCAGGAAAGGCAGAGTAGCCCTGTAGTGTAGCCTTCCTGGTTTGATGGGATCTTTTAGATTGTCACAGATTGTGAATTTTCTGTGGAGACTAATGTACAGTAAATGAACTCATTTCTAGACTAGTCAAAGTCTTGTGAAGGAGGGAAAAAAAAGAAGGATTTGTGGGTTACTTAAATCAGCTTTTACCTGCCGACTGGGGTCAGGAGGGATCTGAAGTAGTTAGATGAACCCATTTATACTGAAGAAAAGAAAATACATGTCAGTGCTACAGGGTCCCTAGAAATTAATGTGTTATGATACCTACAGGAGATGTCGTCTTGTATTAATTGGTGTGTACTTCTGCTTTTCAGCACTTGTTCCAGGCAACATGATAACAATTACCGTACAGCTCTGCTTTCCTAAAATGTGTGATGCCTCTGTGTTCTCATGAAACCATGAAGTCTTTATTTCATTAAATATTTTGGTCTTTGACATAGCTGACCAAATCTAAACCTTTAAAGGATATATTTTCCCATGAATGTAATTTTCAGTGATTTTGTTGATAAAATGCTATCACTGAACACAGCTGGGATCATATTTTTCTCTTGTGAAGAGGCATGAGTGAGACTTCCTGAGAGGAGCTGCTTTGTCAGTTGCTTCTCTGTATGGGAGTTAAGGCAAGGAAACCGTGGTTAAATTTTAGAAAGAAGGAAAAATTTCTGACTGAAAAGTGAAGACCCCTAAAGCATATTGACCCTCCTAGTGCAATGGAAAAGTAGGGGCCCAGGGGTGTCTCTGTCCCTTTCCTGGCCCTGGAGCCTCTTGGCCTGGCCATCTCCACACGTAACCCTGGAGAGCACCAGCCGTAGTGCTGGGTGGAAAATAGCCAGTTCCCCTTCATCTTGTCCAAATTCACTTGACACCTGAGAACTTGCTGTTCAACTATCTCAGTACCTTCCTAACTTTCGACAGTGGGTAACAGGTTGATTATTAACAAGTTATTTCTCTTTACTTGTAACTAGCAATTACCTTCTGCTGTAGTGTTAAAACACTGTTGTCAGCTAGACCCAATCTATCCCAGCTGCTACAGATCCTTTAGGGATGTTCAAGTTGCAAAGAATGTAAAATAAAAGGAAAAAAAATGGAGAAAAATGGTATGATTTTGCTAACATTTATATAATCTGAAGGTAGGATACAGTGCTAAAACATAGTGCTTAACGGTAACAAGCTATTTGAAAGTGTTGGGGGTTTTTTCTTGTTTCTAATTCTGCCTGTTGATTGACCCGTGTCCAAATCACTGATATCTGTAATGTCTGTTAAGAATATCTGTTGAATACAGAATTTTACTGTGTTCATCAAGGACTTAATATTGCTTTTCATGGGAAAAATTGTTTAATAGGAATGAGTAATCAAAATATAGTACAGGATTTTCAATATACTGTCTCTTAATGAATAATATGGCATCAAAATTCAATGGGGAAAAGTAGATCTCCTTTATGAAAGGGAAATGTTCCTTGCTCCTAAGACTGAGGGTATTACTTTGAACACTTTTGCCTGTGTAGCGTAATCAGCAAACAAGTCAAAGGAATAGTGTGGTGAAGGATGGTTGCTGTTTCTGGGACCTAATGCAACTTGCACCTTCAGGAGTCCACCTGAATGTAGGCCTTACTGGGAAAGGGAAGAAGATGCTGCTGCTGAGCCAGCCAAGGCAGATGAGATGGACCAAGGAGTCTGGTGAAGGTTTCCAGTACATTTCCAGTGTGTCAACTCAGTTTATATAGGAACTTCTAAATGTCAAAATGCAGCTGGTGCATTAGCTTAAAGATGGAGTCAGACAGCCCCTCATCTCATCTTTCTAGACCGCATTTACGCTATAGCAGAGCTGGCAAGAGGAATAGTCTGTCTTCTGACTAATGCAAAAGCAGAGGATCAGGATCTTGAGTGGAATTGTCCCAGAGACCTGTTGGTGTGTGCTTTCATGGCTGCCTCGCTGGCTGGGGCTCGGGAGACTGACACTGATACTTCTGCCACAGATGGCCTTGGGCAAACTGCCATATCCTTCTGGTCTCATGGTCTGGTTTTCACCTAAACTAAATTCTGGGGAGAGGGGCTGATGATTGCTTGATCTGTAAAACATGGCACAATGAAGCACTGATTTCGATGGGGCCCTACAATGTTTTAGCTAGATATTGGATTAACTGTGCAAGAATGAGTTGTGTCATGGCAAGACTTGCAGTTGGGAAGAGAATGATTTACGGTGGTGGGCACGAGAAGTACAGCTGGGTCCAGGAACCAGCATGATTCATCAAATCAAGCTATACACAGTTTTGTATTTGAACTGTATATGAACCATATTTGGCGCTACAACTTAGTCTGCCTGTCTAGAAGGAGCATACGTGTTTTGGGAAAAGGAACTGCAAACAAACATCTGAAAATTGTTGGTACCATATGTCCAAGTATTTACGTGGGAAAAGGTATGTAATACCACGCAGCGGGAGAGGAGAATGTCTAATCACTGATTTCATGCCATTGGGTATAACGAAAACTTGTGTAGCAAATGCAAGTCAGGGCTGTCTGAAATCAGTGTCAGCCTTCAATACCATTACTTTATCAACCATATTGCAGTCTTAAATATTTGCAAATTTTGAGCTTGAAAACAATTAGATTTTCTCACTCAAATTCGGTGCACTCTGGGTTGATCAGTATATAGCCTGGATAACCTTGTTCAGGCCTGACTTCTGTGTGTGGTAAAAATTTTTTTGCACTGTGAGCCTAAGATTTCAGACAAGGTATTGTGCTGGTGGCGTAGCTGGGCCCTGAACCAGAACTGTCTGTCTCTTCAGCCCCAAAGCTGCTGTTCTCCTCGTTTGTTATGTTTACCCGGGGGGGGGAAAATCCTGCATCCTGAATTTCATGTTTTGCTTTCAGTAGAAGCTATTTTTCTAGTTTTAAATACATTTTTACCCCCAGTAGGATTTTTTTAATATTCTTTTTGAAGCTTGAATATATTTTCTTCTCTTCTAATTTTTCCCTTATCCATCTGACAGCTCTGGCTTTCTGGGCATCTTTTTTCTGCAGCTGAAATAATTGTGAAGTATTTTTGTAAGAATTTTGGTAATACTTTATTTTTTTGTATGCCTGATCAATGCTGCTAGATGAGCTATGAATACGGGACCTGTTACCCGAGTACTTCAGAAATAGCAGTGTTCAGTGGGCTTTAGATTACAAAAACAACAGTTGTTAAATTTAAGAGCTAAAGGCTTTCCTGTTACTTTCAGAGAAAACTTTTGCTGATTTTTGAGAGTGTGAAGATATTTTTTCTCAATAAACAGAACTCCCAGTACCTTCCTCCTGCCATATGAGCCCTAGATGCTTTTAAACTGTGAGATGGTGAGTCTGATCTGGCTTGGATAAAACTCCCGGAGGAGTCGAGCACAAGGAACTGGAGATGAGAGAGAAACCGCTGCTCTCTGGCACCAGCCTGAAACTCGGTTGTGTCTGCGTCTCTGGTCTCCGAGGGTGAGACCCCGGTCCGGCAGTGACGCAGAGGTGGGAGTCTGTACGGCTGCCTTGGCTTCACCGTCCGTGAGACTGTGAGACAGGGGCCTCGGTGTTCGCTTTGACTTCTGCTCATGGATGCTTAGCTGAAGTAAGCACAAACTATTTCTGGTTTTACACACGCGTGTGCACATACACGTACAGGTATAATGTATGTTTAGCGTGCTTTAATAAAACATTGAATACAACGAACAGTGGCAATGAAAATTACATATTCTTACAAATGTTCTTGTTTTAAACTAAGTTTTATGCTGTGATGCTGCAGAGGCATCTACAGCATAATCAGCTTGGTAATAGAAGAAAGTCATTCCTTACGATGATCCTAGAGCCCTTTGTTAATGTCAAGGATAATTGGGGCTGACTGATTTGATTGCTACTCCTTTCCGGCAAGAGGTCTCAATAAATGAAACTGCTTGCCTGGATAATTGAGGCTTATATGATTGCCAGCAAGCTAATGATGCAAACACAGCTGAAATAAAATTTCTGCTTTATATTGGAGGTTTAAAAAAAAAAAAAAAGAGGGGGAGGGGAATCCACTGAAACACCTGCAGTATGGACTCTGTCAAAACAGGGAAGAGTTAGTTGCCACTCCTGGAATGGAAAGTGGCTCGTGTGTATGATGAGGCAGGTTCCAGACAGTTGGCCTTTATGGGTCACTAGGACGCTATTTCACGGTGTTGCAGACAAGTTACCTCTTCCCTTTTACTTCCTGCCCCGGGTGAAGCGAGCTGTTAAAGTTGAAAGGTTCTAAGGTAGGGATTTTTCTTTAAAAAAGAGGAGGAAGGTGAAGTTCCACAGATATTTACACTAAACTTGGTATTCTGCAGTGATTTATTGGGGATTGAAGCTACAGCTTCTTAATTTAGAACATTTATGTATGAATTGCAGTACATTTGCTCAAACTATTTTTTTTCTGCCATGACTAGTTTGGAGAAAGAGTGGTTCTGGTGCATGTAATGATTCTATATGTTACAAGCAGTTCTGCTTGGGAGTAACGGGGAAAAAAAAAGTTTATCAAGAAACAGAGAATGGAGTCTGTTCCTCAGCTGTGCTACTTAATCAAGAAGTATTACAGGCCTTGCGGGCTGGGGGGTAGGAAACCCAAACCTTGCTGCTATACTTGGCTCTTAAAGTGCTTTAGAGGCCAATTCATCATTTAATTCTAGGTCAGCTTGTTCCTTGCTACTTGTCAGTTTGTTGATTTTCTGTTGTTTTTACGTTTTCATGAGTCCATCAGGATTTACCAGCCGTAAGCAAGTTTTCAAATTACCTAGGTTCAAAGCAGAATCTTTTATAGCAAATTATCTTTGCACAGATTATTTCAAAGCTGCGATGAGTTTTCTTCACTTCCTCAGGTGCTTTGACGGAAGACTTGCAATTCTAGAGAAAAAAGCACACCTCATTATGAACAGAAATCTTACATCATTAGGAGTTAGGCAAGTCGGAGATAAATCAGCTAATGGCTACATTAATCAACGAATAATGTAGTTCTATCTCTATCTAATTAAGTGGATATATAATGCTAATCTTCGGAGCTGATCAAGCCATGTTATTTATGCTCTTCACTGCAGTTTATTTTAATCTTCTTGTAATGCTTCCAGTTATTGTCAAATCCTACTGTCTTACATATTGTAAAAGAATAGATTCTTTTTTGCTGTAGCATCATGAAGTTGGATTTTATCAAGGTTTAATTCAGTCCTTCATGTAACTTCAGGGGGTGGCTTTAAAGGAAACAGAGTACAAGATGCATGTGTGACAAATGCACATTCATAGGACAGACACTGTTTGCGTTGAAGCAAGGTATCTGTGTGTGTGTACATAATTAATATCAGATTGTTTATGAATAACTTTCCAAAAGGTAGAACCCATCTGTTTTGTAGCTGTCTTATTGTTATGGCATGTGAGCTGTTGAGGAGTCATGATTTTCTTGCAGAAAAGGAAAATTATAGCTGCTTTTTTATGGTCTTACAAATTCTTAGTGTTCTTAGTTGCCTTTATCTTTGACTTTTAAATTAGAGAGTTTGAAATAAAAGTATACACATGTAACTGAAAACCCAGTATCACAGATAACAGAATTGTAATGGGAAGAGCTATGGTAAATAATAGATTTAGTACATACATGGGTGAAATGATATGGTGACTAAGTCACCACTGATAATTTGAAGTTTATAAGCAAGTGGATAAAGGTGATGTGGTTGATGTAGCTAACAGTCCTATTACTAAATAAAATGGCCAGGAGTAATTGCCAATTCAAGGGACTCCGTTGGCAGTTTCTTTCCTTGGAGCTAAAACTTCCTAGCTTGTGGAGAAGGCTACCTGCTCACAAATGTGACACAAACCACCTTTCTGGTGTGTGTGTGTGTTGTCTGTGAAACTGGTAGCTGCGCTGGGGCAGAAAGGTGTCTGTCCCAGGCTGCACCGAGGATTCGCCAGCGCGGGCAGAGCTTAGGCGGGGGCTGTGCTCCTGCCGGGTTTACCGGCTTGCTATGAAGAGATGCAGCAACAGCTTGTGGAGAGTTCCAACGTGCTTTTCAAAGGGTCCTTTGGAGACAGCTGGTAAAGAACTAAGCTGTCAAGCAAGGGAGGAAGTTGTTCTGGATTATTGACTGACCAAATACCAGGGAGAATTTGCCAGACAACGCAAATGTGGTTTGCACTGACAGAAAGAATAGGCAGGGTATATTGATTTTTTTTTTCTTTGCCTCCCTGAAATATTTTAGACATGAATTTTGCTGTTGTGATAGCTGTGGAGTTGTAAACACTGTGGTGAAACAATACAAAGACAACAAACTTGAGATTGAGGCAGGGTCTTTTATTACTGATTTGAGCCGTAGACAAGTTTTCAGCCACAAGCGTATCTTCAGGCCAGAACCTGAAATATGTTGATCAACTATCCACCAGCAGATTGGAAATCCAAACTCCAGTCTGCATTTTCTTTACAAATTTAATAGCTGCCTCTCCAGCTAAATATGGCCGAGTAATCCTACACAGATTTGATTGCCTAGACACAGGCTGTAATATACAGCTGGGCTCTTGGATGCCTCTAACTTTGTTCAGGAGAGGTAATATCTCAAAACCCTACAATACCTTGTAGGCAATGAGGACACCCTCTAAGATGTAACAGTATTTCTGAATGAACAATTTGGATACAAGCCTCAACGTAATAACAAAATCGGCCCAGCTCCTACACCACTTTCTCTTCTGTAGAAGTTCCAAGTTGAGATAAGGCATGAAGACATGGCAATCTGTACTGAAGAACTCGATGGATTTGTATTCAGAAGCATGAATATTTAATTGCATCAACTGATTTAATAGAAATTACAATGTTTCCTTAGAAACCTCGCCTTGTTTGACGTACACAATTAATCAGCAGATAGCTGGGATGAAATGCAGCAGCTTAATGAGGCGAAATCCTGATTGTGCTGGTTAGAAACTAGAACTGGTCAAAAGCTGGGATATCTGATCAGCGAGGTTGAATCAGTCTGTTTGCGTGCGCAGGTGCATGAAGACACATACGGGGGGAACCCCCAACTTTTTCCAGATGCCTTGTTGAGTAGGAAGTGTAGAAGACTGCTTGGGGCTTGTGGGGCTGGCAGGTAGCATGCTTTGTGAACACCGAGCCATTCGGAACGGAGAACACTGCCTAAAGTTTCGAGCTGGTTAGCGGAGGAGACAGTCATGTACACATGATGACATTACAGCTTTACTGCAAGTGTTTCTTAGATCTCAAGTCCTCCAATTGTTTTGAAAAACAGCTGGGGATCTCCTGACTTCCAAGTCCTTCCTCCAAAGCAGACTGCTGGCCACTGTCACATCTGATGGCCCTGGAGGCCTGAGATGGACCATTGCTTAGCTCTGAGGCAGTCTGGCCGATGGATCTGACGTGAAGTCCTTTTCCTTGGTCTTGGCTGACAAGGTAACAGGCAGAGATTTTAAGGGAGCCTGTGGAACCTGAGAAAAAATATAAATGACTGCTTTGAGATCAGCAAAGCACCTATACTTCTAAATTTTTTTTCTTCCCATGAAACTTGACAGAAGCGGAAAACCTTGCATCAGCTGTCTAGGATCAGGATCAGAATTTATTGAACTGTTCACACGGTGTTTTAGAACAGGTGGTGAAAATGAGTAACTGTAAGGGAAATTCAGGTAAGAGAACGTAATTACCCAGACTGGATTTTGGCCAGGACATTAGAGCTAACTGTTCCATTTCTGTGGAAAATGCTGTGGGATTTTTAAAGGCAATTTGGTTTTATCTCTTATTACAAATATTGCATGTTTTATGACTGTATGATTTGGAGCTCGTACTTGAGCCTAAGGAATATTTTTCAGCGGATTCAAGACTGGGGAATAGCATATAAAACCCATGGTACCTGGGTAATCAAATTTTATAAATAAAGCTGTTAAATTTGGTTTGAGCCTCTACTGCTATACAGTAATTAAAAATTCTTAGGAAGTGTGCTTGGTGACTTGCTCACTGTAGACCTAACCCTTTTGTGCTGACAATTATCTTTTTGTTCTTGCACCAGGGTGTGTGAGTAATGAGTAACACATTAGCATATTAAAGAGCCTTGGTATGGGTGTGGCTCTCAAGCAGCAGTGTGTGTAGAAGAAAATCCATCATCTGGGTGGAACAGAGGGGACCAGGCTGTCGCAGTACTGGTCTGTACTACACAGTGGGGTGCGGTGGGGCTTCCTCCAGGCGCCGGGTACCAGCAGGAGGGATCTGAAGGCAGAATGGCAGCCAGCTGGTGGGCTGTGGGAGAGCTGGACTCCAGGAAAGACTCGGCTCTCCTGGAGGCTGATCCTCGTCTGTGTTCTGACTGTCTGAAGTTAAATCAGTAGCGACACTGTAGTCAGTAGCTCCTCTTTCTCAAGAGCTGAACTGAGCCCTTTGTTGGTTTCAGGATTGATGAAATTCAGTTGAGAACTTATAATTAATTTCAATTGAGAACCTATCTAAGGAGGGCTGCAGTGAGTGGCAGTGCATGGTGGGAGTGCTGAAGTTCCTTCCGTGTTTCTGGTAACCTTCTCTGGAATCTGAACTGTTGTGTCAGACGTGATGATAGCCTGAACAAGTCGGAGAAGACACAAAAGCATCAGAACAGTGTCAGATGGAAACGTAAAAGCAAATACTGTGGCAGTAGGGCCCAGAATTTTGGGGAATGTGAGTATGTAGTATTTTCTTTAAACAAGTTTGCTAAACTACTCATGTGTCCAACAACTGTTCTCAAAACCTGGTATTTATAGCACTTTTTATTGCTATAAACTACGCTTTAAGTAAACCCATTTGAGTTTGTCAATTCCCTGACACTGGAATGTTTAATAATACATTGAATGTTTTAAAATATTTTGGAGCAGTTGGTATTTGCTTAGTCTCATTTTGGAGCATAGCGTGTTAATGAACAAGTGATGCTTGAAAGGTCACAAACAAAACAAATGGTTCAAGGTTTTGTGATTTATTCTTCTTAAACATTTTGTCGAACATTTTTTTTCTGAATGCAGGGTTTGCTGTGTAGTGTGATGTGTTATTTGTGCTCTTCCACTTGATATGAAAACACTCAACTCATTTCTGAGTACTGACAGTGTTTAACCTCTTAGGATAATCCTATCAACAAACGTACCGGTGAGCATTTTGTAATTGTTAGTTAACAAAGCTTCTGGGTTCTTCTGTTTTGTGAAAGTATTATTTAAACTTGCGCTTACAGCTGGGTATGGCACCGTGCAGCTGAGCCTGTTTCAGCTCTTGAAGCCCCGAGGCTGTTACGCACAGTCGTGCCAGGCGGGTTCTGGGCCAACAAGGCGGCAGAGCATCCGACTACATTTATTCTCTGAGGATGGTTGTGGCAGATTGTATGGGGTTTGCACGGTGGGGTTTTGGTAGTGGGGGAGCTGCAGGGGTGGCTTCTGTGAGGAGCCACCAGAAGCTCCAACAGAGCTGGTGCCAGCCGGCTCCAAGATGGACTTGCCAAGCCCATCAGTGATGGTGGGAGCACCTCTGGGCTAATGTATTTAAAACGGGGAAAATCCTGCTGTGGAACAACAGCTGGAGAGAGTAGGAAAGGCTATGTGTGAGGGACAGCCCTGCAGACCCCAAGGTTGGTGCAGAAGGAGGGCAGGAGGTGCTCCAGGCAGCAGAGCAGAGGTTCCCTGCAGCCTTGGAGGCCCAAGGGGGAGCAGAACCTGACTCGCAGCCTAGGGAGGACCCCACGCTGGAGCAAGGGGGGGTGTGAAGGAGGCCGGGACCCTGTGGGAAGGACCCACTGCTGGAGCAGCCCATGGAGCAGCCCATGGAGGACTGTCTCCTGTGGGAAGGACCCACTCCTGGAGCAGCCCATGGAGGACTGTCTCCCGTGGGAAGGACCCACTGCTGGAGCAGCCCATGGAGCAGCCCATGGAGGACTGTCTCCTGTGGGAAGGACCCACTGCTGGAGCAGCCCATGGAGCAACCCGTGGAGGACTGTCTCCCATGGGAAGGACCCACTGCTGGAGCAGCCCATGGAGCAGCACATGGAGGACTGTCTCCTGTGGGAAGGACCCACTGCTGGAGCAGCCCATGGAGCAGCCCATGGAGGACTGTCTCCTGTGGGAAGGACCCACTGCTGGAGCAGGGCAGAGGGTGAGGAGTCGTCCCCTGAGGAGGACGGAGCAGCAGAGACAGCGTGGGATGAGCTGACTGCAGCCCCCACTGCCTGTCCCCCTGGGCTCCTCGTGGGGAGGAGGTAGAGAAAATCCAGAGTGACATTTTGCCTGGGGAGAAGGGAGGGGTGGGGGAAAGGTGTTTTAGGATTTGGTTCTATTTCTCATTATCCTGCTCTATTTGGTAATAAATGAGTTTCCTCAACTCGAGTCTGTTCTACCTGTGATGGTAGTTGGTGAGCGATCTGCCTCTCCCTTCTGCTACCTTTTCTGTCCCCTGCCCGGCCGAGGAGGGCACCGACAGAGCGGCTGGGTGGGTGCCCGGCCTCCAGCCCTGGCCAGCCCACCACACACATCTGGGGCTGAGGAGAGTCCGCAGGGCAGAGTGTTAGTCCACGTGCAAATCTAATTTTTTTTTTTTGTTCAAATCGGGGTGATTTTTTTCTATGAAAAGTTAGAAGGATTGTATTTTGGGGAGGAAGGAAGATTTCATGGTCTGTCCCTTCAGAAGTTCCGAATTTATCCATGGCTAAAATATATTCCAGATATCAACTGAAATGCTAACTTAATCAAATTTGGCAACTTGAAAATATTAATTTTGATATTTTGGGAGAGAAACATCGATGTAGTTTGAAAACAAGTTTTTGTCTGCGGTGATTAAAGACTGTAAGATTACATATTATGTAGCCTACATAAATATCAACACTGAATGGAAATATTTGTCTTTTTTTAAAGATCACCTAACTGAAATGTAACTCCTGCTCTGAAAATATTTCATCTTCCCAAACTGTCCAGGACAGAGTGTTTGTTCAGAGATAGTGAGGTAAAAGAACATCAGAATCTTATTAGCTGATTTTCATTCAATGACTAAGCAACTCTTATTTATTGATCAATTGCAGGAAGACACCAAACTTCATTATGATTTTTTTTTTAGGAAGTTTTTTGAGGTTTTTAATAGCACAGCAGGATATTTTTTGTACAAGCTAGACTCGTTTTTATATGAATTTTTAGGAATTCATAGCATATAATGTCAGCAAAATAGTACCCCCTCATCTAAGATAGGGGGGAAATCAATTCTTACTTCATTTTGTTTGACCTCAAAGAATTTAAAGTTTAAAATAAAAATATGGTTGAAGCTACAGTTAAGTCAGTTGACAAATGTAGAACTTGATGCAGTAAATGCAACAGGGAATCAGATTAGTCCCACGTGTTCTACTGTTATACCATAAAAATGCTGCCTTTATTAAAATGTTTTGTGATCTGTGGCCTTCAAGTAGATCACTAAGAGTGAGCAGGGTACTTCACAGCTGGCCTTTTTTCTTACATCTAAGAAGGATGTTGTTTTCTTATTTGAGGACTATAATTTTTTTAATGAGTAAATAATTTCCATCCTAAATTGGCAAGAGAAGTTGAAGCTATCTGAGGGGGGGAAATATGTTTGAGTTGAGCAATATGTTTCTCTTAGAAAACTTTCCAAGTATTCTCTACCTTCAGGGGAGAAGGGGCTGTGTGGTTTGGTTGGTTTGGTTTGATTATTTTCATTTTAATGACAAATATCTGAACTATCCAGGCAAAATCTGTTCGTCTTCCTAAAGAGTTTTGCTTTAAATAAATTATCTGCATTGCTTTGGCACTATAAATCAGAGAAACCCAGGAGTCTTTCAAGCAAAGCAAATTGGTGGAAACCTGTCCTTTGCCTATGTTTGTGGCTGGGTTTGATATAATTTTGGAGAAAAACTGTATATTTTTTTATGGCAGTCTAACTTTTTTTATATATTGATGTGTATACTCATATATTAGTGGTGTGTTGCAGGAATATTTTAATTATTTAAGCGTATTTTCAGTGTTCACTGTAGCTGAGTTAAAAGTGGTTCTATGTGTAGGCTGCAGAGCCTTCAGCCTGGGTTTGACCTTTGTCTGCGAGCTGTGCTGCTGGAGGAAAGGCGCCCAGACCACTCTGGGTGTCCCAGCAGCAGCGGTCGCGGCTCTGGAACTGCGCTGGAAGGTTCTCACGAAGGGGAGGCATCCAGGACGGGCAAGGAGTGTGGAGAGTTTCCTGTTCCTAAGGCTCTCCTGCTTTGGAAGGAGGCTGATTAAAAGGAGGAGCCCAGAAGTGTTTTGGCTTTGGAAGTTTAGCACTGAGTTTTTAATTCCGAGCAGAAGTCAGTGAGGAGCAAACCACTCTGGTTCAATTCTCTGGCTGCATTTATTCCAGGAAGGCTTTGTGGCCACGTGCCTGTGTAGATTATTGATGTCTTTCCCCTCTGAGGCATCCTCTTCCTATTTTAAATTCAAATAGGTCAGTGAAGCTGAGGTTTGACAAGTGGCAGTGTTGATTTTTTTGTTCCCAAGGTCACAAGTGCTGACAACAGCAAAACAGTTGGAATCAGGAGCGTCCGGGGTTTTAGGGAGTGTTATCCTCGTGGGATATCAGCACTGTGTAGTAGGGTGTCCCAGATCTGGCTGGTACTTCTCTGTAAGGTGAGTTATAAGTGCTAACTATACCAACATAATGAAATGTTGTAAGAGGAGGTCACTCATTTGTCCTGTAACATTTCCTACAAAGGACTGCCAGCTGTCGTGTGGTGCAGGAGAATTTGCCATAAAACAGAGGGAACGAAGTTGCAGGGACAACTTCCCATCATGCTTGCAAGCGCTCGGACACTGTAAGCTGTTCTGATACGGATGAGTCCCGGTACCTGTAAAGGGAAAGCTGCAAATGACAGAATGCCTTTCCTGGGAGAAAAGAAACATATGGGAAAAGTTAAAAAGAAAAAAAGCCAAAGACAAATCCCCTCAGATTCTGTTATTTCAACATCATGAGGAGTTTTAACATTTTAGACTTCAAAAGTGAACCAGTAATATGAAGCAAAATTCAGAGGAACCACATCAGCAAGTTTCTTCAGACAAAGTGTGGTGTAGAGAGAGATCAATTCCTGCCTTTTAATTATTGAGCAATAACTGCCAGACGGTGAAAAAGGCCTCAATACACCATCCAAATGCAGAAGCTTCTCATTAAGCTGTCTGCTTCAGCGTTGTGAGCAATGTACACATGGACCTTGGAGGTGGAACGCGCGTAAGCATTCTGCTGATCACTGAATTTTACAGCAGAGTTGCTGAAAACTGTATTAATTAAAAATTGCAGCACTGAGTGATGAACCCCTCTACGCTTCATAAATAAACATTTTTTTTTTCTGCTGTTGATTTTGGGTGACATTGAAAGAGCTGCAATCAGATTGTGTAATGGTTTTGGAAGGTATTTTTTAAATGTAAAACAAGCTTAAGGATACTCGGTGTTTGACCTGAATCTGCAAAGCAAATGGTAAACTTCTGTTGGGTATAAAAAGGTACTGGGGGATTTTGGAAAAGCCAGCCTTGATATGTGTCAGTCCGTGGGCCTGTAGGCTCGTCATAAATTCCAGATACTATGAGAAGAGCTAAGAATTGCCTGAGGGGATGGAAAGAAAAGAGGGAGCTTTTGATTTCAAAGAGGTGCCATTGAAAGGCTCACTTGTGTTACAGCTTGTCTGGTGGTGGCACTGAGCTGCGAGGTTCCTGCCGGTGCCCGGAGTGCTGACCCCGCTGCTGCGCTTCGCAGCCTCGCAGTAGTAACCCCCTGTACGTTTATTTGACTTGGCTCTGAGTTAAATCAGTGTCATGGCCCTTTTTTTTTTTTCCCCAATGTTCAAAGCTGCCATAAAACTGTAGCGCTATTCATATCGTCATTCATTAAGAAATAATTTGTAAGTAGATGAGCAAGCTGCGGATGCTTCTGGAGGTGTGCAGTAGACACTGGAGGACAGTGGCTGTCGTAGAAACTTGCTGCTTTTTTGGGTGTGGGTATGCATGGAACCACACCTGATTTGAACTCAGCAGCTGCATTGTCAACACTGCAAAATGTTGTAATTACTTAAACCTGGCCATTTATAAAAACAAAAAAACCTGGTTTATTGGTTCATACTTTAGTTTTAAGGCTATGCTCAAGTTAGACTAAAGTAGACATATAATGTGCACATAATTGCAAACACTATGACAAAGTATCCAAACGGGCACAAAAATGACAGAACACGTTGTTAGCTGTCCAAGTGAGAAGATCTGGCTGAAGGGAAGAGGCACAGAGAGCTGCCTTTGCTCAAGCTCGTGCTTGCAAGAAGAGAACTGCAGCTAATGCTTTAAAGAGTTCCTAACGAAGAATGACAAAATGTGTGCCAAGGTTACGGGGTACAATTTATTAATGATAGAGACACATTAGATTCCAGCATTCACTTTCATCTGGAATTCTTTACTTCTAACTCTAATGATACTGCATGCTTAAATTGCAATATAGTTGTTAAAAAATGTGTTGGTTGATGTCTCTTGTTATTAGTAATAATTATCAATGAGTATTAGTTACCATCATCTTGCGTCATAGAGATGGTCTCTTGAAACTTCAGTTCTGTAACTAAAATGACTTTTCTTTCTATTCAATGCTTATTGAAAAAGCACAGTTTCATTACACAGAATTACCATTTGTGAAGGGATGGAATGTCAAAGCGGAAGGCTTGTAGGGAGAGCTACGCAGCCCTCCAAAGCTTCCGGGAGTGTAGGTGCTTTAAAGACTGATAGGGTTCAAACCAGCGCCGACCAAGCAAGCACCTCCCCTCTCCCCCCATCGCTGACTGTTTGTCCATGATTGAAAAGGACTAGAGAAGCTTTCCTAATCGACTTTCCCAATCAAACTGTGAGAATAATTATTAAAGAAGGTCTTAACATCTGTGATTTTATATGAGTAAAGGCTCTTTAAGATAAAATATTTCACTTCCTTTCTGCGGACCAAAGAACAGCTGATAAACGAACAGTGTTCTGGATCTCTTTCTGTTCTGTCTTGATGCACGGCTAAGCAGGTCCTGATAATTTCCTGCAACTTAGAAGTGATACAAGGAGACTGTGATTAAGCTTTTGTTGCTTGTATAATACCTGAGAATCTGCTAAGGTGCAGTGGGGTTTGTAATCGATGTTGAACCACTTAAAACAAAAAGGAAATATTGTACTTGAGTCACTTAATACTAAGAACGATGTGATATGCTGTAGCATAGAGGAATCTGGATGTAACAGTCATTCCGTTTTGCAGACTTTAAATTTTCTCCAATCTAGTACCCTATGTACAGTGCATCGACTGTAGTGCTTCGCTGGGGCTGTGTGGCGAGACCTGGTAGCTGGTCCTTCAAGATTAGTCAGGCTTTGTGCGAGTTGAAGGAGTATGCTGCAAATGCACTTTTATTATCATCAAATTCTTCCTTTTACTCCACTGCTGGGATTGGGAAGCCTCTGTATCTTTCTAGTTAGTAAGATGTCTTTTTCTTAAGTGATGGTATTTTAATCAGTGGCTTGTTTTCTTCTCGTTTTGCAAGGATTTTTCTTTCTTATTTTCAAAAATTATACATGAAATTCAAGAAGTTACTCCATTATTGTATAGCAACTTTTCAAATGAGTGCTTTAATAGTTTCTGATTTCTTTTTTGTCACTTCTTATTGCAGTTCTTGCATAAAAACACAACTATTTTAATGCTAAGCAAGTACAGAAAGGAAAATGGGCACAGCTTACTCTCGTTTCATAGCTTTAACTGGCTGTTTCTTTTTTAATGCCTTTTTTCCTCCTCCTGATTTGGTAAACCTAAGCTAAGTTGTGAAAATATTACCTAAAAACTTTTTTCCTGAGGTATCTCTAGTGCAGGGTGATTTTTTTCTTTTTCTTTTTTTTTTTTTTTCAAATAGGGAAGAAAACAAATGAATGTTCTCATAGTGAATTATTTGGGCTGCGGAGAGGTGTTTCACCTGGGATTAGTAGAGATTTAGATGCTATTCTGGATTAGCAGATGCCAATCTGTGCTCGAGGTGGGGCTTTCAGTCCCAAAGCTTTCTTTCCAAAAAGCTGAAAGCTCTCGCCTGCGTCCAGCTGTGGAGCAAGGCCCTTGGTGCACTCTGTGTTCTCAGGCAGAGACGCTTGTCTCTCATCAGGGCTTTACAGCATCCTGCAGACTAGAGCTCAGGGGCTTGGACTGCACTGGTTTGGTTTGAGGGGGCGTTTTTAGTGGTATTTTTTTTTTTGTTTCCCCTTGTAAGTTGCTACTGTAGAAGCCATGCAAGTTATGTCTATTTAGGAAGTCTATATGTACAGGGTACTTGAGGTAGCCAGAGGGTGCTGTCTTTGATCCAACCTACCGAGCGTCTGTGCATAGATCAGTGATATATTGAGATGGGTGCCGTTGTTCAGCGATGTCAGGGTCTTATATTAAAATTATTCACATTGCGTACGTTTCTCTGTGATACTGATATAAATTCTTATCATGAATTTCTTGTCTAGAGCATGAGTTGGTATTTTTCAGTCTGACCACAGAAAATAAGTGAAACTAAGATTTATTTTGTGTGAGCCAGGCTTGCCTGGCTTTGTGGCCAGAGAAATGTGATCTCTCTGCATCTCTCGTGACTGATTTCCTACTCCCTCAGACTGTCAGGAAGAAGCTAAGAACAATGTATCTTATATTATTTATGCCTTGTGTTTAGATCTGATTTCTATTCCAGAATTAATAGGAGATGTCTGTAGATACCTACTTTCTTTAATATTCAGCATCCTTTCTCCCAAATGCATATCGCTTGTAACTGGCATTCAAATAAGATGTACAGAGGCATGTATAAAAGCAGAGTCAGAAGGGGAAAACCTTTTTTTATGGCTTGTGGAGCGTGGGGTTTGGATCCAGGTTGCAGGCTTGCTTCTGACAGGCTTTCTGCTTTCAGTGATTCGCAGCAGCCGAAAGCTCTTTGCCATTTTGCGTCCAGCTTTTTGCCTTCGGTTAAACCAGTTCAGCGGCCAGGACCGCGCAGAGGAGGATTAGTTCTGAAGCCCTGCTCCCAAGCCGCTTCCTTGCAGTGGCTTCCTCGAGCAGCAGACACCCTGTTGTGTGTGCACAGGGCTGTAGACCCAGCGCTGCCTCGGGGAGGCTTGGTCCCTGCTGACCCCTGCCCCGCAGACCCTGCTCCAGCCCAGGTCACGGGGTTCCTCGGTTTGCTCATCGTCGGGACTCGTGCTCTGCGGAGGGGCACGGTGTGTGCTCTCAGGATCAGCTAGCAGCTGGGCAGCCCGGTGACAAGCCCTGGCGTAGCTGGAAGGGTACCAGGGTGACTGTCACGCCGTGCCAAGGTGTCACAGAAGGGGGTCCCTTGGTGCCCTTCGGTCCTGAGCGCCGGGCGTGTCGTATGGTGAGGATGCGTGGTGGCTGTCACACCGCGTATCCTGCGATAAACACGGCGTTTCCAACTGGGAGTAAAATACTTGGTGGCGGGTTGAGGGGAGGAAGACGAGGATACCAGCCTAAGGCTCTGCCTGCGTCTGTGACAGGTATTTGTGTGCTGTAATTCCACAGAAGGCTGAAACTGCAATTGTGCACAACCTCGTTCGGAGGAGTCGCTGACAATTTGTATCAGCTTTGAAGAGAACTGCTGTTAACAAATGCTGCTTGTCAATAGTATTAATCCTTTACTTCAAGGTGTCTCTGTAGCAGTATGGACAAAAGAATCAAATGACTGAAGTTTGAGTAGTATTTCAGTAACTTACGGAACCAAGTATTTTTCCTGAAGACTTTTATTCTCTAAGCTGTGCTTGCCAAATTTTGCTGCAGGCTGCTGTGAGCTTTTCCTGTCGTGTTTTAAGAGCTCCCAGAAGGATGCCACAGTTGGAACCAAACCTGGAAGCCCAAAAGGTGCCATTAGCTTCTCTTTCTTATTTTGCTTTCCAAATGTTTGAATGGAAATGGAAGCTCAGTGTAGTCAAGCAAGCGTATTCTTCCGGGACCTAGTTTGTGCATAAATACCTCAAAGGTTCTGCAAGAAGCCTGGAGTACAAGTGCTTTGGAGAAGCATCCAGAAATGTAGGTTTTGAATGCCGTTTTGTAAAAGAATCCAAAACTTCATCTTTATTGTAATATGGAATGAACTTACAAAGTGGAATTTCTTTGGGGACAGAGAATTCATTCTGTGGACTGCTTAAATTTTCTCATGTTTGCTTATTGGACAAAATAGTGGAGAAAGAATATTTCTCCAAGAACTTGAGCAATGTAGAATTTTCAGCAAAATGTCTGACAGTTTTTCATTTCATCAAATGGAATTTGGAATTAGCTGTGAAATAGGCATGAAGGGTTGCAGGGGTTCACACCCTCTATGGATGATGGCAAGGGCAAATCATTCCACTGATGCATTTCGCTGTAGCTCCTGTGAAGTCTGCAATCTAAACAGCTACTGCACATTTCTTCTGCAATTTATGAAGCTTCAAGCAGACCTCAGAATAGGGATTATTCTGTTGCATTTCGTGCAGCTTTTAATTATCTGATCTAGTTTGCATTGACTTTGTAATAAATGGATATCTTTTTAATGTGAGTTTGTGAAAATATGACTGTGAATCTCCTTTCTCCCTTGGCTTGTAAAGTTGCACATAAATGACAGTTTGCGCCCAGGAAGATCAACTTAATAGTCAGCGTAGGTTTTAATATCGGTGTTATAACTGAAATAACTCAGGTTAGCAGTTGAGGTGAAGTAGAACTGGCTCTAAAATACCATGAAATGTTTCCAGTTCTGAAAATGAATGTGAGAATGCCCTAAAGGAGAAATCTAACCAACAGTAGATATAATCCTCAGATATTATTCTAGTTCAAACAGATTTATAGCTTTTTTTGATTAAGAACATAAAATTGTCAAGGCCTATAGAAAAAAAAGTCTCATTTTTCATGTAGAAAACCAGACGAGCTTTCAGATGCACAGCTCTTCTCTTGGTGATGGAAATAACAGATGAGTGTGAGAACAATTGCTCTGGATTTATTTTAGTTATGTAGGTGATAGGAGTGAAAAAATGGTCGTTTGTACAGATGAAGAGGGGATGCTAGCAGGAGCTGATGTGATAGGTCATTTGTAGGAGTTTATATGACTGTGGGAGAGACTGATAACCTCTCCTTGTTCTCCAGGTGATAATTTTCTGGATATCATTTTTTGGAAAAACTGTAATATGCCATAAGCACAGTATCTCTATTATGGCAATGATTTTAATACCTAGCAGAGCTACGTGATTTATTTCTCGGTCTCATCTTTTGAAGTAGACTTACAGATCTTCGTTAAGGATCGGGAGAAAAGGTCAGAGTTGCTGTTGTGGGGTGTTTGTGGCAGTGGGCGTATTTTGTGTGTGATTTTTGTGAGTTTGTCTGTGTGTTCTCCCACTGTTGGCTTGAAGTTTCTTATTTTTGTTGAATATTTCTGAGTTCACTCTGGTGTTTGCTTTGTGTTCACAAAACACTGACGTGACTAGTAGTTAGTCTCAGTGAACTAGATCTTGTTCTGGGAGGCTGGCAGGAGATTTGCTCTTCTGATTTGAAGAATTATTAGCAAGTTTTGAGTGTATTGCTATGAAATGGCATGGTGGCATTTTAATAGGTACTGGTCTGTGAGAAGCTTGCTGCCTGTGGTGTGTTTGGAAAAGCTAGGTTTTTTGTAACCTGAGAAGGTAATTAAATTATGTTGAGCCAGAAATAACAAAAAAATTATAATAAGAATAATTTGCCATTAGAAAAATCATTTACAGGCCACGCTCTGACTTAAACATATCAACGTGTTTAATTTTAAATGATTTAATTAGTCATTAGGAGACAATGATACGTTTTTCAGATTTAAGATGACTATCATACTGTTGCATAGATGGCACTTAATGTGAGGTAGATATTAAGATAACAGTGAAATGTTTTGGATTGTTGGAACCTAGTTTTGTGAACCAGATTAAAACAAAAGTAACAGTTTTATGGTCCTCAGTATATAGATTTAAAGCACCTCTTGTCTGTAAGGAAAAATAAAAATCTGTACTCTCAATGCCAGCAAGTAACTACTATCATGGTGAAGCCGTAAGATCAGCATTTCCAATAAAGTATGGAAATATCAGGTATTATTTATAAAACCTTTTCTTTGGCTTTCCCAGCCATTATCCACCAGGCTGACTTACCTGAGGTTTTCTTCTCTGCCAGAAGAGATGAGCGCTGGCTGACTGCCTTATTTTGCTTGGGTACACCAGTAAGCTGCTGTGCCTCTTAGGCTAACTGGTTGATGGTAGGGCTGGGAAGTGTTTCAGATTAGCAGTAATTCAAATAGTCATTTTGTAATGCTGTGCCTCTATATCTGCTTTCGTTCCGTATTGTGGCTTTAAATCACTTTTAGGAGAGAAAAGTGCTGGGGTATACGGTAAGTGTTACTCAGAAAAGAAGTCCTTTGTGAAGAAGTGTTGTGAAAATGAAATCCACTTTGAAGAAAAGCAATGCAAATGAGGGTGGGGGCAAGTGAATTCAAAATTCAGTTATTTCTGATATACATTTTTAAAATGTTTAAGTACTTAGCTTTTCACTGAAAAATAAACTTAATATTCTCCATGAATTAATACAGACAGGCAGTATTTCTGCCTGTTTTGTTAAGGTTACATGCAGCAGTAAACACTAAATTGAAAATATTTTAAAATTTCATGTTCGCCTGTTAAAGTCTTTATTGAACAGACTGAAAACACAGTTTGGATTGCCTCTTTCAAACTCCCCTCTGATATAGTTGGGTTATGTTGTTCAGGGGATCGCTAGTATTTAAATTCTTGTTGGTCTTAAGGTCTGCTTTCTCTGAAGCCTCGAGCAGTAATTTAGGTGCCTGCTCATGAGACTTTGCAGCTTACTTTGACCTCCTGTGTTGCAGGAACTTTGTCTTTAAAAAGAATTGGTGTAACTTACACTTCTCTAAGCAGTGTGGTGTGGTAACGAACTCTGGAATTGTGGCAATAATTTCAGGAGATACAAGTTCATGCTGTAAAGTCAAAATAGCTGTGTGTTAAGAAAACAGTATGAAACAAAAGTGTGATATAAGGGGTCGTTGCCCCCACAAGTCTAAAAAAGAATTAATGTCATTGCAGTCAATTAAAATCAACATAGACGAGCTAGGCATCATACCCAGAATCTCTGATGCAGCCTTGTAAGGAAATGCGCTGGGCCGTTAGTGGTACAGGCTCTTCTGGGATGAGGAGTCTTTGCTTACAGGACATGTCCTGCCAACCCTCAGGCTGCAGCTCCAGTAAAAGGTAGTACTTATATGGGCTGGAGAGCATCATGTCTTCATGAGCTGACTTTAAACCCTTGAGAGCTAGGGTGGATGGTGTGCCGTGATCCTGCGTACAAGGTGAGCGTCACAGGATTAAGGGATACTGAGCAATGTGAATCCTTCTCCTCGTGTCCGGTCGCGCTCTTTTTGACTCTGTTTTTGATGCTGTAGAAGCATCTGCCTTGTGGTGGCCTTGGCGCTTGTGTGAAGGAGAAAGGTTTGACACCTGTCTCAGTTCATGCTTTGCATGCTCATGGGAAATGATATGCTGGTGAGAGCTGGGGTGGCAGTGAACGGCGCTGTTTGCTTCAGGAAAGACAGAAGGAAGAAAGAGAAACTCCGGGTACGCAAACTGCTTTTTCCTACGTGTGGACCAGGGCATGGTCCCAGCTGGGTAGCACCCAGTTGCCAGCTGGGTAGCACCCCATGTTTTGCATACTAGTAGGATAGCCTGTCTAGTACCTGATACTCCTAATGAGCATTTTGTCTTATTACTTTGTGCCAATAGCTTCAGTGATTTCTTTTTCCACACTAAGCCCCCAAATCCTTTTTCTAATCACTGTGCTGAATAATTGTCCCATTTGGTGCACTTTCCTTGGCTTGCTTGCTTCCAGGCAAATTATTTTGCAATTGTGTGCACTGAAGTGCTTTTGCCATCTGTTGGAGCAATTGCTCAAATGATTGAAGTTCTTTTAAAGCTGCTTGTGTTGTCATTCATTATTTTATCGTAGATTTTGGTGTTATCTACAGACCTCGGAAGCCTGTTCTTAATACTGCCACTACACATAACCTGTTACGAGAGCATCCCTAAAAAATGAGTGAGAACTTTTAATGGTTAATTTTTTAGGGGTTTTAGCATGTTATGAAAACTTAAATCACAACATTTCAGCTATAAAAAAGAATAAATAGAAGTTTGTTTGAATTGTGATTATGATTACGATGGAAATTATGTGAGTAGTCTACTGTGGTAAATGTTTTCTGAGTTTTCAGTCTGAGACATAGGTGGATGAAAGTAAATAGTCCTTAATCTGTTTTTCAAACTACTTTTCTATTTTTCAAGGTACTTCTCTTTATATTTACATTCATAAGTCTTATAGTGAAGCAAAATGATTATAAAGGTACGTGGTAATAGTCTTTGTAAATATGACGACTGGCACGGGATTTATGATCACTTTTCAAGGGAAGATAGGGAGCTTCCAACCCTGTGGATTTACTGCTACAATGTTTTATTGTATTAATGGCTGCTGAAGTCGACTTAGTTAGCAAGAGACAGGGCATGTAGTGATCAGCGTGTATCTGAGACTCTATTCCTCAGTGTAATGGATGGCCTGATGATTTACACACGCTCAAAGAGGTAAAGCTGGAGGGAAGTTCATTATTTAGCTGTCCTGGAGGCATAGTTATCTGATGAATCTTCTGTGCACCAAAGTTCAGTGTGGATTTACAGTACAATACATTATTCTGAAGCAACAACTGATTATTTATCATTAAGTGCAAATGTGAAGTAATATGAAGCAGTTAACTCACAATAAATGTGAGGCAGATTTCCACACTTTGACTGGAAAGTAAAGAATACTGTGTAGATTGAGACCGAAAAAATAGTCTGGTAACTTGCAGCCATGTGTAAGAGTCTGAATTGCCCATCCAGAAGAATACAGGACGTGTCTGTAGAATGATTTAGAATGGCTTACTCCTCTGCCTTGGTCTGGCCTGAGAGAAGTTTCGTGGTGTGTTTAACGGGCCTTTAAACATGGTGTGGCTGGTTTGGGTTTTCTTGCTGAGAAGCAAAAAGTGTTTCCACCTCAATATGTCCCGTGAAGTGTTTTGGAGGAAGGGGTTCATCTGCCCGGTGTTCTGATCATTAAGAAGGCTTCACTCATCTCGGCTCAAGTGTGATCAATGAAGCCTCAACTTGAGGCTTTGTTAAATACAATGTCTCTTCACTTTATAAACAGCAAACTACTTACTATAGACTTGAAATTCAACAAAAGTCAGAATTCTTGACAGTATGTCTAACATTAATTAGAGATTTTTTTTAAAAAATCTAATGAAGGACACACCTATTTGTTATTCAAACCACTTAGGAATATTAGGGAATGGCCCTGCTGCGAAAGATTGACTTCCATGTTAGCAGAGTACTGCTGTGTATGCTGGTAAGAGTGTTTAAATTAGTGTACCATGCTGCGGTGTTGTACAAATGTAGATTTGGCAATTATCAGATGACCAAGACTCAGGACTAGAATGATATCCAGTGCTATTTTATATACCTGGTAATGGAACCCTGTTCATGAGTTTGTTCTCAAAACAAACTTACAAAGGAATCTTTTAGAAGTCCTAGATTGCTCCTAGTACTTAATAGTCCATCATATAGAATGGAGAAAATTCATGTTGCAATTTCGTCCTTACCTCGTTTGTGAAGGAGCATTGAACCCGGGTTTCCTAAGCGAGCTCTCTAGCTGTTTTGTTACAGGTAGTGTGCAGTAAAGATGCTTCAGCGTGCCCAGAGGGTCGGGACAGCTTGCTCAAGGCTTTTGTTCTAGTTCCTTTCTGTCCAAGTCCTGAGAGTAGTGAGGAATTAATTGAGCAGTGTGTCAGTTAGGACATAGTCTACCATATGGACACCTAACAACTCTATTAATCCAAAATGTGATAGAAACATGTTCCTTTAAATAGAAGAACTCTTAATAGATGTGCACAAAAAAAAGGAAAATGAAGGAACTGAATGATTCACTGGCTATAAAATCTCATGGCTGTGCCTTCAGCGGGTGGTAGAACATCTGGGCTTGCCTGATGCAGCAGACCTCACCTCCAAGGACCTGTTTTTGTTTTTTCCTTGAACTTGTGTGCAGAGTAACTGTTGTAACATTTCAAGTTACAGCATCTCTTCAAGATATGAAACCCAAAGAATACAGTACCAAAAATCGTAATTCATACTACTCAGACTTTCTGATTGCTGTTGTAGAAGCTAAACTAGATGAGTAAAAGCAGATCTTCTAATCTCTGCTTTAGAGTTCAACCCTTTAAAGGTCCGTGGAACTGTTCCTGGAATGGGCCAGAATAGACCGGGGCTTGCCTGTGGTTCCATCTGTCTCTGTCACCCCAGAGAGTGACCCTGAAGTGCTGTGCAAAGTAATAGCAGACTAAATTTTATTCATATTATTAAGGCAAGGATTGTATTTCTGCTTCTGTCCGGTCTGTGCTAAGGTTGTCCCATGGGGAAGCTGCTTCATTTCCTAAATAACAGAACCGAGTAAAGTCTGGGTGGAGCGCGGAGGCTCAGACGTGAAACCTGCCATGAGGTGACCACGGACGCTCCAGCCCATCTGTACAGAACTGTGCTAGCTCGTGGGCAGCCTGAGCAGTGCTCAGTGTGCCCCTGCTCTCGGAGCCTACTCCTGTCTCCACCGGGCATTGCGATTTCTGCGCTGTGAAAGACTCGCTAATATTACGAGTTCCTAACTGGGAGGCAGGAGCTCCTCAGCGACAGCGAAAATCACTGATCTGAAGCCCCTCTCAAGCTGGAGGAATTGCCAGCACAGATTACAGAATAAGAGATGGAGTTCAGAAATTATCTGACTAAAAAAAACCCCTTGCCTTCCTAATTAAACCCTGTAGTTACTCTGTGCGTTAAGTAGCTTTTGTTATTTGAAGTACTCTTCTATATGCATATAATGTACTTGTGAGCTAGATAACAATTCTTAAGAAGAGGTGCGGGGTAATCTTGACCTGGCTTTGGAGCAAGGCAAGGAGCTGTGCCAGGACACATATTCAAGTAAGCTCAACAAAACTTGCTTGCTCCTCTGAAAAAATTGAGCAGAGCCTTCTCGTGTGGCTACACTTGATAAACACCACGAATGTTCGTTTGTTAAACGCACAAGCCTCTGAGGCTGCAGGAAAGCCTGCGGTAAAGAAATAGCAACTGACCCAACCTTACTGCATCTTTCTTCAAGTAGTCCTCACCTGAAGTTTGTAAATACTCGTGCATACATGTGTGTATCTGTCTCATGTAAGCACGGGACAGAGTTCTTCAGAAAAACATGATTTTTCTAGTGTGTGAATTTTAAGCACAAGAAGAAAATTTGAATGAATCATAAATCCATGTATTTTTCCACAGTCCAAAAAAAAAACCAGCTTGTTTCAAGAGAAGGAGATGTTGTAAACCACTTAAGTTTATTATAAAGAAGAGTATTTTCCATTCCTTGGCTTTTTCACAAGAAAAACATCTCATGTTCACTGTGTGCCTGCACTTTGTGTGATAGTACAGTAAGATATTTTAAGATGCTGCAGGATTAAGAGAATTGCATAATAGTATGTTTCAGTAGACCTAAATTCCTGTAACTAACGTTAATAAGGGAACAAAAGAGTTTCCAAGGTTGAACTTTGTTCAGCTTACTGTGGGAAGCTTTCTTGGGTTTGAGGTCAGCCACAGCAGTGTATATTTTTACACATGTAAGGCTTTTTTTTTTTTTTTAAGGGTACTGAGCAAAACATAAATAATTCTGAAGAGGTCAGTTGTGGCAATAAGTGAAGACAAGAAAAATGTCAAATAATGTCGCCTGCTGCTGGTAGCGGGATAATGTCACTGAGGGGGAATGGCTGCTTCAGGGGTGGGCAGAGGGAGACCTGGGGCGTGGGAGAACTGGGCTGAACTGAAAATCACCCATTCTGTCACCAGAACAGCACGGATTCGCAGATAGTCTTCAGAGAGTAAGTCATGTTATGAGACTGTTTCTAATAGCAAAGAGGGTTTTATTTTAGTTAGCAGTGTGACAACTGAATTGTGGGAAAATGAGGTATCGATGGGGTCTGTGATAGTGAGATGGCTACGACTCGGCTGTTGGGGGTTAAAGTGGAGGGAACAGACTGGAGAAGTCTGAGCTGTGGTTAAGGGCCAGTTCAAAGACTGAACAGTTTGCAAAGGAATTAGGGTGACCATTGTCCTTAAAAGAGCAAAGTCACCTGTAAAGCCAGTATTTAAAGGTGCCCGCCGTATGAGTGCAAGTCCGTAGTCACGCGGCTGACGGTGGGTGTACCTTACTTGGTAACTGTGGTCTGTATAAGTAAACTTGAAGCCTTTTCTTTTAACTGTGTGTTACCTTCTGTGACAGAGAAATGGATGTAAGCTGAGACCTATGCTTAAGTACCCAGATAAATTTGGGACACATTTTTTTCAGCTCTTAGTACTTGAGTTATGTGAGTACGCTGTGGACAGAGCTGGGGGGGATCGCTACTGAACAGAGCTGTGAGAGAACGCCAGCTGACCGAGCTGGTGGTTTGTGTCGAATGTTCAGGGTTTAAAGGCGAAGATTTGTCTTGCCAGCTATTCTGTCGTGGCGGGGAGCAGAAGGATGCACCTTCCCCTCTCGCCTGCAGCTGGGTGAAAGCGTGAAAATGGACGCAGGTGGTGAGGGTGGAGGCGTTGCTGATAAGGCTGTAGATCATCCGAGAAGGGAACTGTACCATGTGTCACCTTGGATGTTCCCATCCTTCCTCTTGTGTTGAAACAGAGCTCGTGGGACATGGGGTGAGATTTTGAAAATGAGTAGGATTTTCTTCCATGTTTTGGATTGGTTTATTTTGACTGCCTAAGCTCCCTGGCCTCAGGAATGTCAGGGCTGGCACAAGGCAGGGGACACAGACTGGCCATGGCACGGGAGGTGACAGGGTTGTCCCTTTCAATTCAGCACAGACCTTAAACTGACAATATTATTGCAGATGGTGGGTGCCGTTTGAGGAAATTTAGCTGGGGTACGACACTCACTGAAGAAATTATTTCCTTGTCCTCTTGTCCTCATCCGCATGCTGCAGCCCTGCTGACTGTTCGTTGTGCCACTACAGCTGTCCCAGGGCTGCGCTGTGAAGACACCTCCCCTGCGCAGCTGGGCTCGCAGGAGTGTCTGCGGGGCCACCCCGAGCGGACGAAAGCCTTCTGCTGGAGCTGGCTCCTTGTCTCGTGTTGGGGGGAGCAGGAGGACACGGAGGAGGGTTTGCAGGACAGCCCCAGCCTGCGTGCTGCCGGGTCTGACCCCGCTGCTCTGGTGACAAGCGTGTGGCACAGCGCCGTGCTCGGGCACCCCACGCAGACGTGCTGCTGCCTGCGGAGGGGTCGCTGACATGCGGGCGCGTGGGCCAGGCTGCCGGGCGTCCCTTCGGGGAGGGGAAAGGCCACGCTTCAGGTGTGAAGATTGTGGAGGCTTCTCTGACGGTTCCGTTATCTTATCCACTTGCAGTAGCTAAACTGTAAACACTGGGAAGCCAAGAACAAACTAAATATTTCTTTAGAGTTTTTTTTTAAACTGAGATTTATTTAAATTTAAATATTGCAAATACCTCACAAGGTATGCTAATGTAATTATTTAACACATAATCCAGAAAACAAGGTTTTCCATTTAATGATGAGACTTATAAAAAATTATCAGTTGGGTAGGTTATAGATTATCTTTTATGAACAGATTTTTACGACAGAAATATAATTTCAGAAAGCCTTGTAGGACTGTGTTTAAGAAAAACCACGTACAAAACAAAAAACCTCAAACCAGCAAAACCCCCAAACTAAACCCCCCCAACCCCTTTTTGGCTTTTTGCAAAGTTGTGTCCAGAACATCTGGGTTATTGTTGATTTTTAAAATTTTCTTTGGTTTCGATGGTCCATCCAAACAAGCGTTTTCCCTCACCCGAGTGTAAGCCTTTGGCACTGCTGTCGGTGTGCAGATGTTCAGCAGCTGGGAAGTGCCGTATTCTGACATGACCTCAAGCAGCTGCAGAGTCCGATGTCCCTTTTCTTGCTGCGTTAACTGGTCTCCTGCCAGCTGGGCCAGGAGTACCAGTGGTGTAAAATACCTGTCTGCAGAGCGTTAAGGCTCAAAGCACGTAGAAAAGGCAAAGCCATAGACTGTCCTCTCGTGCAGAGTTTTGGTCCCCTAAACCAGAAGCACGTTGTACGCAGGCCTGCCATCAGCCTGGCTCGCTTGCTTTTCCTGCTTGAATTTCCCAAGGATGGTTCTTGGCTCCTGAGTTGCCCTTGAGGCAAACACAGCTGACGGGACGGTCTGCTCCGGTCAGCTCGCAAACCCACGGGCTTCCTTCTGCCGCACGGAGCAGTGCGTTGTTCCAGCGGGCGTCTGCACGCTGCAACCGCCTCGCACCGTGCTGCGCCAGACACAGCGCACCCCTTGGTGTCACACCACGAGCACGCCTTTCTCGCCAGCTGCACCAAACCTTATCTTCCATTTTGTTATCTAAGATCTGGTGACCTGGAAAAAACACGCAGGGAAGTGTCCCTGGGCTGCAGGTCTCCTCCAGAGCCTGGCGGAGATCGGGAAGAGCAGCTGTGTGGTGCCCACGGGGAGGGTGCCAGCCCAGGGCAAGGCCACCATGGCTGGCTGGGCAGGGCTCTCCCCCTGCTGTGGCCCACGGACAGACCCCAGCGCAGGTCAGGGTCACCTCTCATGCGAGGTTTCTGCTGGAAAGATTTTTGTGTGGTCCTGCGAGAGTATGTGGTCTCCCTTTCTTCTGAAAGGTGGGAAGCTGAACTCGCAGAAGCGTTTGGGGAGGCTAGGGACTGAAATGCATAAAGGGTGAGAACTGTGCACCTGCCTAAATACCATTTAAAATTAAAATGACTGATTGGCTTGAGCAGGCTGAGAGCTACTAAGCGAGTTTCAGTACCGGCTCTCGTTGTCATACGCACTTGGTGGGGATTTTGTTCTTACCGAGATCCCCAGGAGAGCAGCAGGTAGGCTTTGCGTTGCGTGTGGAATGAGCAGGGCAGGGTGAATTTTCTCAAGTAGATCTTGACTGAAAACCTCCCAGGGCCAGAACCTGAAGGTTTGTCCCCTCTTTCAGCAGCCTGGAACAAGACAGTTATTTAGAGTAACGTAAGAAGTGCAGGTCTCTGAAGAGCACTCAGCCAACGCTGCTACTCTGAGATCCGGACGCGTCGTTTGAGAGGAGGCAGTACTGGAGTATCTTGCTGGATCTGTGCTTGATTAATGTTTAATTTTGGATTTAGAATAGTTTTGTAAAAAAAAATATATATTTCGTTTTCATGGATCTTTGTTTTTTGGATACTGACTTTGCCTGAAGTAGGTATTCCTGAACAATTCTGTATATTATTTACCATGTAACTACAGGGGTGAAAATAAAGACTAGGTGTAGCCTTTACTGTTTGTGCATAACTGCATCAAAAGCTGCAACTTTGGCAATGCATCTGTTTGCATTAAAGTGTGTGTTTTGTCTGAAATCTCCCACTTATAATACATTTTCAAGCTGTTTAAATGCTGCCTCATGCCCTGTGACTGCGGTTGGATAGGGACACTGGAGGGTACATTTTGCCCCGTTTCTGAAATAATGAAATTGAGTTTGTTGGAGAAAAGCAAGCTGTCAGAGTAGGACTTCTGAAAGCCCAGCTCTGTGTTTGAAGATCTGCCAGAGAGAGGGGGGCGAATGAAGTGTATGCTGCATAATTGGCTCGACTTCAGATGCTCTGTCACCTGGCTTTCCGGGAAAATCTCTCCTCACCAGGAACAGTTCCCATGAGAAGGAATGGGAAAAGTGGGACAGATCGGTGCGTTGGAGTGAAATGTGGTTTGGGCTTGACTCGCAAATATTTTTCTCCGTTCTTCCTTGCTTCTTGAATTGTTCTGTTACGGTAAAGGCGTCCCCCCTGCCCCCCAGCCTGGCCGTCCTTACGTGGTAAAGACTCTTAGCTGTGTCCTGTGTCGACCGAAGACGTGCGGAGACTGCGCGACGGCGGAGAGGTTCCCCAGCAGAGCGGTGGGCAGCGGTTGGAGTCTTGGCCGAGGCAGAAGCGTCCGCACAGGCCCAGACGGCCGTGCCACAGCTGTATTTGGGAGCAGCCATCTTGCATGTAAAAGGCCCCAGATAAAGCTTCGGAGCTGGAGCCATTGAAGTGGTTAGCTGTGGATTTTGTGGATCCCCTAAGACACTTGGGAAGGTTGCCCAGGTGCTTTAGCCTGGTGGTTGGTGAGGCGTCTGAGCTTGCACAGGCCACCTGCAGCAGAGGAGAGCTCTGGCCTCGGGTTGCATCGTGATAAATGTGATTCCTATGTTCGTTGCTTTCATGTTGTGATAGACTCTGCTTTAGGCTTCAGCCTGAAGAAGAGAAGGCTGCGAGGGGACCTAATAAATGCTTATGAATATCTGAAGGGTGGGTGTCAGGAGGATGGGGCCAAGCTCTTTTCAGTGGTGCCCAGCGACAGGACAAGGGGCAATGGGCACAAACTGAGGCACAGGAAGCTCCGTCTGAACATGAGGAAGAACTTCTTCCCTCTGAGGGTGACGGAGCACTGGCCCAGGCTGCCCAGGGAGGCTGTGGAGTCTCCTTCTCTGGAGATATTCCAGACCCGCCTGGACAAGGTCCTGTGCAGCCTGCTGTAGGTGACCCTGCTTCAGCAGGAGGGTTGGACTAGATGACCCACAGAGGTCCCTTCCAACCCCTACTATTCTGTGATTCTGTGATTAGGCAGATAAAGAACTGCATATTATGTGACCTCTTATTCAGTCTGAAGTCAGCTTATACTGAGAAGTGTGTTTGTCTTCTCAGCAGGGGAGAAGGAAAAGTGTCATGTGGCAGAACTTAATTATTGTGCTATTTTTCAGTTGTAATATCACCAACAATTGCAGTAAGTAATTCTGAGACAAATTACAGGAGAGACGTGTTGGGAAGGCAAAAGGGGAACAGGAAATAAAGTGGAAAAATAGGTTGAGGGCACCTCTGACACTGAAAAAGCTTCTGGTTTTTTTTTTCTCTTTATTCTCTTAAATGTTGGCCTCAGTATTTGCTTTTAGGGGCATTTGAAGAGATCAGTTAGCTCTTCCAGTTCCTGACATTTACTCTTTCTTCATGAACAATGCTAGCCAATTAAAAATGATAGTAATGTTAATTTGCTTAAAAAAATTACCAGGGATGACTAGTTTAAGCAAAGTACAGAGCTAAAGGCAAAAGCCTGCTCCATATCCTTGCTGCTGATCCTGTTGACTTCTGAGGATGAAGAATTGTGTGCTGAAAGATTTAATCATGTGTCTTTAGTTCAGTATGCAGAAATACTGCGCAGCTGTTAGGGCAGAGCCTCACTCTTTTCGTCAAGGAGAAAAACAGGAGAATTATCAGAGAACGAAGAGAAGATAAGAAGATACAAGTGAACCTGCAGGGAGCTGCAGTCCACTGGGAGGGAGATTTCGCTCTGTCTTGGAGGAGGTGGCAAGTGCTTGTTGTTAGGAAAACGTTTTTCTTTGAAACAGTTGGGTACCTTAGAAAAGACCAGATCTGTACAGTTTGAAATTATCATTCCTGTGCGTTACTATAGTGGCTAAGAGTTCTGACATGGATTTCTTTCTACTGGGCATTTTATAAACACATGGGAATTGTTCCTCATGTAGACTTTGTAATTTCTTTTACTGGTTTCTTGTAAGGAAATGTTAAAGGTTTTCAGAGGCCCTTTTGTAACTACAGCTAAATAATTTCCCAGACTGTGCTTCCTTTTTTCTCGTGCACCCCATCTTTCTTCACAGATTTGCCAGTTTCTTCGTAGTCGTCCTTGCAAGGTGAGGGTTTCTGAGGCCAGTTCTCAGCATGTGTCTCTCCCTAATTCAGCTGTCTCTGAATATGGCTTGTTAGCAGTTTAATTTTAACAGAAGGCCTCAAATCCAATCCCAGTCATTCTGCAAAGTAAATCTACTGTCAAGGCTGGAATGTAAAGAAGAAATCAGAAGTAAAATCAAGTTTACACAAAATATAAATACAGCTGGACTAATCACTGCAGTGATTGTAAGATTGTTGCAGGTGCAGAGCTTAATTCCATAACATACTAGTCAACAAGATGAAAAATGCAGATAATGAAGCCCTTTCTGACTCAGCTGCGAAGGTCTTGCTTAGACATCTACCACAAATTCCTCCCTTTGTTTCAGAAATGAAATGTTTCCTCCAATTAAACCCACTATTGTTTAGAAATCCAATTGTTTTCTGAGTCAAAGCCCAATTTATTATTTCTTTGGTGCTTGTTCTAGAGATTGCACAGGTGCTTTTCTAATAAAGATTTTTCATTTCTTTTCCTGATGCTGTGTTTACAAGTAGATTGAGTTGAGTGGAATCAAAGATGTGCTTGTTCTGTTCCACCAGCTACGCTTTGACTCTCAGGTACACACAGGAAAATTCATTAACTTCTTTTCTACGTCTCGAGGAAAGAGCATCTCAATGCATACATATGGAGATAAACTGGTCCCTAGGAGACTAACTTGTTTAGCCTGAGTTTGGAGAGCCACAGCAGAACCTGAAATAATTTCAGTGTTTTCATTCTCAGTGGGCACTGCATCAACTGCTCAGAGTAGAAATATGTCCCATTAAAATATTTTAGGAGCATCGGCTAGAGCATCTCTGTAAAGTACCCCAAGAGGGCACCTCTTTTGTCTCTTTGACCTACAGCTGTGCTGGTGATACTGCTGCTTTGAAATTTTCCCCATAAGGAAAATGGGAGCTACGTGGGAATATGAAGTTCAGTGTTGAACTAGCAAGTAAAAAGTCTGGAAGAGGATAACGGACCTTGGTGTGGTTTTCAGATCCATCTAGACTCTCTTGTGAAGATAACAAATTTGTGAGCTGTGCCCCTTTATTAACATTTGACTTGAGTGGGTTTTATTTTTTCAGAGTTTTTAACTGGCTAAAGTATAGTTGTGGTTCACAGAATGTATAAGTAGGTCTGGATAAACCTAAATGAACAATTTCCACTATAATTTTAAAGACAGAGAGGTGTGAATGGTAACTCCCTGTCATTTGCTGTATGGTCGAGTAAGGATGTGCAAGACTTGGGCTTACGCCTCTGCTCTTCTCGAAGAGAGGAATGTTGAACTCTCAGAAGGAAGAAATACGTGGTGTCCAGTGTGCTACGGAATATCCTGCAGTGGATAACCTTGAGAAAGGCGACTTTCCTTCTAGCTGCTCACTTCTGCAGGTCTCAGTGCTGCACCAGCCCTAGAGGAGCCGCTCCGTCCATGGTTACATGGGATGTGCCGCACGCTGGGAGCAGAGCAGTGACCCAGTAGCTGGCTGCTGCGTCACGGCTGCATCGGCGTTGGATTCGGTGTGCGAAGCGCTTGGTGCTGCTCAAGGCTGTAGCTGTGGCTTAGCAGTTCAGTCTCTCCTCCGTTAGAGCACAGGGGCATCCTGGGTGCCAGGCTGATATTTTTAGCCAGCTACAGCAGCACATTGTTTTTTCCCCTTTGCTCGATTCTGGGTAGATCACAAATTAAGAGTTAAAGACAAACAAACAACCAGAAGAGCCAGTTAATCAAGATAACAAAATGATTTCTCTGTGGTATAAAAGGCATGACCAGAACAAATATAAGTAAGAAAACTAACCCATATGGATACAAAATTTGTGTGTATTGTAAAACTGCTCAGGAAGAGGATGGAAGTGTAAAAAATATGAAGAACATGAAGAATTTATACACATACACACCCCTATATAGATATACAAATATTTCTAAAAAAGGTATGCGTAATCAGTACTTTCCTGCATTAAGACACAACAATCTCCACATACCAGACTAATAAGTGAAAAACTAATCAGTTTAAAATCAGGCTATAATTTAGGTTTGAATTCTGCAATTTACTTAGAGTAGTGCATTGAAAGCTGGCTTGTGCAGGTATCTCCAATAGCTGTGGTCTGAAGTGATTGCAGAATGAAGTAATAGATTGCAACTGTCAGAAACACCGCAGTTCTGCTTGCTGAAGGGCTTTGTTCTCACATTAGGTTTTGCCTTCGTGAGTTCGATTTTACTTACGCCATAGAATAGTCAAGCTGCTGCTGGTACCCTTGGGCCCAGGGGTGCTGGAGTGACAACTGCCATAAAGAAATGAACTTTGTAGACAGTTGCACTTCTGTCCAGGGAAGCGGGGCAGAGGGAAACTATTAAACACCCGTTAGAACTGGGCTCAGATCACTCTAAACGTCTGCTGTTTATAATCTGGGTCAGGATTCTGTGTCTTAGCAAGAGCACAATAATGTTAGCAAAGCCACGTCTGGAGCGAAGCGCGTTGGGCAGCGCGGCTCCCGCCGGTGGGAAGTCGGCTGCCGGGACGCCCGCGGGATGAGGCCGGCGGCGCTCGCCCGCTGGTTTGGGAAGATTGGCTGACGAGAGGTGGCTTGCTGTGAGAGCTGGGCACGAGCTCGTCTGCCTGCATGAAAACTCCTCTGATAGCTTTTTTTTTTTTTTTTTTTTAATACCATTTTTTAATGAGCGCTCCAATGAAAGAGTGTGCGGGAGGGGAGCGTACCTAGATAAGAACTTCCTGAAATAAGAGGAATTAAATGAGGAGGGTGGTTGTGTCTGGTTAGATTTCTTTTCACGGAGTTTTAGCCATCTTTAGGCAACAGCTATGCTGTAGTTTTTAATTAAAAATGTAGAGCAATTTTAAACAACACTGTCTAATCTGCGTTGATTAGTTCCTTGGTTTCTCTGAAAATTTGCTGCAATACTGGGCAATACTTTGAAATGTGTGAGAAAGGAGTGCTCTGTGATAAAAGCGAGGAGTGAAAATAGATGCGAACTCAACCAAGCAACTGCTTTTAGCTGGACAATGGGAAGTAGTGCATACAATGTTAATATCTGGAAAAGTAAAACAAAACCTGTTTCTCTCTTCACAAAATCTAGTGATGCATTTACCCTATTTTATTATAGTTCATTAGTACTTTAGTTCTATGCTAGTCCAAAGTATCATTAGGCAGGGTTTTATCTGCTCTATAAAGATGGAGTTAGGAGTTTGTTTTATATATATATATATAAAGTGTGTTTGCTGTAGGGTGTGGAATCCCCTCAGTTATAAGTCAGTTTAATTTTATTAGGTTCAAGGGAGTTATGCTTTTTTGTACTGGCTGGAGATCTGGGTTTGTGTGCTTTTATCTAGGTGAAGATGCTATAAAGAAAAATAGACAATCTCTTAGTGGCCTGGTGAAGATATAATTTTCTCCTGTGTTTCATAGTGATTTCTGACACGATGGGATAATTTCTGCTTAGACTGTGCTTCTCTGACCCTTTTGGATAGGTGACTTGGAGTGCTCTTCACTAACAGAGAACTGTACATGCGTCTTTATGGCTAACTGATTTTAAAAAATAGATAAATTTACTTAGAAGCATACATATACTTATTTATTTTAAAAAGGAAAAAATAAAGAATACTTTTAAGTAGATAATAGAAATGTGTCATTATTGCTTAGAATGTGCATCTATATTGCCTTATTTTGTAGGCACTTAAAATCTGAATTTTCTTTGTGTAAAGGTTGTAGATCCTGCAGGTACAGTGCTGTCTGCTTTTGAGCCCGTGTTTTTGTGGGCGTGCCAAGTAATGTATAGCATTGCTTATGTTTTTTTGAGTTCAGCTTTCAAATACCACCTGCACACAATCTGGACATGTCAGATAACATTACTGTCCAACAGAACGACTTGGCGTAGTATGGTTGGGTTCCAGGCGATCTGTCTGAGGACGGCTTGAGAATAATCCAAAAAATATCCTGGAAATCTGCCCACAGAAGCCCTTGGAATGAGAAATGTAGCTGACAACATACCTGCTATTCACTGAAGCAGAAATTGTGCTCTCCCTCGTTTGCGGTACACCCCTGCCTATAGAGGGACAAAAGATCCAGCTGTTCCACGTAGGACGTACGGAGTCACGATGTAAAGAATTGTCTGGCCAGAAAACTACACTAGCTGCTTGTTATTAACTCTCACCACGGATATGCAACTCAGATGCAATCGAAGCACTGATTTTTGGCCATGACTACGCAGGCTGATGGCTTCTGATGCCAAGCACCTTCTCCAAGTCCGCGAGGCGTCCGTCAGCAGTGCTGCCAGGACCTTTGCTTTTGCATTGTCACTTCCCACACAAGCAAAACTGAGTTTATGTTTGTTTAATGAGATGTTGTCAAGAGTACAGGGAGCTCCTCTGTCTCTTCTTATTAAGGTAGCAGACAGGTGATGTAGCTTGGGGACAGCTGCCAAGGAGAAACACTGACCATGAGGACTCCAGCCGCAGCCTGCCAGGTCCTCATTTGGCTGCCTCTGCTTGCTGCTCTCCTAGCCCCACTTAAATTCTCACTCTTCTGGCTGGTAACTTTCCACTGCTGTTTGCTGACTGTACATGTTGTAGTTTATTTCTTTGTCTCAAATGTAGAGAGGCAGGAGTGAGGGGCACTGTTGGGGAGCAGCGGGATGGGTCATGGCGGGTCCCTCGGGGTCCCCGTGAGACACCTTGGTGGGGAGGTCCTGGAGCAGCAGCAGGGTGGGCAGGCAGACTCGGCAGAAGCTGGGGAAGCGTCCCAGGGACGGTCGGTCTTATCACCCCTAATGTGTTGGCTGAGGTTTAATGCGTAACTGACAACTGTGTGGAAGACATCTGGTTGAGAGAACATGATGTGTTTAAAAGCTTTCTATGAATTAAATCATCTGACTTGGTAATTCCATGTGTCTGCACTACGGTTTTGAATTTTTTTATTTTTTAATTTAGATTTTTAAATTCAGTTTAGAAGTTACAGATTGCGTGGCAGTCTGGAAGGAAGGAAAGTCCTGTGTACCATGAAAAACTTGTATTCTTGGATCCTTTTTGTCTCTAAATGTAACCTTAGTGTTGTCTTGCTTAGCTGTATAGCCCAGAAGCGTGTTACAGCACTGTCCAGTTCCTCGTGAACCGTGTCACCTTACTGACCACACTAACAGCTGTAGTGCTTCGGCTTCTACAGCTCTGCCCTGTAATCTCAGTTTGAAGTGTTTCCCCTTCTGTGGTCCACCGGTCTCAGAATGCTTTGTAAACTACTTCCCTCTCCCTTAGTCTGTCTGGGCTGTGCTGTGGTGGGGCTGAGACCTACCTTCTGGCAGGTATTAGGTTTTTCTGTTGTGAGTAGTGTTGTTTCATGTGCTGGTATTTAAGAAGACTGCTAGGACAGTGAAGGGGAAGAGTCGTATGGATTTAATGACTCGATTCGTTACTGGATCCTGCACAAGTCTGAAAAGCAAGGGTGAGGAGTGGTCCCACCACAGTACAACTGGCTAAGGTTAGTTTGGTATGGGTGTATGCTGGCAGTTGGTAGTGACAAAAACTAAGGTGAAAGTTTGGGGTTAGGGTTAAAATTTAGAAGAGTGCAATTGTAGGCTCATGCCTATAAAGGATCTTGTTAAATGTTAAAGTTGTTTTGATTCCTGGATTCTTCTAAGGTTACAGAGCTAGGGTGAGGTTGGCTGAAGATTGAGTTTATGGCACATTATGAGATGGGTAAAATCACTTTCGGGTAAATAAGTGGCAAAATTTGTGTTCCTGCTAAGTGTTGGGACTGCCTTTTGTAAATTAGGTTTCTTCGCTGGCCTCTGCAAATACTGTAAAGTTGGGAACAGGACTGGAACTAACAAGCAGTAGTTACTTATAATGAGATCTGAAGTGTGTGAATTGACCAGTTATGATTGGGTCAGGGTTAAAGTTTGGAGTTGCAGAGCTGAAAATCTGGCTTTATCTCATGATTCTACTAGAGTGATAGGGTCCATGTTGATAAAAGCAACAGAGAATATCTGACTGGTCATGTTCTTAAGTATCTGTGCCATGGAGCAAGCTTTATTTCCTTTACTTTACATCTATCTTCAGATTTTGTGCCCGCTGTAGAGAGTTGGCTGGGCTCTGAATGAAGCCTGCCTTGGCAGTAGGTATCGTGCAGCTTCTGCAGAGGCCTTTCTGGCAAACAGCAGCAGCCTTTAATCTCCCTCACCCGCCGTACAACCCGGGCAGGATGCTAGGTGAAAGAGGCAGTCACCTCTATGAGGTTTCTGAGTCACTGTTTAATGGTGAAACAGAAGAGCATGTCAGTCCTGCCGCCTCTGCGCGAGAGGAGGAAAGTGGGACTGTCGTAGGCTAGGCTCGTTAGAGGAGATTTGGATCTCGCTCTCCTAATATCTAACCCATTTTCCTAGGTCTGCTGGTGATCGAGGCCATCCGTCACAGGATGTTTTCCATCACTTCTGCTGCTCTGGTAGTGTCTTGAACTCGTATCTCCTAGTAAAAAGGAGGCTTTGTCAAAGAGAACAGGCCAGTCTGACCAAAGAGTGTTATGGAAGGGCACGGGCAACAACCTGGTGCTGGGGCCTTTGCCAGGAAGGGCACCTGTCCTTGAGCTGGGGCTTTCTGGCGCCTGGCAGAAGCACAATCAAAATGCCTGCTCAAAACCGGTCAGCAAGTTCCCTGCAGGAATGCCTGGCATCACAGTCTGCAGTCGTGGTGTCCCTGGGGAGTCTGCGTGTGTCTGAGAAGAGGAGGAACGGGTGTCACCTACATATGTTTATGGTGGCCTTCAGGGCTTCTGCTCAAGGAGGGGAGTGAATTTGGGATTTTGGAGATCAAGGCACTAGCTTCGTAGAGGTTTATTTGAGTCTTGATGCTAATGGGGAACAACATTCTCTTACAGACCTTGGGATCGTTAGACATCACTGGTCTAAAGATAACGCATATGGGAGCAGTGTGATGCCTAAATAATGAGGGCGAGGGAAGGGGGGGCTGCTGCTTCTGTCGATTGAGAATATGTTTAAAGGCTATAGATTCTTCAGATACCACAAAGAAACGCATATGTGAATGTGTTAGGTTGATTTCATCAGCAAGCTAGTGATCATGTTGCAAAGGAACCAAACCATAACCTCACCAGCTGTTTTAGTGTGACCTCCTGGAACCTGGCACATTGTTTTAATTTAATATCATACTTGCATTATGTTAATCAACAGCCGTTAAACACTAGTGATATCTGTTCTGTTGTAGCTGCAAGACATTAGGCCATTTGGCCAAATATGGTTATTTATTTAACTGAATAATTACATAGAATCACATAATTCATATTGATATGTTGCAGACAATTAGCATCTAGAGAAATGAAAGACAACGGTAATCTGTATAAATCAGGATTTATCATCTGAAAAAAGAAAAATTTTAAATATGCATGAAATGTTATTAACTAATAAAAATATCTAATATGCTAAACTAAGTTACAGTAATTTTCTTAGTAAGTCAATAAACTAACCAATCGTTCTTCAGGGCACCAGTGTAACTAAATTGCTGCTTTGTGACTCACTGCACGGAATGGCAGGTGTGATTGCCTCCGTCTTGTTTCCTACCTACCTGAAAATGTGTGCAGAAGTCGAAAGTATCACTCATTTGAGTGCTTTTATCCTATTATGATGCGAATTGCTGTATTGTCATCTCATTTGAAAATTAATTTTTTGTTCTGCAACTTAAAATAGGATTTGCTTTGCTCTTTTCATCTCGGAAGTCTTGAGTTTTGGCGCCAAAGGCTGTCTTCTGCTGAAGTTGCTAAGAAGTGTCCCATGGCAAATTCTTACAAGGCACTGCTTCAGCTTGCAAGGAGAACGTCTATCAATCCATGTCTTGAAGTACTATTTGCCTTGTTTATATCACTGTTCAAAGGGAATAATATGTCCAAGCATCACTGCAAGACTGTATATCTACAGTTTTTCTGCTGTGAGTGGCAAAGAGGAGGCCTACAGAGGTGTCCTGTAGAGTAAATGATAGTCAGCGACAGTCAAATGAACCCAGAGATCGTGCTTGTTTGTCTTTTCATAAATTAAAACTGACGGGAGGTTAAAAACCAGCAGCCAACACATAAAAGCAATAAATTTGTATTTACACAGAGTGAAAGGAGATGGTGTTTATTGTGTGAACTCGTAATCTGTGTAGGCTGTGTGCCTGATAGCCTGGAACTGGCTGAGCGCCTGAGTAAAGGAGTGGGAAGGACGACCTACCATCCTGTGACACATTTCAGAGGTGAAAACCTAGGATTTTTTCCAATGTAAGACCAAAGGCACCAGCTGGTTTTGATTAATTTTGTTTCTTTTGTAGAATAAAAGAAAAGATAGATCACTGATGTTAAATTTTTTAAGTGCTGGTATTTTTCTGGGACCTTGTTTATTTGCTAGCTTTTTCTTTGTGGAGGTAGTGAGCAAGGTGAAGGGTAAAACACACTGGCGTAAGCTGTATACTTTTCTCAAGCTAGAATGGATTTGTTTTCCATTAAAGCTGTTCTGGCTGCTTTCAGCTGGAGAACATGGAAACTTTTAATGTACCTCCTTCACCCAGTCACCGGTACGCCCCGGACGGTGCTGTGAAATACCAGGGGGAGAAAGGGAAGTTACTTGGAAACAGTTACTGCACATTTTGCCTTGCAAAATGCCTATGCAGCCTGCTGGCAAAACATCATGAAGATTTATCTTGAATTATCCTTGGACAATATCACTGCATATCAGTAAACAAGATAAATTTCAGATGAAGTATTAAATAAATGGGAAGAGTCCCATCCACATCAACAGCAGGTTAGGGACAAGTGAATTAAAGGCGATGTGTTGCAGTGGCTGAACTTGGACCGTGCCCATGTGCCTTGTGCTCCCAAGCCCATTCCCTGGCTCCAGCCAGGAATTGGTGTTGGAAGCGTCAAGACAGCCCTGACAGTCTGGAGGATCCCCTCTGATAAGGAAAGCCACCTTTGGAAAGACAGAGCATACTTTTTGTGCCAGCAGGAGCAAAACAGGCCTGACCTTTTTCTGGGGGGTATGTATGAACTAAGACATCTTGATTTGGCCAAACCCAAGAGATTTACTGGAGTCTCTGCCCATCCAGAATTGGTTATAGTCCCAGCAAACTAGTTTTGAGGCTGATAAGGTTATGTCACCTTACTGAGAATTGATTTTTGGGGGGGATAAGATTGTATTCTGTGTTAATTAATATGCTCAAGTCATCTCTGCTGGCACAAAGGTGTGCCTGTATGTGCCAATTGTAATACCCTGAGTAAGTGTAAGCAGTTCAGTGCAGAATGATTCATCCTAAATGGGATAAAAATTGGCATAGATCAGTAATAAATTTAGTCTACTGGATCAATGCAAAAATGCTTGGGTCACTGAATCTGGTCTGGCTTCCAGGCTCAGTCCCATTACCCTGCTCATTGCTTGGCTGGCTGTGTGGGACACAGCGTTGAGCATCTGGCTCACAAAATGCTGTATGCGAGGTAATGTTGACATTTCCATACTCTTTATTTGTTGCTGTTGTCTTTGGAACCTTTTTCAGTGGATGTACTGAAGTCAGTGACTGATTATTTGCTAGGTCATCTTTGAAAAGTGAAATGATTATACCAATGCTTCTCTTCGTGAACTCACACTCAAGTGATGAGGGAGTGAAGGAGAGCGGAATTATTTCGGTTACAGAGCAATCTTCTAGAAAGCAGTAGGGTCACTTCTGCTTGCAATTTCTCAGTTTGTGACATTTGAGAAAGATACTGTGCCTGTCGATGAACTGGTGATTGAACCTTGTACAATTTTGAGATGGTATCTATAAAACGTATCTGTATGAACTTGCAATGTAAGAGCAGAAACAATGCTAAGAGCAATGACTGTTGGGATTTTATATTTTAAAAAAAGCAAGTACTTAATTTCTGGCAAGCTAGAGAAACAACTGAGGTTGTCAAAACGAGAGAGATAGATCCAAAAGCGAAGGATGTACCTACACCTGTAAAAGGAATGTGCCTGCAAACTATTGCAAAACCTACTCGCAGGTTGGAGGACATGTCACAGTTTTGCATCATTTCAGGGATAGAATAACAACGTTATAATTTGCTTTTGAAACTATTAATTGACTGCAATGCCGTAAATGCCCTTGTGCCCCGTGACGTGGTGTGCCCTTCACGCCGTCTGTCCCTGGGATGAGCCTGTGCGTGGGTACAGGTACGCGCAGGACAGTGCTCGCGCTGCGTCCTGCGCGAGAGTTCACCCCTCGCTCTCGGGACGGGCGGTGAACACGTTGCTCTCTTTCCTGGCAGGAAGAGGCCTTTCTACCTGGGAAGTGATTACACTGATGTGACAATTCAGCTGTAACTAACTGTGCAGGAGCAATGTGCTGCGCAGAGTTACCCTTCTGCGGGCTCTGGGTCTTTCTAGTGGATGTTCTTTGCTCTACGTGATACTTAGAGAAGAAAGTTTTGCCAGCTTTTGGTAAATGAGCGGCCACGTTACCACCTCATTGCCCTCTTCTGTACTCTTCTAGCCACGAGAAAATACCATCCTTCAACAGCTTCTGATAATGGGGATCAACAAAAGAGTTTGTTTTCTGTCCGCTCAGCTGCAGTGGTGCTTTTCACTTCATAGGGAAGGAAAAAGAAACCAAGCAAGGGTGTTACCGAGGGCTTTTTGTATTCATAAAAAGCTTTTTGCCCGTACTATTCCTGTTGTTATATTATTATTTGCTGTTCCATCCTGTATCTCATACAAATCTAAAGCATTAGGAAAAATAAAAAGAAAAAGAGCCCATTTCACTTTCAGATGCTGGGAGATGCTTAAAGCTTGCCTGGACAGCCTGATCTCGCTGGCCCCGCTGTGGGCAGGGAGCTGGACCAGATGACTCCCAGAGGTCCCCTTCCAGCCTGGGCTGTTCTGTCATTCTGTGCTGCTCAGGGCGACAGGTCAGAGCTGCAGGCAGGCAGAATACTGGGTACTTGAAGAAGGTGGAGGTCATCAGGACACATGTTCTGGGGGGTCTTAGGAAGGGGTTAGTTGAGGGAGACGTACACATCTATTAGTCTTTTAAGGAAACTTGTAAGCAGAAGGTTCTGCTGGAAGAAACTACCAGCAGACACTAATTGCTTATAGGATGTAAAAATTGCCTCTTTCTTCAGCTTACTTGGACTTGTACTTGCCAGCCAGTAAGTTTTTTTGAAGTGCTGACTGCAGCTCAATTTTTGAGAGAAAGCGATGACTTGACACTTTCCATAACGTTCAATCTGCGTTTGAGAAAAGCCTTGCTGGAACTTGTGGAATGAAAAGACCCTTTTCCACCGCCGCCAAGGCCTCTTGTCTGGTTTGGTGTGTGTGTGGTGCTGCCCCGTTCTCGGCAGCTCGGAAGCGAGCGAAGTGCTGCAATGCGGGTGGCTGCTGCGGAGATGTCCCCGGTCCCGCGGTGGCACGTGCCCTCAGCCGCGCCAGGACCTCCACGGGGTGAGCAGGTTCTCGTCGCAGCTGCAAGCCTCTTCTGAAGGGTCTAGTACAACAGGTTCTTTAATATAAAAATGCACATTTCTTATATTTTCTTGGTAAGGAAGTGTACAATCATTTTCCCTTAGAAAGGTGGCGATTTCCTTGAGTGGGGAGCATAAACCTCATGGCAGCTTTAGTTTCTTTTCAAGAACTTTTAACTCCTTTGATTTTGAAAATAGTAGAGCAGGGCAAGTGTATCACTACCGTTCAGTAATTTGGCTTTTGAAATAAAGTTTCTGCTTTGGAATATAGAAACATGCATATTAGTATGGCACTGTATGTGTGATCTGTACGCATGTGACGTGGATATATTGACATTTCTGGCAGAACATGGTGTAATTGAAAAGACCGGTGCAACAACAGTCAATGGACTGTCACGTGGAAACAGACAGCGTTTGCTTACCCAAAATCTAATCAGTTTTGTTTTCAAAATGCCAGACATATAGTAATCGCTTCAGATGCTATGCGTAGTTAAATTATTTAAATGTATTCCACTTTCTAGGTTTCAAGGTCACGGTGAGATATTGGCTATTCCTTTTCTTTTGTTATTGTGTCAGTAGTACGGGACCACTTATAGCAGAAAACTTCTATTAGAACAAATGAATATATAACCAGGCAAGCTTAAGGAATAGTCATCTGAAATAATTACGAAGTAAAGCAGAGCTCAGAGTGGACAAGTCAGTATTCTCTGTTTCAAGATGGATAAAGGTGTTTTAAATGCATGATTTGTGCCACATCCTTATGACACAGTAATTGTGAAATTATTTTTGTAAATCTCATTTGAAAAAGGGATACGTCTTTTTCAGAAAATAGTATTCAAGCGACACCAAATGTCACCTTGACTGAGCCTGCTCAGTGCAGCATAGAAATGAAATGCTCATCTTATTCTGACTACCAACCTCTTTTTTTTGTTGTTGTTGTCTGGAAAGGGGACAAAACTCATCCTGTCTCATGACTGCAGTGCTGGAAAGAGCAAAGTCACGGAACTCCGCAGGATCCTTCATTGTGTTAGCTGTAGGTATGTTTATTGAGGTCATTTATTTCAGGATAGGTCTGTGTTGTACTTTGACAAACAAGTGCAATGTAGTCTTTATAAAAATCCAATCACCCTGGTAAATGACAAAGCCTGTGCTTTCGGTTCTGTTAATATGCCTCCAAATTTGGTAACTTTGAACATGAATAAAATGTCTTACAGTGTGTGGCGTCTAGAGACAGATATTGATAGACATTAGAAATTAATAATATAACTTTGAGATTTCTATTCCTACAAAAAGCAAAACTCATGAAATAATACTAGATTCCCATCTACGCATCTTAAGATGATCATTTCAAGAAGGCCACCAGTTTTTGCCCTTTTTTGTATATCTGTGCTTTGACATTTATTGATAGACATTAGAAATTAATAGTAATGACAGTGGCTAGAGACATAGTCATACACTAATCACGAACTGAAGCTGGCAGGATTGCTGATGTCCTAACCAGAGGTGGCTGATACACGGGGGTGTTCTCCAGAAGCTGTGGAAAGGTGTGTGCTTTGATTGTGCATAACGGAAGACATGTATTTCTGTATCGGTGCTGAAGACAACCTGGATGCGAACTGTCTGGTTTCAGACACTGCAGAGGAAGGCTGCGTACTTCAGCTCCTTGTGCTTTTTAACGGTTCTGTTAGATAAGGTGCTGCACCCTCCCCATCAAAGAGCGGCCAGGATGCACGTCCTCCACCAGCAGTACACGTTCGTACGCTCTGAACCGCAGAGAACTGGTGCTTACTACCTATCCGCAGTCTCTGCTGTAGTTTTTGAACAGCTAGATGGTGCTGCTTGAATATTTGGTATATAATTACTGTTTAGTTCTATTACCACAATGTGAAGTCAGAGATCAAGGTTCAGATGTGTTGAGAGAATGCAAATTTGCTGCGTGTCCCCGAAGGCTTACAGTCTAAGGAAAGGGTACATCTTCCCTGCGCTTAACCTGCTTTTTTCTTCTGTTGAGGTTGATGAAACCTATAGCTGTAGTATTAAAATGAACTAATTGAAAACTAGTAAGGGTTTTTCTGTCGCGCTCTGTGGTGTACTCGGTGGTATGAAAGCGATGGTGGCAGAGAGAGGCCGAGAGCCGCGTCAGTGAACGGAGCCAGAGCTGCCCAAGTGTCTGTCGAAGCAGCGCAGCAAAGAGGGGTTGTGAGCACGGCGTGACAGAGGACACCGAAATAGCTGTGCAAGGGGTTCCTCCAAAGCGGGAGCAAGGTTTGGAGAAAGTAGAGGTCCTTGTTGAACAATGTCACGGGTAGGTGAAAGTGCTGATATTGGGGCAGATTGGAAGCGAGGTTTTGTTTTTGAGCAATAAATGAAAAATTATAACTGGAACGCGTGCAAACCATGAAGGGCTGTGCGGCTGAAGTCGGGTAGCTTGCGTCTTGGAGGACAGCTGTGAAGGGCTGCCATGCAGTTGGAGTTGTGGACTAGGAAAATAAGAATTAGTGAGATCATACATGAGAAACGGAGGCATAGCAAAGCCTGAATTACGTCAGAAAATTTAGTGTAAGTCTGAGAGAGTTTTCACTTTCTTGTTTGAGAATCATGAAGTTAAATAACTGTTTCTGTTGAGGGAACAGCAAATGTTTCTCTCTGTGTGCTTTACTAACAAGGGCTCTACGGCTGCCTGAAATTAATAACCACTTCACTCTGTGCAGTTCTCAAAGCATAAATATGAGGGGTAGCAGTATGGAAGTGAAGAACGTGTCCTGGGCTTTGAGGTCATATCAACAGCAGGTACGGAAGATACAGAATTGCCTTGTGAAATGGGAAAACGATCTTTCAAGCTGCATTGTCAGGACTGGAATATTTTCAAGGAACTTGTTTCTGTTTATGTGCAAGAGTTTGTGTTATTATGTGCTTCTCTGATACCTTCTCCTGTCAAGCCATGCCTCAGCCTTCGTAGTGTTTGGTATTTCTACTCCAATGGTGGGTGGGTGATAGATACAAAAATATACTGTTATTACCACTGGCATCCGATGGAGAATAGGAGATAATTACTTCTTTCTCTTTTTGAGAAGTGGAGAATATGTGAAAATGGCAGCATTTTGGTACTTAACTTTCTTTTCTATCTGCAGGGCAGGCTGTTTATGCCTGTAGCATTTCTTCTTACTGCTTAGCTAGATAAGACTAAATACAATTACATGCCATAGCCTTATTTAAACGGCTGTGATTTCTGAAAGATGTGACAGAGTTATCATACAAGTTTCTTGTTGAAGTAATATTCTGCAGATATGTTTGAGCATTAGAATACTGATGCTTTACAAATTCTCAGTTATACAAATAAATCTAAGACTTCATTTATGTGTGTGTGTACATACATTCAGGCATGTATGAGGATATATGTAAAATGTTCACTGGCATATTTGTGAAATAATAGATCAAGACCAATGCATTTAAAGCGGAGCAGCAGGGCGGATTTTTTGGTGTTGTAAACTGTCCCACCCTCAGTGAGTGTGACTAAATTTATACTGCCTGGATCGTATAGAGGTGATTCGATCTCCCTGCTGCATGGGCAAGTATTGACATGTCAGGTGGGAATTTAAGGCTTGCTAATGCATTGCTGAGAGCTCCTCTGACTTACAAAGGTGCTTATATAGATACAAGAAAGTACGGAAAGTTTTTTTTTTATACTCATTTTTACCATGTCTATGCCGAAATGGGAAACATCAAGAAACATTGGATTTTCATTAAAGAGTCTGACTCTCTTGATTTAACAAAAAAAAACCCCAAACCAACAAACAAACAAAAACCACCCACAAAAAACAACCAACACCAAAATCTCCGCATTTTTTGAAAGGTGTTTTTACTTCATAGGTTTTGCACTAATGCATAATATTGTTTCACTGAATTCAGCTTGTTCGGAGTTAGTTCTACAGCAGGTATGTTTCTACCATATTTTTTCATAATTAGGATTTTATAGGTTTTATTTCACATAATAGAATTACAAAGAGAGCAATTAAGATGCAAGATAAGTCAAAATGTTGACTGTATTAATACTAAATATGAAAAATGACATTTACTTGGTTTTAATTTAAATGTCAAAGCACGGATATACAAAAAAGGGCAAAAACTGGTGGCATTCTTGAAATGATCATCTTAAGATGCATAGATGGGAATCTAGTATTATTTAATGAGTTTTGCTTTTTGTAGGAATAGAAATCTCAAAGTTATATGCTCCTTTAATTTTATTTTAAAATATGATTATTTTAATTGGTGGCATTTCTAAAATAACATATAAAGACAACTTTATAGTATTAGTAGTCACCTGGTGAATATATTTGATCAGAACTGGATGTTTGGGTAGTAAATAGGTTATGAGGACTGCTTGCTTCTGTCATATTTCATTCTGCTGAAAACCTGCTGTTTAGCTTACCAGTCTCCGTGCCTACAGCACGTTTCTCAGGGCCTCTCGCAGTTCCCTCTGCCTGAAATCCAAGACGTGTCCGTGTGACTCTGTTAGGACCTATCCGGACAGCCTGTGCGGAAGGGCTGCTTCCAGCATGTTCTTCCATGAGCAACACAAATGTTGCTCATGTTCATGTTGTTCAGCGTGACCTGGATAGGCTGGAAAGCTGGGCAGAGAGGAAGCTGATGAGGTTCAACAAGGGCAAGTGCAGGGTCCTGCACCTGGGGAGGAACAACCTCATGCACCAGTACAGGCTTGGGGTGGACCTGCTGGAGAGCAGCTCTGCGGAGAGGGACCTGGGCGTCCTGGTGGACGACAGGTTAACCATGAGCCAGCAGTGTGCCCTGGCTGCCAAGAAAGCCAATGGGATCCTGGGGTGCATCAAGAAGAGTGTGGCCAGCAGGACAAGGGAGGTTCTCCTTCCCCTCTACACTGCCCTGGTGAGGCCTCATCTGGAGTACTGTGTCCAGTTCTGGGCTCCCCAGTTCAAGAAGGATGAAGAGCTACTGGAGAGAGTCCAGTGGAGGGCTACAAGGATGGTGAGGGGACTGGAGCATCTCCACTACGAGGAGAGGTTGAGGGAACTGGGCTTGTTCAGCCTGAAGAAGAGAAGGCTGCGAGGGGACCTAATAAATGCCTACAAATATCTGCAGGGTGGGTGTCAGGAGGATGGGGCCAAGCTCTTTTCAGTGGTGCCCAGTGACAGGACAAGGGGCAATGGGCACAAACTGAGGCACAGGAAGTTCCGTCTGAACATGAGGAAGAACTTCTTCCCTCTGAGGGTGACGGAGCACTGGAACAGGCTGCCCAGGGAGGTTGTGGAGTCTCCTTCTCTGGAGATATTCAAGACCCGCCTGGACAAGGTCCTGTGCAGCCTGCTGTAGGTGACCCTGCTTCGGCAGGGGGTTTGGACTAGATGACCCACAGAGGTCCCTTCCAACCCCTACTATTCTGTGATTCTGTGATTCTGTTTGACTGTCCATGCAGTTCAACTCTCCCCAACGTGCGTTATCGATAAGAAAGGGTTTCTTTGTTTAAAACTCGCTCACCACTCTGAGATTTGACCCTTTAAGAAAAGCGTTTTATTGTGGAAGGCGTCTCGCTTGTCAGCGGGAAGGCTCTCCCCACCTTGGGTTGTGTGGCTCTGAGAAGGCTGTAGGGCAGGCTCCGGTGCGGGACGCGTGCAGCTCTTGCCATCGAATGGTACAGAAAGTTAATTCTGGGAGTCAAATGTAGTGAAATATTCTTCTTCCTGTACCCTGCAGCCCTCCACGTAGAAGCTGTGCAGCCCTGGGGAGTTTTTAAGACATTACTCTTTTTAATACACCCAACTCTGCCTATACATATTTATTTTTTTTCTTCAGCTCTTTATTCAGTGAGGAACTTGAACATGTTAGTGTAATCCATGTCCAGAAACCTCTCCAAGTTACGTGGAGTGGGTCTGGTGATAGCAGCTTGGCGTTAGTTCTCGCTAGGTAGATCTGTAGGTCTGGGCTGCAGCCCCCGTTGGCCTCCCAGAGCTCTTGCCACAAGCAGAGCTAGGAAACTGCTAAATGCAGCACGGAAATAACAAAAACCTTTAACAAATAATAGGAGGGGAAAGGAAGTTTCGTGCAGATATGGTCAGTCGTCAGAACTGATACCTTGCAGTGGTTAAAAAGCGGATTTGTTAGGAAGATTCCCCCGCCCTTGCTTGGTGGGAGGCAATGCAGGTTAGGTGTAGTATAGCACTGCGTTACGAGAACGTTGTAGTAGAGGACTTCCAGCCATGTGGATGGGCTTACGACGGGGTAGGCCAGGTGGTAAGAACGCGAGGTTGGAGACTTCAAAACGGAGAGCGCTCAGGAGCTTTGCGGGTATGTTTAGACTTGTGTTCTTTTGCAATATTTTGCTTTTAGGGTTTTCTGTTGGCTTAAGCAAAAGTATGTGGAAGTTGGACTGAACTTAGAAATGCCTAACGAGTTAATGGGAATTCTGCTTGAGTGACTTGGTGAAATTCCTTTTTTTTTTTTTTTTTCTTAAATCTTTTTGAAGATCTCTTCTTTCACTATGCATCTGCAAGCAGGGTGGTTGCGATCTCATTCCAAACACTCAGCTCCTTGCTTGTAGCGTGTATATTGATGTGCACATTTGACAGGAGGCCATGTAACCATGTAATTGTTGTCACAAGGAGGGTGCTTCAAAACACTCATCACAGGTTAATTAATTGCTGTGAGGCTGAGCATGAGGATGGAGGAGCAGTCCTCAGCCAACTTCCCTCTTGGTGCCCGGGCCGTTTCCACCCTTGATTTCCATGTTCCCTTCCCTGGCGGTCTCCAGAGGAGCAGTGCAGGGAGTTTCCTCTTCCTCTCACTTCACGTGACTGTTCTCTGGGGAGGTTAACTAAAATCTTACCTATGCTGGATTCAAAGGAAATTTATTTGAATGTCATGAGCACTGTTTAACACTTCTGAATTGAAGGGAAAATTGGTGTGAAAAGCAATGGTTTCCGAGTGCTAGAGAAGGGCGAGTGGCTAATTGGATAGATGTTCACGCTTGCCGAATGAAATGACGTTCAACCTTGAGACTACGAGATACGAAATGGTACTTTAGCATGAAGCTATTTCTTTTATCGTTAAGCTTACCTTGTGTTTGGCATCTTTTCAAATGTGTCAATGAAAATGCATCTGATTGGAGAAAAAGGGCACACTGCCTAATAACATTGTGCATAGTTATTTTTAGGACAAAATATTCCAGTAGAGATTGCTTCTAAACATAATTTTTAGTATTTTGGTGTTAAGAAGGGGTCGATTGTTTCTGACCGGAGGACAATCTTATGGCCTGACCTCTACAGATGTGTGACGGGAATGAACCCTCAACACAGGGAGAGCAGTGTAAGGTAAAAACAGCAGCACCAAGGGCTGCAAGTTGTCTGTGAATACCCCTAGGTTGGAGGTTAAAGATTAACGAGAGAAGTTCTTCCGTATCCCTGAGCAATTTGTCCGCTAAACCACAGATTATCTCGGGTGATACCGCAGATTATCTCAGGAGGAGAATACTAAGACTTATGAGAAGTTTTGTGGGCCTTACATCTTTTTAATGGTAAGTGGTCTTTTTTCAGTGTCTCATTTGTAAGAGGGCACCATTGGGTTCTCTCCAGCACAAAATGAGGTGGGGTTTCATTTGTTGCCTGGTGAAAGCTCACCTCGTGCAAACCTCCCCCCGAGATTTGGGTCAGGTTTCTGTCCAGAACTGACACTCCTTTGAACCTGTTATAACTCACCATTGGGTCTGGAAACATGTTTAATGTTGTCTCTTAGTCAGGGCAGAAGAGATCTAGAAAGTCTATTGTTTTTTACGGTATAAAACACAAAATATTTTAAATGCTTCACTACCTGCAGTGTGAACACACAGTGAAGAAATTGTTTTCTTTCCTAGAATAAATAATCTACAAATCCTTATAGTGCGTCCTACAGTATTAAATTAACCTTTACCTGACATTTAAGTTTAATCATTTTCACTCCTTCCCAGTACATAATTTAGTAAAATGGAAATAAAATAGCTTGTTGGAGAAGGGTATGACTAAGCTCTGTTAAACTTAACTGTTCGCTGCTCGGAGATAGCAGACACGCTGCCTGAGCCGTTCTGCAGCGTATCGCAGGGGAATACAAAACTCCTCTGCCACTCTGTAACACGGCTATACATTCAGGTGAAAGGCAAAATATTTTTCAGTGAAGTTTCTCTGAAGATATTGTGCTTTAATGCTAGGATGTCGTTTCATGTTATTTTTTGACGTTTATTTACTAAGATCATAAAATCATTTTCCTCTTTAAAACGAGCCAGAGAGCTGAGAACTTAAAACTCGATGTTGTATGAAATATTAGTTGAAGTTTTGCTAAGGAATGGTAGGGTATGTTTTGGAGCAGGCCCAGTGGATTCTTTTCTCTTAATACAAATAGTCTCATTCAATAAATATTTATGTATCACTAGAAAAAAGAGAAATTCAAATATGTTTGATAATCATAACAAATTGGAGCAGGAAGACAATAATAAACCAAAGGAAATGCTCGGTAAGGAGCGTTGCGTGGAGAAAGTTTGCCACGGGAGCAAATACAGCAGCAGGCACAGCGCTTCCCAACTGCTGGCGGTCTGCAGTATTGGGTAGCCCAGAAAGGAGCAGAATCAGGCAGATAAAGCTCTTCATGGCCCAGTAACGAGTGGAACCTGAACTTGTGCAACTGCTGCTCCGAATTGTTACTCTAGCGTTTGCGTATTAAAGATTCGGACGTGCTGGTATGTGAGCAAACATATTCTGTGTATGAGTGAAAGGCAGCGTTAACTGTACCGAAGGCTACAAAAGGCTTGTGCTGTCAGAGTCACTGTGCTTGAATATATATGAAGTGAACATGACTTTCTTCATAATTCCTAACGTCTGTTGATCTCAAATGCCTAAAAAAACATTTGAATTAAAATTTGTAAAGACAAAAGGAAAAATATTTTAATACAGGTAATATAAAAACTTTGTTCAGAATATCAAAAATGACAAATTTCATTGTCACAGTGTAATTTTTTTTTTCTTCAAATTAAAAAGTCGAGAAATACCAACAGCTTTTGTAAAACGGGCTTTAAAATTGTATGTCTGATAGGAGTGATTCATGTGGTGTAAGAGAGCAGTGCTGTCTCTGGTTTCTGAAGATGTACATGGAAGTGGTGCCATGGAACTCCTGCAGCACCCATCCTCCGCGTGGGCCAGCACTCCTGTGAACCCGCCAAGGGACACGGTCCTTTCTGCTAGCTACAGCCCGCTCCTCGGACTCGGGGGAGCTGCGTGTGCCCTGCGGAGACTCACCTGGAAACAACAGGAGAGGCTTTAGTTACAAGTAGGGTCCAAGTCCAACAACCAAGATTTGCAAAATGCGTTTTCCTCCAAATTAGACATTGCAGAGTCAGCACTGGAGAAGGCAGCTGGGCAGCTTCCCGGGTTTCCTGACGTTGTATGCAGCGTATGCTTCCTATCAGTCTCAGATTACTTAAACCAGTTCTTCCAGTAAATCAGGGTGGCAACCAAATCGACTCTAAGGCTTCTCCATCAGAAGATGCTTCATCATTACCAGTCAGGATAAATTTGCGTTTTATTACATAGGTTCTCCCATCCTCTCCGGATAAAAACTTAACACCCTTCTTTTCCAGCCCTCAGCTGCAGAAGTAGCTATCAACAGCACTCAAATTTAATAGCAAATCAGCTGATATTTTGTATTTAATAACCCCTGACACTGACCTGCTGTTAAAGTACATTTTAATTAAGTGCTAAAAGACGTGCACTCTGGTTATTGTCACACTTTTCTAATATTGTCCCCCTCCAACCCGCAGAACCCTCCAACCGCACCCTTTCTGCCTCGGGAACCCCCCTGGGGATCAGTCTTCTGAGCGAAACTTTCTTGGAGCATCTGTCATAGAGCGTTACGTCCACGGACGCCGGGTTAGATTATCGCTGTAGTGACGTGTCCACGCCAAGGAAGCCAGACCTTTGATTTCAGCCATCGGATCAGATCTTTTCATTTTCTCTGCCTGGTGGCTTCCTGCAGCCACGTGCTGCTTGCTTTCTCTTACTTCTGTAGGGCTTCTTTATATCTGGGACTGGAACTCCCTTTATGCAGGTTTTTGAAACATTTCCAGCCTCAGAAACACAGAAGCAACAAAAAATGGTACTTACGCATGATTGTAAGTGTGGGATTTTTTTGTCCACCAAGGTGTATTAAGGTTCCTCTGGCCTCACGACAGCAGCTGTCATGTGAAGAGGCCGCTTCACTCTGAAATCGCGTCGGAAGCCACGCCAGGGTGGCTGTGGTGCCCCTGGACCCCTTGAAGCTTTTTCGAGGGGTTGAACTGGGAGCTGCTGTCAGGCTCGTAGTCAGTTGAGAACGGGAACTTGGAGTGGGACGTTGGGGTTCTCTCTCTGCGCCCACGATCCCCCCGTCGCCCTGCATCGCCTCGGGGTTGGATGGTGGGGCAGGAGGGAGGGAGCAGGGCTGCGGAAATCCCAGGACACTAGGATTTATATATTAGAGGGCAAAATAGATTATAGAGACAATTTGAAACATGTGCAAGGAACAGCAAAAGGAATATTTAATCTGCTAAAACGAAATTAACTGTTTCAGTGGCAAATCGTGCCGCTTTCCATTGAACCTTTCACTTCATCGTCCTGGCTGTGTATTTATCGTTCCTCCCTACCCCTTCCTCTGTGTCCCTTGTGAGGCTGGGTCTTACTGCAGGGGCTGATTTTAGTCGTGTGATCTCTCTCTTTCTGAAGAACTCTGAGAGATGAAGGCGCCTGCCGACACAGAAGAGGGACGCCGAATCATGTTCCTGTTCCGCACCTCTTCGTGAGCGTTCATCACGCTGCTCCTTGCAGCTGGAGCCGCAAGCAACGAGAGCTTGTGAATGAAACTCCCGGCACCAGGATCTTCCCTACCTTATGTCGCCGCTTCCCTGAAGAGAGATGGAGATTGATACACGAAAAGCTGTTTGTAAAACAGGCTAATCCTTGGTAAATTGTGGGTTTGGCCCAGATATGGCAGAGGGAGGCAAAGTCACTGAATATTTTGCTGTTTAGGTAGGACCTTTAAAATAATCATATATTAAAAAAGTATACACACAGACACAGAAATACATGCGAGCTACTGGAGAGAGTCCAGCGGAGGGCTACAAGGATGGTGAGGGGACTGGAGCATCTCCCCTACGAGGAGAGGTTGAGGGAACTGGGCTTGTTCAGCCTGAAGAAGAGAAGGCTGCGAGGGGACCTTATAAATGCCTACAAATATCTGCAGGGTGGGTGTCAGGAGGATGGGGCCAAGCTCTTTTCAGTGGTGCCCAGTGACAGGACAAGGGGCAATGGGCACAAACTGAGGCACAGGAAGTTCCGTCTGAAGATGAGGAAGAACTTCTTCCCTCTGAGGGTGACGGAGCCCTGGCCCAGGCTGCCCAGGGAGGCTGTGGAGTCTCCTTCTCTGGAGATATTCCAGACCCGCCTGGACAAGGTCCTGTGCAGCCTGCTGTAGGTGACCCTGCTTGGGCAGGGGGTTGGGCTGGGTGACCCACAGAGGGCCCTTCCAACCCCTACTATTCTGTGATTCTGTGATTCTGAGTAGATATGTGTATGCTGTCATTAACTATTTTACAGTAAACAGGAAATTTTTCTAGAAAGTGTCTTTATAGTTTAACTGGAATTCCTGAACTGAAGAAGAGTTTCATAAAGCGCAAGTAGAGATGAGGCTTGTCCATTTGTTACCTGCCCATATTTTTCTCATCATCATTTAGTAATTTTGGTTTTATGTCTCTAAAAAACCTTTTAGGTTGCTAACAAATAGATAGTTGATAGTCATGGTAGTTTCTGTCAATGGAAAATACAGATATTTAAATGACAGAAAAATATGTCTATGTGAGAAAGGGATTCAGTCTATAACAGTTTGCCTTCAGCCTGGCAGCTGGGGGTCACGCAGGACACGTCACTGAACTTGTTAAAAGATTTGAATAGATTTATTGTCTGATTTCATGAATGCCAATGATTAAACTATGCTGAATACTCCAGATTAGAAGTGAGATAAAAATTCCTAATCAGCACCTGCAAATGAGATCATCTTGCAGGTATTTTTCTGCCAAGAAGGCCAGTGGGATCCTGGGGTGCATTAGGAAGAGTGTGGCCAGCAGGTCGAGGGAGGTTCTCCTTCCCCTCTACACTGCCCTGGTGAGACCTGGAGTCCTGTGTCCAGTTCTGGGCTCCCCAGTTCAAGAAAGATGAGGAGCTACTGGAGAGAGTCCAGCAGAGGGCTGCGAGGATGATGAGGGGATTGGAGCATCTCTCCTACGAGGAGAGGCTGAGGGAGCTGGGCTTGTTCAGCCTGAAGGCGAGAAGGCTGCGAGGGGCCTTATAAATGCTTACAAATATCTGCAGGGTGGGTGTCAGGAGGATGGGGCCAAGCTCTTTTCAGTGGTGCCCAGTGACAGGACAAGGGGCAATGGGCACAAACGGAAGTTCCATGTGAGCATGAGGAAGAACTTCTTCCCTCTGAGGGTGATGGAGCCCTGGCACAGGCTGCCCAGGGAGGCTGTGGAGTCTCCTTCTCTGGAGATATTCCAGACCCGCCTGGACAAGGTCCTGTGCAGCCTGCTGTAGGTGACCCTGCTTTGGCAGGAGAGTTGGACTAGATGACCCACAGAGGTCCCTTCCAACCCCTACCATTCTGTGTGATTCTGTGATTTAAGGAATTTGAGTTTAACATAATTTTTGTGTTAAAGCACAGAAGTTCAGTGAGTAAGTTTGCTTATTTTGGACCAATTGTCATGAAGAGACTTTGTATGAGAGATATGTACATGCACCTTGCCCCTCCCTATTCTTAGCCGTACGGGGGAAGAAACTGAAGAAAAATCAGGATAGATTAAGAATCAATGGTCTCCTAATCTCCCGTTTCCTATTTTGGTATGCTTTTTCTCCTCTTTTGTCCTATAAATTCCTGAATTTCAACTTTCTAAGCTGAACAGCTTTCTCCCAGTTTCAATCCAGCTATGAATTTAAATCTGTACTGCGGTAAGAGATTTGTAGCAATAGTGAATTATAATGAATTTTAATAGTATCATGATAATGAGTTTAGCCCTGGAAACCTGAGGTAAAGGATGTTAGACCCATTTAGGTTTTGAATAAAATTTTTTTCAGGTGTTTTTGACTAGTACAGAATCAAATAATGTTTTGGCTGTCTAATCTATCAAGTAATACTGCAGCATAAAAAGAAGGTTATGTTGCGTTGCCAATTCATATGGTCTCAGGGGATTTATTTTTTATTCGTTTTTAGTTGGTTTTATCTTCTTTCTTAACAGTAGTTTGAGAATAGCTCCTCTCAAGTATTAGCTTTTTTTTTTCCCCCTAGGCAAGCAGTGATTTGTCTGCATTTTTTCAACAGAGCTTTATTTGACCTAGCTTTCTCTAGAAGTGCACAGTGGAGAGTAACTTGAGAGTAGTTTGTACCGAGACGTTTGTCTTTCAGAGTACTGCTATTACAGTAACGGAGAGTACAGCTGCAGCTCGGGCGTTAACAGCAGCTCTGCTGACAAGAAATACAGATAAGGCTAAAACATAGGTGTGACAAGAATGGAAATGGCTGAGCAGAAAGCATTATAATCAGTGAGGAGGAACTTGTAGATATCTACGCTCTTTGTTGGCAAGAGTTTCTGCTCTGCTTATTTACTTACAGTGGGACTGGAAGAAACTGTATAGTTTGGTGCTTTTTATTCTGTAGCCATAGGAGTCAATTCCCTTAAGGCCAGCCCGTATAGGTAAACCGGTTTTGGTTAGTCAGCGGGCTGACCTCCTTCACATGGACTTTTTCTCTTCTCAGTAAAGAAGAGTTAAGAGTCAACAAGTAGCTGCAATATGCTGCTAAAACTTTCCTCATGGTCAATTATCTGTAGCAGGAGGTTAGCAGCAGAGTTTTGGAAGAGAAGCGCAGCTCATCTTACGTACGCTGCAAACCTTCAAGAGTTGGTGTCAGTCTGCTCCCATGGAGTGTAAATCAGGATATTCAGTGGTCTCCGGTAATGTTGAAGGAGTTGCCGATGGTCTAAGGCAGGGCGGATGAGCTAGTAATTAAACGTTAGCTACGTTGAAATTGGCCATAATGGTACATACTGCGTACTTATCAGAGAACTAATTGATGTCGGATGGGGTGAAAAGTAATCTAGTTGGGAGATACGTCTGGATTCTGAGGCTATTTCAGTGACAGCCATAACATAGGGGTAGGATTTAAGGAGTAAATTTCATTTTAAAAGATGTGTAAATTCAGTGTAATTTCAATAAACGTTTAGAGGTTCAGACAGATGTGAAGACTAACCTAATATAGCCTGAATTCCGTGTATTGGTTTTATTTAGAAAGAAATAAAGATGCCTTTTTGCTTCTTTCGAAAACTGTCAGCCAAGGGAATTTCTCAGAAAACCCCCAGAGAAGACTCCATACAGAAAAGTTTTAAACGCGAGCTTGTGCTGTGCAAGGTCATTTTTAATTCCTAGTTGGCTTGAAAGACACTGAATGTCAAACTGCGCTAGGAAAACCTCCATAGATAATTAGAGGCTCAGATTGGCTGGAAAGGCTCAGTGGTGTCTTTTATTGCCAAAGAGAGTAATTTAATTACTGTCCATATGCCCCGCTGGGCCTGACTGAAGCCCCGCGGTGCTTGAATAGACGTGATTAGTGGAAGTGTTTCTACAAAACATCTTCCCTTGCTCAGCCAGTCTTGGATGGGACCCTTTTCTGCATCGCCTGCTTTTCGCTTTCACAGTGATGTGCTCCAGACACAGAGACTTCTGATTCATCTTGTTGAGACATGTATAACCCAGTAATTCAAAACTCATTTTTAGTGATTAACTTTGGATTGCATTGAGCTTTTTCAAAGCTTTTTTTACAGAGTAAAAATTTCTCATGAAATATTTTCCCCTGCTTATATTGATTGTTGCAGATTTCAACCAATGTTTAGATGTTTGCCTTCTCAAGATGTATTAATAAATATGTTGTTATTCCTGTTATATAGGTAGGGAATTGAGGCTCAGAAAAACTCTGCAGTTTGTGCAAGGTCACAGAAAAGACAGGACTGAAGTGAGGGCTCTGTCAGATCGTCACAGACCTGTCTGCCTTGTGTCTCCAGGGATGATGGTACATCATCCATCCCAGCTGTGGAAGTGTTAGCACTCTTCAGGTTTGAGGAAGTAGCAGCTTTGTAGCTTATTTAAAAAAAAGTTTGTCATTTTTGTGTGTTAGTTTTTCCTATGCCAAACACAGGACTGTTAGCAAATACTGGTTCATTGAGCTTCGCAGTGCCATCTGTAACAGGTAGATACTCGCGTCTATCACACAGCTTGTAAGAGCGCGAGAGGGATTTGTCGTGGGAGGTAACAGCGAATTAGTCTGGAACAGAAGTCATGTGGCAAACTATAGCAGTGTTTGATTAAATCTTGATATCATATGAAAATGAAAAGGATTTTCAATTTCGCACTTCTAACGTCAAAAACAACATTGAAAGTAGGTTTTTTGGGGTTTGTGTTGTGCTCGCTGCAGAAGATTATTCTGGGGAAAAATAGCAAATACTGATCTTCGAATCATAGAATAGTTTGGGTTGGAAGGGACCTTTAAATGTAACCTAACCCAGCCCCCCCAGTGAGCAGGGACATCTCCAACTGGGTCAGGGTGCTCAGAGCCCCGTCCAGCCTGGCCTTGAGCATTCCCAGGGATGGGGCATCGACCACCTCTCTGGGCAACATGGGCCAGGGCCTCACCACCCTCATAAATAATTTTTTCCTTCTATCCAGTCTAAATTTGCCCTCTTTGAGTTGAAAACCGTTGCCCCTTGTCCTGTCGCAACAGACCCGGCTAAAAAGCCTGTCCCCATCTTCCTCGCAAGCCCCCTTCCAGTACTGGAAGGCCACAGTGAGGCCTGCCCAGAGCCTTCTCTTCTCCAGGCTGACCAGCCCCAGCCCTCCCAGCCTTTCCTCATGGTGTTGTCACAAAACTGCGAGTTTGTTCCCGGTGTGCAGTGGCCAACCTCACACACGGAGACGAGAGACGGATCGATTGCCACGTTGTGCAGGTTTGGATGCTAGGTACAACCAGCATACCTGCTTCCCCACAGGCGTCCATCTGTATTCAGTCTCCTCTCCCTAGGTCTCAGCCCGTGGGCAGTCCCATGGAGCCTATGGGTTACATCATTTGCAGAATACTTGGGCAGCATTTCAACACTGGGTGTAGTCAGTGAGGAAGGGTCTGGGGGGGGTCTCTCTTCCAGGGGGTGTCATTTTTAGTATTAGAGTGAAGGCAGGTTGCTCTCAGGTATTGCCTCTTTGCCAAAAAACAGCTCGTAGAGCAATGTCTTGTGTAATGCATTGTGATACACAGTTAGAGCTTGTAGTTTTCTTAGAGATGTGTACTTCATAGTATAATTATTGAAAAACGTGCGTAATTGGATACTAACAATAGGCTTACAGACTATTGTGATGCTGGTTGTCTACAGTCGCGTATGAAAAATGGAAATTCATGATGTTATGCCATATGAACTTTTACCAGTGTGAATGTGGGATTGTCAGTAAATTTGCAAGAAGTGTTGTAACAGAAAATTTGGCAGGTCATCCAGAGGAAGTGACAGTAAAGCCTTTCTGCTGTAGCCTAAAGTAATGCAGAAAAGGTTCTGTGAATTGAAAATTAACTTTTTTTTTTAATGTATTTGAGGTAGCACAGCCATATCTTTGCAGAGATTAGAAGAAAATACTGAAATGGTGAACTGTTTTGCATATATGTGAAAGTGCCTGAAGTAGATTTACTGCACAAAACCCACCTGAGGATCGAGGAAGCCTTGGGCAGAGGTTACAGCACGTGCTTCCCGTTCTTAGTCCTCTGACTTGTCTTTCACCTGCTGTCTGGCCTGGCATAGCACAGGAGCCGTAGCCCGGGGTGCAGAGCGTCCGTCCTCGGTGTTTGTCCAAAGAAAAAACCAACCCTAGAAATGTCTTGGAATCCAGTAAACGTAGAAAAGGAGTTGAAACAGATAGGTGGGAGTGTTTACTTCTGGAGTGCGAGAGCAAGTCAGAACCCAGATTTCTGTATGAATACTATTCACTCAGAACTTAGAGGGGTTCTTTTCTTTCTCTTTTTACCTCAATTTTTGTGGTGAAGAAACAGAATATAGCACTCCTCTGTTCAGGTTGCCTCACTGTTTGAGGCAGCAGTGTAGTAGCTCTCCGTGAAGAACCTTGTGGTACGGCAGAGATGGTTAGAGGGCAGAAGTGGTGACAGGTGGGCGGTACCGTGGCTGTCGAACAGCGCTTTAAATCCAAGCATCTGTGTTCTTGGAAAAAGTTAAAATCTGAAATGAATTAGAACTATTAGTATTTGTCTGTTGAATGTTTATCTTAATATTTAAATCGTGCTTTTGCACTTCAGTGTAAACTGTAAAGATGGCTGGTCCCCAGCAAGCTCGGTTCTCGCTGTACAGCGTCTTCCTGTGGCTTCACGGGCGAGAACGGGTCACCCGGTGCCAGCAGTGCTGTGACACGCTAGTGAAGATCACATACCAGATTTCATTCAGTCTAGATGTTTTATGTTTCCTCGTTACTTGCAGACACTAAGCGTTGGTCTCATATTATTTCATTTTAATAATGTAATTTTTAAAGTACTTTTTAATCCATCCATTTTTAAAAGGAATGTAAACATGTTAGTATTCAAGATTCCCCTTTCACTTTTAGAAGAGCAGAACATTTCAGACTCTCAGGCATTCTTATTCTTGGGGAATGTTGTGAACAGGTCTTTCAAGCACTATTAACTGAGCAGAAAATAGAAATTTGGGCAGTGCCAGGCAGGAGACATAACAAAACCTGTAACAGACCCACTGGTGTGGAATTTTCAAAGTGATCTTTAATTAAGAGGTTAATGGGATTTATGAACCGTACTCTCTTAAATTCTTGTAACAATTCCCGTCGTAATTACCACAGATATATCACAAAAGGTTCAGGAGTTAATTTAGTTTGTGTGAATATCCAAAAGCTTACAAGCTTGTCCAGGGTGTACAAATGTACAGGGTGTGAAATGGTGGATTTGTACTTAGAATCTTAAGGAATGTTTCTCTAGAGAGTTCTGGAACTTCTAGTCCGAGTCAATACTTCTGTCTTACCCTGACCGTAGCCCTCCCACTCCTGCCTGGGGTTTTCAAGTACAAAGCAGGGCATGTTTAGACAAAAAAAACCCTACACCAAAAAAACCACAAACCAACACAAAAAAAACGCAAAACCGAACAAAATCAAAATATTCAGGATACCTGAAAAAAATCTTCAGGCTCCTAAACAGAAGCGATTCCGATTTGTCTGCAAGCGGCAGTTCTGCGCTGCCGTGCAGACCGCTCCCCTTTGCCCCCGCGGGTGACGCAGCGTTTGTGCGCGGACGGATGGGTCAGCTCTGCAGCGCGCCGGGCCCAGCGCCTTGGCCGTGTGGACTGGTTCGTACCCCGCTGTGGTCCGTCTCCTGAGCGGGTACCGTGAGAGGCAGTGCCAGGCAGAACGCTCGTATCCCGGCTTCGCGATGGAAGTGCCCGGTGGCAGTGCTGAAGTCCTGCCCCCTCCGAAGCCCCCGGCTGCAGCCCCTGGGGAAAGGCGGGCAGAGGGAGCGGGCGCTGGGAACTGGTTGGCTTTGGTGAGCTGCAGGGCAGCAAGGGGGAAGGCTGGTTACTGACGGGGAGAAAAGCGAGCTTGTGGCCAGGGAAGGTTCTCTGTCCTGACCAGCGGCTTGGTCTGCTGCGATGAAGAGGGTGGTTTGAATGGGGGATGTTGGGTCATGGCAGTCAGCCAGGCCTGGGATAAATAGCGTTCATAAACGGTGCCGGATAAATGACTTGGGATCTCTGCAAGTGATTGCTTCCATATCCAGACTATCAGGAAAATACACTTTTACATTCTTAGATGTGTTTTAAAGACATAAAAGCTAAGGGTATAAAAAAAATGATTAAAAATCCATGCTACTTTTGGCCATGGTGTGTACACTTCTTAAGAAAAAATGGATCGTCTGTATGTGCTTTTCCTATGTTTTCTCCATAAGCTTCTTGCAATAAGGAGGCTTCCAGCTCAGAACTTCATTTCTTACTGTCCGGAGCCACCACAAAGCACTTGTACATGGGACAGCTTGAATGCGTTGATCACATTTTGGGATGTTGTGCCTTAGAAGTGTGGCTGTTTCTCTTGTGGATGTCGTGAGGCGTTCAAACATGACAGCAGTTTCACTGAAGCACCTCAGGAAAAAAAGAGTGCCTGTGGCCGTGAGGGAGAAGGGTGCTGCGCAGAGGCGGCTGGGAGGCGTTGCTGGGGCTCGGGGAAAGGACATGCGGAATAAAGGTAATAAAAAACCCTGTTTTCTGAACCTGGAAGGTAAACTGCAGCTTCTGGGGACTGTGTAGCAATTAGCTGGAAATGAACACCGAAGGGACAAACCTGTATTATTTATTTTTCAATGCAAACCACTAAAGGATTGCCCGTCCTAAAGTGAGTAACTATCTGTTCTGCAACAATGGTTTTCTATAACATTTATATCTTGCTCAAGGCTAATCAGGGGAGGTTTATAAATTGTTGAAATCACTTTATAGCACATTTAGAGCTCATTTCACAGCAGTTTAAGGGGCTGCAATGAAGCTAATAGCCTTCTGCATTTCTTAAGTGTTTGATTTAAAAAATGATATAACATTTACAACACTTTGGAGTTATTTCCAAAAATAACATGGTAAATATAATCACTGTATAATCAGCACACGATAAAAATCCCAGTGCTGTAAAGGCCTATTTTCAGGTATTTTTCATCATGCTGTCCAATGTTTCATAAATTTGTCAGGGCGATCCATGCAAAATAACCACATGAGAAATACAAGAGACCAAACTGTTTGTCAGGTCTGAACTCCTGATCCGGGGAGCAAGAACTTTGCAGCTTTGTGACAGTAGCCCTTCTCTTTTGTGAAGCTGATAGGTTGGAAGAGGTTATAGATTATTTTGTCTCGTCAGCCACCTAAAAGCAAGAGCAATTAACCTGAAGAGACTGCTCCTTGCTCTGTAGCCACGTTTAGTATAACTGGTTATAACTTTCTATATTGAACTATCAGAACCGTTTAGAAATGAGAAGTGCTGAACGCTGCAGTAATCAAGCCACTTGTAAAACAGTCACACAATAGGAGGAGATGGAAAGAAAGTTGGCTTCGATCCTTCTTCACATAATTTAGTTGCAAATTCCCGTTGGTAAAACTGAGAGGAGAATCTCATTTACTGATGTAAAATATTTTTATTGAAGAAACAGCGGCTGCATCCGTGATGATATTATTTATGTGCTATCAAGAGTTAACCATCGTCCATTTATCCAGCTGTCAATGACACGATCGCTGCCTGTAAGTGGCGACCTCCAGAACAGGAGTGTTAGCGAACCAACCCTCTCGTCTCTCTTTGTGGTCCAGGAGAAAACCAAGTCTAGGAGCCTGTAAGTTCAACGATGCTGCAGGAGATCCCACTGGGTTTTTATTGATTAGACTAATCAGTTTTTACCTTGCTTGACCTATCTGTGCTTAACAGCCATTCCTAGTTCTGCTTTGGGGAGATCTGGGTGGTTGCCAGATTCTCAATTCAGGACCCCAGATACCTTAAGTTCTTGATAAAGGAACTGTGTCTGTCACGTTTTCCTTCATTCCCATGTCAGCCAACGCCGTTATGTATTTTCCCTAACCACCACGAGGTGTGTGGAGGCAAAGGATATAAACAGAGACCCTGTTGATAATAAGATCCAATGACGTAATGCCAGCCGAACGTCTGCCGGGTCCCGTCGGTCACCCTGAAAATTGAAGAGCTGCTGATTTCTGGGTTGTGATTACTGCTGATTCACTTTTTCCTACCATGTGTATGTGTCTGCATTCTTTGTCTTGCTGACAGGCATTAGCAGTTGTTGGTTGAGTATTTTAAATTCTGTATTACAATCTTTAGTCTTATATCTGTCAAAGGCTATGAATTTTCTGCATTCTCGGTACTGCTTGTTCATTAATCCTTGAGGACTGGGTTTGGGGCTATCACAGAATGGTAGGGGTTGGAAGGGACCTCTGTGGGTCATCTAGTCCAACCTATACAACAGGAACCTTGAGCATATCAAGGATATAAATCCTAACTGGTAGTTCGCGGCCACTGAGTCAAGATAACATATTTAGCATAAATATTGGCCTGATAATTTTGTGCATAAGCCTGGACATATTAATATTGGTAGCTGCATTTCTTGGTTTTTAATGTTTGACTTGATGTGAGAACTGGGATTTGTTTATGGCCGCAGTGATTTGTTTACAATCCAAGTGGCAGTGTGCCTAATAGCGTAGTGCTGGGTTTTATTTAATAAATACATTGAGTAATAATGGGATGGTAAATATTACAGTTCTCCATGTCTGCAGTTGTTCCACTCAGCTATGCAGGCTATTAGGACTTCTAATCAGATGCATGTCATAAACTAGAAATGAGAAGTTTACGTCCTAACAAAACTGTTGAGACTGAGAGCATTCAAAACACCTTTCGTCTTTAGCACGACATCGATGCTACTTCTCATTTCGGTGGGTCCACTGCAGTTAATTGTATGGTACTGTTACTAAATATGCATGAATTTATAGTAAATTATTCCACGTACAAGACATCTGATAATTTACTGCTTGCAGTTTATTAATAATACGTGTAAACTGCTTTGAGCAATAAATTACAAGATTAGGGCTTTTAGTGCTTAGGGATATCATTAGGCGTTGTATGCTGGAGGTAGAGTTGATAAATGCTCTTTGCTAATGGAACATATTTAAAGGAAAATCTGCATGAATTAATTTTAATTACTGTCATATTAAAGGATATAAAAACAACTAATGTCAAAGGTGTACCAGTGCTGTTGATTCAGTGTGTTATGATTAGTGAACACTGTTTACATAAATACTTCTTCAAATAAACAAACATGCAGGCTTTCCTTTGAAATTGCAACCGTGCCACGGCCTGAATTTTTCAGGCTTTTATATCTTTTTGAGCTCTGTAATGAAGTTTAGGTATTTAAACATGAAGAAGCAGCAGCCAGTTAGGATCACTGCGGCAGCTGCATGACAAACAGCCTGAGCAGTCGCGGGCTGAAGGGGTGACAGATCCCGCGGCTGGGAGAGGAAAACGCTCAGTCTGGGGCTGGGTGTTGCAAAGAGTGAAGGGAAATTTTAACGTGGCACCAGCAGTCGTGTCTCAGGATCTATCTGCCGTGTAAGATAATGTTCCTTATCTATTATTTTGCCTTCTAATTTACCACCAAGAGTACTACCATTTTTAGTAAGACAGAGACAGAGAAGGGAATGGGAGAGCTGCGGACAGCCCTGCTTGCGGTAGCTCCAGGCACCGTCAGCGCCTAGCTTTGCAGATGTGGAAGGACAATGACAGCAGTGGAACAGTGTAGGTTAGATGGGATTTGGTGCTGCTCAGAGAAGCTCTGATGAGCTACTACAGCACAGCAAGACCAACTGACTAGCAACGGCTTGCCTTTTCAAAGGAGCATCATGAAGGAAGCCTGCAATCCGTGCAACGACTTCAAGGCCTGCCATCCATAACGTGGTCTTTCGTCTCTGTCCTGGAAAGCTGAATACAGAGACCATTTCTTATGCTGGCAAATACAGTTTTCTGTACAAATAAGTGTTCTTATTGATTTTATTTGTTCATTTTTTAGAAGTTCCTGCTAATGAGCCTTGCTTAAGCTGTATGCTGTAGTGGCACTCTGAAGTTAGGAAGAAAAAAAGATTTGTCTTAATCTTATGAAACAGCAGGCTGATCTGTGGCTTAATGATCCAGCAGCACAGAGAGGCCAGAAAGGGCCGTGGCAGCCAGTGGCTCGGGAGGAATTTGTGACTCCCAACTCTGCCAAAGCACACTCTGAAGCAGAAACTCCTCCAACATTTGGAACGATGCTGTGCGCGCTCCCTCGCTCCTGGGCCGTGCGTGCTCGGGTCAGCCACCCTGCCCTTCCGTGCCCCGCTCCTGCTGCTCTGGTAGGGGCTGGAGTAGGTGGCAGCACAGAACTGACTGTTTTTCTTCATTTGTTTTTTTAAGACCTGTTTGATTTGCCACCCTTTGTGTTTCGAAAGTGCCCCGACACCTGGGAAAGGTAGAATGGCGTTTAACGTCTGCTCTGTGCTTATGCTCTGCGATGGATGAATGATGGAGCTACATGGAGATGTCCTAAAATGGATTTTAGTGTTTCTGCAGTTTTGTTTTGTTTCAGATATCTAATGTATTTCTTTTTAAACTCCATTTTCTGCCCCTTCTATCTCCCTGAAGCTGGCAAATGTCTGGAATCAGATGCATACAAATAGGCATTAGCAAGTGTCTGGCTCTGAAAACTCCAGCAACTACCGAGGCAGGAAAAGCTCCAGCTCTGCTGTATTAACGGTTATACATGAATAGTCTCATCACAGTGCAGCAGGGAGTAGTGACATATATACAGAAACTATCATAGCCCATCATTCATTTTCCAGTAGAATAATTCATAAACATTCATAAAAGTTTAGCTATGCCAAGTGGCAAACTTCCCATCCTGCTACCCTGAAAAGCCTAAGATTTTTCATTTTACAAAGTAAACATTTTATTATGATACTTTTTGATTAGAATCGTATAAATCTCTTAGCAGTGAATTCATTGCATATATTTCTGGCTGGGAATGTAGCTGCCAGTAAGCATCCTCTGATATTCTTTACATGTAGTTTACTTAGGGAAGGTAGCAGAACAACAATAACACCACAGAAATATCGGATCAAAAATTATGGAGAGAAGAGTATTTCCAAGGGGGAAGAGAGCATAGCACAAAAGGAACAAATAAAGGCTGATTTGGCGTGCGTTGTTTGCAAAACATTTTGAACGTTTGTATTGACTATTTCTTCCATGTGAATTATGCATGCAGTCCAGTGCCTTTGGGGAGATGTGAAACACAGTCTATGATGAATGGAATACATGACCTCCTGATGGCTTCTAACACATTTCTTTAAATGGGAAAATGAACAATTTCATATCTACCAAGGATTATTTTATTCTCTTTCAACATGGGTAAGCAAGAATATTGCAGTGAAGGGAAGATTTCTGAATGTGTTCTCTCACTGGAGCCTGCTGCATGGCAGTGCAGGGAGATATTGCCTATTGCTGCACCAAAACTAAGGTTCTCTAGGCTAAAAAATTATCTTTCCAGCAAGCTGCAACTGAAAGTGAAGCGTGTCCTAATTTCTGTAATAATTCCAGTAAAGTCCAGTAGCTTTTTAAACCTTCACGTGTCCAACACCTGATTGGTGTTGCATTCAAACCATGAATCTTTCTGCTGGAACAACTGGACTTGCCCTTTTGAGAGAAGCAAAAGCCATTACCGTGTGAGCGAGTAGCCAAGGCTGGCGCAGAGGTGGCTTTTCAAAGGTGGTGGTCTTACTCTCATTCCTGTGCTCACTGGGTTTTGGACCACACCTTACAGCTTCTCTATGTTAGATCTGAGTTTAGAGCATGAGCTATGGACGTCGTCTGTCTGGACTTCTGTCAGGCCTTTGACGTGGTCCCCTACAACATCCTTCTCTCTAAATTGGAGAGGTACGGATTTGATGGGTGGACTGTTCAGCTGTTTGGTGGATGAGGAATTGGTTGGATGGTCGCACCCAGAGGGGTAGTAGTCAACAGCTCAATGTCCAGATGAAGGTTGGTGATGAGTGGTGTCCCTCAAGGGTCCATACTGGGACCAGTACTGTTTAATATCTTCATCAATGACAGTGGGATCGAGCACACCCTCATCAAGTTTGTAGATGACACCAAACTGAGGTGTGTGGTTGACACACCTGAGGGACAGGATGCCATCCAGAGGGACCTGGACAAGCTTGAGAAATGGGCCTGTGTGAAACTGATGAGGTTCAACAAAGCCATGTGCAGGGTCCTCCACCTGGGTCAGGGCAACCCCTGGTATCAATACAGGCGGGGGGATGAAGGGATGGAGAGCAGCCCTGCTGAGAAAGACTTGGGGGTGCTGGGGGATGAAAAGCTGGCCAGGACCCGGCAATGTGTGCTCGCAGCCCAGCAGGCCAACTGTGCCCTGGGCTGCATCCCCAGCAGTGTGGGCACAGGGCGAGGGAGGGGATTCTGCCCCGCTCTGCTGAGAGCCCCCGGGAGTCCTGCGTCCAGCTCTGGAGCCCTCAGCACAGGACAGAGCTGGAGCTGTGGGAGCGGGGCCAGAGGAGGCCCCAGCAACGATCCGAGGGTTGGAACCCCTCTGCTGGGAGGAAAGGTTGGGAGAGCTGGGGCTGCTCAGCCTGGGGAAGAGAAGGGTCTGGGGAGACCTCAGAGCAGCCTGGAAGTGCTTAGAGGGCGCCCGTAGGAAAGATGGGGACAGGCTTTTTAGCCGGGCCTGTTGCGACAGGACAGGGGGCAATGGCTTTCAACTCAAAGAGGGCAGATTTAGACTGGATAGAAGGAAGAATTTTTTACAATGAGGGTGGTGGGGCCCTGGCCCAGGTTGCCCAGAGAGGTGGTCGATGCCCCATCCCTGGGAACATTCAGGGCCAGGCTGGACGGGGCTCCGAGCACCCTGACCCAGTTGGAGATGTCCCTGCTCACTGCAGGGCATTGGACTAGATGACCTGGGAAGGTCTCTTCCAACCCCAAATATTCTATAGGTATGAAATGTGTTTTTTTTCCTCTTTTTACTTTCAAGAAAATGTTTATGTTTCTAAATATAGTCTTAGCGGCATCTTTGTAAGAAGACATTGATCCACTCAGTGAACCTTCACAATGTATTTCAGTTAGCGTAGTACCCATTATTCCCTTTAGATCTTTGTTTTAGGAAAAAATATGCTAGGCAGAGCCATGGTTAAAAACTGTTAAAATGGAGGAGACTGGGAGGTCAAAACTGGCACAAGCCATCTCATGTCACTGGGACTGGGAGTGCAGAGAGCAGGACTGACGCCTGAGGATGGAAGGAGGTGTGTGTGAGTATAGATACCAAGACAGGTGTAGCTGTTTTGTAGGGGAAAGCAAAGCTTGTGGAAAAAGGGCAGAAAACAGCTGGAACTCTGCTTAGAAATTGCTTGTGGTGTTCACTGGCTGTTATTTTTGTGGCGAGGGCAGTTGCCCGGACAGCGTTGCTTTGCCTCCGGATTGTTCAGAGGGCAAGCCAGAGGTGGGAGACAAGGGTGGAGGCAACAGCGAAGCCCGGGACTCATTTTTCTGAGGCTGTTCTGTTGTGATTAGTCCTCTGCAGGGGCACTACAAAAAAAATCCAAAGCAATTCTTACTTCCTTCCTGTCCTCAGAAGTCACAAAGAGTGTTTAGTTCAGCTCAAAAAGTTAGATTTTTAAGCTAGTCATGGGAAAGAAGGGTTGGAGATTTTTTTTAAATATAAATGTAGATTCAGTTAAAACATATTTTTTTGTCAAGTACCTGATTTAGTAGACATTCAGGCTGTTGTCAATGAAACTATAAGCACTTCAACAGTAACAACAGGTTTGCAGTTCTTCCTTTATTTTCACTGCAAAATTTGGTATTTAAGGTAGAGTGAAACCTTGGTTATATTCTTGTCTGTTTATTTACCATAATGTAGATTACTCTGATGTTCTTTTGCTCTGAGCTGTTCAGATTATAAACCTTCATTGGAGGAGTTAGGGGGATATAGCGTCGGACTCGATGTGTGGAGACCTCATCTAAGAAAGAGCAGCAGTGTCCGAGAGGTTTGGTTCCCTTCCTGAAAAGTACACGACATACGTGCGTATATTCCCTGAAATACAGGTAATGAAGATATGAGTTCTCGATATTGATCCATATTTTTAGGACCATCAGTCCTTTCTGTTTAAGTGATTGGTGTTCTCCTGTGAATTAATACCCTACTGTGACAAAAAGGGGAGTAAGAGGAGTCAGATGCTCCAGAAACTCAAGTGATTAAGGTTTGAGATTTGGCTGTGCATGATCTTGCATCCTCAAGTAAATTGCTTCCAGGGCTGCACTTGCTTGGGGTGCTTTTCTTTTTCATCTGTTCTCCTACCGTTTTGTTAGGGAAAAGGCTCTTTTCTGTATTTTTATGGAAAGCCTTGCTCTGCTGAGGCTCCTTGCCTAGGTGAGGATCTACAGCTGATAATAAGGTCAGATCTGAAGGATTAACAGGGTCTGTTTCTTACATACACATTTAAAGGGTGTATATATGTAAAGAAAATTATAGCAAACGATACATCTGTTCTTTAGGAAAGGGGCTACATGGCAAAAAGTGAAATGAAAGGTCTGGATGATAACAATATAATAGAACCTGAATTATTATTGCAAGTGGAAAGTATCGGTTTTGTCATTCATCTCTTCTGTAGCCTTTTCAAGTTACTTTGAGAAGACAGAGAGGCCTCTGAGTTACGCTATATGATGAGTCAGCCAGAGACTTGAAGGAGTAGTCTGAGGAAAAAAAAAATTTTTTCAGGCTCCAGATCAGAAAATTGGGTTATTGTTATGCAGTGGTTGGAAGTGGTAAGCAAAACTGAATGTCCCTGCTGTCCGTACACTGTGCTAGAAGGTAGGAGGTTTAAAACGTTCAGCATCACCGTGAAAATAGTGCTTTGTGTCCTGAACTTAATTTCTCCCTTAAAGTTTTGAATGGTCAGGTAAATAGGGGCCACACTAACAAAATCGCCATTCCTCCTCCACAAAGAGCAGCAATAAGAAAAGTCACCTGTGGAACCAGAGAAGTTCTTGGATTCAGACACTGCTGGGATGAGAGGTGTGAGTCTGATGCTGTTTGTGGCTCGTGCCTGGCAATGAAGGAAAATTTGAAAGCAACACTTCCAGGTAATGGAGAAGCAGACCTGCCGGCCTACTTTTTGTAATGGGGATTACAGTATTACACAAGTACTGAAAAAAACGATTGAAAAAATGTGACTTACCCACTATAAATGCAGATATGTGCATTTTAGATGTAGGGTATAGTATTTTCTTTTGTAAACTGATCTACCTTGATTTTCTGTTTCCCTAAAATGAGCTTATCCTTCACCAGCTTGTTAGACACATTGTCAAATCCTGTACTATCTGAAGTTATTGAATAATTTGGCATTGAAAGAGTCAATCTGGATCCATTTACAAAAGCTACAAATGCATACCAGATGTGGGTAATTCTTTTCAGACATTTAGATTGCAGGAGAGGATCAAGATTCAAAATGCTCTTAATTGTGAACATGCTGATTTAGAGAGTAGAGGGCTCGCAGTCGTCAGAAATACCCATTCTCCAGTTCACTGAAACTGTTCTTTCTTGTCCGTGTCCCCAGGATGCTTTCTGTGCCCTAGCTTCTCCAAATCTTTAGTAAGCAAAGAAACTGTAGGAGTTTTATTTCTGTCCGTACCAGGTTTGCACGATGTGTTTGGTTTGAGTACCATCAAGATCATTTAAACATCATCTGTAAGCGTTCTCTAGGATAGTTTTTAGTAGGAGTTTACAGTTTCACTCTGTCACCTAAGAAAATAATCACGTTAGTACCTTGTATACTTTAGATTTCAAAAGATAGTATTTCCTTGAGGAAGAGATTAATACAGAAATCAAACTTGATAACTAGTGCATCATCACTGGATCATCGTTTTTAATTTCTGCTCTGTAGAGAAAGAACAATTTTGTTTTGCAGCTGTACTACATTTACACAAGAAACCTGACTATCTTTCCCCAGTGTTAGATTTCTGAGGAGTGGGCACTTTTCATAGTCAGCTGCGTTGTATACGGCGCATGAACCACGAGATGTGTGCATCCTCCTTCTCACTCCTTATGCTCCCGTTTGAATCCTAGGGGCACTTTTTGTAGTGCTGCAACGGAGAAGGCAGAATTGCAAGGGGCTGCTGATGTCTCCAGCTGCTGCACGGAAACCTTTTCAAAAACGTAGTGAGACCGACCTTAAAACTAGTTACATTTCTTTTCTCCAGTATGGTAATTATAATACTGATTTAAAAACTTGCTGCTCTGACGGCTCAAATCCTTTTCCTAATTTTCAGCCTGGTAATCCAGGGGCAATTCATATTGTTCCTCTGCCAGCTTTGTCCTTTGTTGTAAGAAGCTCTTCTTTCACAGAGTTTAGAGGATATCAGTCTATTAAAAGCAACCAAATTCTTTCCTAACGTGTTCTAACCAACCAGGATAAGTCTCGTTTCCTGTTGTGTGTTTGCTTTCTCAGTTACTTTATTTTTGCATCTGACCTGTTGCAGTTAGTGTCCTTAGGCATGTCTCACTGCGGTTGTATTCTGGGCAGAGAAGTAGCAGTGGGGTTCTTTAAACCCCTGAATATATCTTGATGTATCTGCGTATTGCACTTCATGAAGTACACAACCTTATTTATCCTGCATGACAGCAGAAGCTCGTGGTCATTCTGTAATAAGCTACTGGAGTGAATTCTTCCCTTCCTCAGCCTTGTTCAGGCAGGAACCGCCCAGACTGTGGCAGGACTCGTTTCTAGTTGACCGATAGCTGATTGATGGACATTTTGAATTATTTAAATTATTTCTGTTCAATGAAATAGCCCAATCTTTTTCTTGTTGCAGTACACCCTAGCATTATATCATCAGGAAATGTCATTGGGACCTTCTTATGATGTGGAGGAGGTCTTTAATGAAATACTGACTTTTAAAACTTACCCTCTAATTTAACTAGGTTTTTTAGTTGCTTTTGTCATATCTACAGAAATACATGAGGTCATAAACATCTTTATACATTACACAGAGGCCTCTTTTAAACCTACTGTTACACCATTAGAAAGACACTCACAGGAGCAAAGACCCCCCCGATATGCGAATTAATGCAGTACTGAGGAATGAAGCTTGTCACAGAGAAAGCAGTAATTATTGTGCCGACGCTGAACTATCTTAGTACCTGCTCAGTGGTTCCCGAAACGGGAACTGAAGATTTGTCTGCATCTTTTAGATGGCGTGATATACTGAAAAGATATCCTCGGCAACAGGCTACGTCTACCTCAGGGCAAAAAATACTGCATAAATCTTGATTATAAGTAGTATTAGATTTTAGCTTTCATCCATACTTGGCTGAAATGGTTCAGTTTTTGCATTTTGGCAGAGCTTTACTGGTGCTAAACTGTGTTAATTTTCCTTTGGCGATGCACAATGTTCATCATTTTAATCTCTTATGTTCTGATTAATTTCCTTACGGTTATCTCTATTATTACTAAATATTAAGTAACAATCTGGCAATGTTTTACTGAGCAAAAATGGTCACTTCTGTTTACTCTTTGTTTTCTCTCCTGCATAAATTTTTAATTTTCCCCGAAAGTCTCATTATTTCATTATACTTTGTCTTAATTTTGAGCTTTCTCATTTGTTTATAGGCAGGATTTTTGATACTGTTTCTATTACAAAATAGAAAATGTCCTTGTAAAAATATAATCTATTTGGGGTGATGACAAAGATGACATCCTGGCTGTAGTGAGGTCTGTCAAGGCAAAGTTCCTACTGCCTTCAGTGACACTGGGGTTTTCCTAGCTGAGTAAGGTCCTCTGGAGGTGACCCACTATTACATTTTCATTGATGTTGTCTCATGTTATCGTTCTCCCCAATCTAACATAGTATCAACAGGGCTATTATAAATTTATGGTCTTGACTCATTTTCAAAATGAAAAGCTTTACTCATGTTTTCAGGGGTTTTTCAGCTGATTGCTCTTGCTTGTTCTGCTTACTTTTATTCTCGATGCTCTTTTCACTCCTTTGTGACATTTTAAAGTTGATCTGAACCAAAAAGGAAATGCAAACCCAAAACATTCTGTTGCTCTCTGTTCTGTTTTTCCAACATGTTGAAAACTAACTAAGTCTGTACGTCCGTGCGTAAAAGGAATTTGCTTTCATCTCACTCCAAATTTGGAATACTGGTAGCATAGATTTTACACGTCTGTAGCAGTTTGGAAGTTGTGCTGGCATACTTTAACGTGTGGGGCAGTTTTTCAGGTAGCCGTAGTTCCATTTCACAAGTGCCATTCCTAGCTGTATCTCTTTAGATAGCCCATTAGAGCCCCCCAACAGGAAAATATGCAGCTCTCAGCTGCTTCTGTGTATGCAGAATGCAGAAAGAAATTGGATATCTCATGTGCTCTGTGGCTCAGAGACTTTTCAATTAATAAGCACTGATGTAGATGATAAGGTTGTTAAACAAGTTTTTAATAGAGGAAAGATTTTATAGGCTTCTGACATGCATTTTTTGACAGTGCCAAACGTTACTCTGAAATAACGTATCTTAGTTATTTATCGAAAGGTACAAAGAATATTTTCTGTTGTGGCCAGACAGCTGATCTTCCACAGTCGTATCCTTGCAGGTTTGTGTATACGTGCACGTATTTGAGAATGCCTGTAGGCTTTATTTTGCTTCTCCTTTTCCCTAGGAGTGACTGTTAGCTGGCGCGCGGGCTGGAGTCCTGCACCATCAGTATAGGCATGGTTCAGGACGGAGCCTGACGTTTGCCGTTGTCGCTCAGTTGTGACTTCGTGCTCTTTGTTTTGGGCTGGCTGGCGGAGTTGTTAATCCCTGGGAGGCAGGCTGCAAGTACAGGCCTCCTGAATACGGTTCTAATAGCACCAAAATATGGATCAAATGTTCGGTGACATTCAAATAGTCTCTCTACAGTGCAGCGATTGATACCAAGGTCTGTTTTTAATGTAAGAGAATTTTAAAAACTTTCTCACGCTTTATGGGACTACAGAGAAAGGTTATTTTCTGTTCACCTCGTAAACTCAGGCTTTCAGGAATTTGATTGCTGTTAGTGTTTTTTAGTGTGAGGCTAACTCATACCGTGCCTGAACCCAGGAAGGAACCGGTGCTGTAACGTGAGGAGAGTTGGGACCTAGAAGTCTTAATATCCACATCTTCGAGCTGATGTCACAGTGGTGCCTGGATTAAGAAGAAAGGCAAGAGAACGCAAAATAAAGAGCCAAGAGGTGAAGTAAATGTGAAGCAAGCGTGGCAAATTAGCCAGGAGAACAGGATGAGGGAAATAAGGTTTGATATGTGCTGTGGGAAGGTTGGTTTGCTGCTGTGGGGGTTTTCCAGTGCTTGAAGAAATTGTACTGGGTGTGTTGTGCTGGCACTGGATTTGTGCTCAGTGGTGTCTGCAGTTACCAACCTTCGGTCCGCGTTAGATTGAGGTGAAGTTGTTTAGATTGTTGACTTTGAGCTCCCTAAAATGTTTTGTTGCATTCCACAAGGATTGTTTCTATTTCAGATAGACATAGAAACTTTGTGTGAGAAATTCTGGAGCTATTTCCACTTGAGAAACTGATTTTAAGAGGCTTTGGTCAAAACAACAAAATTGAAGAAGTCTAGAAATGCATATGAACTTCTAAGCTTTTGAACAACCTTTAGCAAAGTGTAAGCTCTAGTTTTCTGCCTTGGGACTTCAGACTTGGGGTCAGGGATTTACTTGTTTAGTAGTTTTTTTCTGTTCATGAATAAGATTCTAGTTGTCTTGATACACAGCTTTCAGCCTAATAACTGCAGAGTGCAGGGTGGGATGAGTCAAGGGCAAAGGAGGTTGGGATGTGAAGTGTGACCAGCCAGACACAAGAGGAGGAGGAGAAAGTTCAGTTCAGTGTGATCTGTGCAGCACTCGCTTCCCTTACTGCTCTGTGGCCTTCAGCTGGAACTTCTCTGGGCGTAGCACAACTCGGTATCTGTGAATCTGTGATAATGGATGTGTTTTTTAGAAAATATCATATCCTTTTACTTGAGGTGTTTTCCAATAAAAAGCATCTAGTGTGTGCTGCTTGACTGAAAATTTCTAATTGATGATCTTGCAAGAAAGCTGTCAGCTGGATTAATTTATCTCAGCCAGTGAAATAAAAAGGAATCAGCAATAAAAGGTAAAATAAATGACTAGTAATCAGTGTATCTGATTGTTTAAATGGAGCATACCATGTGCATTATTATGCCTAACAGCATGTGAAATGCACTGCGGATACAACATCGGTGCTAGTCTACTAAATTATGAAGCATAGCAGAGTGAACAGGGTGACATCAGTGGACAACATTATTTAATCTAAGAATTTCTTTTTTTAAAAAAAATCACATTTGTTGCTTTGTGATAATTGTGGCTGCAGATTTCATAATTTTTACATTGTCTGTCTCATTCATCAGAGGACTTGTTGAGCTGCTGCTGACTTCAGCTCTGTTCGCAGCACAGCAGCAAGGCTGGAACAGTGGCTCCTGGTGAGCTCTAGGGCACCACCCTGAAGGTAGTCTGAAAGCCACGAGAAGATCCCGTTCCTGTTGATTTTTATCCCGGGAAGGAGACAGAATCTGCAAGACAGTAACTGATCTTAAATTGTCTTCTCCTTAACCATCCCTGCCCAGCGATTGTGCTTATTGGTTTCCCGTGCCTGTCTGGGATGCCCACTGTTATAACACACTGTAAGCAGGAGATCATATCCTGGTAAAAGCTGACCAGAGTTCTGGCAATACAGAGAGGAGCGAGAACCTACCTAGAGAATTCTCTTCAAACAAGGACTAGAGATTGATATAAATGGGAAAGGATGAGGTGTTCCTGACAAGCGATCAATCAGTAACAAAAATGACTCATGGTGAGGATTTCGGCCAGATCCTACAAAGGGATTCCCAGTCTTTGAAAAACTGGCACTTCTAATCTATTTCAGAATTTTTAACTGTTCTGCACCTTTGTGGAAATCCCAGCCAATCTCAGATTGCTGGGAAATAGCACGTCCTTCATTAGCTATAGTTGTGACAAACAGGATATCAGCTTGTTTTGGTCTTTGTCTGGTGCTTCTTCTTTCTCGGTTCACATTTACTTTTGATCCTTCTTTGCTCCGACACTTATTCTGGGCCTGCATGTGGCCAACCTGCTGAGCTGCAGAAAACATTGCTTCAGGCTACATGGAACTTGTATACCAAGAAATAATTTTGTTTGAAGTGGCATCTTTATATGATGAATATATGGTTCTTGGATATAGTTTTCTAAGCTACTTCTTGTCCTTGAGAACCATGAGATGCTAGAACAATTCTTTCTCTTTTGTTCTTCAGCGTGGGTGTAAATATTTATCTTCACAAATCAGTGAAATGTTCTTAAAATATACAAGGTCATTTAACCTCACCATGACTTTATTATTATTAATGCACATTGTTTGCATAGGAGCAGTACCCATGAGCTACAGGCAAAGCCTACTTTTTATACAGAATTAGAAATAGAAAAGGAGACGTTATATAGCCTTTATGTTGAAGGAGATGGTGAGAGTCAGCAGGTGGACAAAGGAAGATGAAGAAATGGGAGATCCATATAATTTTGCCAGTATGGTAAACGGTGTTCTCAACACACCACCTGGTCAGCTGGCTGATCTGTTGTTGTTGAGGATGCTAGAACAAAAAGTAGCTTTTCAAAGGGAGATATGAGAAGATAGGCTTTCAGGTATTTGCAGGCAGCTCCTTCAAGCATGAAGTACAGGAAAAGGCCATTCCATCTGAAATTATTCCTTCTGAAAATTTAATGAGCAGGAGATGGGAGGTGATGCCATCGGCTGCTTTGAGTCAGCGCCTTCTCAATGACTCAGTTCATTAACCTCTTCCAGTTGAGGGGAAAGGTCTTTCTGACCTTCACGTAGAGACGGCTCTTGGTCACATTGGCAGAGGTCTTGGTTACAGTAGTTTGACATTGAAGGTACTACCCTGAATTGCACAACGTTTGTCCAGTTGGGAATAAGATGAGAAGAGAATCAGACTGTTGCTTGACACCGAGTGTGGCAATGGAAGTGACTTTAATGTGAAGGCCTGACACACACAGGAGTAAACTCCTCTAACTTCATTTGAAGACCATATGGTTTTATATAAAGTAAATTTGTCAGCATTGTGCCATTTGTAGATATGGAAGACAATGTATGCCTCAGTATCATCAGTGCTTTAATTACCTCAGTAAATACGATGCTTAGTGGCATTTCTGGTTAAAGTCCTAATTAGCCTTCTCTATCTAATGAGCATGTGAAGGTTTGTCTTGTGGCTTATTATCCTACTCATTATTATGAATGATAGGGCAACTGTATAAAGCCTCCAGTTTTACACTGCGACATAATTACTTATGAAAAGGCTTTGCCCCAAAAATGGAAATAATGATAATTACATTTAATCTTTTCATGGTTTATGCATTTTTTTGCAGTGAAACAGATGCCTATAGGACACTAATTGCTGAGAGGGGAACTGCAATGCACTACCAGACAGGCTTATTGAAAATATACGAACCTGAGGTGACATTTTTTCACATCCTTGTTCTCATTAATTTTCTTCTTCATGTATGTACTTTTCATGTTCTTGACTTCATGTCATGTGCATGTTTTACAAGCACATTTATTGCACAGTTTTGACAGCTTACAAAGGTTGACAGGAGGACTAGGCAAGGCTGCTTGTTTCGCACCTCGAACTGTGGCTGCTGTTGCTGTTCTTGCACTAGTAAGGGCACAAGGCATGCGCAGAAGCGTGTGTTTGAAGGTTGGCACAAAGGCAACCGTGGGGTTTTCACCAGTTAGTTGGCAATATTCTGATGCTGTCTGTGTACTGCTTAAGAAAGTCTCCACTGGCTAACTGACTCTGCTTTGCTGATATATTCTGCCAGCACGATATCCGTAGTAAGCATCAAAATGGGAATTTTCTTTTGTAGTTTCATGATCAGCTGATTTATCTGTTATTGAAATGGCCTTGAAAAGAGTAAAACTGTTTAATGGGACATGACTGTCTTTTTGAAGGGCTATGTTTATGGACAACTTTGTAGTTTCTTAAAGTTTAAATGAAGTTTTAGCAAACTCACGACGAGCATATTTTTGTGCTCTCGACAGGAAGGGTGGTGAAATGTCCTTGTTACTGCTATGGCTGAGCTGGAGAGCTGCCTGGTTTTAGAGTATTTCTTTCTTCACTGTTTAAGCCTGAATGGTATTTGCAGCATTCTGATATCCGAGAGTCGTGCGAACGGCTTCGTTCTAGTGCGTAGGCAGCGGCCCCGTGCTCTGGGGGAGCAGGCAGCGGGTCACAGCGCAGAGCGGAAGAGAAGCCAGCAGCGCGCCAATGCAGGCAGCGTTCCCCATCTGTCCCCGGTGAGACGGTGATCTTGTCCCATGAATGTCACCCGGATCTGAGGTGAAGAAAGAATCGTACGTTCCGCTGTAGAAGTGTTTGAATGATGACTGGGTACACGCGTTTGGAAATTGATGAATAATACAGCACAGGTAGCATTTAATGACTTCTTTCGTCAGCGACCATCCCATAATTTAACATCTCGAAAAGTGATTTTTATTTTCATTTCAGTATAAATCTTTATGTCAGTCTGACTGCACTGCTGGCAAGACAAGGAGGCGACAAACGAATGGATGAAGAGCTGTTGTGATTTAACCTTAGGTACTGGCTTTTCACCAGTTTAAAACAGTGCTGATGGATCACTCTGTTCACGGAGAGCAGGTGGATAATAGAATGGAAAGCAAGAGGCCAAGAGCAGAAAACAAGAATATGGAGATAAAAACATTGTTACCATATGCCACGATTTTTGTTGTTGGCACTTTGCTCTTCTAAGAAAATACAGCAGAACGGAATGAAGGGAAACGTCCTCACCGTTACTGCGGTTCCTCAAAAAAGAAAGGGACCGTGACAGCACAAGGCAAAATTGTCTCTCTAAGACTCTGAGCCTCTCTTATGTGAAATGCATTTGAAGGTATTAAATCAAATCTAGTATATATTGTACCACGGTAATGTAATTTCAGCACAGATGTCACAAGGAATGACACCCCTCCTGAACAGGGATGTTGTGATCACTCCCTTTAGGAGAACGTTTTGTACCTTACTACCGCTGCCCTGCTGCTCAGACAACCACGGGTCTCACTTTCAGGAATTTACCCCAAGCTCGTTCATCTTTTTGCCGTGGTTTTGCCCCAGTCTTCAAACCCCTGTATAGCGCCTGTCTTCAGTTGCTGAACTGTGGCACAGCGTGACTTTGGTCACTGGAGTTACAGCTCTCATTTTCAACAGTGTTTAAAAAAACGATACAGAAAAGAGTTAATGGAAGAGATAATCAGACTTTTTATTTGTCCATAAAGCTGAGTCACAGTCAAAGGAATGCTTTGGATATAACATTTTTATCCTTATCCATTAATAGTGTCAGTAGTAGTGTTTTACATCCTCTTTTTATGAGTGGAGTATTATGAAGGAGAAGGACTTCCTAAGTAAAGAAATCTACTTCATTACTGAAGTTATGATCTCCTCTTTCCTCACACTTATCTTTTGTGGCTTGCTTTTGTTGATTGGCTTTTTTATGTGTTCTAAATGTACATGGCTTAGTTCAGCAGTTCTTTATTGCAAGGCAGGTAACTGGGGAAGATGCCGAATGAGGGGTACTTTTGTCATGGGAAAAGCAGCCCACTCGTGACAGAATGGAGCCATGCCGAGTAGTCCTGAAAGCTTAAAAAGGTAATTGTAAATGTGGATACCATTTATTCAATATTCTGACAGAAATAGAAACTTGTAATTTCTCATGTTTATTTTTTGCTTCTAATTGGACATCTTTGGGTTTGTTAGTAGTTGTGAAATAGAAGATTTAATGGAAAAGAAAATGAGATTTTTTTTTTTTTTTAAAAGCTTTAGCTACTCTAAAGTATTTGCACTGTTAATTCCTGGCTTTATATCTGAAGATGCATAAGACTGAATCAAGTATTTATTAGCATGCTCACAGCCCAAGTTGGATTCTCGGCTGTTTGGAGCTATGTTAATGAGAAAGAAAGAGGATAAGTAGCTGTCCTAGAAGCAGACATTGCTCCTGCTACCGTGAGCTGCATGATATGAAGGACTGTGCAGAACTCAACTGTTCTTCTTGGGGAATGTTTCTAGGTGGTTACAGTGGTTAGCAGCGTCTGCTGAGACACGTCGCTGAACTGTACGCTGTGAAATGCTGCATTTAAGCAGTGTACAAATTTGCAGGAGCTTCCCTGAACGTAGCCATGCGGTTTTCTACTTCTAACTACATGAGACGAATAAAAATAATGTTCTGTTGTATTTTCCCAACACTATGTGAATTGTTGAAGATGTTAATGTCTATCTTTTGTTTGCAAGACATTTACAATAATTAGTTTTTTCAAACTAGGTATAATCATTGTGTTCACATATCAGAAGCTGAAGAGGGGGACTAACAGGAGCGACACAGCTTAGGAGGCTGAATTCAGATCAGCGTGGGCATAATCAGTTCCCCTGACGGCAGTCAAAACTCTGATGAAGTCACTGGAAGCGTCGCGTGGCTGTGAGGTGTCTAAAGGAGTTAATCAAGGTGCTCAGTCAGGGGCTGTACCGTCGCACGAGTGTTGCGGGGTAGGGTTGAAGGGATTCTTGTGCTGAGTGGAAGATGTGTGTAGAGCAGAACTGCTGCTCAGGCAATTGGTGCTTCCAGGAAAGAGCACATATTTCTCCGTGTTACTTATTTTCATGGAAAACTTGCCTGTTTATTACCTCTTCATTTCCAGTACGTTTCTGTAACCCTTCTATGTAGAAACACAAAAGTGCAACTCCTTCCCAAACGACATTCTCTTTAGTAAGACCACTGGTAAACTCAGGAGATGTTAAAAGAAACCTGCATGGTGTTTCTATGAACTTGGCTGAATGCACATCTATTTTTATTATGTTTCGGTTAAGAATTACCTGTTGTTAAACTTCTTCCAAAATGTTGTTTTCTAAAATCACACCGTCTCCTACAGCAAGAGAAAGATATGCTGCTAAATTGTTCTGCTGTCATCACCGTCTGCATAGAAAGATTATTGATATTTTTCTCATTATTCATGAAAATCTACAAAGAACAAATATATCCTTTGGAAAAAAGTGAAGTAAATGACAGCTAGACCTAGCACGCCCAATAACGAGAGCTCAGAGGTTGCTTTCTGTGCTTTCCGAGTTTGCTCAGTTCGGTAGGAGATAACAAGATAGGAGATAATTTCCTGTGAAAGAAGAAAATTCAGGCATGAAGAGGTGTGTAAGAGTGGACAGGCGAAACAAAGGAAGAAGGATAATTGATAGGGGCAGCACATCCTTAAATGCAGCGTGTCCTGTGTACAGTAGGAGATTTTAACGTGTATTATGATCACCACAAATCTTTTCTCCGTGTTGCAGCATTCAAATGCTTTGGAATAACTCCCCTTGCCAACAAAACAGTTGCAAAGAAAACTACACTGAGACCTTTTCCGAAGGCTTCCTGGTTCTGTGGGGCACGATACGAGCCTCACGCTGTACGCTGGCATTTGCACAGGGGTTTGAAATTGCTGCAGGTTCCAACACGTTTCCGCAGTAGAGACCTTGCGTTTTCTGAGCGCTGTCTGGGGCCGAGCTGCGCCTTGCAAGCGCTGTTGGTGGGTGCAGGATGGATGCCAGCGTGGCCGGGGAGACTCCGTGTCCCTGCTTTCTGCGTTTCTTTGCAGAGCTCCAAAGGATAACTTATCAAAGGTTATCGCTGTGAACTGGAGAAGTGTATTTTTTTTTTTTGCTGCTGTTAGTGGAGCAAACAAGCTGGAAAATTCTGAGGAAGATTTTCAAGCGAGGTGCTGTTACCACTGCTGGATGGGAACGATGTGTCCCAGATCACCCCAGTCTGAAGGGTGGAACCTGAACCTGGCTGTTACAAAGCGGTACATAAAATACACAAAATTGGTCATGTGTGGTCCAGCCCATGTTTTTTTCCCCCCCCCATACGCCCTGTTGCGTTGCTCTGCAGTGGATGTGATCCCCCATTTGTCGCTGAGGCTCTCGGTCACAGAAATCCCTTACGCCACTCTGCGGGGTTCCTCATTTTTACTCCCTGAATAATCCGATCTCCTCAAGACATGATTTACCCATTATTTTAAGTAGTTTGATGGACTGGGTGTCCCTGTGCAGCAGTTGGCAGCGGGGCCGCGGGGCATGGCCCAGCCGGGCGCCTGAGCGGGGGCACCCCCGGGCAAACCTCCGCAGAGAGGGCAGAATGCTGCGTGACCTGGATAGGCTGGAAAGCTGGGCAGAGAGGAACCTGATGAGGTTCAACAAAGGCAAATGCAGGGTCCTGCACCTGGGGAGGAACAACCTCATGCACCAGTACAGGCTTGGGGTGGACCTGCTGGAGAGCAGCTCTGCGGAGAGGGACCTGGGTGTCCTGGTGGACGACAGGTTAACCATGAGCCAGCAGCGTGCCCTGGCTGCCAAGAAAGCCAATGGAATCCTGGGGTGCATCAAGAAGAGTGTGGCCAGCAGGACGAGGGAGGTTCTCCTTCCCCTCTACACTGCCCTGGTGAGGCCTCATCTGGAGTACTGTGTCCAGTGCTGGGCTCCCCAGTTCAAGAAAGATGAGGAGCTACTGGAGAGAGTCCAGCGGAGGGCTACAAGGATGATGAGGGGACTGGAACATCTCCCCTACGAGGAGAGGCTGAGGGAGCTGGGCTTGTTCAGCCTGAAGAAGAGAAGGCTGCGAGGGGACCTAATAAATGCTTAAAAATATCTGCAGGGTGGGTGTCAGGAGGATGGGGCCAAGCTCTTTTCAGTGGTGCCCAGCGACAGGACAAGGGGCAATGGGCACAAACTGAGGCACAGGAAGTTCCATCTGAACATGAGGAAGAACTTCTTCCCTCTGAGGGTGACGGAGCCCTGGCACAGGCTGCCCAGGGAGGTTGTGGAGTCTCCTTCTCTGGAGATATTCCAGACCCGCCTGGACAAGGTCCTGTGCAGCCTGCTCTGGGTGACCCTGCTTCGGCAGGAGGGTTGGACTGGGTGACCCACAGAGGTCCCTTCCAACCCCTACTATTCTGTGATTCTGTGAAAAACGCGAGGGGAGCAGCCTGGGGAGTGAGTGCCGAGGAGAGAGGGGAGGGCAGCCGTTCCCTGTGGCACACGGAGAGCCCGGCTGGGATGGCAGCCGTGGGCAGCCCCATGCGGAGCAGGGAGACATGCGAGGAGGAGGAGGAGGAGGGAGCCACGGAGAGGAGCGGGTATGGCCGGACCCCAGCTCCCCGTCCCCATGGCTCTGTCTGCTGGGGACTGCGGACAGGAGGTGGAGAAGCTGGGAATGGAGGCGTGCAGCCGAGTCTGGGAAAGCTAGTGGGGGAAACTGGTTTAGTTTTTGCCTTTGTTTCTCACTATCTACATCTCTTTTATTTGGCAATAAATTACATTAATTTTCCCCAAATTGAGTCTGTTTTGCCTGTGATGGTAACTGGTAAGAGATCTTCTTGTCCTTGTCTCACCCCACAAGTTTTTCCATACTTTCTGCCTCCGTCCTGCGACGGAGGGAGAGCGCGGGAGCGGCTGGGTGGGCGTCTGGCAGCAGCCAAGGCCAACCCCCACCTTAGTGAGTACGTCGAATGGTCTGGGTCTTCATGTAGACTGTGAAACTTCACTGGTGGCTTCCTTCTACTGTGAAAGCTATTTACTCCTACTTTGGTTCCCATCTTCAGATACATATTGCAAGGTAAATACCTTTCTTCTTCTCTCAGGGCTACTTCATATCCTGAAGAGCGACGGTGCAGAAACTTGCATCTCCCTTATTTGTTCATTCCTGTTCGTTTGCTCTTTTGAAGAACTTTACAGAAGCTTTGTGAGATAGGATTTTTCCTTCTCGTTGTGTAAAGCCACGTAGATAGGTCTCCAGCATGCGGCCTGGTCTGCGTATAGGTGCCTGCTGACTGGCTATCTGGATTCTGTCAAACGATGTGTGGCTGATGAGTTTTCCCAACCTTCCTTCCTTGAGAGTACGAGTGCTGCGTTCTCTGCTCCTCCCAGCCATTGATTATCAGAGGAAATCAATTCTCTTTGGTGGTTTTGGGCTCTGTCAAATGAACAAAGTTTGCCAATGAATTCCAAAATTATTGGGCAGGGCGGGAGGAGAGGAGAGAGAAAAGGCCAACAGACTGAAGACAGCCACAAAGGCCTTTTCATATGAAATATGGACTGAGAATGAGCAGTGTCATGTAACAGTGATTTTTTTTCTTCCATAGTTAACCTCTTCCTATAATAAATACAACTTGGAAATTGACAGTTATGGGGGTTTTATGTAAAGAAAATGCAACAAACAGCTGTGATGCAACACATTACAGAGGATGAAGACCACAGGTGTTTAAGCAGAACTTTGGTGACAGCTATGTATTTTGGAGGAAAACAGTTTTGTAGGAAGCTGATTGCCATTAATTGAGAGTTGCATGTGAAAGTATATAATTATTATTTTGCATATTTTGCCTGAAGAACTTTTACTAGCATGCCCAACCAAAGGAGCTCAGGACACTTTAAAATCACTGCATTTAATCTTCCTAAAAATTGTGACTGAACCCATAGATTTCCTTAAGTGGGGGAGGAAACAGGAAGAAAAAAAAAAAATATATATATATATATATATATATATATGGATGCGGTATTCTGGTATGATATGGTTTTCCACATACTAAAAACAGATTTAGGATTTCTGATATTTACTTATTTTTTCAAAAATGAGCTAAAGATAAAGTTAAAAAAAAATTCTTCCATAAGTCTTAATGACTGGTTGCCCACAGCTTTCTGTGTTGCAGCCACCCTCAAAAAGCTGTCTGGTGTTCCACTAGTCCCCATAACCGCTTTTCTTCGTGCTTTTGGCTGGCAAAGAGCAGCACGCGCCGTGGTGGCTTTGGAGCTGCTCATGGTTGGCTGATCATCTGATTACTGCCCATTAGCTGGCGAGGGCAATGAGCAGAACAGCTCCAATCTGAATTCTCCCTGCTCTCCTCTGTCAGGGCGCTAATTGGTCGCAGTCCTCTCTTCAGTCGTTAGAGTTCACAAAGTTGAAAGTTAAATTTGTGAAATCTTAACCTCCTCAGATTTGGTTGAAATGGTCCAGTGAATTGAAAAGCTACTGCAGGGAGAACGAAGGACTGACAAACGATGATGGACAAGCAGGGAACGTGATATATATGTTTTGCTTTTTTAGGAAAGCAGGAGAAAGCAAAGATAAAACATGAGTACTTTCTAGTCTGTTACATGTTCTCTGAAATACTGTAGCCATAATGGAAATAATTATCTTAAAATTGGATGTTGGTTTGAAATACTCAGATCCTTATATCTCTGTAGCTATGGTTTGAATTCGTTCTTTTGAGTCCTCATTAAACCAGACATTTAATTTAGAACAATGTTCTTCAGCAGCATAGGCCTCAAAAAATTAAGATTTATCTTACTGCTGTGTTTCTGTGCCTTAACCAACATAGTTGTTTTAGGAATACAATCTGTGTGGATGTCTCCTGCTGAGTGTATTGGAGCTGTATGGAAGTTACTTGAAAAACCTTGGAGACACGCAACTTTTGAACGTTATATCCAAATATCATATCTAGCATGTAAAAGCACACACATTGCATGGAACGTGATTTAGGTTTTTGGAGGGTATCTGAGCTGGGATCTGGAGAGTTCAGAGAAATCAAATCTGACCAACAAACTCTTTCCTCCGTACAATTAGAAAATATCATCAAAATCTAGCGCATGAGAAAGGTATGCAGTACTCCTAGTTTACAAGATCTTAACCTGAAAGTTATTCTTAAAATAATGAACATTAAATTTGGTGAGAAATGGGTGGCAAAATTGCATATCGCCAGCGCTTGGAAGAGGGCATAGGCCTGGTCGTTGGATTGCATGGCTGGAAATGGCAGCCCCCCACAAATTTCCTCCTGGGTGTTTGTGGGGAATTCTGGGACAGACGTTTGGTAAGTCTGTTGTTTCTGACATTTCTGTGAGGTAAAAGGGGAAGAACTCTGCTGAAACCCGCAGACCTGCACCCGGAGCGTGTGGAAGTGAATTGGGCTCATTTTTTTCCTGTGCTTAAACTGTTCCACAGACTTTAATTACTAGAAACTCTCCCTGCAGGAGGTGCAGCTGGGCATTAGGGAAACATTATGGAACCTCTTTTGCAATCACGTTATTTTAGTGTTTCCTACAGATAAAAAAATACGTATTTGGGTAAGGAGAAGCATATAGTGCAAATATCTTCACTAGATTTTTGTTTAAGAGCCTCAAAGGGTTTTCAAACTGTCAAAGCCCAAACACGGAATGCAATATGCAAGATCCTAAGTGTTCATGCAATCAGTATAGCTAAGCTGAATTCCTTCCTCTGCTGTAAATAAAGTTGAGCAGGGGCTAGAACAAGATGACCTCCAAGGGTCCAGTCAAATCTGAATTGTCCTGAGATTCCGATTTTTAAATGTAATGAAACCTACTACTCTCTGCTACATCTAAGTTTGTTAATAGAAGCAAAAAGTGCTCTACTTTGGGAGAAAGGATAGTGGCACCTGAAATGATGGAATGCCGGGTGTCTGAAAGTATCCTAAACCTTGGAACTCACTAGGAAAAACCATGATTAAGGCAGCTGGGGCTGCCTAAGAGAAAGAGTAAAAGCTGACCTGGCATTAGCTGCAAAGAACATTATAGCAGCTAAAGTGATCTTTGTAACACTGCAAAACGTAGTCAGCTCTACAGACAGAAATTTTCTGCTGTGAGCACGGACTGCTGTAGGTCAGGATCGGCCAGCGTAGCGGCACTGTGACACGCCTGGTGGAGTGACGCAGTGTGAGGACTGAAGAGAACCAGTTCTCCTGGCTTTTGGTCACAAATGCCAGAGGCATTACACTTTCAACTCATGAAACTTTCAAAGGTCAAATATCTGCAAAAAACAAAGCACGTACCGCTGGTTAAATTGCTGCAGGGAGCAGAGATTAATGCTGTCAGTAAAGCTGAAGTGATGATAATTGGAGTACTGAAGAATGTTTGCTTTAATATTCACTCTGCCAAACACCAAAGCGCTTGATTTACATCCTCTGCATATAAAATATTTTATAAAGTACCTAAAGAACAACATATAAGCTTTGCAGTTTGGGAATAGGAAAGTTAGGAAGGTAGAAGACTGTAGAGAATGATTTTTAGGCGTATTGGAATAGCTGTTAGTGATAAAAGGCAGGTGAATTTGAACTCCAGATGCAATGCTGGAAGGGGGCAGGGGAATATATTACCAGAGAATACTGGTGTAAGGACATGGGGAAGTGACGCTGGGGACTTTCAAGCTGCAAGAGTCCTAAAATCGGTTTGGCATTGTGACAAGACAACTGAGCGCAGCAGGGGTCGTGGACCTGTGATATGGGAAAGGGGACCATTGGGCTGGGGTTCATGGTCAGTTGTCAACCCAATATTAATATATTTAGCATTTCCGTGGCGAGACAGATACTGAATTGCTGACCTAGGATTTAAGTATTAAGTAGTAACCGAGTTGCTGATTTGTCATTAACATATTTAGTGAATCGCTGATGTAACAGTTAGAGAGCCAAAGGATAAACAGTGCAGTAACGTTGCAGTTAGGGCAGAGAGAGGGTGAAGTGGCTGGTTCTCTCTGCGTCGGTTTTGGGAGGTGACTTCCCAGTAGGACAGGTGTGGGACAAGGACAGAGTGACTGGTTACCTTTGGGTTGGTTTTGGAACGGACTCTCAGCAGGGATGAAGAACAGTCTGTCTGGACCAGGTGGGAAGTACAAAAAGGCACAGCTCATAGAAACCCAGAGAAACGTAAAGGTAACTTCTGCACTGAGAAGTGAAAGATGCTGCAGCTCTGGTGAGCCTTGCCCCCGAGAACCGACTGCTGTGGAGGTGAACGTCATTCCGTGGGCCGCCTGGGCACGCCAGACAAAACACTGCCGAACCTCTGTGCCTTGAGCGTGGCTTGCGTGGACCAGCAGAGCCATCTCCAAGCTTTGCGGGTGCGGAGAAGGCAAGGATTTGGGAGCGTTTGTCACGACTGTAACGCTGTCATTCCCCTCTACACTGCCCGAGTGAGGCCCCATCTGAAGTACTGTGTCCAGTTCTGGGCTCCCCAGTTCAAGAAAGATGAGGAGCTACTGGAGAGAGCCCAGCGGAGGGCTACAAGGATGGTGAGGGGACTGGAGCATCTCTCCTACGAGGAGAGGCTGAGGGAGCTGGGCTTGTTCAGCCTGAAGAAGAGAAGGCTGAGAGGGGACCTTAGAAATGTTTATAAATATCTGCAGGGTGGGTGTCAGGAGGATGGGGCCAGACTCTTTTCAGCGGTGCCCAGCGACAGGACAAGGGGCAATGGGCACAAACTGAAGCACAGGAAGTTCCGTCTGAAGATGAGGAAGAACTTCTTCCCTCTGAGGGTGACGGAGCCCTGGAACAGGCTGCCCAGGGAGGTTGTGGAGTCTCCTTCTCTGGAGATATTCCAGCCCCGCCTGGCCGCGGTGCTGTGCAGCCTGCTCTGGGTGACCCTGCTTGGGCAGGGGGTTGGACTGGGGGACCCCCAGAGGTCCCTTCCAACCCCTGCCATGCTGGGATTCTGTGCTGAGCCCGTAATGGTCATTGTGCCTGTATGCTGTTAAGTTTAGATCGACACAGCTGACAAAACCGCGTGCTGTTGCTGGACTTGAGTATGGCAGTTAACCAGTGCCAAGGGGCAGCGTGCGGGCTGCGCCAGGTTTGCTGCGCGTAGACCTCGGGGGGTCAGGCCGCTGCCCTTGCGCAGTAATGCTGCCCACGTGTTGGCTTTCCCACTGATACTGCAGAAAGGGATCGGGAGGGATTCAGAAGCAGCAAAAAGTCGGAATAACTGATTTGTAGTGAAAGATTTAATGAACAGAATTTATTTGCGTATCTAAGTGAAAATGAATTTTAGTTAATGATAACACACATAAGGGGAATAATAGTCTAGTAGTTGATGGCTTTTCAATCTAGTAGAAAAAGCAGGCATAAAATGTTCTGGCAATCATAACGTGACAACAGATATACTTGGAATATAACCTAGGGGCACATTCATAGCTGTGTCACTAATTAACTTAGCAGTGGGAATAAGCTACCTGAGGATGTGGTGAATAATCTGCCGTTATCCAAAATCAGCAAAAAATGTAATTTAATCATCCATTTTAAAAAGAATTTAGAAAAATATTGGGGTCCTTCAGAAGGTGAGTAAAAAACATTTCAAAGTAAAATGTAGTTGTGTGATACACACTGGTTATTGCCTGTTTCTAAAACAGAGCAGTATTGCGTGGTTTTTATTTTCCCCTGGAGTCAGCTCTGTTAATCATTATTGTTGTTAAATCTGACGTGTTTTCTGCGTTGCTATGGAAAATGGAAAGCTTTTGTACGACAGTGATGAATACTGTAGTCGCCACATCTCTCAGAGGTGCTGGGTGTTTATATTTCATCATACCTGCTTTTGGGGCTGCACTTGCCAGATCCCACTCAATTCGAGACGAGAGAGCCCTGCCCACCAGTTTGTGACGGCGCTCGGTGACGTAGGCAAGACAGGCAGAGTCCGTGCGGGGAAGAGAAGAGGAGATTAGACACTGCTTTGTGCTTTCCAAAAAGGACAGTGCCTGCTGCTACTTTTGGCTTTGTCTAGGCTGTGCTTCCAGTGGCAACAGCTTAGCATTGAAACACTTTTCAGCGGGAGCAGGAAGAAATTATTTGCAGGAATGGATTTATCAGACACAATACATTTTTATTGTCCGCAAATAAAGGAAGGGTCTGGCAAGTGTTTTCTTGGGATCCTCGTTGAAATTGCCAGTTGTGAGTTCATGGTCCAAGAAAGAGCAAAATGTCCCAGATCGTAAAAATCCAGACTTCTTAAATACTTTTCTTTTCGCCTCTCAGCAGCACGCTTTGATTTGGTTTTGAATTTGCACTGGCGTTAGGTAGAAACGTGAATTCCAGAGGCACTTGTGCAACCCATGACTGAAGAAAGGCTCGTTGCTTCGGTTTCCTTTTTGCTTTTCTCTTGGCTAGAGCTCAGGCAAAAGACTGTTGCATAGGAGAAGCCCAGGGTTTTTTTCAATCACAGTGACAGGTCCTACCAAGAAAGGAAACAATAGGTAATCTGTTAGGTTTCAGGTGGCACAAAGTCAGTAACCAGTGGCACAAAGTCAGTAACCAGTGGCACAACTGGTGAGAGAGCCCCAGGGATGCTGGCGCGCTGCTTGAGCCTGGTGAGTCTCTGGCTGGGGGATATGCTCTCAGTGTACGTATCCCTCTGAATGCCAGGCGTAAAGAGCGACGCGCTGTTCCAACGATGTGTAGAACGTACATCAACTCTTGAAAAGAGCTTTTTAAATTTCTTAGAAAGAAGGAAATGGCTTGGGCATAGCTAAATCTGTGGCACAGGGGAACGAGGCCGGTGTTTTCTCTAGTTTTTCCAGAACCGCTTTTTACAGAAGTCATTGCAGATAATAATTTAGTCACTTCAGAAAAAAAATTTTAAAAAAAGTTGAATTTCTGTAAGAGAAGGGATCAAAGCTTTGTCGATGTGGGTAAAATAAGAAAAATAGACTCAGAATCTGAGGGAAGAGAGGATTGTCCAGCCTGGGAAAAACTAGGACACATCATGAGATTATATACTTCTCTTACAGAGGTCCTGTAGGGATTGAGGTTCCTGATTTTTATTCTTAAAAAAGTTTAATTAATTTCCATTATATTTGTTATGTGGCTTTCCTTTTTTATTAGTTTTCAGAGCATAAAGACAGATTTCTGCTGATTTAAAATAATCATTTGACATGTACAAGGTGGACAAATGAGTAGTTCAATGCAACGAAAGGCTACAAAAGACTTCTAGAGCAGTAGGACAGATTGAACTTTATTCCAGTTACATGAAATCAGGTGATGTCACTAAAATTTAACTTCCTTTTGGAACAGGTTTGATCTGCCGATGCAGTGAGACACAAACTGGGCATCCAGCATGGAAGAGTGCGTGCCTTTCGCATGCTCTAAAATGGTTTTCCCCCTCATTTTTACAGCTACATTCGTGAAGCAGAAGAAGCAAAAGGAGCAGTTTACATATGGAATATGAATGTGATAAATTTTCCAGTATCTTCATATGCACTTTAACTTGAATTGTGTGTGCTATTGCAGATTGCCTCCTTCCTTTAGGTGATTTATTTTTTTTTATCAAAGGTTTTATAGCTAATCCTTGTTTATCAAAAGAAAGCATCTTCGATCACAACTCATTTAGGCTTTCATCCATTGAGACACATCGCCCATATTCTGAAATACACAAAATCAATATGTAATATGCGAAAGATTTGCTTGTGGTAAAAGGTCAAGAAAAAGAATTTTTCTTGTAGTTATTGACATAAACACTTGGAGGTGAAATATTTTTCAAGCTACTTTGTGTCACACTTGAAGTCACATTGTGTGGTACGATAATCAATAAAGACCGCGATGGTAATAACTTCATTCTATCTAGATCAGTGCTTATGAACATTACTGATAAATCTTCCTTTGGCTGCTACAGGGTTGGTTAGCTGTGGTTACCAAATAAAATGTTTTATTCTGCGAGCGTTTTCTATTTTAATCTAAAATTATAACGTTGAAAGCATTTTTTAATTTAAAGTAGAAGGAGAGAGATATAATGCATTTTTTCTAACTGATAAGACTCAGTGCAGAGATACGTAAGCTGCAAATTTTGCTCTAAGCACAAAATAATCTCGCAGGTATTTAGTTTTTTAATTTTTTTTTACCTGTGAGAAAGCTAAAGTCAAGCATTCGCTGTGCTTGAGAAACTCGGGTTCTCTGAAGTATGCTGTGAGATTTGAGATACGTACTAATTGTGGAATAAATCATAAAAAAGGTCATTGAAGTGTAGAGAACATCAGTCAGCTTCGAAAAGAGCTGAGGATTTTAAGAAGCGCCGTTAGGTGAAGGCAGTGGCAGCGCATTCGCATCTGCAGAGAGACGGAGGAACGCTGCCGAAAGCTTTGCTGTGTGCTGCAGAAAAGGGTCTAAAAAACCTCCCCCCAAAACCTTATGGCTTTTAGCGGTCATTGCTTTAGTTCACTCTTACACTTCATGCATTTTACATACTGGAAATGAAAAGAAGTTAATTAAACTTGTGGGAGGGGGGGATTTTTTGGTTCTTGTTTTCAAAGCGCCGAAGCGGCACGGCGCGGTTAGTCTGACGCTGGCGGTTAGAGCCGTGGTCGCGGGGCTGCTGGTCCTGGAGCTACAGAAAAGCACGTGCGTTAGGATTTGGCCTGGGATTCTTTCCTTCGTGAAAACTGTGTAATGAAAAGTTACTGATGAATAGTCCACTGAGAAAGCCTGTATTTTTTTTCTTCATAATATCCTGAGCTTTCTAGTGTAATTTAATTTAGTCTCTGATTTTAAGATGTTCTCTGTGTGAAACAGTTGATCTTTACAAACCATTCAAGGCAGTTGTAGAGTCATAGGATGGAAGGCACCTTTAAAGGTCATCTCTAAACCAGAGGAGACTAAGCAAAGATACTAAATCATGCAGAAAACGCTGCTGGAGTTATGCTTTTTTATAACAAAAAGCATTACAATTACTCAGCTATTTTGATATCTGTATCATAAAAAATGAACTTTTAAAATTCTGCTTCATTTTATAGGTTTTTCTGAAAACAAAGTTGAGAACTAAGCTCACGGTGCTGGCTGCAGGTCAGTACATGAAGGATTGAAATGAACTTTGGAAACCCATTTAGAATGTCTTGGCCAGAGAAGGTAAGAACTGCAGTGAATTATTTATTTATTTATTTATTTTTAATGCTTAGCTGGTGCTAAAGTATAAAAGCACAGTGGGATAAAGGCCATAAACACCCCACAAAAGGATGCTGTACTCACAGAGACTGTGAACAGGTACAACCAAAAGCCGTGGAGCGTTGGGTCTTTGTTCGTCCAGCAGTGGTTCGTACTTCAGGTACGCGCGGAAAGCCGGGCAAGGACCCAGCGGTCACACAGGAATTTTATTTGTGTTGATGACTAAAACCAAGAGGAAACTCCTTTTTTTTTTTTCCTTGGGGCTAAAATGGGACTTGGACCTACATCAGTGTGGTGTTTTAGAAGGCAGCATGCGCTCACTGAAATAGCCAGCTGGTTTTTCACTTGTTATGCCGATCATATAACATACATTATAGTTTTATATAAAATCGTTATGCCTGCCTGGAGCCCCTTAAATAGGCAAAACATTAAAAGGCTCCTACCCTTAACTGGATTAAACTTTTTCTGACAAATTTGTTGTAGCTGTCAATGAATGACCACATCACAGTTATCTTAACACGTCACTTTTTTTGGAATATAGAAAAAAGTTTTGAGAGAAAATGGTAGGCAGGCTAGCAGAAAAGGTGGTTTTATGAAATATCATAAGCAAGAGTTAACTTTTCAATAAATCTGTTTATTGTTGTTAGTGTGTTTCCATAACAGCATCAGAAATACATATTTTGAACTAGAAACTATTAAGTTACAATGAATTTAATTTATTAAAAATGAAAGGAACGCCATATTCTGTCACATTAGGTTGCTGTAAACCTGCTGCATTATACTTTTATATTTTATATCTCCACTTCAAAATACTAGTTAGAACTAGTTATTTAATGATAGCAAAAATTAATCATTGTAATGTATGAAGTTAGACATGGCTTCAGCCCTCCTCATTTTCTTATTGTAGACTTGATTCACATAAAAAGAGGTCTGTGTTTTTACATGGACCTGTGAGTAGGTGTTGAAAAAAAGACAGTTACACAGTAAGAATATTATCAAGATCTCAAACAATATCATGGTCCAAAAATATTTTCAACAGTAACAGACAACAATCTGGAGACTTGTCTGTAAATGCAGACACCACACCAGGACCATGAAATAGGTATACAATGAAATTAAAAAAAACCCCATTTAACTGTAGGAAAGACTCTTAATGCAGCACCTCAGCAAATTGCGCTCTCCGATAGCCAGCGCTCAGCTCTGCCATGGACTGCTCCTCTGCTGGGCTCGGAGCTCCGCTGGCTTCACGTGCTGCGTGTCACAGGCGGCGTGCAGCTGAAGTCCCAGCAGCGAGCAGCAGCACAGGCGGTGGGTGCCCGGTGTCTGCGGGCTGCGCGCCCCGGCAGAGCCGCTGAGTGCGGTGGGCTGCGCCGCGGGGGCTCCAGCCTCCGGGAGCTGGGAAGCAGCCGGGCAGGAGGCCGGCCGGGAGGGCGCGGGGGTCTGAACGCCAGGAGAGGGCTGTTGCGTGTCTGCAGGCTGAGGCTCCCAAACTTCAGCCCGCCGCCGCACGGGTATCCGTGTCTTAGCTGGGTTTCTTTTGAACTTGCTGAAGTGATTCATCAGACCTATTTTCGGTTTGGTTTTGGTCTGTTTTAGGAAAAGATAAGTTGACTCCATTGTAGCATTCTGAGCTGGGTGCAACGGCAGATTTTGCCCCCTAGGAAGTGAAGATATTTCAGGCAGTGTTCTTCTGCGAGAAGGTTTCGATGAATAATTTGAGTTTGTGCAACCTACTGCTCTCTTCCTGTTTTAGCTAGAACTTTCCAAGTGGGGTGGCCATTTGAATTTGTAATGGTAGGTTTTATGAATAACCCATATTTGAGAATTTTGGGGTTGAAACCTGGGAACATAGCTGGCCATCGCATTGAAACGTCTCTCCTTCACTGAGACAGTATGAAACCTGGAGAAAGAGTAAAAAGAACAGAAATTACGTTGAAGCTTAAGCCAAAAGGTAATTACTTATTAGCGATTAAAATCTCATTCAATTGGTTTCCTGAAATTTGTTGACCAGTAGTCTTTTATTGCAATACCAGAGCGGTACCTCGCGTCTGCTGCTGTTTCTCTTTTTCCTCCTGCTGGTTGTACAAGAGTTGTTAGATTCTCTCAAGCCTTCCTGTAAACAGGCTGGCTGTCCAAGCTGTTGTCAGGTGTGCTGGCTGTGGCTGGGACAGGGTTAGATTTCGTCACAGCAGTTCCTGGGCGCTGCGTTTTGGGTTTGTGACCGAGGCGGCGCTGGTGACGGGGAGGTTTCTGCTGTCGCCAAGCGGTGCTGACACAGCCCAGCCCTGCTCCGTCTGCCAGCTGGGTGGGGACACGGCCGGGGCCACAGGGATGTCCCATAGCGTACACGGTTCCGCTCAGCACCAAAAAAACAGAGAGGAGGGATTTTAGGGAGGTTTGCCATCTTTTGCTCGGGAACGGACTGGACGTTGGTCTACCTATGGGACGTGATAAGCGACAGCCTTTGCTTCACTTGTTTTCTTTCTCTCTTCTTGCACTTTCTCGCTTTTTACAGAGTTTTCATCTCGACCCACAAGTTCTGCTGCTTTTACTCTTCCTTTCCTCTCCCCCCATCCCACTCTGGCAGGGGGCAGCATGGGGGGAAGGAGGGGCGAGCGGGTGGCTGTTGTGGTGCTTGGCTGCCTGCCAGGGTTAATCCACATCATGGAAATTAATTTTTCACCTTTTCATTTTTATCATCACTATCTAACACATCTTCATTTCTGGCAGGAATTGCTTTGAGTGCTGATGACAGCTTCACTCTCAAAGTTCCTATTTTGACAAAAGTATTTCATTTTTCAGCTATTTTGAATGAAAGCCGTCATTCATATACGTATGTGTGCACACATGTGTCTAAGATACAATTATTAAAGGGCTTAAACTTGTAATAGAATGCTGAATGATGTTCCGATTACGTTTTATTTTACTGATCATTGGACAGTCAGAGTTTTGCATCTTGAATTCCTTACAGCTGGGTGTATATCATGTTTCTTCCTGTAGATACACTGGAACATGTCGTATCTTCATGTGTTTTTTTCAGTGTATTTGGATATGATTTCGATATGTAACCAGTGTACTGATGCCCAAATCTAAATGAATTTACCTTATGATTCCTGTTGTCTTCTGGGTGATTCTTATTGACTTCAGTGAACTTTGTTTTTCTCTGGTAGCTTGTGCAGTCACAATTTATCGAGAACAACGTATCCATTTCAGTTTAGTGCATCGCTAGCTGTTTTTTAAGATACTAGGTTAGGACAAAACGAGGTGGTATGACTATAGCCACACTGTCCCTGGAGGAATACCTGGGAACATTTTGTGAACTTAAATACATTATATCAAATGAAATAAAAAGCCACATGAGTGCTGGAAGTTCATCGGTTCTGTTCTGCCCTGCCGTGGCCCCGGCAGCTGGTGCACCCTAGTGCAGCGCTGTGGCTTCCCTCCAGGGTCGTGGTTCCTCACGCCAGCTGCGCCGACCGAAGGGACGCTGATGGGGTGAGGAGCATCAGGGGGTGCCTGCGTGCCTGCCCACAGCTGCAGCTTGGCACGGCGTCCCTGGCGCTGGATCCGGGCCCGCTGGGCTGGGGGAGAGGCAGCGCTGCTTCTGGATAGCTGGGCTGTTCCTGTGGAGTCGGTGCCCATTCCTGCCGCGGAGCCCCTGGAAATTTCACAAAAGACCTACCTAAATCCCCTGGTCTGCTATTGCCAATAGCAGCTCTTACCCTTCGGTTTGTTCATCCTCAACTTTTTTTCCCTCACTTTTGTTTATGTGCTGTCTCGTTGTACAGAATTGTCTGTTTTGGCCATGGCTTCCGGCCAGAATAGAGTCTTGCTTTTGCTTCTCTGCAATATCTCGTATAAATATATGCTATATAGATGAATATGTACAACAACTCAGTTATGTTTGTAATTTCTCTTTTCCTAGCCAGGATAACACCGTGATCTCCTTTGAATTTTTCTATTTCTGAGCTGAATATATTAGGAAAGATTGACCAAATGCTCATGTCTATATCACACTAATTTCAGATTACTACCGGAGGCGTAAGAGCTAGAGAGATGTTTCCTGGTGTGCAGACATGAGAGTTGAGAGGGGTTTAATTAACCAACGTGGAGAAACTGCAGGAGGAGAAAATAGATCTTGTGGCAGGTAGAAAGTGAGGAAGATCAATTTGTTTGTATTGGCAGTATCACCCACAGAGTATCACTGCTAGCAGAGAGAAAGGGCCACGCTCACGCTGGGAAGATCCATAAGTGGAGGGACCAAGAGCACACGTATGGTACAGAGGAGAATGTTCACGTAAGACTGAGATGTGTCTGTGACCTTTAACAAAATCTCAAGACCTTCTGAGATTTTCGTATCACTGATGATGATTCTAGGTTGGTTGAAAAAAGCAGTAGGAGCAAAGAAACTCTGGGAATCTAATATCTTATTTGTATGAAAATAGATAGAATCATTAAAAAAGGAGGAGTTGGGAGGTTTAAACAAAGAAAATGAACAGTAATGTTCTAAACTAATCCAGGAAAAGAGGTAATGATTATCCCTTTACAGAGTGCTGCAACACCGTCAGATTTAGCTGCTTAAGTATTTTCTTCAATAAGAGACATAGCTCTGTTTATCAGCATTATTTACTGTAGTAAAATACACTGCGGAAACCTGCAGCCAGTGCAGAACTGCACTGTTCTTTTGGCCGCTGCTGGTAGCTCCCAAGCAGAACATCTATTTACTCACTAGCATTAATATTCAAGATCTGAAACACATTGAGCTATTTATGTAGGTATTTTTAATTAGGTAGCTAATTGGTTAAAAATTGACCAGAGGCAGCTTTTATTTGGGGAACTTATTGATCTGTTCTTCATTCCCTGTCCGATAGCTAAACCCTATGACTACTAATAGGAGTCTTGGATTGAATATTTTGAGGAAAGAGAGAAAAACCCCGAAAGGTTTTCAGCAGAGAAAGCAGCCAGTTCCTGACAGCCAGTAGATGTCATTCTATCTCTATTTCAATGCCAGCGCCTACTGTTCTCGTGATATTTTTCCAAATCACAAATTGCGGGTGGGAATGGGGGGAAACATTTATGTTTCGCTTTCTTCTTTTTAATGCACGAGTTTGTCTGTCTTTTCAGTAGCATAAGGTGTCAGAGTGTGAAACTGGAACTTTTTGGTGCAGCTGAGGCTGAGAAGCTGTTGTCTTTCAGTCATTCCTCCATTAGGATTTTGTTTATTTATTTGTCTGCACAAGGGCTCTGTAAGCTTTGCACTGTGCGTGGTTTTCCTTTCTTTTCTTTCTTTTTTCTTTACAATTTCCTTTTTCTTTCTGAGCCTGTTTGCTTGATACTGTTCCTGTCTTTCTTTTCCCATACTTTCTCAGGACGTCAAGGCCACATACAAGAAGAGGTTGTAGCCCTGGGGAGACTCGTGGGCTGCAGCCCGGAGTCACGCAAGGGAACAGTCTGACAGCGCATGGCAAGAGAGGTTGGATATTTGTTTTCTGAAAAACCATCTCATTACCTACAACCCAAACAGAGTCCTGCTGACAAATGCATCAAATGCAAAGAATTTTATCTACAATAAGGATTTTGCAGTCCTGCTAAGCCAAGCAATTTGAAATGAGTTGTCTCATTTCTGTCCACAAATACACAGCGACTGTCTTGAGGATAGTGTTGGCAGAGGGGTAAAACGTGGAGACCGTGGGGAGACGGAATTGCACTGCCCTTTTAATGCTCACAACAGCAAGTGCTAGTGAAAGGAGGAAGAAAGCAGGCAAGCAATTCAGTCTGTAGCTGGAGTGGTTCAGGTGCCAGGACTATTAAGCTGGCAGTTTTGAAAATACCAAGCTATTATTTTTGCGCTTTGGCAGCCATGGTTTCACCTGGTCCTGTTCTGTCCCGTAGGGACCTCACGTGCGCTGCTAGCCAGGGAGCTGAGGTGGATGCTCCCCAGAGTGCATCAGCTCTGCTCCACCACAGAAATCACAGCCTGTGGTCCAGCAGCGAGTCCCTTGCGGTGTCAGAGCAAAAATACCCACTCTTCTGCAGAATCAGTAGCAAGCTGTCAACAGATGAAAGACAGGGGTGAAACTTGAGATGGGAGAATCTTAATTGGCTTTACAAAAGTAAGGTGTTAAATGAGGCTGGAAGTATACAGGGACTATAAAATCCTCAGAAAGATACATTATTGACCGGCTTTCTGTCTCGCCTCTTCTCAGAGGGCTCGCAGTGTACCTGACCTTTGAACCCAGACCATCAGGCAGAATGGTGGTCTGAGTTCCTTGGCTCGCTCTGATGGATGCTGGTGCAGCTCGTCTCCTGGCAGTGCTGGAGGGTGAGCAGGTTGGGGGGGCGTGGCGTGAGTCAGCCTGCGGGTGCTCGGAAGGAGTCCGGTGGGCTGCGTGTGTCTGGGTAATCCACGCAGGGAAGGGCAGCTGCTGGGCTGGCTCTGGCCCTTCCTCTGTGACAACCCGTGCTAGCTTCCCACCGGCGTTAATACCACACCAGTACCACGCCCGTACTGGGAGGAATCTGACACGGCAGAGCTGCGTGTCCTCTGGATCTTGCAGTTGGGAGCTTCGATAATTTTTCAGCCTTGTGAACTACCATCTCAAGCAAATCGGGAATTAAAGCGAATAGGAATAGGGATTCAGGGTGCAGTAAACCACAAGTGTTCACTCTACCATGTGTCTAATTAGTGTATTAATTAGATTAATGACAAAAAATGGCGGCACAGTGCTACTGCAGTCGCAGAAGGAAAAAAAAATAACAGATCCATGGTCGGTAAGCGATACAAAAAGAAGGAAAAGAGTGACTGATAATGTTTTTACAGGTACTGACCAGCAGAATGTCTGCCTGCTGAAGAATTTCACGGTCTTGGTACTGTTTGCATAGCTGAGAAAATCAGTTATATAAGCAAGTAAAACAAACCCTGCTCACTTCTGCCTGTCTACAGAGGAGCAAACAAACAAAGGGGCTAAATCTGATGGGGAAATGAAAACGAACTGAAGAAAGTAAAGATACTACGAATAGAAGGAATCGAGCGCTAGTCAGGTTAAATCTGTCTCCTACAGCTACGTTCACAACCCGACAAGGAAATAAGAAAAAGGCTCGGGAAGCAGGGGTTGTGGCAGAGGGTCTACAGGATCAAAAACATAAAAGCTCAGGTGGTCGGGCAGAGGGCAAAGCTTTTGTTGGTTTGCAGTACGCAGCTGTCTACCTTTTGCTGAATTCTGCGCATTTTTACTCACAGCACCCAAAATAATGAAATTGCATTTTACCTTTTAAGCTGTGACTCACTTTGCTGACAGGGTCATTGCCCAGACAGTCGGAATGTGCCCAGCAGACAGAATACCAAACGGGAACGGGAGTTCACATTGCGTCTGTGTCGTGACAAAGGAAAATGCAAAGATCTCGGCTTCTCAGGGGGATGCTGATAGGGATCCTTTCAGTCTGTGCCAAAAGAACGTTATTCAAAACTCATACTAGGATGTGCCTTTGACTGACAAAATCTTTAGTATCTTTAGCTGTATCCCACTGCTGCATGGGTTTAAAAAAAGGCTGAAAGAGGAGAAGGCTGAGAAGAGCAAGGAGACATCTGCAAGGTGCAAAGCAAAGAAGGGGAGGCTCTAACAGTTTCCCAATTCCTCCTTTTTTCACCCACAAGAATCATGCCATGCATCACTGAGTTTGTGCTGCAGACTGAGTGGTTGGGGAAGGGAAGACATGCAAGTGGTTTTGCTTTAATCTGTCACCTAACCCCATTAAAAAGGCAGGAGAAACGGGATTCGCAGAAAATGGCACAGTCCGACTGTGATGTGTCGGAGCAGTCTGACTGTGATGTGTCGGAGCAGTCTTTAGTGAAGAATCGAAGAACTGGGTGCTTGGAGGCAGGATGGCTGTTCAGCTGCTTCTTCACAAGACCCTGACCCTGGCAGCACTGCGGGCCCCGTCCCCTTCGCGCTGCACCTCCTGCATTGCCCCGTCGCTGCGAGCACCGTCAGGACGTCGGTGTTACAGATGTGTCTGCTCCACATACCCGTGGGTCAGCTCAGTCTGAAACACTGAAAAGGGAATTCAAAAAGACCTGCAGTAGGCTTCTTCAGAAAGCTGTTTTCCTGCAGAATCCGCTGCCTAGGGGATGCTTTTACTTCTGAGGAAGGGCCACAGGGGTGGAGAGAGGCTGGCTGGAGGGTTGCTGCTCCTCTTACCCTGTTCTCTCTTGGAGATTTCATTGAACTTAGGCTGAAGTGGACTTCACGAGTCTTCAGATGTGCCCAATTTGTTCTCTTCTGTGCATGTGAGAGAGTATGCACTATTTCTAGATGATAACAATGCATCCCACTGTGTACCTAAATAATTGCGTCCGATGGTTCTGCTAAAGGGAGAAAACAGAGCGAGCGCCTTCATTTGTGCTGTGAATGTGATCCATCCTGTCTCTGTGTCCGGGGCTCTCACTGCAGTAATTGCTTCATGTAAATTTGTAAATTTGAAACAATGATATTTTGTGATTCTTTCTTTGCTTTGTCTTTGTGTGTGTTTAGGCAGGAAACGTGTCATCAACTGTGGGTATCGCTTTTACAAACAGAGGAGACTGTCTTACTGTGCACTGTGGTGCATAGTTATCTTAAAATGACAGATGCTTTGTGGTTTGCAGGTCCTACTCCTCCAAAGCTGGCGCTTTCTGAAAGCACAGCACATTATCCTTTACTCATCTCTCTTCCTTTCTTCTGGCTGTAGCATAGACTGGTTGTAACCTTTATATAAAAGGTCTTGACTTGGGAATTTCTTTATTTGATGTATATCACAAAATCAAAGCAAATGTTCCATTCACCTCTCCCTCCTCCTTTCCACTTTCCTCTTTTTTTAATGCAATTGATGTGATTAGGCTTCCCTTACGGAAAAATGAACGTGATTGTTTGAAACAGCATCGCCTCAGATGCAGATCTTGCCCTTTCCAAATTGTTTGTGTACAGTTCAGCACAGATATGTGGTGTGTTGTACTTCCTCACATGCGAATTTCTCCTTTGTATCAGTAAGCCTGGGTCGCTATTGCGTGTGTCCGGTGGGGACACAGCGCATTGCTACGAGGGACAAATCCCTCGTCCGAGTTTATTCAGTGGAAGTCAAAACCAGGCACTGCATCGTAACTACCACTGGGTTGGTTTGCTGCTTTGTTTGGTTTGGTTTTCCATCCGAAGATGATGTGTTTGGAATAAGTGGGCTTTTCTGAAACCAATACTTGTCGTGCTGCCTAGCTGCACCTGGTCTTATGTAGCTCTTCACCAAATGCACGTAACCAAAGAAGGGAGCTGCTCACATTCCAATGGTTTACTATTATTTCTTAGCAGTCAAGGAAATTTTATATGTTTCTCTGTGTTGTTTTTTAGCCTTTTATGATGCACTAGAATTATAATTTCAGTAGGCAAAATTAGATGATTCGGGGGGTAAATAACTTACCATTATTTCAGGTAGAGTTTAAATCTTGTGAAGTAAATAATACTGGAATACTCCTAAAATTATTGTACTTTATTTATTGGGAAAATATAAAGAATAAGCATTTGAGACTCTGGTTTTGTTTGTTTCTTAAATCATTTTCCAGCTGTCTGGTAGTCTGTTAGATATACTGTGCAGAATTTATACCTAAAAAGTCAATTGTAGTGAGTAGGTTTTGTTTTGCCCATATCTTTCACAAGGAGAAATGCAGTAGCCTTCAAGATTCTTGCATTTATTAGCTATGTTGTTTTGCTATGTACAAGTAACCTGAAGAACTGACATCATTTACATGCTCAGTTAAAAAAAAGAAAATAGAAAAAACATTTAAAATTAGTTATCTTCTAGTCTTGGTCGCATGCTAGTTGTGGGTATAAGAATATTCAGTATATAATAAAATACCTGTAAGGGACCAGTAGCTATTCAGAATTACTCTGCTTGGAATAAGGAACAGAAAGGTCGCACTTGAGATAATAAATATTCATGTAATTAGGTTATGTGCAGCTATGCAGAGTACAGTAACACCAATCACCATAAGTGATTGGAGTGTTTTCATCCCATTCAGTGCTGAGTGAGCGAGGAGGAACCTTGCCAAGTGGCGCGTGTTCCGTGAATAGCCCATGGGAGTTGGGAAGAGCGGCTGCTCAGACTGCTGGGATCATTTCAACCTGTTTGCCAAACCCTTGCTTGCCTCTTGCCTTTCGCATAGTGCAGTACCCCTTGGCCAAGCACAGGTGAAGTTGCTCCCATCCAGTGTCTTTTTACATGCTTTTGGTATGAGAAAAGATATCTGTACATGGCCCGATACCATAGAGCACTAATCTACTTTTGCAGTTTTCGTTGTAGAAACAAGTCAGAGAAATTAGTCACAACTTGGCCCTGTGCAGACACTAACTGCTACCTGTATCCCTCCCCTTGCTGCCTTTTTTGCAAAGGTTAAGGCATTCATGCTGGTATCTTGCCTAAGTTCCATTTTAAATTATTACTTTCTGCTTCTTAAATTCCTTCTGAAACTCCACCAGGATTCAGCTCTCCTCTTCGTCTCTATTCCTGAAGCATCGTGTCGGTTGGAGCAGTGCACAGCGACTTCTGGCCAAAAGATCTCTGATTTGCTGTGATGCTGGTTTCTGATGTACAGTTTCCAGAATACAACATCATTATTCACCACGTGTGTTCATTGATCTTACACAGCGTTACAGTAGGTTAAGCTGCACGCTTAGCTCTGCAGGCCAGGGACCGCGCAGGGAGGGGGACAGTCCCACGGGGCTCTCCCCACATTTACGCTGTCTGAGGAAAAGCTGGATGTTCAGCACGTGGTCTGACGGCAAGTTTTGCCTAAACCAGCTAATTTGCTTATCAGCTTGCAGTGCAAAGGTGGACGTATTTTATAGCAGAAAAAATCCTGAGCAAGAGGATTTGGTAGACATGTTCAAACATGCCTAAACAGACAGCAAAAGTGAAACGCTTTGTGTAAATCTACAGCTGTTTCTTCTTGGGATGGAAAGAGGAGTGTTCTGTCCGAGGCCGTCTGCCGCGAGTGCCCACCGCTGCGGGAGTCGCTGCGCGAGTGCTTGCGTTCTGCCCGTGTGAAACTCTGCGCTCGTGTGTGACCCAACACCTGGGAACACCTGGATTTAATATCCCTCCTGGTACCTGTTCTCCAGGCAGTAACGCTGCGTCACGAGAAGCTGCGCACGAGCTGTGTCAGACCGGGGGCAGAAGGAATCGGGCCCTCGGTGCTGCTCCGCGCCCGGTCCTGTCGTCCAGAAGCAGCCCGGCAGCGAAAAAACCCACCAGAGTCAGGAGGGCACAGAGGAAGCTTGTGTGTGGTGTTTCAAACCCATCGGGACCGAGAGCCGACACTTTGCCCCCAAAGCGCGAGAGGGTGAGGGCTGCGATCCAAGCGGGAAAGTGGAGGCACTGGGACCAGGATTGCAAAGGAGGTTTTGAACAGCCCAGGCAGCGACGAAGCACCCGTGCCTGCTCAGGCAGACTCGCCGTCACGGCGGGGAGCGGGGCGATCAAATGGGTTGTCTCGGGGAGCTTTGAAGAGAGAAGGTTTGTGACTGGTTGTGATTGCCTTGAGCACACACGGCACCTATAAAAGCCATGATAAAAATTACGTTTTGGTATACTGGATGTGAATAAGCTCAATTTAAGAAGTTTCTCTTCAAAGACAATGAAGATAGGGCATGGTTAACATCTCAAGTTCTTCATCCTACCTGTTTTATGGTATTTCAAGGTTCAGGTCTGCAGAACTGAGAATGAGGAGTTTGGGCCTGTAACCCCACAGGTAGAAAAAGTGGCTGATTTTAAGAGCTACTGATCATCCGCTCAGCTGTTTCGAGGCTATACTCTCTTTGCTAGTTTGCAAATTGGTCAGCTGTATCCAACTCATCTCCCTTTTTTTGCAAGCTGTTATGATGTCTCTATATAGACCAATAGTTTAAAATTCACGTAGGTGGATGGAAGAAGTGCGTAAGTAAACATGAACTTGAGTTGTTCAGAAGGGAAAGTGTTGTTGGACACAATCAGATGATGTTAGACAGAAAGAAGAGGTTATTTGTCCATGAATAATGAAATATTTCAGCACTATTTCAGGATATATAAATTAGCTATTTGTGGACATATCTTTATGGGCATCTGCTTCAAAAGGAATTGAATAATGATCATCTCCCATTTTTAATGCAGTCTGTTTTCAAAAGAACCATCAAGAATGCAAACAGATCTAAAAGATGAAAAAATATTGTGATTCTTCTACAAGAAAAGAAAATAACTCATGTTTCCCATATCTTCACAGAAGATTTTTAAAGATACGTTGTTACTTTCGTATTCTCAGTTTGTCTTTTCTAGGCACCATCAACCATGATTGCCATTCTCTACTCAGTCTAAAACCTTTGCGAGTATTAGAAAAACAAGATTATAGGTCCTGTCTCTCCAAAAACACTTCTCACTGAATTTTTTGTTTGTCTGTCAGACAGGGGTCATTCAAAGCCAAATTCATGAGAAGCTTCCGTAAGAGGAACAGACAGATCTGATGGACTCGCTGAGCGCAGGACTGAAATCTCATTTACCTCATTCCTGAAGGATCAGCAAAGATCTCGCTGGTATGCTTCCATTTGCTTGCCTGTCTGTATCTAGGAACACGTAGGCACTCTCCTGAGAAAGTCAAGTCTGGCTGCTGGAGCCTCAGAAGAGAGTGAGCAGAAGTTTTGTTAAGGGGCACTTTGCACATTATTAATGTTACCTCCGACTCCCATCAGCTGAATGAAAATTTCTTTCCTCTCTTTCTTCTTCCTCTACTGGAGATTGACCTAACTGATTACTCACTTGTGGTTGGATCACTGAACATATATGTCTAAAGTGTTTTTTGAAAGAAAGATCTTGCTAGGAGAAAAAGTCAGGAGACAAGTAACGGCAAAAGCATCTTGATTTTCCTGGGCAGTGTTTAAGGCTTACGTTTTGGGTGAGGTTGTCTATTTACCGTGATCCGGAGAGGGATGTTTAGGTCAGACGCAGGACACCAGCCAATACCAGGAGTAATTACAGAATATCCTCTTGTGGGTGTCTGGTTACCCAGTCTTTCTGAATGTCTGGTTAAATGGATCTGTGTTTTGTTGGATGCTGTTACAGCGTCTGCTTGCTGATGATGGTGCTGTGCTAATGAGAGCTAGCTGCAGTGAAGTGTTGTGGGGGAAGGAAAGGTAGTGGGGAACGTGCTCTTCATGGTGTAAGTAGCTTATACTGTGTGTAGCAATTAGAACTGCTTTATTCCAGAAGTTAAAAAGCAGAAAAAAATCCCCCAAACTTTTCAACTTGCCGTCATAGCTTTAAGGGGCGTATGGGTAAGAAGACTCCTCCTATTTCACACAGAGGTTCTGAAAACCGTTCTTGGGGTGTTGACCTCTGAGCTGTTGTGAACTCAAACCCCAGTGCTTTGAGTGCAGAAGTGGTGAACATACCGGGGCACGGCACCCTGTGACCTGGATGCTAAATGGGGTATGGGTTGGGTATGGTTAGACAGGGTAGGCATTTGAGAAATAAGCTCTGCCAAGGTCTAATTATTGCAAAATAATTACAGCTGTTGAAGCTCAGGAAGTGTGAAGTGTGTTCAAGAATTGCAGTTCCCTGGAGATGCGATTAGCTCACGATCACCACCCTTACAGCTCTGCTTGGAGTTTTTTCTTTGAAGGAAAGAAGACAGGATTGACAGATAAACACTGGTTTTGTCGGTGTTGCAGATTGTCATTCACCCGAGTGGAAAGCTGACCAACTTGTCAAGAATAGGGTCTTGCTGTATAGAAAATTACAGAGCTGTATATTAACTATTAGCTGTGTACCTGGCACTGCAGTGCTGTACACAGAGACATACATCAGTGGTTGTGTTCTCTCCCGGCCTTACGGAACACAAGAGCAGAAGACTTTATATGCAAGCCTGCCTGTGCAGACTTGGTGCTGGCCTCTGTCTCTTGGTGCATCACACCCCGGTGTCGGCGCTGGCTAGCCCGACACCGCTGGAGTTTGCAAGCACTTGTCCTCGGGCAGTGTTTGGGGTGGTTTGGGGGTTTGGTTTCTTTTTTTTTTTTTTTTTTTCATTATTTTTAAGTTGCAGTCTTTTAGCACACAAAGACTAGTCATGGTGAGGACAGAAGTATGGTATCTAACCTGTCTTATTTACCTGTGCTCTTCAAAGCGTTCGAGTGACGGGAGGTTTCTGAGCTGAAGGCCTCCCCGCGCAGGGACAGCATGGGGACTGGTGGCCCATTTGAGATGCTGAGCGTGAAGCCTTCGTGTAGGGGTAAGAAGTTACCCCAGCACGTGCAGACTCTCACCCCAAATCTTTCAGTGAGAGGGAGGAGACGTTTGCAGCAAAGCAAATCGCTAGGGTTGGTTATGAGAGGAGAAAAAAGAACAGCGGGAGTGAGGGGATTTCAGCGGCAGGGGCCTGGGATTCCGGTTTGGGTCATTGCACTGGGAGCTCCCTGAATTTTTCCTCCTTGTTGTTAGCCTTGCAAGTAGGTGTGACTTACCGTGCACGTAGCAAGCTTGAGGAAGACACTGCTGCCTTGCTGGAAGTTAGGCTGTCTGGTGGCTGAGTTGCCAGACGAGGTGAGGGAGCAGAGCAGGCCCATGGTGGCTAGACAAAAATGGTGAGGAGTGTGGCAGGAAAGGGTAATGATCTCCCTCCTATGAGTTCTCAGCTTTTTAAGATGTTTTCTGTTGGCTAAACAAGACAATCTATCAGCTGTCAAAGCTTATGAGAAAAAACCCTCAGGGCTTTTTTGCTTGCTGTGTAGTACTAATGTGGCTGAGGGCTGCTAAATAAGTTAATTATTAGTTATGCTGGGGCTCCTGGAGTAGCCTATACTTCCTAAAATGTGCATCGGTACAGGAGTTGTGCAAATCACAGGACTATAAGGAAGGAGACTGGGGATTAATTCTACCCTAGGCTTTCTGTTCTGGCTGAAGATGGGTGCAAAGCAGACCATGAAGCTCCGTGCGCTCAGTCAGACCCTGTGCTGTGATCTGCCAGGTGCGGGAAGTGAGAATACGCGTGCACTTCAGAAATTTTGAAAGGGTATAAGTTACTCAAAGTGTGTGTGCGTGAAGGGGTTTCAATTTCTGCGTGTAAACCCGTGGTACGGTGAGCCTCTCCTCACAGGCACCTCCTGCGCCTCAGCTCGCTTCTGCAGGGCCTGCAGGGAAGGGCCAGCTCTGGCCGTTTCGCTGGATGCAAAAAGAAAAACACAGGGCGTTTGGGTTAAGACCAAGAGCTGAGTCGAGGGTCGACTAGGCTTTTAGCTGTGTCTGAAGGTAAGAGCAAGACTAATCTCTGGAAATACCAGTTTACTAACTCAAGTTCAGACCTTTTTTGAGTCTACAGAAACAGCATCTTGCGCTCTGTGTTCAGAAAGTAATTCTCTGTATAATTTTCAGTCAATGTCCACTACAATCTAGTCATTACCTGGTCTAAAAGGGCCACTTCAGACCCTCCGAACTCAATAAAAGATACGTTACACGAAATATCAACTGTAATCTGAATATGCTGGGGAAAACTGGACTGTCAATCTTTTTTCTGTGTTTTTTCTTAGTTTGATTAGGTGATAAAGGTCTGAACCCAGCAGCTGCAGGAACGTTTCACTGGTATTGACGGCATTATTTTTTGCATGAAAGAGGTTGCTGTCTCTTCTCGGGGCTGGGTTTCACGGGGTGCCATGTTTGCGATGCAGCGGATGCATATTAGGTGTGGAGGCTCCTCGCTCTCTATCTGTGCCTCTGGAAGAAGCATGTTAGGAAACAGGGGCTGGAAAAAGCTTCATGGATCAAGAAGTCGTATTGCCATTCCTGTTTCATAAACTTCAGCTCAAACTTTACGATAGTTAGGATTTTTGTCTTGACTGCTTTACTTGGATAACTCTTCTGGAATGCCATTATCCTGATGGCTAGAAACCTCCTCTAGTTTCCAGTCTCAGAGAATTCAGTTTACTTGCGTTTCTTCATTTACCTACTCTAACCTTTAGCTTAAACTCTTCTTTTAAAACCCTGGTGTTTACCCTGTCGTGTATTTATAGAGAACAGTCATACCCTCTGCTGAGTTTTTCTAAGTTTCTTCTCACGGAACAGTCTCTTCATTCCTCTGGTGGTAACTTTTTCCTATACATGTTTCAGTCTCACTTAGCTTTTAAAAATATGAATAACCAGAGCTGTACTGAGCATTCCAAATATTTTGACAAAGATTAATGTTTTGCAGTCTCTCCTGGAAATGCCTGGCTTGATTCTCCCTAGCTTCTCATTTACTCTTTTTGCACTCGCATCACTTTGGTGGCTCATCCTGTGACTGGTGACTAATAAGCCCAGGTTTCTTTTCTCTGTGACATCTGAAGCTGAGGAGCTCATAGCTTCTAGCAAAATTCCCTGTTATTAGTCCTCTAGTGAGCTGAAAGGTATGGAGAGCTGAATGTATAGGAGTTGGCTCTGTCATGTTAGTGACCTAGATGAAGTTGCTCATTTTGCTTGTAGCAAGTTTCTAGAACTTCTCAGTTACTTTATTTGTAAATTTAGGGGAAAGAGAGGGATTATAGTTGTCGGCTGTCTTCTCTAGGGGTGAAGTTAGTAAACTGCCTTGTAAAGGAGGGAACCGAGAACTCGGGACCTCCGGAACTGCAGCACAGTTACAGAGAATCACTGAGAGAAGGCAGTGGCCCGCTCCCATGTGCACGGCGAGCTGTACGAGAGGCGGAGAGGTGCCCGACAGGAGGAACTGAAGCCGTATAAAGCCTCCCACAGAGGTGGCCTCTTTGACTGCCTTTTACAAACAAGTCTCTGAGCATCTTCTGAGCTGCAAGGAAATTTCAGAGAAATTTTAATTGCCGCAGTTTATGAAGGTTTGTGATTGAGGACAAAGTATTTTTCATTTTGTGTCTATCTTCCAATGAAACACAGGAAGATAAATAGAGGTATTAGCCTCTGGGTACAGCCTGCAGTTGTTTGTTACAGTACCCTTTGAACTTGAACAGAATGGAGAAAAAGCTGAACTGGTGAATATTAATGAGTTTGGCCTATGCTCCTCTGGAATACTGGGAGACACAGCCACCGGAGCAGAAGAGAAGAGGCAGCAGGTGGGCAGGAAGTTTGATAAAGAGAATGAAAAAGGGAGATTTATGAAAACGCCCTTCTGTATTGAAGTTATCTTTTCAGGGGTGTATCAGTAGGCACTTACCAACCAACATCACCTTCGACTGGGGCATCCGTGCAAATTCAGTCATGTTTCTACCAACTTCACCTAGGGCCTTTGTGGACTTCTAATTAGCTGAGAACTCCCTGTGCTGTACTAATGACTGTATCTGCCCTGTAACTTACAAACACGAGGGACAGCAATGACTGAATGTTCATTTAACTTGTTATTGGTGGCTACCTTAATTCCCCAGAACATTATGTCCTGCTACTTCACAGGCATTTGTACAGCACTGTATATTGAAAAGACCTTCAGGTTATAATTTCAACAATAAAGTGCACAGCCGGTGTGGGGGTGGGTGGCAAATGATTGACAACCAGTTAGGATTCAACTGTTTATTGGTTGGTTTGTTTTTTATTAAAATATTCAAGGTCAGAACCATTTTATTTTTTCGAAGACTAACACAGTATCTGAAGACTTTCAGTTCTATGGGGAAGGAGGTGTGGAAGATGAAGGGCAGGTAATTTCAAACACTGAACCTGGCAGGACTGTTGCAAATGATGCTGTAGTGTATGATGTAAATGATAGGAAGTGGAAACATTTTGAAGGGTTATTGATTTTAATTCTCAAGCTCATCATTTTGTTAAAACTAAGATACAAAGGACTTTCCTGAACAGGGTGTATGTACTTTTTCTGCCAATCTGAAATGTTATACGTAGCTTTCCAATGAGGAAACTAGAGAACTGTGCTTTTATTGACATGTCTCTACAGAGACAGACAAACAGCCTACTCATTTTCTCCTAAGAATATGAAGAGTAGGCAATAAGTTTTGTGACTAAGGAATTCTAAAAATGTGATATTAAAATGCCATTGACTGGGTAAATATCTCAAAGTTTTATCTGCCATAAAGTTCTGATTGTGTTCTTTGTCTTTGGTCTAGTGCCGCTGCTTCTTCATGTTGTCATTAATTACCTTCATAACTACTCCTTCCATAGTTTTTACAGCCAATTTCAAATTTCAGTTCATAAATTTGAGACAGACTATTGCCCCTAATTTCTGGTTCTGTGTTCTCAGAGGTTTTTCAGATGAACTCAGAGACATGCCTCACAAACATTGCAGCATTTTGAAACAAGAATCACTCTAGACAATTTCATTTTTTCTCATTGTTCCTCTTTTTATTTTTCCTATTTGTAAACTCACTGATAGCTAGAAAAGTGAAAGAACCTGTAGAATCAAAGCAACGAGCAGTGTGCCTGCATGTAGAACTCCAGGACAGCTATTTTTGTTAGATTGAAAATGTTTACTGGAATCAAAGCACTCTGCCTTAATTGACCTTGTGTTATCTAACAGCATCGCGAAGCAGACAAGAGCTCCAGAATCTGAGTTTCCATGTGAAAGACTGTATTAGATACAAACTTGAAAAGTTTACTGGGAGAACTGGTGCAAAGAGTGCGTGGAGGCAGGTTTCTCTTTTGCGTCGCGATTTGCTTCTGTCCAGTTGGGTCCCCCCAAGATCCATCTCTGAGAAACCTGGAGGATGAAGTAAAAACGATTGGGGCAGACTGAAAGCACAGTAGGAAATAAATCTTGACGTACAGTTCCACACTAAAATGCTGAAATGTTGTAGGAGCCAAAGACTGTGAAGACACGAAAGGCAAAGCAAGATGAGCAGAAGATGACAAAGTATTTGTGTCAAAGGGAATGTAAATAAAAGCCCCAGATACTTAAGGGCTGCTTACTAGGTAGTTCCTTTAAATAAAAATAGGAATAAACTGGAGAAAAGGATCATGCTTTAAATAAATTATTGGGAGGACAGAAGGGGAGGAGACTTACTTTAGATGATTGCAACAGGAAAATAAAGTGAGAGAAGTTAATGGAATAAAAGTAGTTCATTAATTTGTGGAATATGCAATTCCAGGCAGTTAGTGAAAAGAGATCAGGACTTGTGAGCCACAGGGAGAACATAATCCATAAGGAAGTCTGTGGGAAGGACAGATCACAGTGGGGTTTAATTACTGTAATATTGGTTAGATAACTGGTTACTTCAGTATTTTTGAGGGAATATGTGTTTCTAAACAGGAAAGATGTATTAGTAATCAAGATACTGTGGAAAATGAAGAACTGATGGCTTGATTCTTCATGGATGTTAAGGGTCTACGGTACCTAATGCAGTGAGAGGTGGCAAGGCAGAATGCCTTTGACAGCCAGGTGTGTGCGTGACGCTTAGAGAACAGCCGCAGGGAAGTGCCAGCTGAACGGTTTATGAACCACGGAGGGGAGCAGATCAGGATAGAAAACAGGGATAAAAACAAGGTAATGTTTTTGTAATACACTTGCACCATTGGTTTGTATCGTCCATTCCTTAGAGAGAGTAGTATTTATTACTGAGCCTGTGTATTGCTGTATACTGCACGTATGAACAAAATGCAGAATTAGCTTGGACAACTGCTGCTCCCTTTTCAAACCCAGAAGAGAACTGTGTGCCTAATAACTTCTCTAATTATTCCAAAGCTTCTTACTGGCCTAATAAAACAATTCTGCTCTTACTCTAGACTATTGACGAAGTTTATATGTTTACATACTTAAATATATATACACAATTATTTTGATACTTTTTTTTTCCGAATTCACTATCATAATTTTCCTAAGTTGTGTTTCTTGATACAAGCCCACTTGCTGGATTCTCCAGAAGCTTCTGACAGTAATACAGTTAGTGCCAATTCCGCTTCCTCTTCTCACAAAGTAGATGTTACTGTCTGGTGGTTTCACTCTCGCAGTTGGAACCTAATTCAAATTCCTGACATGGAGCTGGAAGAAGTTCCCTAAACCTTTCATTACAAGTTTCCGAAAGCAGCCGTTTGTTTCTGCCTTTAGAAGTGTGTCATGTAATAGGAATTTTTACTTTAAATATATTATGGTTTAGATAGTATTAAAACACTATTAATAACAGGCAAACTTGCAGTTTCATTCTTTTCAATTAGAATAAATGTGAATTGTGTAAAATAAAATTTTAAAAGGCAGTGAAATGAATCAATCCCTACATTTTAATAGTCGTTAGAGAGGGTATTCATTACTGTATTTTTAAGAGAATAGTATGCAATCTTATGTGCTACTTAGGAGATTATAGACAGCAGCATAAAGATCTGGCTTGGAGAGAGTTATGAAAGGTGATTTGTGGGGAATAGAAGTTTACTGATTTAGTGCTGATGGCTGATACTCAGAGTGATAGATAAGAAGATGGGAACAGATGATTTCTGGAGTGTAGTAGCTGTCCTCTCACCAGAATGAAATTGTTGTCGGTGGTATCCCTCGAGGCTTGGAAACGTCTGTCGTCTTGGGCTTCAAGTGATGTTTAGTGTCTGACTTTAAGCAAAGGTTCTTAAGCTTGTCCCAAATCAAGCCGAGTAGATCTCCCTTGCAGACTTGAACCTCTTCTGTTCCGAGTTAGTGTCCTGTCACACAGGTTGGACAGGCAGCTGACCTTGCTCTTTACCCAGAAAAATTCAAGAAAAAGACTTCACTAAAACCACCACCACTGTCTAAATTGTCTTTTCTGAAAGGAAATTAACTTGTTCTTGTCCTAATGCAATCTTCAGGGTCACTAGATCTATCCACACCCCGGCAGACCTGGGAGCGGCGTGGTGCCGTGTGTCTGGCAGGAGGCTGCTGTGCTTGCGGCTCCTCACGTGCATCGTGGAAATGCTTGCCCTTGTTTCTGCCATGCAGCCCTCCCTCAGGCAAATGAAGTTGCTGTTAGAAGTACAACGCTTGAGAATCATCTTTCTATCAAATAGCTTACTTGGCTCAAGGTTAGCACAATGAAATTTTGCTTCCAACAAAGCCCATCGACAAAACCTTTGTCCGTCTCTCTTTTGTTAGCCTGCAGCATTTTCCATTTAAATCAGCAACTTGAACTGGTACCAGGTGAACCCCAGAACTCGCTATTTGATACGGTTCTTCCGAAACCGAGCAATAGGGATGGGCGTGTGGGGGGGGCACACTCAGACAACAGAGTTGTTTATTGCTTTGCTGAGCTCCCAGCAATACCTCGGAGAAGTTCTTGGTGGTACCAGTGGGTTTTTCCCTCCCCTGTGTGAAAGACGGTGAAATACCTAACACAAGTAGCCAGGGAAGTCCAATTTTTTTCAGTACTGTGAGACAGATGCTGGTTTTGGACGACCTCCAGTGGACCGCTCTCTGGAGTCACATCCGTAATTCTTAAAACTGGCAATTACAGCAGTAAGCCACAGTATATCAATTAATGCTTGAAGAGTTGCTCAGGAAAATCCTTCATACAAAATGTTCTTTTGCTTATTAACTGAAAGGATAATTTTTCTGTGTTTAATTAAGACAAATACATGTATTAGGAATAATGCTAAGTATTCATTTATTTTCCCTTTTGGTTTTAATTATAGCATGTGCAGAAGCTTATAATAGAAATATTCACCTGATAATGCTTTTTTCTCCTTTCTCTGCTTTCAGTCCAAAAGAACTGAAAAGTTCTTTTCCTTGTCTGAAGTAGGCACTTCAAGTGACCTGGGTCAGATTCTCATCTTCAGCAAACCTCATAGCTCCTGTGAAATCAATAGACTCACGTGAGTTTATTCTGAGAATCCAGCATTAAAATGTATCCTCAAAATCAGATTTTTTTTCATTTAAAAGAAAGATGATGGTGAAATATATACTTCTTTTCTTCGGACTTTTCCTTCGTGCATGAGTTTAGACCTTGTTGAGTGTCTTCCTTTGGAACAAAGCCGTATTGCAAAATCATTTGGTAGAAACTGTACCACTTTGGGGTTTAGGGTTTCGATTCTTCTCACTTACACACCCATTAGAGAAAGTCTAGGAGGTTTAGTTTTGACTCTTGTTTCGGATCAAAACCAAGCTCCAGCTCTTGCTGAGGAGCACGCTGGCGGGCCTGCATTCTGCCGCAGAGGTGCTCCGTGGGGTTGCTTGCTATTTTTGACGTGCCGTGGTTCAGGTCTCCTACGTGGCCCTCATCTCCCTCTCAATTCCTGCGCCTGGGCTGGGTGCTTGGGGTGGAAAGAACAACTCGCGGAGTCTTGGCTTTTCTTGCCGTGGGACCAGAGCTGCGAGGTGCACTCTAGGCTCTGCCGTCGTTGTGTATGCGCTTACCCGACGAGAAGTTGCAGCAGCCTAAATTTAGGGTAAAGCCATTAGTAAAATCAGTCTGATTAGGCCAGGCATACAGCAGGCGATTTTTTCTCCCCGCAGTCTTCAGGAAGACCAGAGTCCAATCTCCAGGGCCTAATTCTCACTTGCACAAAGGCCATATTGCATGTCGGGAACACCAGTTTTATCTGCCTGATTTTAAAAGACGATGAATTGATTTTTTTCCTGGTAAAATATATTTTATAGTTTTTTGTATCTTCTGAGAAGTCCTCTCTAATTCTTTTACCTTCATTTTTCTTTGGCTCTTTGCTCTCAGCAATAATGTCTGCCTCAAAACTCCGGTTTGTCTGCCGTGTATCTGGGGTCACGCTGGGGAGATGACAGAGTCCAGTCAGTCTGCTCCCTCTTTTGGAAGAACTGTCCTTCTTAAAATACGAGTGCAGAAGACCTGTAACACAAAAACAGTTCTCAAAGATGTCTGTCTTTGGTGTTTTAATGATCATGCCATTTGCCATTGCTTTTCTTAGTTCAATACTTCGCTGAAATATTCTTTGATCTTACTGATAGGGTCAGTGTAACAGTGTCAAACCTGTGCTGATACTTTAAGATTTTGCTCTAAGTTTCTCCAGGTGCTATCTACTAGATTTGTTTTTGCCTCTGCACTTGTGTTACCTTTCCTTTATTAATGGATTTTTTTGTAATGTTTTGGGGAAGATCATGTTTTCTGCTGCTTGTTTCTTTTCCACATACTTCCATATATCTTTATCTTGGTTTCTCTGACTAGAAGACACCTCTGTATTTGTTAAGGCATTTGTTGATTCTGTCGCTAAGACTGGACACTTTAATGCTACTTTCTGGTAGTGGATCTCTGTCTAGCAGCGGCAGGTCCGTCTGTACAACAGAATTATTTGACTTGGAAAGGACATCTGGAAGATCTCTAGTCCTGCCTATGCTTAAAGCAGGTCAGACTAGATCAAGTTCCTCAAGGCCTTGTTTAGCGGAGTTTTGAGTATCTCCAAGGATGGAGTGTCTACAACCTGACTGGACTCCTGTTCCAGGGTTTAAAGACTCTAATAATTAACTTTTTTTCCCCTAATCTGTAGTAAGAATTTCACTAGTGTGTATTTAGTTAGACATGTGATATGATATATATCTCTATAGATATCTGCAGTACTACAGTACGCACACATATACGTTCCAGGTACCACAGGCCTTTGTTATCAGAAGGTGCCTGAGACTCCATAGATCCTCTCACTTTCTGGAGCAACCTTAGGAAATTTGCTCCGTAATAGACTGAACACAGAGTTAAAGCTCCACGGCCTTTTTTCCTTCACCCTAGTTCTGGTTGCTAACGCGCTTTTTCTCTGCATCCACCTGAATTAACTCAAAATACCTACTGAAACTGTTTTATCCAATTAATTTGGCCTGAGGCAGGTTAGTATCACTGACTGCCTTTGAAAAGAACTAGCAGAAAGTTGCAGGAGGACCATCCTGCTTGGACAACTGTAGCTGGTAGGAATAGAAGTTTCTACCTGTCGCTTTGGTCTTGGCCCCCTAAAGTTTGTCACCAAGCCCCTCAAGCATAGATAAAATGTAGAGACCTCTGCAGTGCTGCTGGGAAAATGCCATAGCAGCTAGCGCTGCGCCAGAGACTGTGTGTGTGACTGGAAGTTAAATTGTTGTTTCAAAGTTTGGATGAAGCAAAAAAGAATATTCAGTTTTTGTTACAAATGGACAGGACTTTTAAAATCGTTAGCTTTAAAACAGCTATCTGTTCTTCACTGAATTCAGAGAAAGGCTTGCATTAGTTTCATGATGTATGCCCCGTGGTGAGAAAAGCCAAAGAAGCTTTTGTTTGTCAGCAAACCCAAATATTCCGTTCAGTTGCCGAGCTGTGTGAAGCCTAGATCTGAATAATTCTTTAAACATGGACACTTTCAAGTCTTGCATAGCTATAAGGAGTTTCTTCACCTTCTACAAGTCCATTCTCCCACCTCACCACACCTCTCATAAGTGAAAACAAGCAGAGCCTATTGACCAGCACTTCTCGTGCTATACACCTTCATTAATGCCTTCTGCCAAGTTTAAGCATTCTTTATGATTTAAAATATACACTCTATATAGTATTTGTAGGATTTGGGGGGCAATATTAACATTAAAGAACACTCCACTTTGTTAGTCATCCAAAGACCTTAGGATCGTGCACTTTAATAATCTTTGCACAGTAGATTTTGAGAAGTTATCCAACTGTAAATCCTCTTTCTGCAGAAGCTACCTTTGTAATAGATGATTTACAGGTCACCTTTTTTCTTGCTATGAATTTTTCTGGCTGCTTCAACAATTCAGTGTCGATTGATTCAACTATTCATGGAAACAGACAGGGTAGAAAATACTGAAAAACATAACTCCAGATAGCTCTCATTACATACTGAATGTTTTCTATCAGTACATATCAATAGAGAATGTAAATCCAAACGGAGGTTACTCAAAATGTTATACAAGCTTGCTTGAAGTCTGCTCTATCCATGTGATAGTACAAAAACCCTACAAGAGCCTAGATTTCAGCTGCTTTCTGGCAAGAATAACTGTTTTGAAAAGGGGGGGGGGCACTTCTTTCCACGTGTAGCAAAGGAGTTCTGCATCTATGGAGATCCAGTTGTTGAAAATGTGGCCCAATATTAAGTGACTGGAGAGTGACAACACCAGCTTCTCTTCCAGTGATCAATTATATGTGAACAGGGGGTACTTAAAACTTTATGTAGTTCAAACTCTGGTGTCAGATAATTATGTTTTCCACTGCAGACCTGATACGGGAACTGTGGGAAATCGTGTAATGATTCCTAGATGTGTGAAAACTGAGTGAGAGAGAAATGCCTGGCAATCTGCATTTAGAAAATCTGATATGGAAATGAGTATTTCATCATAAGTAATTTAGTATAAGTCTAGCAGAATTTTTGGAATTACTCGTAAGATTATTTCATCATCCCAGCGTTCATGAATCTCATTAGCTTTGTTTATTCCTGCTGCATAAAGAAGTTCAAAAGCTTTTGGATGAGATTTTTCAGTTGTGCTGAATTTTACATTAGAAGTCAGAAGGTGCTGTGGTCCTCCTCTTCCACATTTCGTCTCCAGTTCCATCAGTATCACAGCCACATCCATCTCCTCTAGATACAATTTTTAAGTGACTCTTCTTCAGTCTCTTATTTCTTCAGCTGCACTTCCAAGACTCAGGTTAGTTCTATCCCTTTTATTAAATCTCAGTGTTTCCAAGTTGCTATTCTGTCACTTCTGCCTTCTTGGAAATTTGCTGCAGGACCTGTGCATTTTCATATAACTCCATGGCAGTGATCTCTCCAAAGCATCGTCTGTTAATGTCTACAGTGACAAAAACCACAGAGTCAAGAGAGTATGCTCTGCGGGGAGAAAAGACTACACAGGAACACTCTCTCTGTATTTGCTATCCTGTCTCCTGCTGTCACTTTTTTATTCTTCTAGGCCGTTTACCTGCCCTTTTTTGTTCTGTATTCACCATTTTCTTTTCCTTTTTGTAACTTATTTTCCCCCACTCTCTGAATTTTCCACAGATTTGCAGTGTTTTTACACTATTACTATTCTTTGACTTGTCCCTGTTCATCCTTACTTTTCATAGTTTTTGCCTCACCTCCTCTTTCTAGGGCTTTGGTAATAGCCAACAGCCATAGTTTCTGGAGCACGTTCCTAACAAGGTGTATTTCAAATACTCCCTGATAAAAGGTAATGGTAATGACCCAAAATCTCTTGCAAGATTGCCAGCGCCCAAGTGGACCTACATCAGAGGTTTCAATGTATCCAAAAGCAGAACTGATACACAAGTAGAAATAACTTCATAGGTGTCCTTTCTCAGCAGAACTTTACCATCGCCAACATAGGCTGAACTGGTTAGTGTTATTCTGTTGCTAAAGTTGTGTGCTAAACAAGCAGGCGGAATCCCAGCATGGTGGGGGTTGGAAGGGACCTCTGTGGGTCACCCAGCCCAACCCCCTGCCCAAGCAGGGTCACCCAGAGCAGGCTGCACAGCACCGCGTCCAGGCGGGGCTGGAATATCTCCAGAGAAGGAGACTCCACAGCCTCCCTGGGCAGCCTGGGCCAGGGCTCCGTCACCCTCAGAGAGAAGAAGTTCTTCCTCATCTTCAGCTGGAGCTTCCTCTGCTCCAGTTTGTGCCCTTTGCCCCTTGTCGTGTCGCTGGGCACCACTGAAAAGAGTCTGGCCTCTTCGTCCTGACACCCACCCTTCAGATATTTGTAAGCATTTATAACAATAGAGTACCTTTCATGGATTTTGCTGTGTAAAGCCAAAAACAAGTAAAAGCTGTCATATTTAATTTTTCTGTTTAATACAATACAACTGATGTGAAATCCTTATTAATTTGATTTGTTAAATTGTGTTTTAGAAAAATATGTATTTATTTCTATTATGCTGCATAATTTAAACTCTGTTTTTTAAAAACATACCTAAAAATTCAAATCCAGCTACAAGGCATAGAAAGACAAAAGGCTGCTGCAAAGAGAATGGGTTTTGGTTTTTTATTGAGAAACAAGATAATTGTGTTTGCAGTTGACTTACCGCAAATATTTTAGTTTTGTGAAATGCATCTTTGAATCGCAGTGCATATAGCTGGACTCTTTCATTAGTATTCTGGGTGGCTGGGATGTGCCAGCTAAATACAGGCACCCGATGGGAGTTTGCTGTAGCCATAGCAACTGGGCTGCAGTTTCAGATAGCTGTGTGGTGGAGGTCTGGCGCAGCCGAAGCACAAGGGGCTCAGTAAACGGCTGGCTCGCTAATTAGTCAATGCGTTTCTTAAAAACCAACAGTAAAAATGATTCAGTAAATAGATGAAGAAAACCCTGTGATGATTTTCATTCAGTTTTACGACTGGCGAGTTGCTGGTGGTTTGAAGGCTCCAAGCCTTGCTTCCCGCCGTGCCTACGAAGACTCAGCGGTAGAGCCGATGCCGTTGGGTAGCTGCAGCTACGGGTGGCGTCGCCAACGGCTCCACTGAGCCGTGAGATCACTGTAAATGAGAGACGCGGTGCTGCGATACTAGGTGTGGCGGTCTCTCAAGCCTCTGCTGGTCGACTGGAAGCTCACTGAAATCACTGCAAATCTTAAAATGTTATCTGAGTGTTGTCCTGGTTAGGCTCAAAGCACAGAAGAATGATAAGATACAGCGAAGACAGGAAAGAGACTTCCTTATAACACTCAGCGCAATGCGAGCACCTAATTCCTCGGATTTAATATGGAAGTCCCAGCTGAAATGCAGTTCATTTTCTCAAGCATTGTTTACGCTGAAGTCTGAAATTAAATAATAAATAAATCACCAGAATTAATTACATGGGGTTTTCTCTCTGAACTGGATCTCCACACAAATGCTTATCAAGAGGGAAGAATGAAATAGGCATCATGAAGAAGGCAAAATGGTTATGGCCTACTAAAGAGTGATGGATAAAGAATTAGAAAAATCATGAAAAATCTTTACCCTCTAGTGAAAAATAGATTATGATATGAGTGAGAGTTAGTATGTATCCAAAATCTGTACTGACTCAGAAGGCAAAGCCATAAAAATCATTGGTGATCCATGGAATGATGTGAACAAAATATTCTGGATGCTGGAAAATGTCCCAAGTAATAACAACAAATATTTCAAATACAGAAAATATGATTAAAAAAGGAAGTGTAACTGTTAGCTGAGTCAGCTGTGACAAATACACAAGTGGTTAAGAGTTAAAGGAAAATATGCAAAATGTAATAAATCCAAGGATATTTATTTTGACATGAAAATTTTATGTATTCTGAAGAATGAGACCAGGAACATTCACAAGTTGAATATTTTGTTTTTCAAGGCCAAATGTCCAATTTGTTATCCAAATCCCTTAAGAAGTTATATACAGAGGTAGACAGAATTATATGTATGTTCTATATATACATGTATCTGTATAGTAGTTGTGACTCTGCATCGATAGAGGCTTACCCTTTAAATCTAGTAGAGCTGTTGTTAATTTTCTTGAAGCCAATTATTCAGAAACCTCGGTCTGCAGAAAGGATTGAAAGATGAACTGCAGATTTGAAAACACACAACTTTCTACCCCCTCGCCCAAAAGACAGCAAATGTATTTTCCTTAAATATTTGCAAGGTATTTAAATAAGACAATTAATGTCATTCTAAAGAACGTGACCTTCCACGCACAAGAATTTGTACTGGCCTTCTTAAGGTTCTGCTCACCAAAAAGGAAGCCAAATTTATATCAGGTTTAAACGATAGAAGCATGATTAAAACAAGCAGAGGAATGTGAGAACTTCCTGCTTTCTGCTGACAGACTTTCTGATGTTTGGGGAGATTTGTGCAAGTTCCAAAGCTTTATGTGCCAAAAAGTTTCTCATTAGGGGAGAGATTTAGCAGGAGCACTCAAACAGGCTGTAGCGTCCTCCAGACCAGCTCAGAAAGATTCTGAGCCGTGGTGCGGTTTTGCAGCCCAGATTCTCCCAACGTCTCCTTGCAAACCGGACAGGGGCTGCATTTATTTCTGATTTATCCTTCTGGTTTAGCTCACCTTCTGTCTTTCTCCTATGGCTGAAAGCTAAGTTAGTGAAGGCTGTGGAAGTCTTACCCCAGATTTCATTGGGCGTAGTATCAGGTTACCAGTTCCAAACCTTACTTGCCGTAGTAAATTATGTTGGCACTTAAAAAATATCTTTATTTTCAATAAAGCAGAATATAATTGGTTTTCCAACAAATCGCATTAATATAACTTTTCTTTTTTTTTTTTTTAATAGGGTGCTGAGAAACCTGACATGTCATTGCTGAAGGCTGGTAAGTGATTTATTTCATTAAAATTTAAGGTATCCACATTTTTAGTGGAACCACAGTAAAAAGCGGGTCAGTTAAGTTGAAATCACATTTTTATTTGAGTTTGATTAGGAAAATGAGAGAATATTGTAAATAGTTTGGGTTGGAGTTTTATTTCTGAAGGTAGATGCATTATGTTGTTTTCAATATGGTTATTTCAGTGCAGGAGACAGATGTTGTGTAGGCACAGAAAGCGACACGAGCTGTTCCAATGTCTGCATAAATATTCTTCAAGAATATGTTATAGTTTTTTTTCAAACTATTTTCATACACCTGCAGAAATCTGCAGAACTTGTCCTGTCCTTCAGGTTCCTAAGATCAATCTTCTTTCAGAGTAAATCTTCTTTCTTGTCTGTCTTTGGAGAAGTAGTCTTTCTAATTTTTAGGCAGCAAAAGTCTCCCTTTCTGATGTGATCTGTAACCAAGGAGCTGCTTTTAGGTAAGTTCTGTCTTACAGCTTCTTGGGGTTTCATGTGTAGTGGATCTCTCAGACTTCTGAGCACAGTGGCCTTCAAACCAGCGAGGAGCAGAATGCCAGATCAGAAACCGAATCTAGTGAATATTCTGCTGAAGCTGAACAAGCCCTTACAAACACCAGGGATCACCTTTGTTTGTATGGCTAGGGTGTGGAAAGGTGATCTCGAGAAACAATTTCTTGATGATATGGAGGCCCAAGACATCCATGAAGATGGTCTGGAGGCCGTGAGCCAGCGGAGCTATGAATACACGCTGAAGTACACCCCAGTGATTTTAATTGGTTTCTCCAGACTCAAGTGAAGCAAACGTTTTGCATTTATCCTAAGAAAATTCTACATTGCTTAGTTTTATACAGTGATTGATTGGTGTGTGCTTTACCACGTCGTGCTCCACTTCCTCATTGGTGTAAGCAACAATATGACTACTCCTTCGACCTTTACGCTTAGCTCCACAGCAGATCATTAGTTAAACAAACTTGCGTTGTGTGAGTATCATCTAATTAATGCATTAAGGTTGTTTCTGAGGATAAAAACTAAATGAGGGCAGACACTGCTGATAGGCTTGTCATCAGCCAGGCGCCTTGGAATTAAATCTGAATTATCAGACTGCCACATCCCAGCCATCGCTCACCGAAACTCCCATTAACTAATGCTAGAGTAGGTTACGTGCTCACTTACTAATCGCACTTCTCCCACAAGATACATCCTGGCAACCCCGTTTTAAGTCTTTGTCATAATCAGAACTTATCTGTCATAGTGCCTGTCTTCAAGATAATGACTAGATATGTTTATTACATATAAGCTGTGTAATAGAACATAATGTAATTTTTATTAGACAAAGTTTTCTTATTATCTGCACATAAATAAGCAAATGTAAAAACCCCATCATTACAGAAATGTCTTGGTCTTATAAATTGTCACATAAAACACTGAAAGTATAAGCACATAAATAACGAAAATGTAGTGTGCTGTCCTGTGTTTGAAAAATATTACGCCTGTTATTTCATTATTGTAGCTATCATGTTAAAGCAACAGAATATTGCCTCTGCTGCTTGGAATTCCCTTAGGTCTTAGAATATCTTCAGAGATGAGGGTCGTATTCCCTTAATTTCCAAAGAAATAATTAAAACTGCTACAAAGTAATGCTTTGAATTTTCACTAAGATTCTTCTTTCTGGTTTTCCTTTATGGTTATGCTTTCTGTTGCATATTTTATTTTTTGTTTCTGTGGAGACATAATCTAACCCTAATTCTGACATCCTTTCACTCACACAGAAATGTTTACTGTACAACTGCTATCTAATGAAATCTAGGACAAAATATGAAGAAAATTAATTACCCGCTAATGTCAACTCTCTGCAGCTAATTCAAATTAACTCCTTTCATCAGATCCCAGACCCTCTAAAGAATAAATATTAATTTTTCTAGACATCAGGTGTCTAGTGCAAAAGATTTTCTAATTAATTAGTCTTTTCTCTAATGTTTACGTCTGAGATAATTAAAGAATAATGCCATCAAGAAATATCCATGAAGGTGAAGGGGTTTCTAAAGCATCATTTTTGCAGACAGTAACATAAAATGAAGTTTTCTGCCCGCTGACTTTCTGTCCTCTTTATCGGTCCTATCGTGGTTTGGGCCGCTGATTGGACAAAGCAGTGAATTGTGTCAGTGGAGAGACTTTTGGAGGTAAAAAATAGTGTAAATAAGGAAAACCAAAACGTTTAAGAACTCAGAAATGGGAGAGAGTAACAAAAAGTATTTCTGCTTACGGAAAAATTATTTTTAATGCAGTAATCTAAAAAATCACAATCAATTCTTATGACTGAAGCTAATGAAACCACTAAAATGTCATCACTGCCTAGGGAGGTAAAAATATTCTGTGTGAAATCAAACTAGGGTGTTTCTGATTGACTCTGTGTTGTATGCCTGCATAAATTACGTATTCTCTATAGCATATGATTTACCATTACCGAAACTTTAGATAAAAACACAAACCATATAAATTAAAATCCTGATCATATATGTGGTAGAAAGAGATACCATATTAAAGTGATACTTTGAGTTACATATATTGTAAAATGGCATACTTTCTGCTAGCTGTGATCATTTACATCATATTTAGATGTATGATTTGTAAGACAATTCGGTAAGGAGTTACTTTGAAATAGTACCTTAAGAAACAAGGTGATATAAAAGTAGCATTAGAGCTGTGTAATTGAAACGGACTTGTTTTTTTTACAATCTTTTTCATTAAAATATGAAAATATGACCTTACATATGACCTTTAACAGTGTTTGTAGTTCTACAGAAGAAAAAATCATTACTTTGTTGAATATTTTCAGGGAAGAAGGTTCTGTGTCTCAGTTATAATGAAAGGATCATCCCAGGGCTGATGGAACTGCAGCACCATTCTTGAAAGACTCCTGTTGATGTTATGGATTAGATTGCCAGGCAGAGAACCTCAAGATCAAATTAGATGTTTGTTTTCATATTTGAATGTGTCCAAATTCTTCTTCCAAAAAATCTGTTTTAAAGAGTTAAACAAGTTTCCTCTGTATTTGCTTGATGATTTTCTCTTGTAGAATTGCTATAAAAAACTTCCACAGCATAGGACTGGGGGGCTTTCTGGTGGATGATGCGTTTGTGGTTCCCATATTGCCACTGATCTAGCAAGGCCACAAGCTATTCCTCCCCTCGTTCCTTACTAACACCTCCCTAGGCAGTGATTACATTTTAGTGGTTTCATTAGCTTCAGTGAATTTATCTGCTGGGTTTGCCTTTGCTCATCACTTCAGCGTAATCTCATTCTCCTCCCTCGCTCAGCCTCTGGATGCTGTTCCTCTGCAAGCCTGCTCATGGCATTCACTTTGCAGCACTGTAGTCTGTGTAACAGAGCATTTGGACTCAGAAACTCATCTTCAGGATCTAGCCCAGACTTTGTAAGCCTTTGCTGAAGAACAAGGCCTGTTTCCTCCCTGCCTGAATACTGCAAATATTACAGAGCTCGCAATGCTGCATTCCCCAAGAGCATGAGTTAACGGAAGGCTCTCAGCTCCTTCCACTCAAAGCCACGTGCTCACTCCCAGCTTAAGGCTGGAATGCCGGTGCTGAGGATGCCCAGAATACTGTGATCAGGGAGATATCTCACCTCATTAATAACAGAGGAGGCTTGTCAGCCTTGAAGTAATGAGGAGTTTTGTGTTTGGTTTTGATTCTCCCTTTTTGCTGCCCTGAGAACACAAAGTGAAATGGTGAGATTTTGGAGTTTGGATTGAAATCGCGCTGCTCGGAAAAAGGCTGCACTGAACCTCAAAGGAGCTGCTGCCTTTAAGCGCATTGCTGAACTTTGCAGTTTGGAAAAATATGCTTACTCACACATTTCAGTTAAAAAAGACAGCTAAAAATAGTTAATACAATCTGAATATGCATAAAATAAGGTGTCAAACTATCATCTCTGTTAGATGAGAACTGAAATGTAAGCTAAAAACGTTAAAAGCCAGACTATGACGCCCTTCTTAATTTTGCAGAGTAATGTAGGTAAGCAGTTTCTGAATTTGGGGGTTTGGCCCACCTACGTGTAGCTATATGAAAGTTAGTCTATTTAGCCCAAGAAAATTGTCTAGACTCTGCACAGACCAACCAAGATGTGTGTCCCATCTCAAGAGATCTGAGTGAGTATGGGAAGCTGCACGTTTGGGGAGTGAAGCCCGGTGGGGAGGAATCACAGCCTGAATGCTCTTGACTGTGGATCAGCTCATGAACCACGAGAAAGTGCACAGAATTCATACCAGTTCAAAGGCAGAGTCCGTTGTGAAATCTTTCCGATGCAGAAGTTTCTTGGAGGTAAACACGCGAGAGACCCCCCCAGATTGCCGGTGAGATGATCGCTTGGGAGCTAGGGCTTCTGTGTAAGATGCAGGCGGTCAGCATGCAAGTCTGGGGCCTAAGTGCTTGTTAAATATTGATTTGTCTAGGTGAGAGCAGAAACTTGACACCAGAACTCCTGTTTTTGGTGTGAGTATTTTATCTGTTAAGTTAATGACTGCTGGGATGGCAGCACCTAGGAAAAAGAAATCTGGGAGACCCTCAAGGGGTCAAGCATAAATTATGGCTGCGTAGTTCCTGACAAATGTTGGTATAACCTGTTTATGAAATCCTCTGGTGACAGCTATACCAGGACTACCCCAGGCAATTCATCTCACTGTTCCTTCATTACTACCAGAATTTTTTCTCAGTCTCTGAACTGATTTGTTAGTGCAGTTTCAGCCCATTACTCTTCTGCTTGTCTGCTGTAGCTACCAAGCTGAAGCGTTCCCCGTTCTTTCAGTCTCTCCTTTGTGATGTTTCCCAGACCTCTGGTTCTCTGCCTCAGTTTGCCCACGTCCTTGCCAACGTGTAGCTGACACTGTTGACAGCTTGATTTGCTTCACTGGAGCAACAGCAGTCTCGCTAGGCCTTGCCAGCAGTGCCTGGAGGAGAACCGTTATGACAAGGATTTTTCACGCTATTTATTGTGTGTGTATATGGGTATGCTTACGCGCTGTGGTTTATGTGTTTGTAAGTTACATACATATGTTTTTATGGTATACGTGTTATTAAAACAGGCACAAACATTTAGAACATTTATATTGCCGTAGTTTTGTAGTAGCGTGACATTGCTGTCTCATGCTTCACTTGCCAACAAATTGAAGTCTGTTTTTAATCTTTATCTATTTAGTTTCAAATTGCTTTTCAGTTAGTCAAGATCCCTGTGAATTCTAGACCTCCTCCTCTCTCCAAAGTACATGAGGTCTTTCTTATTTTGGCGGGAGCTAGATATTTGATAAATATACTTTCTGTTCCTTTATCTAGGAAAATAATGGAATTATTGAATGAAACCTGACCTGTGAATAGGCCTCTGTATCTCCATGGAATATGTTTTACAGTTTGATGGTAAACCATTGTTAACTATTTCATAGGTACAGTAATCCCAAATATTTTTGTACATATCCTTCATGACTTTTGTGATGACCGTGCTTTCCTGGTTCACCTATTAGAACATATTTTGTCAAAACCTCTGCGAAAATGGAAATACACAAGATCTCTTCCTCATTCACGTGATCTGTTGGCCTGTCAGAGAAGCAAATTAGAACATTAGTTGGACATGATTTGTCCTGGACCAATCCACGTCAGCTCTTAGGGATAACCATATTATTGTTCAGATGCCCAGTTATTTGTGATCAATTTGAGGAGGGGAGGAAATTCAGTTATTTCAGTTATGCTTCTGCAGCTGACTGGCTTATGCTTCCGGCATTCCCTTTTAATGATAGACTCTGCGTTTTACCACGTGGGGTGTTCAGTTTCTCACGGGTGGTTATGGAGCTTTAATATGTCTGAAGTGTTGCAGCGAATTCAGTCATCAGTCAGTAGGAGCAGCTGAATTGTTTTACCCTGTTTTCCTTTGTTCCAAGGTGAGATTTTACTCTTTTCGGTGGTGTTGGTTGTTCTAACCACCTGCTTGCAGCTAACATTTGAGAGCAAAAATATTGTGCAGCGGGCGAGCAGCCCTGGCATTGAGAGCTGTCCTTCTCCAGTCAGTACCAGTGGCACTTCACTTCTCTTACTGCTTACATCTGCAATGATTTCTTGTTGTCGTTGATTTCTTTGCTGGCTTCCTTCCATCTTATCCTTTGACCTTTCTAATTTTATTTCTACGCACTCTTTCTATATTTTTAGTATAATTGACCTGTTTTCACTTTCTGTGTCCTTCCGTCTTTGCTCGACGCTGTTGAGGAGCTTTTGACGTAGTTATTTTCAGCTTATGTATTGGGAGAGTTTATGCTTGTTCTTGCACCGTTTGATTTTGTTTGTGGAACTGCCACGCTTTATAATTCTTTTTTTGCCATCATATGAGATCTTACCTAGGGATTTGTTGAATCTACTGAACTCTGTTTTCTTAAAGTCTGTTTCTATTTGGGTACTTTGCCTCCTTCCTTTCTTAAGTTTCATTAACTCTTATCATACCATGGTCATTGTCACCCAAGCCGCATTTCACCATGATCACAGTTAATTCCCCTCTACTAATTAAATACACGGCAGTCCTTGCACTGATTGCTTTTTTCTGCCTCCGGTATGTGTATGTGCAGCTGTAGTATTTATCACCACCAGGACTTCCGGATTAATCCACGTGGGACTGCGTTCATTCTCTTTCAAAGATTGTCTGGGTAGTATAAACCTCCAATATTACCTTGTGTTGTGCCTTGCATAATTATGGTATTTGTTCACAAAAGCTCCTTCCACTGCCTTTGCATTGTTTAGTCGTCTGCAATGGACACTAACGTGTCTAACACCCTGGTTCATGTTCCCAGACTTTCAGCAAGGGTAACTTTTAAAAAACGTGTAGATGTGGCACTTCAGGATATGTTTTAGTAGGAATGGGGTGGTGTTGGGTGGGTGGTTGGACTCGATGATCTTAGAGGTCTTTTCCAACCTATGATTCTATGATTCTATAACTTCCCAAATTTGGATCTCAAGACAAGTATCCTGTGTGAACATGCCAGCCTTTTCCATTGCAGCAAAGTGTCTAATTTACCAAGATTTTGTAGTGCTAGTCATTAAGTGCTTATTATTAAGAATTCCTGTTCCACTTCTCTTGTTTCTTCTTCACACTTTTTGCATTAATGTATGGGTTTCCAAAGCCTTCAGCAGATTGAGCCATGATTTGTCTCCTCTCCTTCGTACAGCATGTCCAAGCTGCTGGGTTTGATGCGTACGGCTGTTTTTATCTTCATTATTGTAGTCCAGGGCTGTGGTAACCAAGGATGAATTTGAAAAATCTCTGGTTCAAATCTCTATAAGAAGTTTTTGGTCCCAGCATAAGAACGTGTTGTCATGAATCTCCTATTTTCTGTCTTGACTTCTGGACTTCACTAACAAAGGGCAGTGTCCAGAAGTTCAGAAGCAGGTTCAGTCCTTGTTTAAAAATAGAAGAGGGAGAGACTGTTCACACATAACAGTATTAGATGATGTGAGACTGCTCCTTGTACTAACTGAATTTAGATGGTGGTGGTGGGAGGGAAAAGGGAGCTTTTAGCCATGGTTTTTAGATGACTACTTTAAATTCGTGCTTGCCTCCTTGGATGTTCAGAACAGCACTACATTTAGTGCTGCTTTGTAGTTACATTATGTTATCATTCAAAGTGAAATAGACATTTTCCAAAAGAAAGGAAAAACACATCCCTAGAATTACACAGTGCTCAATTTATCTTCATGGGTATATGCATGAATTTTGATTTTCTGTATGATTTTCATTTGCCATATGTGCAAGTGTGGTTAATCATCAGTTTATATTATGTGTTGTCATAAACAGGCCTCTATTAACACGCTTTTCATCTTGTAAGTATGTGCTTTTCTCTACTGTTTCGGTCCAGAAAAAGTAGTCGTCTGAGCACTTTCTTTGGTGAACATCACCAATTTAGAATAGTTGCTTAGGGCACCACAGTGTGACAAATGCAATATTGCTTGGCTTTAACAAAGATGTTAAGTGACTTGGAAAATACAGATACAATGTGAACAGCAGGGCTAATTCTGTAATTTTGAAGAAATGGCGTAAACTTAAACTGTGCTGTGTCCCTAAATATTTACACTCCATGGTGGTGTGAGAGCCAGAAGGCTGGCTGGAGTTACAGAGCTGAGAAGAACACTCAGAACTATAGAATCAAAGAGTGTCAGAGTTTGGCAGGGACCCCCAGAGATCATCTAGTCCAAAACCCCTGCTCAAAGCAGAATCAGTTAAGCAGGTTGCCCACAACTGTGTCCAGTTGGGTTGTGAATATCTCCAAGGACGGAGAAGCCGTGGTCTCTCTGGGCAACCTGTTCCAGTGTTTGATCAACCTTACAGTAAAACAATTCCTTATGTTGAAACATAATTTCTTGTATTTCCATTTGTACCTACTTCTTCTCGTCCTGTCACTGGATACTGCTGAGAAGAATCTGTTTCTGCCTTCAAGCATTCACACACATTTATAAGGTCCCCCTGAGCTGTCTCTTCCCCAGGCTGAACAGTCCCAGCTCTCCCAGCCTCTCCTTGGACGTGAGATGCTCCAAGAGCCCTTCAGCGCCTGAATGGTCCTTCGCTGGACTTGCTCCAGCCTGTCCCAGTCCCTTTTGGACCAGGGAGCCCACCACTGGACCCAGAACTCCCGATGTGTCTCAAGTGGTGAGCAGAGGAGGAGGATCATCTCCTTCAACCTGATGGCAACTCTATTGCAGCCCAGAATGTTGGTGGCCTGCTTTGCTCCAAGGGCACGTTGCTAGCTTTTAGTCAACTTGTGGCCTGCTGGGATCCCAAGTCGTTTTCCACACAGCTGCTTTCCAGACGGTTGGCCCCCAGCCTGCGTGGGGTTATTCCTCCCCAGGGACAGGACTTGACACTTCCCTTTGTTGGACTCCATGAGGTTCCTGTTGGCCCGTTTCTCCAGTCTTTAGAGGTCCCTCTGAATGGCAGTGCACCCATCCGGTGTATCAACCATTTGTCCCAATTTTATATCATCTAATAAGAAATAATAAGAAAGGGAGCCACGTAAGCACAGTGAGGTTTGTATAGCTGTGTTTTCAGACTAGGAAGATCCAGCTGCACAGATACTCTGCTTTTTTGACAGGGTTCTGGATTTTCTGAAATGGAGATGACAGTGAAGGTCACTGTCTAGGTGACAAACTCCCCAGGGGAACACTCCCAGTACCTAAGTGCTCGAGAACACAACCCCCCACGCTCCTGCTGTTCTGGGTGCCTTCAGAGAGCGCACTCTTTTGTTCCTGATCTACTGAGTGATGTCCCTGCCCGTAGTAGCAGGGTTAGACTAGATGATCTTTACATATCCTTTCCAGCCCAAAGCATTCTATGATCCTGTGACTGGGGACAGACTTTTTAGTAGGGCCTGTAGAAACAGGACAAGGGGTAATGGTTTTAAACTAAAAGAGGGGAGATTTAGACTGGATATAAGGAAGAGATTTTTTAGGGTGAAGGCGGTGGAACACTGGCACAGGCTGCCTGGAGAGGCTGGAGGTGCCCCGTCCCTGGAAACATTCAAGGCTGGGTTGGATGGGGTTTTGAGCAGCGTGATGCGGCTGAAGATGTCCCTGCTTGTTGCAGGGGGGTTTGACCAGATGGCCTTGAAAGGTCCCTTCCAACCCAGACCATTCTGTGATTGCAATTGGAAATTCCACTAATTGTTTCTCAGTAGAGATGGATAAATTTTGCATCGGTTCTCATGTTGATCATATTTAGACAGCCTGGGATATAATATGTCCAACATGACACAATAGTTAAAAATAATCGTAGTTATGATGAAGCTGGGTAGAGATTGTCCCCGTATCTCCTTTACTACTATTTAATTCTCCCTGAGGAGAGAGTACGACGTTCCCTGGTAATGTCATAGCGCATTTTTTGCCTTGATTCGCACTGTAAACTCAGCAGCTAGTGTCAGAGTCGCGTGGAGTTCCACCTGAGCGTAGAGAAGCCCTGATTCATCAAAAAGTGCCTCTCCAGGTAACAACTGCTGTGACTGTTGTAAGTGAAATAAAAGAGAAAAAGAGAAAGGATGCTCGAAAAAGGAATGCTCTTTGTCATATGTTTAAATTGGGAAATCCATTTATATCTCACAGGAAATTAAAAATGGGAAAATAGGGGCAAACAGATCGATACAGTTTTTATATTACAAACAATTTCTGGGAAGAAATTCAAACTAACTCAAATGAACAGCACAGAAGAGAACCAGAATGTTCAAGGACAGCTAGGTAGAACAAAACTGCGGGGTAAGGTTAATTGCTATGAGTGGGAAGTCTTTCTATCAGGTTTAAGCACTGAGCACATCTAAATAATGCTGAGAAAATTGAGTTACAGAGAATACACACAGTATTTAGGTACCATGATGATTGCATTTCTGCTTAAATGGGAGATCTAGCTAACAGAAATGATTTTCCGATTTATTCACGTGTGCACAAAGAAAAGGACATGTAGAATTAAATCTGAAGGAAAGCTCACGAGCTCCTGTCTGGAGCCTTCAACTTTAATAAGAGGTCTGGCCCCTCAGAATTTCTGAGCTGTTTATGGTCCTAGTTTATTCTGCCTATTAACTCAGGAGAACTCTTGGTGGCTTTCTTTGGCAAGGCAAAAAATAGAAGCCTTGGCAACTCAGACTTATTAGGAATTTCTTTTAATTTATTTTAAATGAGCAGTATTTTTATTTGCATTAGATTTTTGATAACTGCTTTAACAGCAACCCTTTAACACATATTTTGTGAAAATTAATACTTTAAATCACAGTTGTAAAGCACTGTTTTATAATTTTTAACTACTTATAGCAGACAAAACCATCATTATCCAACAATTACAGTACATGAATTCTTAATTTTTAATAAAAAATAAACTACTTGCTCTCTAATTAACTCTGTAATCAAGATTGTTCCAGTATATCATTATATCTCTTAAGATTTCAAATCCTATCTGGGTTTAAATTGGCATAGTATTAAAATAAATTGTTTCTCTGTAATGTATAATTAATAAATGTGAGGGTCTTTATCATGATTGTTTTCCATTAGCTAAATACATAAAAAAAGTATACCAAAGTATATGAAGAGCTCAGTCCAATATATTTTTAAATTTGTGGAGCTTTCCGTACTGATCCAAGAAAAACAGACCCTAGAGCCTGCTGTAGTCTCTCTTGGTGTGCAGGAGCTGTTGTGGAGCTTGGAAGAGTTTTACCCCTTGGCCATGACGTTGTTAAGCTGACCGCTGGGACTTCTTGAGAGGAATAGCCTTGTAGGAATCCTAGCAGGGATTTTTCTGTGCAGCTTGGGGGAGTTAATCCTCTAAACCCCAGTGAACGTCAGTGAGTGCAGTGGATGCATACATTCCATAGGTGTTTTTGGAAACTTTCCTGAATGGATTGCAAAAATCTGAGAATAGTTATAAAAAACCTGTAGTGGATCCGCAGATCCATATTCACATGGATTCCTTCCAATTTCAAATTCCACTCTGCCAGGCAGTAGTATACAAAATACATGTGTGTGTATGTGGGGAGCAAAAATACAGGCATATTTATGCGTGTGAATTTGTGTATGTGTATGCATACAAATATGTATGTGCACACGCACACCCCTGCCTACAGTCAGCTCCCACCTCACTGCTCCGTAGTCACCAAACAGCTTTTCTTCTAGAGGTTTCAGGAGAAGGCTCCTTTGTAAACGGACCAGTTGTAAAGAGCAGTCAGGAAAATTTATCAGACATGCAAATAGAGTAATGTAATTACATACAGACACTCTGGAGTCAACATAAACTATACAACATGTTTTTAAAAAGCATTTTAAAAAGAAGCATCCTAGAGATTACCCATGTGTTTATATCCTATTTATGAGAGTGTATATAAGTAAGTAAACAAAATATGTGTGGAATAGTGCTTATGAATAGACCTAATTTCTCCAAAATACGTATCTCATGCGCTATATGCATCCAAGCAAACATAAAAAACCACATTGGCTTCCTCTCAAATGTACCACCCAGAACAGAAGGAGCTCTGAATTATAAACAGACACTATAACTGGTTATCCAAAATTCCAAGTGCAGAGATTTGTGACAATTTCTTAAACATTCAGTATTGCGCATATTGAAATAAATGCATATAAATTCAAAATTTATTTTACATCTACTGAATTAGATTTAAGCTCGTATCGTACCATTTACAGGGAAAAAAAGGTCATAGCTTACTATACAAACATATATATATATCTGTGTATTTCCTCTGCTGTCATGGACAGTAAAATTTATTTAATGAGGGTAAACAGAATCTGGCAGTTGGAAGCAGGAGGAGCAATGTGCAGCATTACTGTGCAAACACATAGCGTTATACTGTTTTTCCTGGGGTTTTTTGCACGAATGTCTTGTTCTGATGCCAGTGTCAACGCTTTGCCAAGGGGTAGCATATGTCTGGTGTTCTGAAGGCTGGCTTCTGTGTAGACAGGAAATCTCTGTGTATTTCAAGTATAAATTATTTAATTGAGTATCTGTTGGGAGAGGACCCTTGAAAATATCCAGGGTATTTTCTTTGGGAAGTTCAGACCCATAGGAATGATAGGTTGCCAAGAAGGGATTCTTCATTAAGCTGCTTATGAGAACAATGCACAGTAGTAATTGCAATGCTGAATATTTGGCCACAAATGAATTAAAAATAGTGTGAAAAGAGATGTGCAGCAGCACTGTGCTGTGACACCGGCATTACAATACCATATTCTACAAAGGAATATGTATGAAGTATGATTTGGAATGAAGTTGTCTTTGAAAAGGGAATGACCCCTACACGGTTCTCACTCTGGTGCAAACCTCTGAGGAAAAGCAGAGAGCTACGGACTGCTTGGTTCACTGACATCTTATGCTGCAGTTGTACCTTCTACCCTGGCTTTTCATGGTAGTGAGGCAGAAATATTAGCCTCATTATTTTCAAATGGAACCCCAATCCTTAGCAGGAATTCTGAAACTGAATTTTGCTGGAGTCTCCAGTGTCCCTAAGTGGTTTTGAGGAGGTGGTACCGGTCATTCTGTATTCAAGCTATCTTCAAGCTTTCTGCTCTGCTCCTTCTATTTTATTGCTCTGGTTGCCTAATAAAGGGATGTAGCGTTTCCCACTGTGAGGAATTTTTGAGTTATTTTGGGGGATTCATGATTAAGTTTTTATGTGTAACTGCTGGTGCCTCTCTTCAGAGGGCTTGAAATATGAGTTTCTGTTGAGACCAAGTTGAACCCCTTTTTTTCACTTCTGTTTTGTACATGGCGTGGTGGTAATATTTTTAACAAATTATTCACACTGTATGGACTAGGTACAGATGTGAACGATCATTCTTGTTCCTTGCTTCCCTGGTTTGTAAATCTATGTCAGTAAGACATTAAATATATATATCCCTCAAAACACTTTCACAGCAGTGGTTGCTGCGTGGTGTTGTGGGTTCTCCCACCAGAGTCACGCTTTGCACGGCTGTTGACCTGTGCTTCCCGTAACAGGAATTTCCTCTCTGGGCCGTCTGACTCTCCGTTTTAGTGCTGACCTACAGAACCAGAAATTAACTCCTTAGAGGTGATTTCTCTTGGATGCTCAGCTTGAAACCATTAATGCTAAAAGAAAGATTGTATTGGCAGTAGCACACCAATTTGTTCATGAAATATATAGCCACATATACAAAAATTAAAACATTATATAATCAGGATTTTTAGTGAAAGGACATTCTTTTTTACCTGCATCCGTACATTCTATGAAAAATAGGAGGAAGAACTACTTAAGAATTTAAAACTATTTTAAATTACTCTCTATACTTTCTCTGCTTAAAGTTTAAATTGTACTTTAAATAAGCCCATTCTAATTTAGGAGTTTGGGAGTAGAACTTTCACTAAAGAATGGATGAATCAATTTTTAATCAGTTTCAGTAAGTTCATATTGTGTCATAATTAAAAAGTAAAATTAACGAAGACAATTTAAAATTCATTAACATTCAGTGAAAAAAAATTCAATATAATCACTAGCAAAATTATCCTTGTGTGTGTTTGCCAAGTTCTGCAAGAGTGCATTTTGGAAAAAACACTGCTGGCTCAGATGCTGGAAGATCATAAATAAATCTTTGCGCACTCTCTTACTGCAATGTTGATGAATCAGCGTTGGCATTAATTGATGCACTTGAATAATTTTAATTCGTGGAAGTAAAAATTGTATGTGGGCATGTTTTGCATAAAACTGAATTGTTTTGATGCTTGGTGGTCTTTGTGTTGGCTTCATTGTCATGGTGTTACAAGTAGTTTACAGAATAGACACCTTCAGGGAGTCATTCCCGTGAAAAGGTTTGAAAGTTCAGTCAGAAAGTGTAGTACTCAGAGTTTGTTATTACAGCTCTTGAGCTTTCATAATATAAGACAATGTATTTCATAACTTGCTGGTTTTGCCTGTATATAATGGGTAGAGTTGACAGCGGAACACACAGAACTCCTGTTAGGTCCTCTGTGCTGGAGAAAACTGTGTTCAGACAACGTAGACTTTAGCTGGACTTCATTAGTTTGGTGTAAATAAATTAGAAGGTTATCAGAAGCTAAGGTATGAAATATTACAAGGTTATCAGGGGCTGAAGCATGAAATATTAGAAGGTTTCTGCCTGCTTTTCCTTTTTGTTTTAAAAAGTCCCATAAGGCTAGATGCATATGCTATGACTTCTCCAAGGTCTATGTGAAAAAGGACTCTTTTTTAGGGAAAGTGATGCTAAGCAAAAAGACTAGACATTCTTATATTCTTATTCTTGGATAATACTAGTTAGGTAAGATTTAATACATGTCTATGAGACATCCAAAAAGTAAGTCTGCCTTTTATCTGCTTTTGTGATTAACTCAGACTTCTTAGGCTCGCTGCTGCCTTCTCCTACGTCAGTTCATGTTCTTTTTTGCTTTAAACTTCTAACACCTTTTTCACTAACAAGGTCAGCAGCTTTCTCAATGTTCTTGAGTATTCAGTACTTTTTGACCTTTTAACCATTTCTAAGACTTTTCGATGCTAAAGGAAACCAGAATAAAGCAATAAGCTAACATTATAACGTACACTGTATATGCAATTTTGATTGACCGTGTGAAGTCAAGGTCAATACAAACTAGTAAGGCTTGTAAGTCAATAAAATTTGATCTGTTCAGTATGTACATAAACAGTTTTCCATTATACTAAGAATTCAAAGTCCCTAGATAAATCTGTGGTTTGTAGCAGCTTTTAAACAGAGAATGGGACTGATTCAGCTCGCTCCAGTATTGATACGAGTATGGAAATCAGTTGGAGTGGGACTTTTGAAGTCTCAGGGAACACAAAAATTGGACGTGTAACCTGAGTGTTTAGTGCTTATTATTTTGAATGCATTCTGTCAGCCGCAGAACATTCCCGACGTGCTGAAAGCTCTCCTAAGAGTCAGTACCTCTGTAAGATGTATCACAGGTTGACATGTACGTGTCCTGTATGCAGCTCTGGTGGGAAGTGGAAAGGACAGTTTACAAATTCTAGTACTGCCCCAAGGGAAGCACAGACAGGGCAGTTCATTTCAGGTCCCCACGGTATGATACCAAACCTGTGGTATCAGTGCAATAGCGAACTTGAAAGGTCTAACCCTACGGCGATCAACATAGATCTTCCTTTACTTTGTTCTTTCTGTCAGCTCTCTCTTGTTCTTTGACTGCATTCTCTCTCCCACTCTGGGTTATTAATCTCTGTAGCTGTGCTCTTCACTTGGATTCTCATTATCTGCTGCAATTCGGATGCAAAAAGTGTGCTTAGATTAAGGCAGTTCTCTGTGACACAAGGGAACCCCGATCTCAAAAGAATGACTGATTCATTTCTAACAAGAGTCAAGACAACAAAGAGCGATTAAAAGGACGTCTTCATGATGTGAGTCATTGTCATTGTATTGAACTGCAGAGTCATGGTGCCTTGGAAGCCACATTTCCCAAGTTCATGTCTGGTAATTAGAGAACGAGTCCCTTCTTCCGTTACTAGTACCAGACGGCATTTGATTTCACTGGGTCTTTTCATGGTGCTTATGTTTCCTGAGCAATGCTCAAAACTCACGCCAGATTAGCATTCTGCCTTTTGTTCCTCACAACTTTTGTCTCAGCAGGATAATGAGTATCCAAAATAATTAGTTCATACTTTTGACTTTGCCAGTAAAACCAGTACGGTATCTGTCCTGTTTACAAAGAATATGCATCAAAATGACAGAAATCGACTGAACGGGGTGAAAGATAGACTGCAGCCCAATGTGGCCAGTTCTGACCACGAGCTGCAGGCCATAAGAAGTATTTCTGGGAGTGGTTCAAAGGAGAGAACACCGTGGCTCCGCAGCACTTTGGTGCAGACTGTGGCCTCGATGACGGCACGGCCGGGCTCCCCAGGGTGACACAGCGATGCTGGGCTCCCCAGGGTGACACAGCGATGCTGGGCTCAGTACTCCCCGTGGCTGGGGGTTTGGAGCTACTGCAGCCCCTCAAATACAGGGCAGTGTGAATTAGGAGTGAGAAAAATTACTTTTGCATAACTGTAGCAACAATTTTTGCTTAACATCAGATATCTGCTGTGGCCTGAAGGAAAAAGACAAGAGAAGATTCAAGGAGACAAACCACTAAGTGAAAAAAAAACCCATGGAGGGCAGGAAGGGGGAGGGGAGACAGTCTTTCCAAAAGGCAGGTAACCCCATAAACGTGAATACAGAAGAGAGAGCTGTCTCTGAAGCATCTGGAAATGGAAAAACATACTGCACTGCATATAATAGATGGTCATGTGTAAGGGGTTATTTCTACGTTACAGCAATATATAAAGAAAAAGCAGAATTTCCCCCCCCCCAAATCTGAGGCTATTATTGCAGGTTTTTCCCTAAGCCCCTACACGCTGTAGTAGATCACTCAAAGAATCTGACGGATATAAATGAAGTACAAGATAAAGTCTTGGTGAGCAGTAATCTATGGGAAGATTAATGCTTCAGAATGGGAGGGACGTTAGGAATAGTTCTCAGAAATTGGCGTAGGTACCTGGATGAATTCGCGAATTTGGAATGACTCATGATGCTGAAGTGAATGACAAGACAAATTCAAAGAGAGCTCCAGATCTCAGGTTGCTTTCGTTTCATGATGTTATTCTTTTTGCATTAATATCTTCCTGCATCATATTTAGGCTAGTATTTTTTATATAATTTGGAAAAAATCTAAAGAAAGCCAATTAACTGAGGGATTAATTAGCAGTTAATGCTAGGGATGAGATGTTCTAGGCACGGTAAGAGACTTCTAAGTTCTTCTAGTTTCACGGGTGGGTCTGTGCCTGCATGGAGTATCACTTTCTCAACGAAGGAGTCTGTTACTCTGTGTGCACATGGACCGCTTTCCAGTTGTTTATACTATTCATCCACGAATCTCAAATTACCTGAAAAAGCTATAAAACTTGCTCTGGAAGGCCCTGGTTTCCCCCTACGGTTCCATATTTGGCTTTTTGGGGGATTATTCTTTTGATGCATGCAACTCTTGAAGGACATTCTTTGAGGAATCCGCGTACAAAATATACAAGCTGTCATGGAGCAGCGCTGAGAAGGAACGCTGAGGCAGACGTCCTGCCCCACGAGATCTGGGAAGCAAATACAGGCGAACAGGCAGGCGTTATTATGCGCCATGCAGATGGCTCCTTCAGGGAGAACTCTTTTCCGGAGATATGATGGACAACTCCAGGTATGCATGAATTAATTCAGTGGGCAACAAGAATGTTTCCCGTTTGTGCAGCAGTAGGATGGGTTGCCTCTTGAGCCACCAGATTAGTGAACTGTTGGCTGCCTCTGAAATCATGCTCCAAAACCTTTGTGATGTGGAAAGATGTCCTTATTACTCATGCTTCTCAGCTGGAAGAAGATTCTCCATCTCTGGTGCCAAGGTGTTCATGCTTTATTTCATTTGGCTGCTCCTGTCTATTTAATTCACTATGGCTCCTGCCATATATTCCTTCTGTCCATGATTTCTTGCCTGATCACCGAGGGATGGGCTGGCAACCAAACATTTCTGTAGGTGTCTCTCCCACGCCAGTGGCTCAGGTGTGCCAGAAATTGGTGTTATTAATACACACTGCAGTTTGTATGTATAGATCCTGAAAAACCCCACAGACAGTATCGTATCCTGGCCAAAGTGCAGATGAGTGGCTAAAGTCCTGGGTCTTGTCAAGGTTAATGGAGAACAGATTTGTGCAACAACTGTTGCAGAGGCAAAGCATAATGGGAACTGTTCAATGGGAATTAACCTCTGCGAAAAACATAGTGGTGGCAAAAATCGAGCCAACGTATCCCTAGGCAACATCACTGTGTTAAGTGGTGCTTCTGACATAATCCTGGTGCTGAGGAGGGTAGGTTGGAAGGTTCTCCACTCCTTTTGCATAAAATTGAGAATTTTTGTAATGGTATTCTTGTCCTGAAGCTGAGAAGGGAGACAGTAGCGTAGCTGCAGCAGCGGGTGATGGACGGATGGCTGTAGAGACCAGTGCCTTCTGCCCACTCGCTCAGCTGCTCCGTGCTGCTGCTGGCTGGTGGAGGCGGCAGTGGCAAGTGGTCAGCAGGCGTCCATCACCCGCTTCTTCTGCCCACCATCAGGCAGAAATATTTCAAGGATTCTTTAGTAAAGCAGCAGGCAATGTGATTCCTGAGAAGCAGTTACGAATGCTGATAGGAGACATACAGTATGTGATCATCTGGATCAATAAATGCCAGCTTCCACAGAAGCGCGCTGGGAGTATTGCAGAGGACAACAGCAGAACTTTCTGGGAAAGTATGGAGAAACGTGTGGGACCCCCACCCCCCACTGCTGGGGCAGCAGGGTGGTTTCTCTTTTTAACCCCAGTACCGTGTTTCCTTTTCACAGAGAGCAGAAAAATTACTTTCTCTTCTCGACAGCTGTAACCATTTTAGATGTTTTTACTTTGCTCTGTGGATTCTCAGGCAAGGTACAAGTATTGCTACCGTCTGTGCTGGGTTTACTTCAGTCCTGGAGGAATTCTGAGGGGTTTTTGATGTCTGTGTGTGTTTTTCCATGGGAAAGGAGTCCTCCAAAATAGAGGAGTCAAAGCATGGACTCAGAAACGATGAGTCGAAATGGCTGTCGACCAGCCTCGCCTTTGCGGATGAAGCTCTCAGGCAGCGGTGCTGGTGGGTGACTGGTGCCCGGCTGACTCCTCTCCGGCGCGTTCTCTCCGCACACGGGCGTGTGGTGACGCACGCTTCCAGCTGCCTCCCTCCCCCCGCCTCAGGAGTCCCAGATGTGCCTGTATTAATTGATCTTAATTTCTACAAGCATTCCTGAGCTTGAGTAGTGCAGCTGTCGGCAGTCGTACTACTTCTGGCGGAAGTTTTTAATGCTTTTCCCTGAATCGCTGCGGTTCGCTGCTGTCGGAACGGAGGCGTTCGGGGCGGTGGCTCTCGGGCTGCCCAGGTGTGGCAGGGCTTTGGCACTGCCTTCTCCAGCCTCAGGAATCATCCAGGCGTGGGGCTTTTCAAGTCACGTTGCAAATGAGCATACTTTCTGTTTTCTTTCTGTTTGCTACAGATAAAGCCAAGATGATGTTAATATTTGAAAAAATACTACTTTTTCTCGGTATCCATTTGAGGGAAGGGTTTTGTAATGCAGCTGGTGTGTACCCATAGCCCAGCTGATCCTCTTCGGCTGCCTACAAACCTTTGAGCACTAAGCATCACAAACTGTGACATTAGTTTCTAAGAGGGTTATGCAGCTATGGGACAGTGGCAAGCTGTATAGGGATTTGAATATGCTCTTTTTTAAAAGTTCTTTTAATAATTATTTATATTTCATTTATCGTTTATATATTTTTAACTGGTGAATTTTTTTTTTTTTTAATTCTTTGTGACTACAGATACACTGTAAAAAGAGACTTATTTCATACTGATAAAACGCAAAGTTGGCACTGCATAAGAAGTGCAAAAATTTGCCAGGGAATATTGTGAAGTGTGAAAACAAGAATGTCCAACAGAAAACTGTTTAATAGCTATGAAACATGTTTGTGCTTGATAAGTAGAAAAGAATTCTTTCCTGCATGAGTCACTCGTCTTTTTCTTCACAAGTCTGTGGGTGACAGAAATTTCACAGTTACATTGTGAAATCCAGAAACCTTCAAAACATTTGCTACAAAAGAAATTCTGCAACTTCTTTTTTTCCAGGGTAGTTATCAGTAGCACACCTTTCAGTTATCATGGGCATTATATAAAATGATTGCTTTCTCAGAACTGTTCTCATACAGATGCACTAATTTCTCTGGAAAGAGAGGACACATTTTCAGGATTGAATTGTTCATTTTTGTGAATGAGAAGGAACCCTTGGGAAGTAAAAATGCCTGCTCTCAAAGAGCCCGTCTCAGTCTACTTGTACAGCTTGGTCCAACCCCTCCCTAGTGAAGTCAGTGAGAAGTCTCTGATTGAGACTTGTGAAGAATTAGAGACAATGATGATCTGAGGGCTGGAGCACCTCTCCTGTGAGGACAGGCTAACAGAGTTGGGGCTGTCCAGCCTGGAGAAGAGAAGGCTCTGGGGTGACCTTAGAACAGCTGCCAGTGCCTGAAGGGGCCTACAGGAAGGATGGAGAGGGGCTTTTTGCAAGAGTGTGTAGTGGTAGGACAAGGGGGAATGACTGTCAACTAAAAGAGGGCAGATTTAGATACTGGGAAGAAATTCTTCCCCATGAGGGTGGTGAGACCCTGGCCCAGGTTGCCCAGAGAAGCTGTGGCTGCCCCCTCCCTGGTAGTGTTCAAGGCCAGGTTGGATGGAGCTCTGAGCAACCTGGTCTGGTGGAAGATGTCCCTGCTCACGGCAGGGGGGTTGGAACCAGATGATCTTTAAGGTTCCTTCCAACCCAAACCATTCTATGATTCTATGATTTAAGTGAGCGGTGGGTGTCAGATACCTTGTAGCTTGGTCGTTTTGTCTGGTTGACAGTAGCTGAGCAGTGTTTGCTGAAGGGTTGATAGGCTATTTAGAAGCTGTGAGCCAAGCACAGTGTGACAGTACCTGTCCTTGCAGCAGATATGGGTTCTCTCCACAGCACATACTACATGATCCCTAAGGGACATTGTAGATGTTAATGTTGTGGATGGAGAGGAAATTTGGCCTCAGACACACCGAAAGGATGTGTTGTTAATCAGGGATACAGAGAGCCTTCTGTAATCTCTGTCTGTTGGCCAAGTGATTCGAGTGTCCTCTGTGTTTCCCAGTTTACATGTTGAATAGGCCAGAAAGCTCAGGCTAATCCTGCCCACACTGAGCAGCAGCTGCTAATGAGGCATGGAAATGCAGTGGCTGTGTTCCGTGATGTTCCTAGGCAAGACGGTTAACTCATGTTCCTGAGCGGGACCCTCTGGAAGATCAGACCACGTGCCTGTTTTTCTGATTGCTGGTCTGGCAGGATGACAGGCAAGAAAAAAGTCTGAGCTTTCTTGCCTTTATTTCGTACATTGTAACAAAACTGGAAACAGAGATATTTCCAATTTTCAGTTTAGAAGATTAAACGGACTGTTCAATAACTTGAACTTCCGCCATCTCCTTTTTCTCTGTTATCACTTAGTTATCTTGAAGGCAATCAACTCGTGCAGTAGAAGTCCTAGTCCTGGTGTGATGACTGACATCATAAAACTGCCTAGGAAAATACTTTTTCTGAACTAAATGGGTAACTGCTATGCCTGTGGCCCTTGACACAGGCAGATGCCCGCTAATCTGAACTTGTATCGGGGAAACCTATGCTCAGTAGAGATAAAGTTTATTGACACTCCTTGGTACATGTCAGCTTTTTACAATTCTATCTCCAAGAGAAGTTTTCTTTGGAGATCTTTTGAAATAAGCTGTTACTAAAATGGGGTCTAGCTTTGCTTTTCAGAAAGTTGCAGCCTTTAAAATGAAAATTATTGGATTATAAATGTTTAGGAAGCTGACACAGGAAGTGTTTCGTGCATTAGAAGTCTAAACCATTGCAAGTATTTGATGCAAATTTTTGCCCACTTTCCTGATGATTACATATGAAAACTCGTGCTTTTTATTTTCCTTGCTGGCCCAAAACACCTCTTTAATTAGGATTTGATGATACGATGCTACACATTTGAGGTTATGAAAAAAAATTCTGGGACATGTTGATGAACTAGCAAATGGAGATAAATGGTGTCACCTTTAATAAATGCGTTCCAAAATTCAAAGGAATAGCTACACAATTGATGCAATCAAGCTTTTCTCATGTAATGGTGTTTTTAACAGGATTTGGAGGGCTAAAATTGACGTAGCTGTAATTAAAGTTCTGTGTGCTGGTCTACCATGGCATGCACACATCTCTGTTAGTAAGTCTGCTCTACTAAAAAGGTGAAGCAACTCTGAAATGTATTAAAAAAACACCCCAAACAAGTATATTTATTCCAAGTAGGCATATCGGCACTCAGACAGCTCCTGTAGGGACTGTGGCTGGAGTGAGCAAATGAAAAAGTGTACCTAAAAAGGTTTAATTGTTTCATTTGTCAGTCTACTGAAGTGATCATTCGCCTGTATGTTTGCCTTTTTCTGTTGCATTTATAAAGCTTTGATTAATATGGTGTCAAAACCTCTTCTGCTTATGGCATCTGAAAGAAAATGGTGCTTATAGTTTGATTACATTGCTTTATGTAATCTTCCTGCAACTTTCTACCCTCCTATTTCTTTCCCTAGTGTGCAGAAACATATTTTCTGTTCTGTCCCCTTCCACTTCACATTTTCTCTAGTGTGGCTGTTTTCTTATTCAGCATAAATAATCATTTTGCTTACAGTCATCTAACTTCATTTATATTAGGAATTAATACAATATACCTCCAGGCTGTTTTCTCACGAGCCAGAACAAAGAAAGAGTCCGGCTTCAGCTCCTAATGAATCCTTCCTTTTCAGGGGAAAAAAAGGAAGGATTGTACTACTCGTACACAGAATAACGTGGGACATTCAAAGTTTGTTCAAAGAAAACAATCAGCTTTAATTCAACACACAAGAACAGAGAATAATTAAATAATCTTCTGCTTATTCTTTGTTCTGGAGACAAGATTTGGTTGTAATATCGAAATCATGGTTGATCTAATACAGGACCTTTTTATTTCCGTGTGACATTTTAATCAAACATGCTAAAGTTGGAAATGGAAAGGTTTCAAATAATTATGTTTAATTACCTAAGCATAATTTAATCAAAATAATCTTCAATGGTAATAATTATCATTGTCAGTCCTTTTCTCACATATACTTAGATATATCATGTTAATATCAAACTGATTACTTACTGAAAACTAGATTCTAATTTTCTCTTTGAAATCAGCAGTGTACCTCAGGTAGTCTGAGAAGCATCTTTAATTGTTTATATTCACTGTTACATCTTCAGCAAATCTTACAAGCAACTATAAATTCTCTAGCTTTATAGATTAATTCAGTGTTTCAATCTATTTTTGATGATTTAATGACCAGTCATTGGTCAATACATTCACGTATGTGCATTAATCTCTCATACATACTGCCTTTTCAGTTAGGAGTAAGGTTTTTAAACCCAGCTGAGTCAATGTGAAAGGGTTCCAGCGGTTTGAGTCTTCTTTTGAAAGTTGGCTTCCTGATAAGCTTATAGTAAGTATTACCTTTTATCTGTAATTCAGCTAATATTTAGATCTGCTGACTCTTCAGAATACATTAGATTTTAAGAATCGGCACTCTCGGGTTACGTCTGCAGTGCGGCTGCTGAGGTGGTGCTATCTGAGCAGCTTGAAATGGGCGTTGGAAGCCAGCGAGATGCTGGACGCGTGGTGATTTGTTTGGGTTCATATAATCTGTTAAGAAGCGGGATAAATCAGTCCCTGTGGAGTTTCGTGCTATCACAGTGTGACTGCTCCTGCAACCTGAGCTAGTGCCTTTGAAGTTATCTTGGCTGGCGAGCTGCAGCGATAGTGTGTCTCATTAATTCCAAATCTGGAATAATTCCTCAAGAATTAGCAGAGGTGTTTTAGGTATCAAGGCAAAATAAGCAATGGTAGTGAAGAACCCGTTCAGTTTTGCTCAGTTTCTTTCGAAAGATTGTTGAAACAACTCTCAGCACAGCTGGGCACCTTCTTCGAAACAGAAGCGATATTTGGGTCACGACACTTCCAGCCTCTCCCAGCTCTGATCCCCCTGTGAGCCCCACGTCTGGGGAGCGCCATGGCTTAGAGGCCTTTGGAGAGGGGCCCCCCGCTCCCTGGTAGCACAGACACAAAATTGGGGTGAAGATGGCAGAGGGACACCCGTCATTCTGGTCTAAAGTTTGACCTACGGACAAACAAAACTTGATTTTATGCTTTTCCAACATGAAGGAAACTCAGTGCAAGCAGGGACTAGGCAGGATAATGGGGTGATGTATACGGGGGTGTCAGTAAAATGTGAAATCAAAAGCCATATTTAAGTGTGTCATCTCGGGTAATGTATTCATTTGCCACTGCTGCCGCATTTAACACCCGACAGATAAGATCAGCAAGGGCGACAGGACTAACGGGAAATTTGAAGTCCTGGCGTTTGCTCTGCAGAGAGTAATAATGAACACGGGTTTTCTCTCCGATATCACACAGTGCAAGTTTGTAAAAGGTGTGGCTATTAGTGGGAAAATGAGCTACGAAAAGAGAGGCCAGACAACTTGTATTCTCATTTTGGTAATAGCGGAGGTGTCTGGTGTGTCGTTCCGTGACCGGAAAGTTTCCTCCGACCCTCGCAGACCGCAGCCTGCCTCGCTGCCCTGCCTGCCGCTGCTGTCGGCCTGCGCTGTCGCCAGTGAGCGCGTCCATGGCGTGGCTGCCGCGTCAACGGGCGGCCTTCCGCTCCCTGGAGGAGAGGTCAGCTGAGTTTGAATCTGATTTTTTCACACAAACCTGATTTTGTGTGAATTTTTTGCAGACCTTTATTCGCATATTACAGAGTTCTCGCCAAACCGTTAGTAACCGAGTTGTCACTGAGCCATCTCCCTGGATGGAGTGAGGTGTTCACTCTCCTGTGTCCCTCCAGATCCAGTGTTTGGTGAAATTTCACCTTGTAGTCTCTGTGACAGAAGACAGGTTTGGCTACAGTGGACTTCTGTAGGAGCTTGAATACGTCTTGACTTGACCAAGTTTGTTTATGAAGTACTTTCACCGCAACTATACCTTCTTTTTATAGTGACTTCTTTAGCTATGTGAAAATATTCTTTGTGTTTTGTGTATGGCTTCTCTGACCCTGAAGGAGATGCCATGGTGCCACAGCGGTATCTCTTCATACCTGCACACTTAGCAGGAATTGTTGTCTAGCTTTTTGCTAGGTGCCTGTTTACCAAGAAATGGGAGGTGTCCCCACCAGCTCCCCATCACCTCCCCTCCTCCTCACTGTTCTGCGATTGCTCTGTCTTTGAACCAGCACTAAATCCCCGGAGGGGTCAGGTTAAGCCTGCGTTCCACTCAGCTTCCTAGCAGCTTTACCAGGCTATTACTTGATTTCAGAAAGTTCTCATAAAAATATCACCATAAAAGGGTGCGGTCACTCAACAGAGAAGGAAGAAAATACAGTAATTTCCTTGGAGCAGCTTTTTATATTTGAGCTGTCAAGATTCATTGGCGTGAACGGAATGATGGTGGTTCGGGTCTCCACCAGGTGAGAACAGTAATAGCAGCAGCAAAACAAATTATGCCTCTTTTTTCCCTTGTGTGTGCTTTAAAGAAAAGGGGAAGGAAATCAAATAGTGCAAAAACGCTGAAATGATCCTACTTCTGAGGATGGCTGAGTTTAGAATGCCAAGATGCTTTTCATCTCTTCCCAGCATGTATTATGATCAACAAATCCAGAATTAATATTAGTTCAGAGAAAACAAATGTCTGATGTAATCTCCCTGTCGGTTCCATGACTACGTTTTCTGTTTTGTTCTTGTCTTCCATGTGGTTTTTATGCTCTGTGTACTCTAGAGACTTCCAGTCTCTACAAAGAGACAGATCTTTACCAGTCAGGAAAGATTTAAAAAGAAAACATCCTCCCGAGGGATTCATTCCTGTACCAGGAGTCCTTGCCGACTCCAGTCCCGTCAGGTCCCTTCCAGAGCTGCGAGGGCCGTCGCTCCCTCGGGGCTGTAACCTGGCAGAGGTGAGCTTCTGGCTCGCCTCTCGGCGTCTCCCACCCGCGTCGACTTCTTCAGCTTCATTTCCTGCACAGTAATACCTGGCCCAGAGGAACTCTTTTATTTTCCTACCTATATTCAACTAAAGCCATTTAAGTTCTGCTTTTCTGTGAAATTGGCTGCATTTTTTTCTCTATGATGAAGCATTATTTTCACATCTGAGGATTTTAACATTTCAATAATATTAAAAGTCTTTAAACGTATTGGTGAAAAACAATAGGATTCTTTCAATTTTCCCTGCAATGCTGTATTAAATGGCAGGTTTTATTGTACAAACTTACTTAGAATATGCTAATGAAGATGAATTCTCCAGTAAAATATGCATTTTCCAAATTATTGGTCTGAACTACTTCCTATATGAAGTAGTGTGTTTTCTTCTACATTTTAAATTAAACTGTAATTGGAGCTTAGTCAAAACTGCCTGAAGTTGAAGGTTCTCTGCCCAGCAATAACTTAATTAAAAGTCAAATTAAGAGTAGAAAAATATGGCAGATGCAAAAATGGAAGATGTTTAGTACTCTGGGGAAAAAATAGAGAGAGGCAAGTACAGTAAGAAGGAGAGAAGAAAATACAGCGTGTGCTGCTGTTTGGGTTCTGTGACGAACGTTGCCTTTTCTGGCGCTGGATGCAAAGTCTGACTCGCAGAACAACCTCCCTGGGTTTCCATCGGTGGCCTCTTTTCCGTAGCCTTGGGGTGTGGGATGCGGGTGGGCTATCGTTTAGGCAAAAGGCTCCACCGGTTTGGCAAGGGCCCTGCAAAGGCGGCAGCAGCTCCGCCGGGCTCCAGCCAAGGAGGGCAGCAGGAGGTCGGAGAGATGGGGCGAGTTCAGCAGGTCAGGACAGAAATGAAAGTAGACAGTGGGTTTTTCTGGAACTTGGGCTCTTCTGTTAACTTCCTGGGGCAAGAACTGATATGATCCCTCTCTCCCCTCAAGATAGGAAAGGTTAGGAGCGATAACAAGGAACATTATGGGGCATCATGGGCAGCCAGTTTGAATATGTAATTTAGAAGCATGGTTGCCTACACATCTTCGGTACTCAATGAATAGAAACACTTTTCCAGAGGACAGCAGGAACTTTATTTTACTCTCTCTCTTTCTGTCTCATATATAAGGAATACATAAAGGCTCTCAGAGCCTGGAATTAGGTAGGACGGAGAGTTCGTCTAATCTCTGCACAGATATTGGCACTTTGCTTTGCTGAGCCATCTCTGTGAATTTTGATGCCGTTATCTTCTTGTGAACATACAGGTAATCATCAGATTGGTAAACACAGACTGCATTTATCAAGTCACTTATGGTTTGTTGAGCTTACCAGGATTTAATAGGTCATAGACAATAAAAGTGAATTACTGGTCAAATAATTAGGAAGTAAATTCTTCTAAGTAGTTGACAGCAGAATTGTGCTCTGTAGACGCAGAGCCTACTGTAAGTCTTAGGGACTAGATTTCTGTTTCTGTGTGAAGTCATATGAAGTAGTTTAAAGCTGCTGGGTTGCTGATCAGATTAGCAAAGCCAGCTGCTGCATGCATTCATGCAGCCTGTTACCCTTCCCTTCTGAACAAAGAGGAACTACAGTTCCTTCTTTGATCACATAAGGAGAGGTGGTCTCCCAGGAGGCCTCATTAGGCTGGATTTTTCCAGCATTAGTCACATATTTCTTTAGCAGGTCTTTTGCTGGTTGTGGAAATGTTAGTGACGATAGACAGAGCAAACCAGAGGAGATTTCAGCAATATTGTGCCTGCTTAATTAATCTTACTTGGTGTTCTGCAACTGCATAGCTGCTAGGGTAATAATAAGAGTAAGCACAAAGTTTTTGTGTAGCAAATACCCAGCTACAAATATCTCAGGATGTCTAATGCAGTGTAGTAAGGCTCTGCAAAGGCTATAAATAACGTGGTAATTGAGCCACTGTGAAAGTGAACAGGAACAAAACGAAACCGTAAGATGGTGGTTTTGTGCCATGAATGCCATATTTTTGGCATAAAATACAACTTTATTTTGTAGAGTTGTGTTAACCAAAGAGAACCCCAGAGCCTGCGCAGATGCAGATGTGCACTTTATGGCATTAGTGCCTGGAAGGCCCACCGGAGCCCGGCGCTGCGCTCTGCCGGGCGCTGCGGAAGCCAAAGCGAAGAAGTGATCTGTTTCTTTACAAAAGAAGATGACCCCAGTTCTCTGAAGACTTTATCAAGGATTTATTTTACTGTATATAAAGGCAATGGTTCTGTAACAGTTTAAAAGCTAATAATTGACAAAGGAGGATCTGAAGGCAGGCTTCTTTCCCACAGGCAGCAGACTGCCAACCTCACTCGCTCGGAAATGCTGTGCCTGCCTGAAGAAGATCTCCAGCTTTACGGCATTGGGGTGGGCGTTCGTTCACACACAGCTGGTAAGGTGCCAGAAGCGACTGAATCAATTAGTCTGCCTTTCTCTGTGACATAATTGATTTTCACGTGTTAATTTCTGAACCAAGGCCAATCTGTGATTTATGTGAACTAAAACACTGTTCCCTCAACTTCCTTTGCTGGCCCTTGAATAGTTTTCGGAGCAGAATTTGAGCTGTGGCAATAAGATTGTTCTTAGTGTGGAATGAACCCGCAAAGCTGAGGTTTGAGCTCAAAGGAGGGAGACTTTGATTTGTAGCTTTTCCTTTACAGATTTTTCAGTTAAGTTGCTTATTGGTGTGCTGGTTACAGAGGCAAAGTCTGCTCGTGTCCTTTCCCGAGGTGCTGTGTGTGGACGTAGTTACGTACACACGTGGCGAGGCTTCGTGCTTTCAGCGGGTGGGATGGCTCCGCCGACCGCGTTTCAAGGGGCAGCGCAGCTGCAGGCACGGCACAGCGGCGGTGGAGGAAGCGAAGGCAGCGGCGCTCGCCCGTCATCGCTCTGGCTGCATCGTGTGAGCGGGGTCCCTCCGCTTGGAGCCGCTCCAGGTTTTGTGAGCTGTGCAAGCCCTTGCTCACCAAGTAACTTTTGCTGTTGTGCCGCTGTCTGTGAGGGTTCAGTCACGAAGTACGCAGTTCAGGCACGGTGCTGTGTCACCGGAGTACTCAGTCCTGAAGGCAGAGAAAACCAAATCATCCAATGTAGCTGTTAAGGATGCTTTGCCGAAGTGTGGTAAGGGAGCATGACTAATTTACCTGTTTTAATGAGCAAGAGTAAAAAGTTGCTCATTGTATCATCTTTTACTCATGGTATTTTAAAGTCTAAAACATACTTTAATTTTGCTTATCGTGTTTCTTCGTTACACTTGAGGATGATGCTCTGCTTTAACAACCGTCCTAGCAGAATGGTGTTAAGACTTCCCTCATCTTGCTAAGATGCATAAATGTGCGCAGGAGCAAAGAAGTAATAGTACAGACAAAGCTCTTGCACTCCAAGCTAAGCAAGCAGTGAAAATAGATCAGAATAGATTTTTCTTAAGCAGAAGAATCGATTTTCTTGTGATTTATCTCCTTTCCTTTCTGGCTGTTCCGCCCCAGCTGACTTTTGTTCTTGACCATACCTTCCAGGAGGCAGAGCAGAGGTGCTTTTGTCCGTATAGGCTGCAAAGTGTGCAGGTGCTGACCTGCGAGGAGAAGCGATGGTTGCTTGCTGACGAGGCTCTCAGATGGCGTGCCGAAACTTAGGCAGGCAGTGCTGACATGCTGCTTGGAGCTGAAACTTCTTGCTGTGTCTAGAGAAATAATTAACAAGTAATGCTCAGGGATAAAAACAGAGGCACCTCTCGTGGGTCTGTGATTGCCCAAAAGAGATAAATGTGTTTAATTTTGTGCCTGAAGCCTATGACAATGATATGGCATTAAATGCCTTTTCTCCCTTACATCAAATTAATAGAAAAGAAATCCCTTTGAAATGGGAAGAAAAGGCTAAGTGGTTTAAATACCTTTTAACTTTAGTTGTGTATGTCTGTGTCCCAAATTAAGGGACCGTGTTTTTGTTCAGTACCTGTACTAGTTGAAGATGACACCTTACGGACTGCGTCTCCATTGCTTCCATTGCAGTGTGCTGGCCAACCTGATGTTTCTTGCTGATTGGCACCGTTTGAAGCTTCAGGAAGAGCGATGAGGGCCCAGACTCTCAAAAGCGCTCAGCATCTTGCAGGCTGTTACTGTTCCGCGGAGTGCTTTGGGAAGCCTGGTCTCAGCGTGCGGGTCGGACAGCTTGCTCGCTGCACCTCCGCTAGCGGGGCTGTTGAGGCCGAAGGAGTACAAGTGCTGGTTTTTTTTTTTTGCTCAAGATTAGAATGAACTTTGCTGGTAGCACTAATGATGTTTGGGGGCAACATCCCCTCTTTGCTTCTCCGATGATGCTAGCATAACATTGGCTGACTTTGAGAGAGAAGACAGACCTTCAGGGTATATTTGCACTGTAAAGCACGGAAAACATTTGCCAGAATATATTTGACAGAAGCAATTTGTGTTGCTGAGTTAAAGGAAAGAACAGTTTAGGGAATGGCAGGTAGGTAAACTGAAGACTGAGTAAGTGTTTCCAGCTGAGAGTTAATATTAGCTGAGGGTCTAGTGCCGGGAAGGGCTAGAAAAACGCAACACTGGGAGCAACAGGAGATAACACTGTAATTCAGTGAGGTCTGTATTCAGACATTATCTGTTCTGGAGGCATTCTGCCACCCAATGCATATAAACCACCAGAGAGTGATGAAGCCATGGTGGGAAAGTGTGAAATGTCAAGGCATATGGTTGGAAGAAAAGACTAGTTATATTTCATCTAGCGCTCAACCAGAGGCAACAATGAGAAAGCGTGAACCAACTGAAGAACCTTGCACGATACATGTATATATTCTGTCCTCTTTTATACATGTATGTAGTGTATAGGCATATGTATTAAAAGATACAATATATAAGATAACATGTATCTTGTAGATACGTATATATTCTGTCACCTTTAAAGATGACAAACGCTGTACTGCAAGTATGGCCGCAACATTCCTCTTTGTAGGATAGAGATTACCTTTCCTAAGCACAGGAATTATGATCTCGAGCATCAACATTCCTTTGCCTGAACATAAGAAAGAGTGTTAGTAGATTTATTAATGATAAATAAATCCATGTTACATTTTTAATTTGAACAGAATAATAAAATATTGTTTATTTTACTTTGGCTATGGTAAGGAGCAACTCATGGACCAAGTTTGTTGGCCAGAGAGATCGTGGATTCTCCTTCTCTGGAGATATTCAAGACCCGCCTGGATGCGGTCCTGTGCAGCCTGCTGTAGGTGACCCTGCTTGGGCAGGAGGGTTGGACTAGATGACCCACAGAGGTCCCTTCCAACCCTGACCATTCTGTGAAGTCATGCGACTCCAGACATGATGTGTTATTTATTAACATATTTAATAGCACAGTTAGTTTTATGTCTTGCATTCCAGAGCCTTGTATCTCAAAGTTTGTGTAAGAAAGAGTGCTATCAACCTCCATTCTGGTGTTAATTTGGAGAAAAAAAGACACCTTTCAGAAATGTCAAGTACTTTCTAGTAACCATGCATGGATAACAGCTAAATAAGTTTGAAAATAACCAAGTGAAAGAGGTCCTTAAAGGGCTTTTCTACGAATGGAATTATGTTCTTGTTCAAAATGGGGCTCAAATGTGCTTGTGTTTCTTCTGCAGAGAGAGGGTTAAGAGGAAATTGTTGTGACAGTTGTGACTAACTGGATGAAATGTTTGATTCTGTGACTAGATCTTTGCGTGACTGTGACTTTAATCTGTCCTTGTCAAAAGTCCAAGATATGAGCAGGGTACCCTTACAGAAGCTTTGGTTGTTGCGGTCAGAATCTGCTGTGATGAACTCCAAGAGTTTGTGACACTGGTCATCATTCCTACCCGGCTGTGAGCTGTTCTAAGATTTTATTCCTGTTTGATACCATTGAAGAGGTTTTGTCTAATGTGAAAAGACGAATGAGTGCTTTCTCGCCTCATGCTCCGAGGCATTTCCCGTCAGTGATTCCAGCTGTCATGATCTGACTGATGCTAGATTAGCAGTTTCCTCCAGTGCTTTTGTCTCAGTGTATTTTTGAGCAGAATAGAATTATCTTAAGGATAAGCCAACTAGGAGATGTCACTATATTTATAGTTTAGAGAAATGTTCTCCATATAACTGCGGAATGGGAGGTTTGAAAAATACTGCATTCTTTTGAAGGTTACTGTGAGAAACTTGAGGTTTTAGCAGTGGAGTAGTGGACAGGAGAGCGCAGCTTTCCCTTTTTCAGCCAGGCGGTTCCGTTCCACGAGGGCTCACTGAGTGCCAGGTGGTGCTGCTGTGACTTTCTACCCTCTGAGGAACTAGTCCTGTTGGGTTACAGTCCGTCACTGTTCCAGTGGTGACTCTCGGCCTTGAAGTCATCCCTCAATTCATGCGGTTGTTAATTAAGAACGATTTTGAGAGTGCCTTCTTCATTGCAGCAGCTCAGCTGGTCAGGGAAATGCTCTCTCTTCAGTCGTATCTCCCTTCCTCAGAAAGCCAGGATGAAAACAGTTTGGATTAAAACTGCTTTTGTTTCCTTGCTCTTTCTTCAGAACCCAGGGTGAAGACTGGCTCTGATTAACGGGCAGGGCTGTTTGCCCAGGGAGCCCTGGAGCGGGTGGCTGGAAGACACAGGAGCTGCGAGGTGCCTGTGTCGAGCTGTTGAACTCCTTTTAATCTCAGCCAGGCTCCCTCTAAAACAGCAGGACAGGGGTCAGGCACTTGTCCTTCTTCGTTAGGCAGTCTCATTAAATTGCCATAAAGGTTCTCAGTGGGCATAGGTTTGCTCGGAGTAGCCAAGAAGATGCCTTTTTTTTAATTTACTGGGACGTTGTGCATCTTTCTGTGTTAGAAAAGTCAGATGTGTGGGAAATGGCTCAAAGATGTGTGGTGTGGAGAGCCTGGGATGGGTCTGGAGGACTGCCCAGCAAGTGGGAGGTGCTGCTGAACAGCAGTGCTCGGGGAACTGTCGGGCTGAAAATTAAGCGGCCGAAGAGCGTCTCAGCCATGGAGCCAGACAGAGAAGGGGCCAGGCCTCAAATAATAGTGAAATTCAGTAAGAACATAAAACATGCATCATTTTTCCTGCTCTGTCAAGACTTCTTTCTTACTTATTTGCATTTAATGTGTACAGCCTTAGAAATATTACAGCATAAAACCCAAGATACGTTCAGACCCATGGCAGTTAAATGTTCTTTAACAAACCTGTATCTTATCCTAATTCACCGTTGCCATGCCTGAGCAGCAGGCGAAGGTGTCATCTGGCTTGTTACGATAGTGTTTAAAACAAATATTGCATCTACTTTTTAGGTCATTTTTCTCATTAGGTTTTGATACAAATGCTTGGCTGCAACACTTTGTGGGGACAAGCAGTGGAAGAAGTTAGGTGAACTCTCTAGGCAGTTCAGGGTTGCTACAGGCTCTAAACTGAACAGAGGAGGGAAGTGAATAAAAATTCCCTGATTATATCAAGTTCTTCAGCTAGCTGGTGAAGTTAGCATGCAGAAAGTGAGAGGCTGTACTGCAAATTACTTGCTAGGTTATAGGAATCGTGGTACACAGTTGTAGGAATTCTGTGGTTCATGGAAATGCTTAGTGTGCCCTTGGCGTGGAAGTAATTTACTTTGTTTGTAGCGCTTACTAACGATATCCAGAAACAGAATACGTGCACAGACAGCATCACAGTATCACTCGTCTCTGACCCTGAGAGACAGCTCATTTACCCAGTACTCGCTAAGGACTGTGCCTAACGATGCGGCCTACGCCGCTGACCCCGCAGACGTGCGGAAGGGCAGCGTTCTCAGCGCTGTGGGAGCATGGATGCTGTGGTTTAGATGCACCAACGAAGCGAGCACCAGCACCGAGGTGTAACAACAAAAGCAGCAGAAATTGCCTTTCTTCTGGATGTAAAATCCGCTTATCCCTTGCAGACATCATTAGGCCCACTTGGTCTTCGAGCAGTGTCTGTGCCACGTTGCAGGAGGAGGTGAATATTGGAAGGTGCGGTGGAAATCCCCGGCACTTCATCTCTGTCTCTTTAGGGAGTCACAAACCAGGCTGGAAGAAATGAATGTGAATACAACCATGTGGCTGGAACTCATCCTTTACGTTATTGTATTACGTGTCGGTAAGTGTTTTGTTGGCCTAGAATGCAGAACACAGAAGTAATGACAACTTTAGGCCTCGGGATAGTACGATACAGAAAACAAGACATCACCAGATAAACGCAACAAGCCAACAGAGAAAGGTTGTGGAGAACAGGTTAAAAAAAGTGACAGGGTGTAGCAGTAGGTACGGTTCAGTGCCAGTCAGATGCCTCAGTCACAGCTTGCCAATTGTATTTAAAATTAATTCTCTTAATCCATAAGCTGCAGCTGCTGGGAAACGGTACGTGAAGCACAGAAATCTGCAGTCCTTCTCTTTCAATTGGAGGCTGATATTTTAATATCAGTGCTCACTGCGCTCAGGTTATTGTTCTTACTGATATGAATGAACAAATGAACAAATCCTAATTGGTTTAAAATCACATCAGTCTGACAGCCTTGATCCTTGGAGAGCTGCAAATTTATGATTTATAAGTAGTTCATTTATTCCTTCTCAGAAGACATGAAAACTGTTATTTTTTAAGTCACAATCTGTGAGATTTTGGCCAAGATCAATGTAAAAAATGAAGGAGTTTACTATAGGTGATGCTGCTGACAGTAACAGTGAACTGAAGAGATAAACTGGTATCTGGTATGGTTATGTATATCCTCACCAAATCAAAGGAGAGGTGCTGTTGCGAGGTATTTATACGGTAATTCTCCTTCCAGAAAGGAAATGGTGGGGAGGTCTGTGGGAACGAGACCCTTCTCCAGCGGGGCCGGTGGCACAGAGCGCCTTGACCCAGTGCTGGGAAATCACCGCTGCTTCCTTCAGTGGCTCGGGTTGAGCTGGGCGAGGGAGGTTCTCCTTCCCCTCTACACTGCCCTGGTGAGGCCTCATCTGGAGTACTGTGTCCAGTTCTGGGCTCCCCAGTTCAAGAAAGATGAAGAGCTACTGGAGAGAGTCCAGCGGAGGGCTACAAGGATGGTGAGGGGACTGGAGCATCTCCCCTACGAGGAGAGGTTGAGGGAACTGGGCTTGTTCAGCCTGAAGAAGAGAAGGCTGCGAGGGGACTTTATAAATGCCTACAAATATCAGAAGGGTGGGTGTCAGGAGGATGGGGCCAAGCTCTTTTCAGTGGTGCCCAGTGACAGGACAAGGGGCAATGGGCACAAACTGAGGCACAGGAAGCTCCGTCTGAACATGAGGAAGAACTTCTTCCCTCTGAGGGTGACGGAGCCCTGGAACAGGCTGCCCAGGGAGGTTGTGGAGTCTCCTTCTCTGGAGATATTCAAGACCCGCCTGGACAAGGTCCTGTGCAGCCTGCTGTAGGTGACCCTGCTTCGGCAGGGGGTTTGGACTAGATGACCCACAGAGGTCCCTTCCAACCCCTACTATTCTGTGATTCTGTGAGCGCTTGCACCTAGGGCTCTCGGTCACAGCGAGCTGACAACGCGGCTGCTCGTTGCGGGGTGGTCTGTCTGGTGAGGGTGAGGCACCACGGCGGCAAGGCCAGCGTCTCGCTGCTGCTCGGACCCTGCTGAAGTCGCGGGGAGTGACTCCGCTGAGGGTAGGACGGGTACAAGGAAAGGCCTTGACAGGAAGGTTGTTAATTTAAATTGTGTTATAGTGGACCAGATCAGGAAAAGTTGTCCCAGACTGAGGATAAGCAGCTGCGGATGTATGCAAATAAGTGTAAAAAAAAACGGTTTTCAGCAAATCATAACTGAGAGAGCTGGGCCGTGCAGCAGACAAGCTTGGTGACTCAAACCGTTGTCCCTTGAGTTCGTTCTTACCCCCTACCCTATGGTAACAGCTTTGTTAAATCATCCAAAATCACAGAAGCCAAAACTGAGGATGCAAAACCTGAGAAGAGGAAACCTTGCTGTGTTCTTTGTGCTAGACTTCAGCGTGCATCCAAAGAGAACCCCTGAGCTCCTTGCAGGACATTAGACCGACCACACGTCAATCTTGCCCTTGCCCCCTTCTCCTGCCAAAACTGGTGCAGAACGCAAAGAGTAATGCTTCATCTTTTCTGCTTATATCCGTATTTTTGACGTAATTAAATCCTTGGGTCTCTGGTTTTGCCATGTAGCCATGGCAATTGCCTTTATTTTATTGTCTTATGACCACATACGAAATAGTTCAGGGAGTATAAGGTAGCATTGTGGATTCCAGTATCACCAGTATACAGTAATGGCATAACATGTGAACGGCACCAAGGGGATTGATATTCCTCAGTTTGCAAGCTGCCTCAGTGCTTGAGGGAATGGAGATGGTGCGGCAGTACTGAAGTCAATAGGAAACAGAAAGATCTGAAAACATGAGGCAAATGTGGAATGAGAGTAGAGTGTAAGATTCTTTTAAATAAATGTTAATCCATGTAGATTTGTGTGGCAAAAGACTAGATAAAAAAAAAAAAAAAACAAAACCCATAGTCCCTTGCTGTGCACAGATTATTGTTTTAAACATCCAAGCAGACATTGGCATATACAAAATCGACTTCTGAGAGTATTGACTTGGCTTAATTTACTTGTGTCATATCTGTAACTGAAATGGGGAGGATGAACTTCGCATGCGAATTCCCCGAAGGGCCCATAACAAAGGCAATTACTCAGTTTCAAACCTGTGAGTTAATGGAAGTTTTCAGCACTGTCTTCAGGTGACGCTGGTTGTGAATTACCTGTCGAGTACAGTACAGGTGTAAAGTGTAACTCTACTGGAAAGAACGATCAGTCTACTTCCATTAATTTTTTGGTAATTTCTCTACATAAAATATTTCCACATGAGCCTCTGAAACTTTAAAAGGCAATTAAAAAATAGTTTTCAAAGATCCTAGATTTAGCCTGAAATTTTGGAAACTCGTGACAGAAACGTAGGATCCAGAGGCATGCAAACTGATTCAGAAATAGAACAAGAAAGTTCTTTCGGCTTTAGATTTAATTGTTATATATGCAAAGAAGACATTTAACAAATAGTTTCATTTTACTTTATTTGTTCTAAGTAGAAAGTTTGGACTTTTGCAGTTTTTTTACAGAGCCTGTATTGCTTGAGTTGCAAGTAGGTGTTGCTGCTAAGATGCAAACCAATGAGCAACCTCTGTTAGTGGACTGAGAAGTCTTTGGGGTCTTTTCATTTTTTACAAGATATTGCCACCTCGAATAAGAACCCATTCTAAAAACAGACAGGCTGAGGGAGCTGGGGCTGTTCAACCTGGAGAAGAGAAGGCTCCGGGGTGACCTTAGAGCAGCTGCCAGTGCCTGAAGGGGCCTACGGGAAGGATGGAGAGGGGCTTTTCGCAAGGGTGTGTAGTGGACAAGGGGGAACAGCTCTAAACTAAAAGAGGGCAGATTTAGATATTAGGAAGAAATTCTTCCCCATGAGGGTGGTGAGGCCCTGGCCCAGGTTGCCCAGAGAAGCTGTGGCTGCCCCCTCCCTGGCAGTGTTCAAGGCCAGGTTGGATGGAGCTCTGAGCAACCTGGTCTGGTGGAAGATGTCCCTGCTCACGGCAGGGGGGTTGGAACCAGATGATCTTTAAGGTTCCTTCCAACCCAAACCATTCTATGATTCTGTAAGAACAAGAAAGCTAGAAATTCGTTCTGCATTTTAAGATCATATGCACTGTTCGTGCAGCACATAAACATCCACTTCTGTCACTTGTCACGGTACGATGTCTGGGCAATCCAGGTGCTTTGTCCAGGGACTCAGAGCTACTAAACTGAATACTGGGAGAGCTGGAAGGACATACAAATCATTCTTTAAATACTCTGCAATGCTGTCATTTTGTCACCGTGTTTGTCACAAGTTCATAGGCAGCAGCACCTATGGAGAAGATGGGAATTGAACTCTGTCGCCCAATTTAACACGATTTGCCTGAAGGCAATGTGACTTCCCAAAGCCCTGAAACGGGCAAACCTCTCTCGCCTTTTACTTCTACTGATGTCCTAGTGGTGGAGCTCGTTCTTTATGAATGTTTAAACAGAAGCTTTAAGCAATTTCTAAGTAATGATAATGTGAAAATTTTTCAGTGAAGCCCCTTCTTCCATTGAAATATTTTTATATGAGGTTTGGGGTTTTTTTGCAGGTGAACTTCTATGGAATGGTTCCGTTTCAGTGGAATTCTCTATTTCACTGGAGAATACCGTTATATTCTCATAATAATTTGAGTTCAATGCTTTCTGTAAGCTTCCTGGAAGCACCTGACAAAACTTGCACTTCCAGGTCTCGTGAGCCGCAGGTTTTCCCTGAGGAACCGTCTGTGCACCTACAGTACACATCCCATAAGGTGTTTATATTCTCCTGTGGCTAAAATCCTGCCTTTTGTCATGGGAAACGCACTGGAATCAGTGCCCAGCCTCTAGGGTGGAAGAGGGCTGAAGATACTGAGAGCACAGTTCCCACAGATTCACATCCCATCACTTCCTGATCATCTTTTGAAAAACAATCAAAACCAAATGGATCTGAATGAAGTTTAAAGGTTTGCGTGCGGAGGAAATTGTGTCTGCCTTTGTTGTGTTGTTCCGTTCCCACATGTGGTGGAGAGATGTTTCAGAGCAGACGATACACACAGGATTTTGTGAGCTTGTCTGCAGAAGCCTTTCTCTGCATTTCTGACAAGTCTGAAACTAAAGCCCTTCTCCCTGGCGTTCGGAACGTCGTTTCCTCTCCTCTCCGCTGCAGATGTCCTGTGCCAGGGCTGACAGCCAGCAGTGACAGAGGCAGCGTGCGGATGTATAATAACAAGAGCTGCTCTTTCTTCGCTTTGCATCAGCCGAAGTACCGACACGCTTGATCTGCAACACGGCACATTATGGGGTGGTGAAGTTTCTAGTTCTGTCCAGTCTTTGCTTTCTGTGCAGGCTGTCAAAATAAATTCCAATACTGGATTTCGTGAAGATTTTCTGTGGTGAAATCTCCCTCTTGAAAAGGTTTCCTCTCCTAAGGTTAGGATAAGATGGAAGCATAGCAGCCCATTTTTAGCTTATTCATGGGGTAAATGAAAACCAAGATAGACAGTGAAATTCATTTGTTTTAAGTTCAAAGGGTGTTTTCTTTTTATACTGATATGGCATTAGTTGTTGTCTTTAAATACTTACAATAATCACTTCTTGCCTAATAATCCCTGATTGCACTTGACTTTTAAGTTTACTTTTCTTGATTAGAAAGCGAACTTCATCAAGTCAAAAATAGGAGCCAGGAACAAAATTACCATAAAGTTAATTTATTTAGGGAAAGGGAGAAGTTGTGGGGCAGTGGCGTGTGGAAGAGAGAGGAGATCCCGAGACTGCCTTTAATAGATCTGGCAAAAATTGCTCCATTTTCCCGATGCCAAATACTTCTCGGGTAGAGGCAGTAGGGAGCAAAGTTATCCTGGCCTGGACTATCTGAGTTTGTGCGGCTGGAAAAAGTCAACCCACTTTTCTAGTTGTTTATATACTAACTTTCTGTAATGTGTTCCAAAAATACATACATATAAGTCCTTGAAAGAATGTAAAAGGTGAATTAAAATGGAGTCAGTGCATTACCAACAGGTAGACATTCGGGGACAAACTGCCAGCTGGAAGGAGTCTTTAAGAAGCATGGAAAACCCTCCAAACCATCCTGTATTTTTCCTTGGACTTTCAAAAGCTGCTTTGCACATCTCCTTCAGCAGATGTTCTGACATTCAGATAAAGTTTGTTCATATTAAGTGAGTTATTAAACTAAGATATTGCACTATCCATTTGCTGTTCTCCAGCAATTGTCTAAATAAATACACCGCCCTTCCACTCTCTCCAAAGCATTTTTTTCCTCCAACTGGAAGAAGACTTGTTGAAAGAGAATAAATTAGTTCTGGGTTGGGGAGGGGGGGTGGAGAGAACCCAGCAGCATTTATTATGGCACCTGAAAGTCAGTAGCGCATTCTATTTTTCTGAAAGTTAATGAAACATATAATTAGAATTCTCTTTCTGATGTTTTGGGGGATTTTAACTATGCGGTGTATGCACTGTGCAAGCAGAAGGGTGAAGCAGAGCTGTATCACTGCTCGAATTGGAGCAATTAGCATGCTAAGAAGCACACGTACTTTTAGGTAATTTCTGTTTCAAAGTGCTTCTGTTCGGAGCTGTCTGCTTTGAAGATAAGCACGGCTTTTGTTTGAGACTATTTGAACTTTAAGATGGACGGTATCGGCATTTTCATTTTCCTGTATTTCTTCCTCTCCTATTACAAGAATGAAGAAACCAGCGTATTTTTGAAGTAGACTGAACATAATTTGTCCTGCTTGATATTCTTTTATTTTTATCTGTAATTTCATATGCAGCTAAAAATTTAATTTTTGAAACTTACTGTGTGAAGCCTCCCTTTAGTGGAATTATGGTGGCATAAGGGTACTGACGTTAATGAACATGTTATGGTGGCACAGACTTTGAGAGACAGAAAGAATGAATCCCAGCCTGCAGCATCCCCTCTCAAACACGGCAGACGAGTGAAGCAGAACAGATGTCCACAGAGATCTTTGGGTATGGTCGCAGTATAAGGATTCCCAAAGACAGTCCAAACCCGGCTATATTAAAATCCTGTCCTTTTGGAAACCAGCATCATTTCATGAAAGAATGACACATAAAAGCACTTGCCTGAAATTGTGAAAGTTTGCTTTAATGGCCGTCGCTACAGAGGGAAGAATCTGTGTTAATCATTTCATCTGCTTTAGCAAGGCTCTGGGAGTCATAGGAGCATCAGAAGGTGCTGAAACATTTGTGATCAGGTAGACCACAACAAGCGAAGGCTGAGAAGAGTTGGTGATACCTGTCCAGGTGCTGTGAGAAGGGCTCTGCAAGACCTCTGTCATTCAAGTAACCCGCTCAGGTGGGAGATGGAAAGCAATGTTGCACCTGAATCGTGTCAGACTTAAACGAGGAAAGAAAGGAGTGAGGGCCTGGAGAAGGATGTGGGTGGAAGCAAATGGTTGCTCTCCTGTAGATGAAGGGGATCTGAAGTTGAGGAGGGGAGGTAAGCAGAGTGCTGGCAAGACTGCCCTGCCGCTTGCGTCGGTGAGGGCTTCTGGGATGTTAACTTGTGTTGCTGCAGGGCTACAGGAGAGCAGTGTACGGATAAGATTGCATGGCTGAAGCAGGAGGATGAATTTAGTTGTGGAGTCAAGCGTAATGCCCAGTGGAGAGGTGGTAGGAGTGCCCTAAGGTCAAGGAGGAGCTATGGAAGAAGAGAGGGCAAGCAAAGGTGTCTAGCAAAGGCTTAGGGAGAGCAGAGGGCTTGGGTTAGCGCTGCTCACTTTTTCCCAGGGCCAAAGCTCAGAGTTACTCGCGGGAGAGTAGTAGGTATTTACTCGCTCTGTTCAGCTGGTAGCACGTGTGTCTTCATTTGAAGTGATCTCTGTGTGTTACGATGTTGAATGTTTGGCCAGATGAGTGCTGGATTGCTCGGTTCCCAAGAGAAGCCTGTGTCTCTCCTGCTCAGCACTATTGGGGCAGGTAGTTCCAACAGCAAAAAGAAAAAAGACAGTGCTAAAGGCAAATTCAAGTCATTTCTGCATAACAATACTTTCTCAGCAATTTTGTGACAATGTGACACGCAAGAAACTTTTGACTTGCAGCTGCAAGCAACAAGGCTTGTCCCATGTATCGTCCAGCCAGCCGCTGGTGAAGACAGAGATTTATGTGGGTTTTCAGAGTTAAAGTTAGGAGAAAATACTTAAGAAATTCAGAATAATTTTACTAGGTGTTACTACAGAATGTTTCAGTACATCCTGATGCCACCTCAGCTGAGGTATGACTATTTTCTACTGTGTAAATCTTGAGTTGGTGAACCTATTCCAAGCTATTGGAATGTAAGTGCATAGATAAAGTATGGTTGTATTGTGTTAGCAAATCCACATAGGGAATGAGGGGTTTTGTTTTGCACCTTTAAAAGGCAGAAGAAATGTTCTTCTCCCCACTTCTTAATTTCTGTAAAGTGATTTTACTTCTGTACACGTATCTGTAAGGTCCCTTCCAACGCAGACCATTCTGTGTCCTTTGTGGATGCCCGCTGTGCAGCCCGGTGGTCTCTCCCCGGGAGCCCGGGGCAGGAAGACGCGGGGTGTTTCGGCTGTGTTCCTGAGCGTTGTCTGGGATGGTTCACTGCTGTCGGTCTCAGAGAACTCCGAGTAAACTTCCCAAGGAGTGCTTCGGCGGAGGAAGGGAAGGCGCGGTTGCCCGTACCGTTACTGTTCCGATGGCTGTCTTGTATTCAGAGCAACGTTTCATTCAAAGCCCACTGCAGATACATCAGAAAAAGGAGTCAGTTGAACTCGTATAACTTATATAGGCTTCTTTAGCAATGCTTTTAATTTTTATATTCTGATCAGCATGTGCACCTCACGGAAAAAGAATTAGAAATGGAAATGCAGCTGCTGTCTGATGCTAAAGTTCGCTTGCAGTCTCTCTGCCAGAGAAATGGAGGTGCAGAATATGCAGTAATCGCCAAACTGGAGACCAGAAAATTCCTAAGACTCTCTAGGTAGTTGAGAAGTTGGTTTTTAGCTATCTTTCTGGTAAAGGGTCCTCCCTGTTTTTCTAAACTGGTGTTGTGGTAGACAGGTCTAGTAGAAAAAAGGAACAAATGGAAAAATTAAGAAGAATCACACTAGTAAAAAAATATCAGTAAGAGCCTAAAATTTTGATCCCCCTAACCTCACTTGGTCAGCGTAGTTTGGGGATCAGACAGGCTGAAGAGTGCTGAAGGCAGCAGCCCATCTCCATCGCTCTTTTTTGGCTGTCCATCCTGTTATGTCTCTTCATTTATAAATAAGGAGGGCCAGATGGCAACCGCATATTGTTATTGCTCTTTTGTTGTCTCCTTAGAGTTTTAGCTTCTTATACAAATTGAATACTTGGCTGTAATTTTGTTCTTGTCCTCAGGAACCGTTCTTTTTAATTTTAAAATGCAGTTTGTACCAGCCTGTTTGATTCTAAGATTTGATGACTTCTGGCCATAATACCATGTTTCAGGTTGCATTAAACTTGCTAGCATTGAGGCATCTCACCTGGCAAATGGTTTCTGAGATGGTGCCCGTTCTGGTGCTTGTGCCAACAGAACTGAGGCCAAGGTATAAAGCAGGGGAATCAGAAAGTGCTTCCTTCATGGTCTTCCCCGCTCTGCCCCATCTCTCCTCCCGAGGTGCTTGCCACACTGCAGATGTGTTTGGCTGGGCGTCATTAAGCCTAAGGCAATCTGAGCTTGTTTAAATTTCAAATAAATATGTGTTCACAGGCTGGCACCATTGCCCAAGTAAGCCACAGCGCAGCACGGTGTGTCATGAAAAGAGCCCTAAGTGAATGAAGCGCTCCTGGCCGCCATTCACAGCACTGAACGGTGCATGGGCGCTCGCTGCTCGCAGGCGCTGCGCTTTATATCAGGTTTGAAGAAGGAAAATCCTACATCAGCCACACAGAAGGAGCCCTCTCCTATTCTTTGCTCTAATGCTGGTTTTAACTTCATCCTAGCTATTCTACGAGACAGAGAATTCCGTGGGAATTTTGGTGTTTGACTTGCCCTGAGCATATGCTCCTCAGAAACCAGCTAAAAATGACACCTACTCGTAATCCATTATAGCGATTTTTTTTTAAGAAATAATTCAAACTCATAACTTACTAGCAGCTCAAATGGTAGTATTTTTTTCTTTTCTTGGTGCAGAAAATGTGGCATATTTAGCAGCTTCCCAAATTTCCCCCTCCCCCCCAATTTTTCTTTTTTTTTTTTTTTTTGGCCATCTATTACAGGTCACCATATAGATGTTGGAAGTACGGTTGTGCATTTGGGCAAAAGTTCAGGATTTGGGATGTTCCTGAGGAACAGCTGTGCTGGTGGTGTCTGTTGCAGAGAAGAACAGTGCTTGGACACAGCTCGTTAGTGATTACTTGCCAGCTGGGACGAGAAGCCTCTCCAGAATGGTGACCAGCAAGTCAGGCTGTATAGAAATGAAAAAGTTTCATTTCCCAAGAAAGCAAATACTCGGGCAGAAATCCTCAGGGCTGCTTTTGATTTCTATTGCTTAAAATTTTGCTTTGTTTCAATTATAGTCACACAATGCAAATCAGCCCATTAAATCTTACTTTCTAGAGAAGTAAATTCTGCTTCTAATCAACAAATCAAAACTACATCAAGAATTTTATTTCATTATCTCATTGTCTCAGTTCTAGTCTAGATACCAGTGAGTAAACAGAGGCAGCAATCAGCCCTGTGGTACTCATCACCCTTTGTCTGTCTAACAGACTCTAATTTCTACAGTTAATGTTTTCTAAAATGATCGCAGCACTAGAAAAAGATTTTACTGGGCTTGCAGTGGGGCTGTGCTGCTTGAAATGTCACTGTGCGTTAGATTTACCATTTCTCACAGCTCTAATTAAAAAAAACCCAAACCCTCAATCATTAATGTATTTCCAATCATTGATTTGTTTCTTACTTATTCCCAATTAAAATATTTTTTCATCGTTAGTATTTTATCCGTGCCTTTGATTAAAGCCATCTAAAAATCACATACCTCACTCAATTTTTCATTTTTTTCGTACTGGAAAAGAGTACTAGCCTACATAGCTGCTCAGTAACAGTCAATTATCCTTAAAAGTTAGCTTTCTTTTTAACTGGACGTTGTCCAAAAGCTCCGTGTCCTTCAACCGCTGTTTCAGATGCCTCAGCTAATTTTGTAGCCATCTATGCTGAATGCCAAAAAACACTTGGTAATTTTCAGTGGCTGTCCCTCATAATCCTTCCTGTGTCATCTTAAATTCTTTGAGCTGCTGCTTAGCATTGTCATCAGCAATTTTGTACCTCTTTTCATTGATTCTGTCAGCTAAATTGTTTCTGTAGAGAGCATCAGGACAGAACATAGACCAGAAACACAACCCAGCTTATCTAAACACTCATCGCTGGAGAGCTGCGTGCAGGTTAGCTGCAGATCTGTACAGTGTCTCCCGCAGATATTCTGAAGGACAGAAGCAGCTCGAGCACCTGCAGAAGTTGGTCGTACTGGCGATTAGAGGACAGACTCGCTGCTGCAGCCCTCCTGCAAGAAGCAGCAAGGTGACTCCTGTCACCCAACCTCTGGGTTAACGCAGCTGAGCAGCTTCTCTGGTGTGAACATGACTCGGTCTTACAGGGTCTCGTTTTTCTATTCGAAATTTCCTGTAGAATTGATCCTGACTTTTCACAAGTACAGAGATTATTTAAAGTACTCACAAAAATTTATCTGCTGTGTCGTCCAGCAATGTAAATTCTGGATAGCTGTGGTATTTTGCTAATTTATGTTGTACCACAGGGTTCTCCTTTTCTCCTGTGGCTTCATAATTTTTGCAGAATACTAGCTGTTACGGTGTGGGACACAAACAGTTAAACATAAGCATATGTTTTATATGGCAGAAGATTGGCAACAATACTTAAAAAAAGCTGAAGCCCTCTCTCTGAGAATAAAATGAAGAGTCACGATTGAGAAGTTATTCAGAGCATGGACATGTTCAAAATGTCTTCTGAAGAAGCCGAAGAAAAGTTCCGTTGGAAGCTCTTGGGCTGCAGGGGGTTGCGGCGCAGAGCCCCGTGGGCTGCCACGGCGTTGGGACCCTGTCTCTCCAGCTCCTCGGTAGGCAAGCGGCACTGAGCAGAACTTGGAGATGTCACGTTACTGTTTCTAGACGCTGTTCTGCAATGGGCAGCCATCCAAAAGAGGAGACGTCAGGTGGTCTGCTGAAGCAAGAGCTGCTTTATGTCTGTCTTTAAAGATTGGTGGTATTGCAGGTGAATTTGAGGTATAAAAAACATGCAAGGGCATCCCCTTACCATCAGGTAATCTAGAACAGACTCTAGCTCATCACTCGGCTACGTTTTTTTCCTCGAAGATGTGCGGCGTGCTGGGGGTTTGCTGTGTTTGTTCACCCTTCTCATCAGATGCCCTTGGGAATGCCCGTGGTCAGCTGCGAGCCATTCAGCCGGAAATAATTTCCACCACCTCCTCCACCTCTTCTAATTTTGTTTTTAAATCTGTTGCTGTGATTCCTGGTCAGGGCAAGAGAAGTTAAAGTGTAGCAAGAGGTCTGGACAACAATGAACTTTATTTCCAAGGATGAGAACTACGGAGACCACGGTAGCTAAAATGACAACTTTATTAAGGAAAGGGTGGAAGTAATGTGACGTTTCTGAGAGTTTCATCTAATCTGTGGTTTTCTAATACGGTGTAAAAGGTGTCTGTGGTCTCTAAGCTTACTGAGTGTATCTCTACAGCACAATGAGATCGAAAAACAAGTCAGTCTTGCTGGAAGAAAATTTAATGGACGTCAGTGATGTTTCTTCTGTATTTTCTGTTTACCTGAGTTTTTAGTGTTTATAGGCAAGTGTGGCTTAAAATAGTGTTAACCTGTGTGCTTTTGTTTACCGTCGGAATTACGTACCAAACAAAAGGCAAAACTGAAAGCTTTCCCCTTGCTGCCTTCGAGGACGGAGCCACTTTCTCTTTCACATATGGTCGAGCTGCTGACTCCAATAGACTAATACCGGACTAAATGTGGGAAGCAGCCGAGTTCCAAAGAAACACCGTAGTGAAGTGTTTCATGGTTCACTCATCCCTTGTCCTTTGGGTTGAAACAGTCAATAAGGAGGCAAATTACTGCCCAGGATATCTGGTTGTTTTCCACTCTAAGCAATCTCATTCACACTGCGCTTTTCCCTGGGTGTACTTTATTGACTTTCTCAAATAAACACCATTTACCATTGGCTGAAGGAAGTGGCTGTTGGGGATAATCCAGCCACAAGAGTGCGAGGAGTTAACTGCCCAGTTCCTCAGCTGAGAAACAGAGTGAAGGAAGAGACCACCTCGGGCCCGTGTGCTTAATCTTGTCGGGTGCTGCGCGCAGTTACAGTCTTTGGATTGTTTCAGACTGAGAGTTTGTGAACGTTACAGTCCAGCTCAGACCTAGCTTTAAGGTGTCGTTTTATTTTGTTTTTTTTTTTTTTTTTAAGTCTCATACGAAAGCCTAAGAAGTTTTAAAACAGTCCTAGTCCCTCCCGTGGGATAGGGACCTGAATTTTTTTGAATCAGTAGCCAATGGCAAGCACATTTCTTCAAATAATACCTGTTCTAGCTTTCAGGCACAGGCGAAGCCTGGGTGTTGTAAGGAGCGTTCCTGCTCCAAGCCCTGTCTCCAGACAGCTCTCGGCTGCTGCAGCGTAGGTGTCTGCCGCGACTGAACGCCGTCGAAGCGAGAAGCGCAAGGGACAGACGTCCACACTTTCTGGCTTCCCTTGAAGCTCTTTCCAGAGGTTTTTGTTGCATTTCTACTTGTATTCTTTCTGCTAAACCCAAACTAAACTCGGGTTGAAGGTTTGGGGTTTTTTACTGCTAGTTCAACAGATATCTCACTTCTTCGTCCTGCTATGTCCAAATCTGATGCGCTCTGCGGCATGCTGGGAGGATTCTCCCAACATGATTTGTACGCATACTTATGGTAGATGTAGGCTGTGGTTAACGTAGCAGGTGCCATGGTTTGGTAGCACTGGGTCCAGAAAGCAAAGCAGTTGATGTTGAGGACCCACATAACAGGCATGTCTGGGGATCTTACCTTGACCTAGCTCTCCTCTGTGCCATGAGCTGCATGTGTGTTAGCTGGAGCGTGCTCCTCGAGGCTTGCCTCCCAGTTTAGCTTTCTGCAGAAGCAATCCAGTCTGTGCACTCTGGGAGCCCTCTGCAACGTGCGCCGAAGAGTGCCAGGCTGCGAAAACCAGGAGTTTTGGCTTTAGGAGTGCATTCCCCAGCCAGACTGAAACGGTAATGTGGATGCAGCAGTGGAGTTGGTGTAAATATGGTGGTGGTTGTGCTCTGAGGTGGTGTTTGGTTTGCTCCAGTAAGATGGACCTTTCTGCTAACATTTCACAGAATCACAGAATAGTAGGGGTTGGAAGGGACCTCTGTGGGTCACCCAGTCCAACCCTCCTGCCAAAGCAGGGTCACCTACAGCAGGCTGCACAGGACCTTGTCCAGGTGGGTCTTGAATATCTCCAGAGAAGGAGACTCCACAACCTCCCTGGGCAGCCTGTTCCAGGGCTCCGTCACCCTCGGAGGGAAGAAGTTCTTCCTCGTGTTCAGCTGGAACTTCCTGTGCCTCAGTTTGTGCCCATTGCCCCTTGTCCTGTCGCTGGGCACCACTGAAAAGAGCTTGGCCCCATCCTCCTGACACCCACCCTGCAGATATTTATAAGCATTTATTAGGTCCCCTCTCAGCCTTCTCTTCTTCAGGCTGAACAAGCCCAGCTCCCTCAGCCTCTCCTCGTAGGGCAGATGTTCCAGTCCCCTCATCATCCTTGTAGCCCTCTGCTGGACTCTCTCCAGTAGCTCTTCATCTTTCTTGAACTGGGGAGCCCAGAACTGGACACAGTACTCCAGATGGGGCCTCACCAGGGCAGTGTAGAGGGGAAGGAGAACCTCCCTCGTCCTGCTGGCCACAGTCTTCTTGATGCACCCCAGGATTCCATTGGTTTTCTTGGCAGCCAGGGCACACTGCTGGCTCATGGTTAACCTGTCGTCCACCAGCACTCCCAGGTCCCTCTCCACAGAGCTGCACTCTTTGTGTTGCTTACACAGCAATACAGCTTGAGCGGAGAAGACAGTAGTTCGTGCTCTAGGCTGTAAGTGTCTTTGCTCTCATTCTGCTGTTGGCTCGTTCCGTTTGACAAACTTGGGTTCGTTGCCACGGCCCAACGTGTGCCGTCAGCCCCAGGATGGCAGCCCAGCCAGACGTGAGGCGCTACATGCTTTACACCGTCTGCTTTACTGTCTGCTGTGCTCTTTGCATTTTATTCTCCTATCCCAGCCTAACTCCGAAGTACGTACTTAAAAAGATGCTCCTTTAATTAGACCAGAGTTAGTTTTGACAGAGTTCATTAAAGTCAGAGTGAGGCTTTTAATTGATTTTGGTGGGATTTGGTCAGAATCTCAGACTCTGAACTCCCGCGTCTCACCCGTGGTTTCCCCGTTTCTGAGAGAAGGTCTGTGTTCAGTGCCTGCAGCCATACCTGTGTTCGATAACCTTGCTGCGTGTGTCCTCTCACCCGTTAATACATCTCATCCGGTCTAGTTTAACTAAACTAGCACTTAACATAACTAGAGATAGCAAAATGACCTGATGACAACTGGCTGCTTTTCTTGTATAGCACCTTTTTTCTTCTTATCTCTCTCTGTGGTATTTTGCACTTCCATCTCCAGACAGCTGTCTGAAAAATAACTGTTCTGAATTTCTTTTAACTTCACAAACCGCAGGAACAAAGTGTCATGCAGTTCACAAGATAGCTTTCCAGTCTGTAAATGCTTTGATATGGAATTAGACAGTTTTTCTTCTTAGATTAATGATCCCTCACGTCGAATGCCAGCACAAATACTGTTGCTTGCTCCTGTCTAATTCACTGCTATCGGCCAAGCGTTGCTCGTCAGTAACTGTCCGTTTCTCGCTGTCTTTCTCTGGGTCTTACTCATGAAATCATTGGATGGACTGCTAGTTCGTTTCCTTTGTTTCACTTGCTATTTTGTCGTCTGCAGAGAAGCAGTTAATGTCTCTCCCTTGCTGCAGTAGAGTTGGTTTTAGGATACCAAAAGCATATAGGGAAATGTTGACATTCCAGCAATTAATTTATTTTATTGAAAACAAATGCTTACAGAAGTAGTATTGGCCAGAGTAAACATAATTCTTGCGACCTTAGTGCACGTTTAAAATTACCTGGGTGGTCAAAACACAAGTTTGGCCGCAGCCATGGAAGCCTGAAGTGCTGTGCCAGCCAGCTGGAGCCATAAAGAAACTGGGGGAGGGAAGAGTTGGGATTTAGCCCTGTCTGTCACGTATGATTTTTTTTTTGAGACTGAGTCAGTGAGTTACTAACGTGTGAGTCTGTACCTTTGCTTAATTGAAGTACTTGCTTCACAAGTGCTTATTATTTAAGCTTCATGTGTTATCCTTATTAATTACATTAATTAACTTTCTAAGCACTTGTAAGCTTACCTTTCTTAAAATGCATTTAGACAGAAAGCTAGGAACTCTTGATTCTCGGGTTTTATTTTAGGAGGGGACTTCAGAAAGCAAGTGGTGTTTGAGATCATTGTTGGTCTCATTTTGGGGGCTATTTTTTAGTTTAAATCTAAACTCTGGGTGAAGAGGCATCTGCACCTACTCTGGCTGATCACTTCTACTCTCGGCACGTGCTTCTGTGGGGGCTTTGGAGGAGAGGTGGCTGCTCTCGGTAGCAGCTGCTGCAGACGTGTGCGGCCGTGTTACGGGGCAGCGCGCTTTCTGGAGCAGCAGAAGAAGAATGGTCAGGCTGGTGCAGCAGCTGGGGGAGGGGAGGCTCAGGCAGTCCGTGCCCGTCTCCCCTCTGAGGACATGAGCAGGGGGACAGTAACGGCTCGGGAACGAGGTGCTGCGACCCCTCCTGTGGGATCCCAGCCGTGTAAGAATGGCTGGTAGAAACACAGATATGTTCGTGTCTTTTGCCAAGAGATGTCACATCACCCCATATTTATCCTGTAGGCTGGCAGTTCTGTACAACTTCAGCAGAGGAAGCGTCTGCTGGTTCTGCTTTTTCTACAGCACCCAGTACAGCAGGAGCCTACGCTGTTCCTGGGGTCCAAAGAATTATCTTAGTACAAGTAAGAATATAATAATACATCTGTTTTCTGGGCTTGCTGAGATAGCTTCATCACCAAACTCATCTGGGCTGAATGAGAAGAAAGTGGGTGGTAGCTGCTTTTGACACTGAGGAATAATTATTTTATGTTGTTGTGGGAAGTAACTTCCCTCTACATTTATATAAAAAAATGATACCTCTGATGGAAAGGCTTCTTAGTAGTTCTGCCTCGTTAGGGCTGATGATGCACTTAATAATACAAACTGAATTCAAGAACAATATCCTTATAGTATTAATTCAGTAGAGAACAATGAATTTCTTAGTGTGTTTTTTTTTCTTTCTATCTGCAGCCGCTGTCTCTGTATAGGCTGCTTGGTCTGTATCTGTCAAACCAGAAAACACGGTATTAAATCCGTGTCTGGTGGAGGGGAACATTTGCCAGTACCATACGGTTTTCATCTGTCAGCTTCCTAGCTCGTGTTTACTTCTTTTGACTGTAAGTTGGTGTGTTTTGTTCTTGTCCACCATAGAAGACTTCCCGACTCTAAGATGTTGTCCCCGTATCGTGACACAGCACCTTCTGGTTCTTGGCAGGGCTTGTGAGGAGGCAGATCGAGTGCTTTTTGAATGTGTGGAACTGATCTAATGAACATTATCTTTTTGGGTACCGTGGCAGTAATTTATGCTATTAATGATTGAATACAGGGAAATAAGTTTCCTGAATTGTAGTTGAAAAGCAAGAGGAAATTGTCTCCTCAAGATCTCTTAATAGACCGGTTACCAGATTAGCAATCTGTTAGCAGCTTGGACTCTCATGAGCAGGAGCCTACGCACAGTGTGAGCTGTCACTTATTTTTAGAAACAGAAAGAAAGTAAAGAAAAAAAATGGAAACATTTTCATGTCTCAAATGGTGTTAAAGTTATCTTATAATACTGGACCTATGCTCTGCCAACACCAGTCTCCAGCCTTCAGTGCAGGCCACAGGGAAATGCGCCGTAACAAGAGGAAAACCTAAAGAGGTGGCCAAAAGGCAATCCGAACCAAGGATCCTAACAAAGGGAAAGGTCCCTTTTCCGAGGCACGTCCTACAGCTGCTGGACACAAGCAAACCAGCAGCCTATGATCAGAGTTCAGGTCTGTTTCTGTGTGACAAAGCTTTAGGTTGTGTCCTATTGCTGCGAATTGGTTTTTCTTCCGTCACTTTGTCTGCCAGAAGTCCCCAGACGATTATAAAGTCCAAGGAGAACCCAGAAATTGGTGTTCTTGTGCTGGGTTGGAGACTGAAAATTCAGTGCCGCCTTTTTCCGAAGCGCAGTTCATCTGGTGTCTCATCAGCAGGTCTGATGGGACGGGCTGTTTCGTGCGGTGGGTTAATGACTGCCAAATCCTTCCCTGAAGGTCAACAGGGAAAATCTGGATGGGGGCGGGGAACTGGTGGAGCACCTCTACAGTCCTGCTACGTTGCCTCTAGCAACGGTGTTAGCCACTGTGGTGACTGACAGTTTAATTATAAGAGTAATGACTTCTTTTCCCAGAATTAGGCTATCATTTTGATCATGAATGGCTATATATAGTAATTCTTTAAAATATTCTTTAAAATATCACGTTGTAAGCCTTTCCACGGAGAATTTGGTTGCTGTAAGTTACTGTAAGTTCGTGAATTCAGATACAGCAGAGAAAGAGCTGAGTAATTTTCTGTGTACATTTGTGTATTTTCATACAAATCAGCTACTGTTTTTGCAGATGGTTATATTATTCTCAAACTATATTTTCCTTAACTTGTTAAGAAAGAGATATAGAGGTATCTTAAGAAAACAGACTTGTCATTCGCTGGTGGCAGTATACCTTGATGATTTATAAAATACCTGTCGACACAGAATTTTTCAAAACAACTTATTCTTTCATTTTTTCGTATATGAGATATTAGTACTCACTAGTAGTAGCTTTTCTGCATATTAGTGTTATTTGTTAATTAAAATAAAATACATTCCAGCAAAAACATTATCTTGGAAACAGAAATTAAGGAAAAAAAAGGCTTTAAAATAAGCTTCCAAGTATTAGGTAAATAAGTTAGACAAAATGCCTATTTTGAGTGAAAACATTTCCTTAGCAACTGGTTAGGAGTTGGACAGAAGTTTGGACCCAAATAGATCAAGTGACTTAAAATAAGAAATATAGCTCCTCCATACATGTCTGTATGTCTGAAGGTTTTGTGCAAGTTTATTTGAATACATTAGTTAAGAATTTCAGCAGTTGGTGCGTCACAGTAAATTTCTGGCTGAACTGCTTCTCTACTACCTAATAACGCATAAACTGGCTGTAAAGGAACCAAACTGCACAGACAGGGAGAGAACAGGTTGTCGGTGTGTAAAAAAACTTACTCCTCCTTGACCTGGTCAGAACTCCGACTCTCTGCATCGTACTCTCTCTTTTCACTTGATGGGTGACAGAGAGCAACCGTTCGCTTCACATTAAATGAGAACGAAAGCAAACCCGAAAAACAAAATACGAATATGGCCGTCAGAGGAATGGTTATTGTATGATTGTCTTGAATTTTATTGTTGCAGCTCTTGCAATATAACTGCTCTTGCAATTTGTAATCAAAATTGTAAAGCTGAAACAAAACATTTCAACCATAACAGAATTCTTGTGGCTTTCTTACTGTAAAAATGCCACCAGATTTAATACGTTCCTGTGAAACACTCGTTTTCATGAAGTCAGACGTTCTCCCATCAGTGTCAAACCTTTCTGCTTTCGCACACCCCAGAGGTGCTCGGCTCAGCAGACCTGCAGCGGTGGGACTGTCGCGTCGCTGCGTCTCCGGCTTCGGCCTCCTGACTCAAAGCGCGTAAACATTTCAGACAGGTAGCTGAATTACCCCATACGGGGACTAGAATGGGATAATGTTTTAAAATTATTTTCAAACTAGTTAATATTGGCAGAAGTGTCGCCACAATGATACCTTGCGCGGATTTCAACATGCCACTGCAGTGCAGGCGTAACTGAGAGGGATGAAGTCTGTTTAGCTCAGGCTGTTAAATCGTGACCCTAATCTTAGTTTCTTGATGTTTGTGTTTTGGTGAAAGCCGTAGTGTCTCTTGACTAAATGCTTAGGAAAGCCTGAATAGTGAGATTTTTTTAAAAAAATACGATTATTTTTCATTTTTTTGACTGGCCTTTATTGAACAAAAACATTTACAAGTAACATGGCTGGAAGAGGAATGTAACATTATACTTTGTACCAAGTCTTTCTTTGCAGTCGTCTTCTGGGTTGAAGATTACATGATTCTTCTTTAACTTGTGTCTATCCATTAAGCAAATCAAAACTTTCAATATAAATTTGCATGAGTAAATATTTTAAAATGGGTGGAGTCCTTTGAAAATGATGGGAAGGGGCTCCTCCAAGCTGACGTGCCTGCACTGCCTGCAGCAGGCAGCTGGAGCGGGCAGCCGACATCCGGAGAGACGGTGAGGCGAGGTGGGTGGCGGTGGTGCCCCGAGCACCCAGCCCTCTCTAACCCTTGGTAACACCTCATTTTCCAGTGCCACAAGAAGAGATGATCTCCCTTGGCCTGCTCCTTGCAGGGAGCCGTTGGATTAGCGTGTTCGTTTCCTGTCGGCTGTCGGACAGCCGAGTAAATTCTCTTGGTAGATGTTTTCCCAACTTTTATGGCATTGTAATTCAGTCACTCAGTGACTGAGAAGTTCTGGCAGTAGACTCATTTCATTACTGTAGGCTTAGAAAGAATTAAATGAGAGATGTCAGGCTTCCATTGAAACATATAAAATATGCATGTGCCTACTGAACTCAGTGAGTACGAACATTTAACCAAGTCAAACTGAAATCGCGTGTTTTGGTGTTTGCTTCAATGGGCCTTCAGTACATTCATGTACAGCATGGAGTTTCTGACAGTCAGACTGCCATACACACTGCTAAACATAGAGTTCAGGATTAAGTGCTGGTAAGATGTGACTCATTTTGTTTGTTAAATTTCCTGTCTCTTAATGCATTGGGGGGGGCACTACAAGTATTACAGTTCTGTTTAATATCAGTAAAACCACTTTGATTTTCTTCTATTTGATACTATCATGATGGCTAATTTTATTTCATTATCTGTAAACATTTCTGATACTTTTGGGAGATATTTGCCAAACATTTATCCCTTGTTTATAGCACGTTAAATGTCAAGGAGGCAGGTCAGCAAGAGGCTGCTGCTGAGGATGGCAATGCGGCTGTTCTGTTGCCAGCGTCAGAATCTGCGTCCACCAGGACTGCAAGCTGTTGTCTGCACTCAGTAACTATGCAAAAAGGATGCAGCAATTACGCTCAAAGGGGAAAATGGAAAAAAAAGACCAACCCGAAAGCTGCTATGTGCGTTATAGTTAAAATCCACATCTCTTTCCTAAAGAGTCTGTGGACTGGAATGGTAAAGACAACAGCGTGGCAGGAGGTGTCTTCTATTTAACATGGAAGGCAATGAATGATAGGTTGTTTCCCTCAATGCATAGTTTGCAGCAGCCAGCTATGACCAATATTTAGTTTATCAGTTTATCCGGAGCATCTCCTAGTGTAGCGTTTGAACAAAGCCAACACCGTTCCACTCCAGGGTCGTCAAACTGGCTTTTACGTACCCTAGAATATACCACGTATTGTATCTGTCAGCTGATGGCGTAGAAGCCAAAAAGTAGGTGTTGTCAGAAGGTCATTCAGCTGCAAACCTTACATATAATAAGTGATCCTTTACCAGATAACCGCTATTTTATCTACTAGCTGGATATTCATTTAAATGTTTTTGAGTATTTTTTCTCCAAGTGGGTGAGCAAGAAAATAAATGAAGAGTGAAATACAGATGTTCAAATATATATGGCTCATTAATTAGGTGTATAGCAACAGCTTACAGTGGGTCTCAGATGTGCAAATAACAATTTCAAATGAGGATTGTATTTTAAAACAAAGTTTCCTGTTCTTTAAGCATGACAGTTTTCTGTTCTAGGTCATTTAATTCGGTAATCAAAAATCTACATTTTAAAAATCATTGCTCTTCTCACTTCCCATGAGCAGAATGAATGATTTTTTTTTTTCCATTTAGATTATTTAATAAGCTCTTCTGCAAATGTAACATTCCTCTTTGATTCCAAATGAATTCATCCTTATATTATCCCAACTTTTCCTTAGAAGGCACTCTGTGATTTTGACAAGAGAATTGGAGTATGCTTGTGAGCTTGAAGAATATGAGAACAAGATGAGATGGAAAGGTCAGAGTAATCTCAGCAAGTTTCGCATGAAGCCTTGAAGGCTGAAACACTGACTAGGTTTAAGCTGCCTGCTTTGCTCGTACAATACCCATCTGTGTTAGGTGGGTCAAAACGTGCTTTCAAGATGAGAGGAGCCTGCGCCTTTCTGAGCAGGAGCCGTTCATCAGCGGAACACGGGAGACTGGAAAGAAGCCCTTGATTTCATAGCAACAACTGAAAATATCGGTCTGTTATCAACATTCTTCTCCTACTAAATCCAAACCAGAGCAGCCACTGGGAGGAAAATTAACTCTGTCCCAGCCAAAGTCAGGGCATCCAACTATATGAAAAACTAACTGCATCAAAACCCAACCAAATCAACAACAAACTGTATAAAAACAACCAACTACGTTAAAACCCAGTCATATTAAAAAAAAAAAACCCTAAACCTGTATAAATACTAGCCATATTAAACAACCAAAGTGTAAAAAAACCACCAGATAAAAACCCAACCCTATTAAAAAGAATAGTAGAGAAAATACAAGGGTGTAAAATAAAAAAGAAGTATAAAAAAAACCCCCAACCATAGAAGCAACCACCCCCATCTAAACAAACCCCATCGCAACCACCCCTTCAAACACAGCTGCACTAAAGCCAGACACTAAAACCCAGCTGCAGAGAAAGCCAACCATATACAGCGCTGTAATAAAAACCCGATTGCATGAGAACCAAGTGTGTAAAACCCAACCGTGTTAAACCAACCACGTTAAAAACCAACTGTGTTAACAACAAAACTGTGAAAAAACCAAGCCTTAAATACCAACTGTCTGAAAACCCCATGCACCTAAGGTAACCAACTGCCTCAAAACCAGCCGCGTAGAAACCAACCATTTGACAACACAAGCATATAAAAAAGTAGAAAAAACAAGAGTAGGAAAAAAGAATCATTAAAAAAAAATCTGAAAAGCTGTCCTAAAAGCCTACCATATGAAAAAGCAACTGTATAAAACTAAACAGCATAAAACCTAACTGTATTAAATAACTGAGGTACAAAAGCCCAACCATATTTAAGAGCCAAAGTATAATAAAGAAAATGTTAAAAAACCCGACCGTATTAAAACCAACCATACCAAAATACCAACGGTAATCAAAGCCAGTGTAGAAACCAGAACTTTGAAAAAGCCCAGCTGTATAAAAGACCCCACCAAATTAAAACCATCTGAATAGTTAGTGTAGAAAAAAGAACAGTATAATAAAAAAAGCTTAAAAATAAACCACGTAAAAAAGTATAAAAGCCCAACAATACTCAACCCCACTGTAGAAAGAACAAACCATATAAAAAATATGAAAAAAACATATACAAAAACAGAGTATAAAATACCAAATGTAGAAAAAGATCCAAAGTGTAAAACCAAACCATATGAAAACCCCAATGCATAGAACCCCAACCATATAAAAAGTATCAAAAAGATATATAAAACCCAACTGTACACAAATCGAACTATTAAAAAACCAACCATGGAAAAACCCAACTGTATAAAAACCAGAAGTATTAAATTACCAACCTTATTAAAAACCCCCAAAGTATAAAACCACATCAGCGAGAACAAAAGTAGTCATTTACCGGTGCTCTCCTCCTTTCTGTGGTTTTTCCAGGTCAGCAATTAAATTAAAGGTGTATTAAAGTGAAGGGAACCGGGGGGAAAAGCAGCTGTCTGTAACTCGCGCACATGCCACGCAGGCCAGTCATCGCAGTGTCATCTAGAACCTGACACCAGTTTGATGAAGGAACTTCTCAGCAGAGCCATACCTTACAAAAGAAGTCCCTTTTTAAGACTTAAGCAGGACATGTCATT